>NC_136261.1:430752331-431352331 GCF_964187855.1 Myxine glutinosa
GAGGTAGGAGAAGTATAAAACATACGAACACTGCAAGGACTTCCACGAAAGAAGTTGGAATTTTAAATAAGTGTATTTGGGGTGAATTAGCGGGGGTAGAAAAGATCAAGGTTTTGGATGGGCGAAGATAAGAGAGGGTGGTGAACAGCTGTTCTGGAGGGAGGAGTAGGATTGAAGGGAGTGGGGGAGTTTGTTCCAGAGGCAGGAGAAAAGGGGATTGAAAGAGTGAAGGTGAGCAGAGAGCCTAGATTTTGGCAGTTTAACCATAAGAGGGTTGCTGGCAGATCTTGTGCGACCTGTGGGAATATTAGGGGGACAGAGCACAGAGAAAGCTGGGGGAGCAAGGCTGGAGAGGAGTCGGTAGAAGACAGAAAGACCACCAACCTGCCTGCGGTGAGTGAGTGAAAGGCCATCACAGTTAGTTTCATCGAGGGAGATTCCAATGATTCTGAAAGCTTTGGTTTCAACAGCGTGAAGCCAAGCTAGCTGTGAGGCAGGAGGACAGGCCCAGAGGGGGTAACAGTATTCCATTGAGCTGTGGATGAAAGCCTTGTATGTGGTGAGGAATCTCAGGTGTGCCAAGGAAGGACTTCGCACGGCGGAGGATGCCTAGTCGGCAACTGGCTTTGGAGGCCAGCTTGGAAATGTGGTTTTCCCAAGAGAGATCATGGCAGATAGTGAGACCCAAAAGCTTGAGTGACAACTTCTTGGAGAGGATTGTTGAGAAAGTAGATGGGAGGGTTTTCCAGTCGGTCTTTTCGGAGAGATAGTAAGAGTGTGAGATTTGTCAGGATTGAAAGACGTGTTCCACTTGTTTGACCAGTCTGTGATTTTGTCCAGGTCTGCAGAGAGTGAGGAGGATGCAGACTGCTGATCTGAGGGATGAGGAATTGGAGTGGCAGATAATGGAGTCATCAGCAAAGGGATAGATAGGATTTTCCAGAGAGTCGGAGAGATCATTGATGAAGACCAGAAATAGCACAGGGCCCAGAGCACTACCTTGGGGACCTCCAGCCAGAACAGGAAGGGGAGATGAGAGAAATCCATTCAGGGCCACACGTTGCCTACGACCAGAGAGGAAGTCTGCAAGCCATGTGTGGAGATTTCCATGGATACCACAGGACAGTGGCTCTTAACGTTTTTAAAGGCGCCGGACCCTAACGAAACCCACCGAAAACTCACGGACCCCTCAAATTTGACAAAAAAATTAAGAAGAATTGTGTCTTAATGCGTTTTCTGTTCTTCTTTTCAGAAAGCGCTCTGGGAAATGCATGGTTTTGTTTTGGCAAGGGCCACCCTCAAATCATTTTTGCCTGCAAGCCTACTCCTTTTCTTTGTTTTAATGTCCACCAGTTTCAAAAACGCATGCTCACAGAGATACGTTGTGACGAATGGCATGAGGATCTGAAGGGCAATTTTAGCGATGTGAGGATACCCTTCCATTTGGCGGCACCAAAACGTTGAGAACGTTGTTGTGCTGAAGAGTCGTTGTTGAGTCTGACTCTGCTGAAGTTTGATGAGGTCGTCGAGGGGTATTGGTCATTGACATCTGCCGTTGCAACGTCGAAAGTAAACGGCTGCCGCATCCATGCTGGGTATTGCTCTTGGTCGGGGAAGTGGCCGTCGAATGACTTTCCCAGCTGATCCAAGTGCGTGGCAATCGCTTGCTTCAGCTCCCCCGGTACAGCAGTGCCTCCAACTTCAGACTCGTCTTCGATCCCGTTCACGCACTCGTCCAGTAGCGAAAACTTTGCATAGTTGTCGTTCTCTGTTCGCCGCCTCCACAACGGTAGCACAACGGTAAAAACTTATTTCGGAAAGTGCTCAGCTTTTCTTCAGATTCGATGACCTTCACTCCACCGCCCTGCATCTGGCAATTTAGATGATTGAGTGCGTTGAAGATGACAGCCAAGTACGCCAATGCAAGGATGAACTCTGACTCTTGGAAGTGCGTTGCATGGCAACGCTGGTGTTCTCGCAAAAACAGAACTAATTCTTCACGCAATGCAAAAACACAGCTCACTACCTTCCCTCGTGATAACCATCGAACGTTAGAGTGGTAGAGAAGGACTTCGAATTCAGGGCCAATTTCATTGCACAGCTCTTTGAAGATGTGATGATTCAGAGCACGGCTGTGCACGTAATTCACAGTTTCAACGACGATTTTCAGAACATTGGTCAGTTTTGGAGGCAGGGTTTTTGATGCCAGCGCGTGTCTGTGCAGGATGCAGTGCATGACGATGATGTGTGGTGCATCGGCCTTCACCAGTGCTCCAATACCGGCATTGCATCCCAGCATGGCTGGAGCTCCGTCCGAGCAAACTGCAGACACCATGTTCCATAAGAGGCCATTGCTTCTGAAGAAGTCGTCCACAAGCTTCTTCACGTCAACTGCCTCCGTCGTTGTTGTGAGAGGCTTATAGAACAGAAAGTCTTCCTTGACCAGAAACGGATTTGACCAGATGCCATCAGGATTTGGAGGAAGGAGACAGGTTTCAGAGTTCAATCTTGAGTGTGGGGAGATAGTGCTTCCTAGCACTCCTGAGGGTAGACACACACTTGTTCCAAGCTTGGTGGAAGAACTGAGATTGCCTTCAGTTGGATTTGCCTTCCAAGAGGCAAAGGCAAGTTGTTTCAGGGAAAATGACTCACCACAAGATTTAGCGTACCATGGGTGGGAGGAAGGGTAAGACAACTGAAGACGAGATGGGATAAATCTGCATGAGAGAGAGAGAGCGAGCAGTTTGCATTGGAAGAATTCCCAGGAAGAATTGATGTCAGAGGCAGTAGAGATGGGAGACCAGTCCAGGTGATTGATGGCTGCTTTCAGACCATGCCATTCAGCCTGAGTGAAATGCCAGACTCGTCGGCGCTGAGGAGGTTCTCTGAGAATGGCCACAGAGATGTCCACTTTAACAAGCACATGATCAGAAGAACCGATTGGAGCAGAAGAAAAGCAGCAGACATTTGCAGGGAAGTTTGTCATAACAAAGTCTGGAAGAGAAGATACTCCATTGACTGAGATCCGGGTCGGGAAATTGACAGATTGTGTCAGTCCCACTGAGTCGCAGAAGTCCTTTGCTGAGGTGCCATGGCTGGTGCGAGAGGAATCCACACCCACCCAGCTGACATGATGACAGTTGAAGTCGTCACATATGAGGAAGAGAGAGTTTGGATGAGTTGATAGAAGTTGGTCCATGTTGTCCGATAGCGAAATGTAAATGGAGTCATCACTGTTTGGAGGATGGTACAGAACACATATGAACAAAAGGTGGGAGCGGAGAGGAAGCCACAGCCAGAGTTACTCCTGGGGTTGGGGTGGAGAGAAGGCAGTGCAAGGAGAGTGACGAAGAGAGATTTTGATAAAGATAGCCACCCCACCACCAGGACGAGGCTCAGGTCTATCAAACTGGAGGAGGGAGTAACCAGGAAGATATATTAAGGAATCAGAGACATCTTGAAGGAGGAAAGTTTCTGTTAAGCAGATCAAGTCTGGATTGTCAGAAGCAACCTGAATGGAGAGATCAATCAGGTCTGAGCGAAGGCCCCAGATGTTTGAGGTCCATACCGTTAATGAGGAGAGAGGAGGAGCATCGGGTGCATGACAGGGAGGGGAGCGGTAGGGTCAGATGAAGGATGAGAAGTGGAGGTAGGGAGAGCAGTTGGTAGTGTGTCAGAGATTGCAGAAGAGTTACAAGAAAGGGAAGGATGAGGAAGACGAAAGGTTTGATGGTGATGGGATGAGGCACAGTGAGGGGTTGTTTGAGGCGGTGGGGGGGAGCAGAGGAAAGTAGAAGGTTGGGGGACGTGGAGGTATGAGATAGAAGGGAGACAAAGTGGGGAGGAGGCAGCTTTGAGGAGGACGTGGGAGGTGGGAGGTGGGAGGGGGGAGAGTTGGAGGGGGATGGTTGGGGGGGAGATTTGAAGGGGAGGGATTGGGGGGAGTTTTGAATGGAGGGGCGAGGGGGGAGTTTAGGAGGGGAGGGGAAAGGGGGGAGTTTAGGAGGGGAGGGTCAAGGGGGGAGTTTAGGAGGGGAGGGGCAAGGGGCGAGATTTGGAGGGGAGGGGCAAGGGGGGAGTTTCAAAAGTGGATGATTGATGAAAGATGAACATTTATAACAATTTGAGTTTATTGTGATTTTCAAGTTAGCGATCCGTTTCAGAACAATGGAGGAGGGGTGGAATGAATGTGAATTTAGAGCATGTAGTGAGATAGAATTGTAAGAGATTGAATTTTATTTTGAAGTGGAATGAGTTGAAGAGGGAATTGAAAAAAGCCTTTTAAATAGGAAGAAAAACAGCGTGTTGTAATATACCACTGAATAAAACACTGCAGGGGAAAGTTTAAAAATATTGTTATGAATTTGGTAGAGCAATAAGTAGAGCAGAGTAGATCTGAGTAGGTAACATGCTTCGACTGTCACGATGGGGAATCTACCTCTAATAAGTCATGTGTAGGCGTTTTGTCGGGTAAGATGTACGATTGTGAATCTACCAGGAGATTTGTGTGTTAAGTAGTGTAGGGAATAATGAGTAGAGCCCTTGTATGTCTCACCTGTTAGTCAAACCTTGGTTCATTTTGGAACTGCACACCACTTAAACATTAGTTATGACCTTTAGTACAACACTAAATGACGCCTTCCCCCCTGACATGACTTTGGAGGAAATCAGGCTACAACACCGCCACAATTGGCCGCCACCATTTACGCCTCCGATAGGCCTACCCACCTCGCATAGCACGTGCTATAACAGAAGGACCACGGAGTAGGGGACGAGAGTTGGAGTGATGCAGTGGGCATGCACAGGGGTGAGTCGGTGGAGGCTCTGATTGGCAGAGCAGTGCGCCAATGGTGACGTCACTGGTGAGAGATATTAACGAGGGCTGGATGCCATTTTGAGACCAGAGTGAGGAGTGCAGATCTGATCAGGAGTTCTTTTTGAGGTGCGATCCTGACAGTCGAGTTCAGCACGAGTTGAGTTGAGAGAACGCCAGGCAGTTCGTTTGAGGTGCGCACGGGCAGAGTTGGCAGTTGATCCAAAGCAGTTGGATTCCTGGCAGTTCGCAGTTCAGCGCAGCTGATCCCGAGCAGTTGGATTCCTGGCAGTGCAGTGCAGAGCCCGAGTCCGTTTTGAGCAGTTGGGTTTGAGACGCGGCAAGACTTTGGGTCCGGTCGACCTCTTGTGGAGCCGCTGGCCTGCATGGGACGAATGGCGCTTGGAGTGAGGCCTTGAGGGACTTGGAGCAAAGGACCTCGTGGTGTGCGATCGGGGCCGAACAGAGCCGCATGTTGGACAGCAGCCAAGGAAGACGACAAGACAAGCTAAGCCGAGCTCCGCGTGTACATTTTACAAGACGTGTTTCTTTCGTTAATTCATCTCTCTCGTCTCGTGTTTGATATCTTGTGTGTGTGGGATCCCAATTTAGTTACCTTAGGTTTATCGTCACATTTTATTGTCCCTGCCTGTTATTCAATAAACCCTTATATAATTTTTTTGTATATAATACCTGAATGCAGTTTACCAGGTGATTGATTTGATAGTTAAGGCTGCGGGACTTGCGCTGCTTCCCTCCATTCCGCGTGCTTAGGGGTTTTAGATTTTGGAAACCGCTATTGAGCTTCCGCCTCGGAGTTAAAGCCTTCGTGATCGGCATCCGCGATCGCCAGATATTAATTTCGGCGGTTGTGTGACATTTGGTGTCAGGATTGGGATTCAAACCTTGTGGACAATTTTTTTGTCCGGAGGTGGCGAGTCAATGCCGGCTGGGTGAAAAACCCCACCCAGCAGTTGGAAACGAAATTTTCATAATCGAGGCGGAGAAATTTGTGTAGTTGATTGGACATATGGAGCACGATATCGCGTCTTCGACAAATTTAAATTTTGTTTTCGGAATTAAAATAAATACACGAGCAGAAACGACCTTCTGAAAAGCGGATGTCGGAGGTCGACGAGATGGAGGTACGCAGCGAGGCCTCTGTCAGTGTAGGGAGTGAGCTGGAAATGGGGAAATGGAGGATAGCGTTGGAACTTCCCCCACCGGAGGGACGGCCCCCATAGACACCCAGGCCTTAATGGAATTTATGCAGGGAATGAAAAGTGGGTTGGAAAATAAAATGGAGGGACTGAGTAAGGAGATGGGAGAAATGAGGGCCGATAGTGAGCGATTGGGAAATCAAATGGGAGAAATGAAAAATGAATTGAAGGGAGACATGAATGCACAGGGTGAGCGAATGGAAAGCAAAATTGAGTCCCAGGGGAATGAATGTAGGGAAGGAATGAAGGGAATGAGTGATCGATTGGAGGGAAGAATTGAATGATTAAAGGAAAAAATGGAGGGGCAAATGGATAGATTAAGGGAGGGATTGAAAGAACAAATTGAAGGAATGAAAAATAAAATTGTTGGATTGGAGGGAAAAATGGAGGGGATGAATGAACAAATGAATGGACAAGGGAAGGAAATGAAGGAAAGGTATGAACAATTGGAAGGAAAAATTAGGGAAATGGCACAGCAGCTGGGGGAAGGAATTGTTGGCATAGAAGGGAGAGTGCAAAGTCAAATTACGGACAGAATGGGGGAATTGGAGGGTGAAGTAGGTACTAAAATGAGGAAGATGGAAACATCCATGGGGAAAATAAGTGAATCAATACGGACAGAATTAGTGTCAAAAATAGAGGAGGGCGTGACCAAGGCTGTCCGAATGGGGGAAAAGTTGGGGGGTAGAATTGAGGAAGCAAATGGAGACCTGGAAGGCTAACAGGGCCGGGTGGATGCCAGAATGCGACAGCAGAGTGAGGAATGGGGACTGCTCAAACAACAGGGGGGCAAATTGGCCGAGGAGGTAAAATGGTTGGAAGCCCGCATGGCAGAGCAGGAGAAGGGGTTAATTGAGAAAGGCCTGTGGGGGATGCAAATGGATAATGAAAGGGTGAGTGATTTTGTGCAGGAGCGACTGGAGACCTGGGACAATACCATCAAGGCAGAGGTTGTTCGGATCCAAGAAAGCCTAAGGGAAGAGGTGAGTCAGTCTGTTAAACACCTTCAGGATCAGATTAAGGTGACCCAGGAGACCCTCACCACGAGCCACATTTGGACACCAGAGGCTCCGAAACTGAATACCCAGTTGGGGGGGGGGGGGGGGGGAGGGGGGGTGTTTTGGTCCCGGACTGGATTTGGACAGAGAGGCATCGGGGAATATCATCTGTGGAAAAACAATCCCCCTCGTACATTTTGATGGGTCAGGGAGCCTCGAGGCTTTCCTGACACAATTTGAGTGCATGTCTCAGCTCAATGGTTGGGGAGAGTGGGAGCGCATGGGGAATCTGGTGGCGACACTGCGGGGGTCAGCCGCAGACGTGCTAAACGTAGTCCCAGAGGGAATATTGACCAGCAAGGCCATCTGTGAGGCCTTGAATCATAGGTACGGGACAGGCGCAAGGTGCGATCTGGCCAGGGCACAGCTGCTGCATTGCAGACAAAAGCCTAATGAGATGTTGCAAGAGCTGGCCCAGGATATATACCAATCTGTGAGGATAGCCTACAGAGACCTACCAGCACAGGCGTGGGACAAGCTGGCGATAGAAAAATGTATGGCTGCTCTTCCTGATCCCGAGGTCCAGACGTTTGTGGAGTTACAGGACCCACCCACGGTGCACAGGGCAGCGGAATGCGCGGCGAGACTGACCTATCTGAGGAGGTCGAACCGTGCATCGGAGAGGGCACCGGTGACAGTACGGCAGGCCGAGGTGCGGGATCAGGAGAAGCCAGAGGATGACGTAGGACGAATGTTAAGGGGGCTCAGCCGCCAGCTGACAAGTTTGACTGGGGGCAAATTTGCAGGGAGTGAGTCGTGGCAGTTAGGGTCCAGGTTTGCCATCAGGACGGTCTGATTTTTATCGGGCTGGGCCAGGAGAAAGGGGTGCTCCGCCTGGGAACCGGAGGGGTCCGTTCTTGGGGACTTGTTTTAGATGTGGGAGAAGAGGGCACAGTCAGAGGAATTGTCGACAACCATATGGGCCCCCACCTCCTGACAGGCTTCGCAGCCCAGAAAGGAGGGGGCCCCCAGTAGGTCCACAGGCACCAGGCAGAGGGCCACCTCCTCTACCTGGGCCTATAGCAATAGAGTGTGCAGGAAACTAGAACGAGCCGAGCATACGGGGCCATGCTCTGCTGGCAAGTGTGTGGAGAAGCGCCCTCCTTTGGTGAAAGTAGTGAATTGCGGAAAAATTGGCAAGGGTAATCTAAGGGTTAGATGCCAAATTGAGGGAGAATTTTGTGAGGCTGTGGTGGACACTGGAGCCAGTGACACCATTATTAATCCGAGTGTGCTAGACCAGAGTGTTGAAGGCTGGGACAAAATTGATAGGGTAGAAGGACACAGCCTCCAACTGGCTACGGGGGCAACGGCACCAATATTGGGATGCGGAGAGGTGAGGATGGAGTTGGGTGGTCTGGAGGTCAGCGTGGTTGCATGGGTGGCAGAGGTGTGCGATCAGTGTCTATTGGGACTGTGTTTCCTGGTGGAACATGACTGCCAACTAGACCTTGGGCGTGGTCATATGTGGTTGGGCACTGAGAGGCTGCAGTTAGTGGGACTGGGGGATGACGAGGAGGTGCAGGGGACGTGGCTGGAGGTGCCACGCACTGTGACCGTGCCTCCCAGGTCCGAGAGAGTGGTGATGGCGGTGTTAGCAGCAGGTGCTCAACCCATTGGCCTGCCTGGTCTAGTGGAGTAGTGATCCTCACAGGGGACGGAGGGATTGATGGTGGGTCGCACCCTCGTAGACACCCGTGGGCCTATGCTGGCAGTCAGGCTGCTCAACTTGTCCGATAGCCCCCGCACTGTAAGGGGCGCAGCCATCGTAGCCAAATGCAGTAGCATAGTAGAGGTCACCGGAGGAGGTCGATCCACATGCTTGCCAGTACAGCTTGAAAGAGGGCAAAATTTGGGGAAATGTGATTGGCCAGAGGGAGTGCGGGACCTGACGACACGCTCTGAAGAGGGCCTAACATCGGAGCAGGTAGAGAGTGTGCAGGTAGAGAGTTTTTCCCCACCACAGGAAAGGGTCTCTAGCAATTTGTAGTTTTGTAGAGACATTGCACAATTTGGTTGGTAAGAACTTGGATGTTTTTTCTCTCTCCCCCGAGGATGTTGGATGCACGAGTCTCGTCAGGCACCAAATTAGTACTGGCGAGGCTCGGCCTGTTTGCCAACCACTGAGGCGGCTCCCTTTCGCTAAGAAAGAGGAGGCAGAGGAACAGGTGAGCAAAATGGAAAGAGCCGCATTTATCGAGCCCTCGGTGTCACCCATTGTGCTGGTGAAAAAGAAGGATGGGACCACTCGGTTCTGTGTGGACTACCGCCAGATCAATCATGTAACACTCAAAGACTCGTATCCCCTGCCAAGGATTTGATGACACCCTCAATGCCGTTTCAGGCCCCAAATGGTTCTCTACATTGGATTTAAAGAGTGGTTATTGGCAGGTGGAGATGGATAAAGAGGCGAGGGAGAAAACAGCGTTCACCACAGGAAAGGGTGTCTGGCAATTTGTAGTTATGTCTTTTGGATTGTGCAATGCCCCTGCCACGTTTGAGCGTCTTATGGAACGTGTTTTAATTGGCTTACCATGGCAGACTTGCCTTGTCTACTTCAATGATGTATTGGTCCACGCTCCCTCATTTGAACATGCTGCTAACGTGTTTTAATTGGCTTACCATGGCAGACTTGCCTTGTCTACTTCGATGATGTATTGGTCCACGCTCCCTCATTTGAAAATGCTGCTAAAAATTTGTCAGAGGTATTTGGGAGATCAAGGGGTGCCGGGTTGAAATTGAATCCGAGCAAGTGTGAAATTTTCAGGAGAGAGGTGACTTACCTGGGCCACGTGATTAGTGAGAGCGGCGTGGCCACTGACCCTGGGAAAGTAAAATCGGTAAAAGAGTGGCCCGCCCCCAAAAATGTAAGGGAGGTCAGAGGATTTTTGGGCCTCTGTTCTTACTACAGGAGATTTGTGGCAAATTTCGCAGAAATTGCAAGACCTTTGCACAAATTGATAGAGAAAGGAGCCAAATTTATATGGTCAGAGAGCTGCATTGAGGCATTCAATCACTTAAAACAACGTCTGGTGGAGGCCCCAGTTTTGGCATACCCGACGGATGATGGAAATTGCATCCTGGACACAGATGCGAGCCAGGAAGGATTGGGAGTTGTGTTGTCACAAATGCAACAGGGAGTCGAGAGGGTTATTGTGTATTACAGTCGGGCACTTTTGAGGCCCAAACGAAATTATTGCGTTACCCGCAAAGAACTATTGGCCCTACTGTCTGCAGTTGGACACTTTCACCCTTACCTTTATGGGAGGGAGTTTGTGATCCGAGTGGATCATGCCTCCTTGCAATGGCTTCTTTGGTTCAAAGAGCCAGAGGGACAAATTGCAAGGTGGCTTGAGAGGCTGCAGCAGTACAATTTATCTGTGCAACATCGGCCTGGCAAAGCACATGCCAATGCAGACGCTCTCTCTCAGCACCCCTGTTGGGCGGCACAGTGTAAATTTTGTGATAGACAAGAAGCCAAGGATCCAATTGGGCAGGACCAAATTGATGCATGCCTATATGCAGCGAGAGTGACCACGCAAACTTTGCGACAACCCCCACCTGAATTGGGCGATGTGAATTGGCGAAAGAGTCAAAGGGAGGATCCTGTTTTGGGGCCCCCTTTTCATTGGCTAGAGGAGGACAAAAGACCTTCTTGGGAGGAGATTGCTCCACACGGGGCCCAGGTAAAGGCCTATTGGGCACAGTGACAGATGTTGGGGTTGAAAGATGGCTATTTGTTCAGAAAGTGGGTGACACCAACGGGCGATGTAGCTTCCTGGTTGATAATTGTACCAAACAAATTGAAGGAAGTGGTTATGGGGCACGTGCATGGGACTAGGACAATGGGACATTTGGGCGTGGCCAAAACTTTGTCCAAATTGCGGCAGAGGTTCTACTGGGTGAATTCGGGCAGGGACATTCAAAATTGGGTGAGATCCTGCGACCTCTGCCGCGGTAAGAATGGACGCCCATGTGCGCACAAGGCCCCGCTCCAGGTATACAATGTAGGAGCACCACTCGAGCGGGTCGCAGTAGATGTGGTGGGGCCCCTGCCAGCCACCCGCCGAGGGAACTTGTACATTATGGTGGCATTGGACTACTTCACCAAGTGGCCAGAAGGCCTACCCATTGCCCAACCAGGAAGCCCGGCTGGTAGCTCAAGTTTTGGTTGAGGGATTCTTCTCCCGATTTGGCATTCCAAGTGAGCTACACCCTTCCCAGGGCCGGAACTTTGAATCCGCCCTCCTGCGGTCGGTGTGCGAGCTCCTCCAAATTCACAAGACCCGGATGACCCCCCTTAGGCCTCAATTGGATGGGATGGTAGAGAGGTTCAACCAGACACTGTTGACACAATTGGCCCTCTTTAGATCCAAAAACCAACAGGATTGGGATGAGCACCTTCCCGTTATTTTGATGGCATACCGGACCGCCCAGCATGCGACCACTCAGTGCACCACCGCCTTGTTGATGTTCGGTAGGGAGATGCGAGTCCCCACAGATTTGTTGATGGAACCGTCACCAGGGGAACCGGGTGAGCCATCTGTGGAAAGCTATGCAACCAATTTGAAAGCGAGCATGGAAAAGGCTCATGAGTTTGCGAGGAAGCAAATTGGCTTGGCTTCTTCACATATGAAAACGCGGTATGACGCTCGGGCACACACACCTCGGTTCCTTCCCAGAGACCTTATTTGGCTCTACTCACCCCGGAGAAGGAAGGTTGTGTGCCCAAAACTCACCTCACCTTGGAAGGGCCCCGGGGTGGTGCTTCGACAGGTGACTGATGTGGTGTTCAAAATTCAGATGGGCCCACATACCCTTCCACAGATAGTTCACGGGGATAGATTGAGCTCCTACATGGGTCGGGAGGCTCCGGAGTGGATTGGAAGGGTGAGGGGGAAATTAGGTGTGGTGGATGGCACTCTTCGACCCGACCAACCTGCAACTACCTGCACTTGAGGTGAGTGTTTTGAGGTGTACTGTCCCAGGCTCCAGGACTTGCTTGGAAATTTTGGGGACATGTAATTTGGAGTTGGGAGGCGGGTGAGAGTGATGACATGGCTGGTGAGGGGGCTGGAATGGGGGCCACACAGTGTCTTGTGGGTGGCGTATGTTTTGGTGTTGTGGTTATGTGTTTTGAAGTGTTTGTGAGAGTGGAAACTGGAAATGGATGAGTGATGAATATTGGAGGAAATGAGTAAGTGGTGATTATTGTGTTTTGGAAATGTGTAATGATTCAATGTGAACTGGGGGATTTCACATGCAGCAGGCCATGGCAAACCTTTGTAATGTAGGAGCTATGCTCCAATGTAAATCGGAAGAATGGACGCGACAAAAAGCTGGAATTCATCCGAGTTTCTTTATTATGTCAAATCAACTCGGGTACTCTGAAAAGCCCGTTTATCGGGCAGCAATATATATACACACATTATCCCGGAGCATTTGCCCGGGAAAGGCGAGAGGGGGCATGCCCGGGCGGCCTGGCAAGTCGAGGGCGGGCATGCCCGGGCATCCTAGACGAGCCCGGCATGGTTATCGCTCCGCGTCCTCGGTAGGTGCAAGGCGATTGTGTAAACCCAGCGGTAGCCGCTACACACGTCCCCCCAGAATCGACTTGCACTGGCAGGGTCAATTTAAGGGGGGTCCTGATGACCCGGCCGAAGCGACCCCTGGTGGGTCGTGGGGGGGGGGGGGTCCGGTGTGGTGGTGGGTGGTCGAGTGGGGGGCACCGTGGATGGGGGGCGGCCTCGCCACGGCGGAAGGGCCAACCGTGGCGGTTGGTCGATGTCCACATTCGCCAGCTTGAGGCGGTCCACCGCAATCCGGTCCGGCCTGCCGCCGATGTCGATGACGAACGACTTGTCGTCCCGTCGCAGGACCCGGAAGGGCCCGTCGTACGGCGCCCGGAGTGGCCGCCGGTGCGCGTCATGATGCACAAAAATGTACTCCGCTGTGCGAAGTGCTGGGGCGACGTAGGACGGGGGGTCACTGTGGTGGGACGTTGGCACGGGGCCAAACCGTCAGGCGGTCTCCTGGAGGTCCGAGCGCTGGTGAGCTGCGGACCAGGGACTGGTAGCGTCGGGCACGAATTTGCCCGGGACGCGTAGTGCCTGGCCATAGACAAGCTCGGCGGTGGACGCCCGGAGGTCCTCCTTGGGGGGCCGTGCGGAGGCCCAAAAGGACCCACGGCAGCCGGACGGCCCAACCGCCGGCCATGAGCGCGGCCTTCATGGAGCAGTGGAATCCCTTGCACAACCCGTTGGCTTGGGGGTGGTAGGCCGTAGTACGGTGGAGCTTGACCCCCAGGTTGCGGGCGACCACGCCCCACAGCTCGGAGGTGAACTGCGGTCCACGGTCCGACGAGATGTCCGCCGGTGCGCCGAAGCGGGCGACCCAGGTGGCGATGAAAGCCTGCGCCACGTCGGCGGTGGTGGTGGAGACTAGGGGAACAGCCTCCGGCCACCTGGTGGTCCTGTCCACCATGGTGAGCAGGTGTGTGAAACCCCGTGATGGGGGAGGGGGCCCACCAGATCCACGTTGACGTGGTCGAAACGTCGTTCAGGCATGGTGAAAGGTGCCAGCGGGGCCTGGGTGTGTCGTTGGACCTTGGCCTGTTGGCAGGCTGTGCAGGTGCTGGTCCAATCGCGGACGTCCCGTCAAAGGCCGTGCCAGACGAATCGCGCCGACACCAGCTTCTGGGAAGCTTTCCGGCCCGTGTGGGAAAGGCCGTGGAGGGAGGCGAAGATGCGGCGTTGCCAGGTAACGGGCATGATGGGGCGAGGCTGGCCTTGGGAGACGTCGCAGAGCAGGACAGTGTCCGCGAAGGGGATGTCGGCCAGGCGGAGGCCCGTGTCCGCCGCCCGGAGGGCTTGCACCGTGGTGTCGGTGGTTTGATCCGCCACCATAAGCGCGAAGTCCACGCCGAGGTGGACCGCGTTCGCGCTGGCCCGAGAAAGACAGTCGGCCACGGCGTTGCCTTTGCCGGCGACGTGCCGGATGTCCGTGGTAAACTCTGACACGGCGGAGAGGTGGCGCTGTTGGCGGGCCGACCACGGCTCCGTGACCTTGGCCATTGCGTAAACCAACGGCTTGTGGTCGACGAACGCCGTGAAGGGTCAGCCCTCCAGGAGGTGGCGGAACTGGCGAACGGCCAGGTGTAGAACGAGGAGATCACGGTCAAACGTGCTATATTTGAGCTCGTTCGGCCGGAGTTGCCGGCTGAAAAAAGCGAGTGGCTGCCAAACCCCGTTTACCCATTGCTCATGTATGGCACCCACCGCGTAGTCGGAGGCATCCGTGGTGAGCGCGATGGGAGCGTTGAGCACTGGGTGAGCGAGCAGTGTTGCGTCGGTGAGGGCCCGCTTTGAGCTTTTAAAGGCCGTGTCCATTGCTGCGGACCAGACGACGTCGTGCTTGGCCGGCTTGCCCCGGAGGGCTTCGTAGAGGGGCCGCATGAGTTGAGCAGTGCGGGGCACGAAGCGGTGATAGAAATTCACCATTCCCAGGAATTCCTGCAGGGCCTTTATGGAGCGGGGACGCGGAAACGTGGTGATGGCCTCGACCTTGGTTGGCAGCGGCACGGCCCCGTTCTTGGGGATGTGGTGGCCCAAAAAATCAACGGCCGTCATGCCGAAGTGGCATTTGGCCGGGTTGATAATGAGGCCATGCTCGCTGAGGTGCCTGAACAGTGTTCGGAGGTGGAGGAGGTGCTCGGCCCGGGACGTGCTGGCGATGAGGATGTCGTCCAGGTAAACGAAGAGGAACGGCAGGTCGCGCAGCGCGCCATCCATCAAGCGCTGGAACGCCTGAGCCGCGTTCTTGAGGCCAAACGGCATTCACAGGAATTTGAATAAGCCGAACGGCGTGATGACGGCCGTTTTTGGGACGTCGGCCGCCCTGACAGGTACCTGGTGAAATCCCCGTATTAAATCGATTTTTGAAAAAATGACCCGTCCTGCCTAACGGGCGGAGAAGTCTTGGATGTGCGGGATCGGATACCTGTCGGGGGTGGTAGCATCGTTATGGCTGCAGTAGTCGCCACATGGGCGCCAGCCGCCCCCTGGTTTTGGAACGATATGTAGTGGCAAAGCCCATGCGCTATCGGAGCGCCGCACGATGCCGAGGTGTTCCAAAGCGTCGAACTCGGCTTTGGCCACGGCGAGCTTGGCTGGGTCGAGGCGGCGGGCTCTGGCGTAGACCGGCAGGCCCGTGGTTGGTATGTGGTGCTCGATCCAATGTCGTACTGCGACGGCCGAAAACGTCGGCCGCGTGAGGGCCGGGAACTCCATGAGCAGGCGAGCAAACCCGTTCGCCGCCTGGAGGGCGCATGCCAACTCGGTCGGAGCGGAGCTGCTCAATGTGCATACCAGAGAGCTGAAGGTCTCGGCGTTGATGAGGCGACGCCGTTGGACGTCCACCAGCAGTCCGTGTGCGCAGAGGAAGTCGGCGCCTAGCAGAGCCATGGGCACGCTTGCGGTTACAAAAGTCCAATTAAAGCGTTAGCCGCCGAAGCAGAGGGTGACGTTGCGCGGGCCGAAGGTGCGGATGGCCGATCCGTTGGCCGCAACCAAGGAGGGGCCACAAACCACGGACTGCCTGTCCTGATCGGAGGCGGGTATGATGCTCAGTTGGGCGCCGGTGTCACACAGGAAGCGCTGTCCGGATGCTTTGTCCGTGATGAAAAGTAAGTTGCCCATGTGGCCGGCGCTCATGGCTGGTAATGAACGCCGGCCCGGCCGTTTCCCGGCTTGCCGAAGGTGCACGGGGGTCGGCATGTCCGGGCCTTCTGTCCGAACCTGGCATGATAATAACACCACGCCTGGTCAGGTTGAGGCTCCGGTCGTCGTGCTGGAGGTGGTCGGCGCGGTGTAGCGGCTGCCAATTGCGTCGGCAGTTTGGTCGTCGACCTTGCCGGGTGCTCGGGTGCCATGGGTGTTGCGTCGGACGGCGGTGGGCCCCAGGTCGCTGCTCCAATGAGTTGGCCTGCCGCGGAGATCTTGTCGGCTTCCCTGGCGAGGGCGCGGGGATCCGTGATCGTCGTGCTTGCCAGGGTGAGGCGTACCGGGCTAGGCAGCTGACGGAGGAACAGCTCCCGGAACAGGAATGCCGGAGAGTGCTCACCGAGCAGCGAAAGCATGTATTCCATTCGCTCGGACGGGCGCGTGTCACCGAGCTCGGGCAGGTCGAGCAGGCGCCGTGCGCGTTCCGCTGATGAGAGGGCGAAAGTGTCGAGGAGGAGCTTTTTAATCGCGTCGTATTTGTCAGCGGCTGGCAGGCTCTTGAGGAGGCTCAGGGCACGGGCCGCGGTGGCTGAGCCGAGTACTGCTACCACATGGTGGAAGCGGGTGTCGTCGGCCGTGATGCCTCGCAGGGCGAACAGGGAGTCCGCCTGGGTGAACCAAACCGCTGCGTGAGCCTCCCAGAAGGTACGCAGTTTGAGGGCACTGCCGTGTCCATGTCGGGTCACCAATGTAGGAGCTATGCTCCAACGTAAATCGTAAGAATGGACGCGACAAAAAGCTGGAATTCGTCAGAGTTTCTTTATTATGTCAAATCAACTCGGGTACTCGGAAAAGCCTGTTTATCGGGCAGCAATATATATACACATTATCCCGGAGCATTTGCCCGGGAAAGGTGAGAGAGGGCATGCCCAGGCGTCCCGGACGAGGCCTGGCAAGTCGAGGGCGGGCATGCCCGGGCGTCCTGGACGAGCCCGGCATGGTGATCGCTCCGCGTCCTCGGTATATGCAAGGCGATTGTGTAAACCTAGCAGTAGCCACTACAGTAACATCTTTTGAACCATTTCTATGAATTGTGCTGAGTTATGCTGAGAATTGAATGGCAGCGGGGGAGGAAGTGTGTTTTGGGGTCTTGTGGGTGGGGAAGGTGTGTGTGTCCGCAGGTACGGATCAAGCTCTGAGGAGTGATGACTGTGGCCCCCCTCTGCAGCAATTACCCCTGGCAGCCGGTGGTAACTGTAAATTGGAGCTTGTCGGTGGAGGGTCTGGTTGGGCGCCGTGGGGTGAGGAAGTCCCCCGGTGACACATGTTGCTGCGCTGGAGCAGGGGGCCGCGGAGGAGCCTGGTGTGTGTGGAGACCCGTAACGACGGAAAGGGGCTGTTAGGCTGCCATGGGCCAAGAGGTAAAGGGGGGGGGGGGGGTAATGAACTTGTAAGTCGCTTGATTTGTTTTGGGACTGCGGGCACCGCAGCCTGAAGCGCCCCCACCATCTTGTTGTGTGGTGCCTCCTCGCTGCCTAGTTGAGGAATGCACACACATGATATGACATTGATGCCATGGTCCTGCAGGGGGGTGAATTGAATAAGTGCTTTGTTGATTTTTGAAATGTAATGATGAGTTGCGGAATGAGTATGAGTGGATAAGGGGTTGTGTTGTACGAATGAGGGTGAAATCCACCGAGCCGTGTCACTCACTTGTAACACCTGGACAGGGCCCGTGGAAATTTAGGGGGTGCATTGGGGATGGCCCCGCAGGTAAGGTTGTGTCTTGTGGCATCCACTGGGGGACACGCTCTGTAGACCGGGGTATGTAAAAATGTTTCGAGTTTTTGGAATTTTCTGGTTAAGGTTAAGTTTTGTGGTTAAGGGAGGAGTTTTGAGCGTGGTTTGTTTCCTCCCTCCACAGGCACAACGGATCGAAATCAATGTACATATTTGATTTCATGGCTGTTAAGGGGTTTAGTTGTTAAGGAAGTGTAGGTAGGTAGTCCGACTCACTTCCCACAGCCCTTCCTGATTTATTTCATAGGTTAATTAAGTGTGTGACAGTAAGTGTTAAGGCTGGAATGGTTGCACCTGCAGTGAACATTGCAGGAGCTATGGTTCCCGGGGGGTGTGGGGAGGGGGGCTCTGTTATGAATTTGGTAGAGCAATATGTAGAGCAGAGTCGATCTGAGTCGGTAACATGCCTCGACTGTCGCGGTAGGGAATATACCTGTAATAAGTCATGTGTCGGCGTTTTGTCAGCTAAGATGTATGATTGTGAATCTACCAGGAGATTCGTGTGTTAAGTAGTGTCGGGAATAATGAGTGCAGCCCTTGTATGTCTCACCTGGTAGTCAAACCTTTGTTCATTTTGGCACTGCACACCACTTAAACATTAGTTAGGACCTTTAGTACAACACTAAATGACGCCTTCCCCGCTGACATGACTTAGGAAGAAATCAGGCGACAACACCCCCACAATTGGCCGCCACCATTTACACCTTTGAGAGGCCTACCCACCTCGGTTAGCACATGCTATAACACAAGGACCACGGAGTAGGGGACGAGAGTTGGAGTGACGCAGTGGGTGTGCACAGGGGCGAGTCGGTGGAGGCTCTGATTGGCAGAGCAGTGCGGCAATGGTGACGTCACCGGCGAGAGATATTAACGAGGGCCGGATGCCATTTCGAGACCAGAGTGAGGAGTGCAGATCTAATCAGGAGTTCGTTTTGAGGTGCGATCCTGACAGTCGAGTTCAGCACGAGTTGAGTTGAGAGAACGCCAGGCAGTTCGTTTGAGGTGCGCATGGGCAGAGTTGGCAGTTGATCCAAAGCAGTTGGATTCCTGGCAGTTCGCAGTTCAGCGCAGTTGATCCCGAGCAGTTGGATTCCTGGCAGTGCAGTGCAGAGCCCGAGTCCGTTTTGAGCAGTTGGGTTTGAGACGCGGCAAGACTTTGGGTCCGGTCGACCTCTTGTGGAGCCGCTGGCCTGCATGGGACGAATGGTGCTTGGAGCGAGGCCTTGAGGGACTTGGAGCGAAGGACCTCGTGGCGTGCGATCGGGGCCGAACGGAGCCGCATGTTGGACAGCAGCCAAGGAAGATGACAAGACAAGCTAAGCCGAGCTCCGCGTGTACATTTTACAAGACGTGTTTCTTTCTTTAATTCATCTCTCTCGTCTCGTGTTTGATATCTGGTGTGTGTGGGATCCCAATTTTTAGTTACCTTAGGTTTATCGTCACATTTTATTGTCCCTGCCTGTTATTCAATAAACCCTTATATATTTTTTTGTATATAATACCTGAACGCAGTTTACCGGGTGATTGATTTGATAGTTAAGGCTGCGGGGACTTGCGCTGCTTCCCTCCATTCCACGCGCTTAGGGGTTTTAGATTTTGGAATCTGCTATTGAGCTTCCACCTCAGAGTTAAAGCCTTCGTGATCAGCATCCGTGATCGCCAGATATGAATTTCCACGGTTGCGTGACAATATTTAAATAAAACCGTGAAGAACAGTCTTGTATTCACAAAAATTCCAATGGGGAGAGTGAGCCTAGAGGGACAACCACGAGTCACGTGAACAGGGGAAAAGGTGGAAGGCAAGGAGATAATGGGGGTGGGGCGAGACAGCGCACGTGGACAGAAGCACATGATGGGACAACTTCACACGCGGAGAATGGGAAATAAATGTTGCTGTTGGTTTTTTTTGTTTTTGGGCGGGGGGGGGGGGGGGGGTTTAAAACGTTAGATAAAGAGTGGATGTTTGAGGAAGTTTGGGGGGGAAGGGAAAAATCTAAGAACCTAGCAAAAACAGCGAAGGACGAAACAAACTTCGACGGGGGACTGGGGAAGCCTAAGGCAAGGGCGCACACGCGGCAAACAGAAACGATTAATTTATGAAAGATTAACACCGAGAAACTTCCTTGGGACACACTATAGGTTCACACACCGAAAGATAAATACAGTTTCGACAAAATACAATTGTGAACAATGACAACTTCAAAAACGTGGAGAACGTGTACAGCTTCGAAAATCTGTGCTGTCGTCGTCAAGATCTCACGAGATCTCCCCAATCTCGTGAGGTCTTGACGAAGAAACCAAGTAAAGTTAT
Source organism: Myxine glutinosa (assembly GCF_964187855.1). NCBI lineage: Eukaryota > Metazoa > Chordata > Myxini > Myxiniformes > Myxinidae > Myxine > Myxine glutinosa. The sequence goes on from NC_136261.1 coordinate 430,772,254, forward strand.
TATAATTCTCCTTATATTTTATTTAATCCATTGCTGCAGACAGCTACATATAACTGTACGTTTCTGAGATGACAGGATTATGCGTGTTGAACCTGAAAAGTTCAACTTCCAGCAAAGTGGAGACTCCTTGGTGCATGAGTGAGACAATTGCAGTGAGAGGAAAATAAAAACAGGTTTATATGTACGTGTGTATTAAAAAAGAGAACCAACTCTGACCCTGAACGCGACGATCATGATGATGATGTCATATGCATAAATTATACTAACACATCACCTTCAAACTAAGATAGCATCCATGTGCTACTCAGGTCTTTGAAGACAGAGATTTTTGGTCACAAATACATGGAAATAGAGCGGCCAATGCAGCTTACGCCCTTATTATTGGCACATCAGGATAACGTTCTGGTCAATCATTTAGTTGTGACCATGCTTCACAGCTCAAAGGTGAGTGTGGCTGTTTCTTAGGTAGACTGTCAGTCTAAATGTGGTGAACAAGCTGGATATGTTTACTGTTTCGCTGGATACATGATCAAATTGGATAAGATAATAACTCACGAAAAATTCCAAACAGAGTAAAGAAAATAACATGTGTAACTTTTCTGTGATTAACATAAGCATTGTATCCTTGGCAGGTCATCGGTGAAATGGAGAGCTTCTTGGAATGGCTCAAGTCCCAAGGCCTGAGAGCAGAAACAGCACGAGCAGTGATTGATAAGCTTGGAATTGAGGATCAGAAGGTTATTCGAGCTTGTACTGAGTCGGATGCATTGCGGACCGAACTCCTATCTCTCTCCAAAGATAAATTACAATTTGCAATGTATGCTGACTTCTGTAAATTTGTGAATTCTTTTTCGAAGCCACAAGATGTCCTGATTGCGGGTTCTTCTCTTTTGGGAAGTATTTTCGTCAACTTGGAGAATGTTATTCTGGAACTTTCCAGTTTCTGTGAAAAGATTTTCAGATCCCAAAATGTGCAACGGGACAACGTTTCTGGTTTCTCTGGAATCGGGTTCAGTGATGTCAGCAGCCTCCACTCTCAGGATGATGGATCAAGACCCATGTCTGGTATGTGACTTTTGAATATGACATCGCTTGTCATCAAATATCTTGATGTTCCACCATTGTTTTTTTTTTTCTTTTAACTTGTATAATCTCTTTTGGTGCAGCTTTGTATTGTCTAATATGAATGTATTTTTGATGGAGGGTACAAGGTAAATTTGAGCTCACCTGGAACATATTTCCGGGGAGCTTATGGGATGGTGCGTTGTCAACCTCTTCTTCTCCTTCACTTGCAACTTCTTCTCCACAACTGCTGATGGGATTGTGACCAAACTTGGCTAAGATTATGTTTTGTGTGTTCGAACTCAAGTTTTTTCACGGCATTATAAAAAAATCGAGGTTTCAGGGTGCAGTAAAAAATGTAATTTGAGGCACATTTTAAACATTTTTTTAATGTAACCTTGTACATGCAATCAGCATTGATGCATTGAGGATCAGAAGGTTATTCGAGCTTGTACTGAGTCGGATGAAAGTCGGATGAAAGTCGACACATGAAATATCAACCTTTTTCGTTGACTTCTGCTTCATGTCCCAGGATTTAACATCACCGGTCAAAATGGAAAGGAAACCTTCAATTTGATTTTAGGTCTTTCCTGGTGGAACATGTTGCCATCTTTCAACTTTGCTTTTGGTGTGAAGCGTAGGGATTTGTGATGGCGTGCCATGCTTTGCTCTTGTAGTTTTTGTACCTCTCTTTCACCATGGATGGGCTCAACATTATTGTTGTTGTTGTTGTTGATGTTGTATATCCCTGGATAGTTCTCTTGAACAGGTCCACTGCACGGAGAAATCCAATCAATATCTCAGGAGTGACCCAGGGATCCCCCTCATCTAATATGATGTGCCCCACCATCTCTTATCCTTGTTTAAACAATGAAATTCATCGTATAATTCTTTATATCTTAGAAATAATAATAATAATAATAATTCATTTATTTTATATAGCGCTTTTCAGGAAGCCCAAAGACGCTTTGACAGAGTGCAAAACATAATGCATAACAACATAAAAACAATTTCAAAAGACAAGAATCAATAGGGAAATATTCAAAGCACAAAAGAGGGAGAAGGAGAAGCGATAGTCAGGGGTTAAATGCTGTGGGTTAAATGTTGAATGCAGTGTTGAACAGGTGGGTCTTGAGTGATGTTTTGAATGTGGTGAGTGAGGAGGAGTCTCTGATGGTGTGAGGAAGTGAGTTCCAGAGGGTGGGAGCAGCGACGGAGAAGGCCCTGTCCCCCCAGGATCTGAGTTTGGTCCGGATAGGGGGGGGGGGGGGGTCAGGAGGTTGGTACCAGCAGAGCGGAGGTTGCGGGTGGGATTGTGTCTGGAGAGTAGGTCAGCCAGGTAGGACGGGGCCAGGTTATGGAGGGCTTTGTAGGTCAAGAGGAGGATTTTGTGCTGGATTCTCTGGGAGATGGGGAGCCAGTGAAGCTTGTAAAGGACGGGGGTGATGTGGTCACGGGTCCGGGAATGGGTGAGTAGACGGGCAGCAGAGTTCTGAATGTATTGGAGTTTATTGGTGATTGTTGAGGGTGAACCATAGAGGAGGCTGTTGCAGTAGTCCAGACGGGAGGTGATGAAGGCGTGGATGAGAGTTTCTGCAGCCGTGGAGGAGAGGGATGGATGGAGACGGGCGATATTTTTCAGGTGAAAGAAGGCTGTCTTTGTGATCTGTCTAGTGTATTTGTCGAAAGAGAGGGTTTGGTCAAAGTTGATGCCAAGATTCCGGATGTGAGGGGAGGTGGACACTGGGATACCATCGATGTTGAGGGCAAAGTTATGGGTGGATTTTATGAGCGTTTTTGTGCCAATGATGATTATTTCAGATTTATCACAAAGTTTGAGGAAGTTGATTTGAAGCCAGGATTTTATTTCAGCGATGCAGTTTGTCAGGATAGAGTGGGTGGCAGTGGAGATGGGCTTGGTGTAGATGAAAAGCTGGATGTCATCGGCGAAGCAGTGGAATTGGAGACCATGACGGCGGATTAAGTGACCGAGGGGGGACAGGTAAAGGATGAAGAGTAGGGGTCCCAGAACTGAACCTTGGGGGAGGGGAGCAGTGGGGGATTTGCAGTTATTGATGGAGATGAACTGGCGTCTGTCAGAGGTATGATTTAATCCAAGAGAGGGCAGTGCCAGTAATGTTAAAGGTGGTTTCAAGTTGGGTGAGGAGGATGGTGTGATCGATGGTGTCAAAGGTGGCACTGAGGTCGAGGAGGATGAGAATGTTGAGGTTGCCAGCGTCAGAGGAGAGGAGAAGGTCGTTGGTGATATTTTGGTGAAGGAAATATTTTGTTGAACAATGTGAACGTTAAAAAAAAAAAACTTTCATTTAAAAACAAACTCCAACCCACTCGTTAATAAAACAAACAAAATGTGGAAATTGCTATTTTCCAAAAACAATTTGGTCTTCTAATGAAAAAATTATTATTAAATTTTGCAATGTTTATTTAAACCTAAATCAAGTTTTGAGTTGTGATTAACTAAATTTCAGGAACTGCAGTTTGGAGATCGACCATCTTTGTGCAGTATTGGGTAAAATATATTATCTTCTCTTATCCACCATCTCTTATCTTCTCTTAAACACCATCTCTTATCTTCTCTTATTCACCATCTCTTATCTTCTCTTATCCACCATCTCTTATCTTCTCTTATCCAACATCTCTTATCTTCTCTTTTCCACCATCTCTGTACTTCTCTTATCCACCATCTCTGATCTTCTCTTATCTACCATCTCTGATTTTCTCTTGACCACCATCTCTGATTTTCTCTTGTCCACCATCTCTGATCTTCTCTTATCCACCATCTCTGATCTTCTCTTATTTACCATCTCTTATCTTCTCTTATCCACCATCGCTGATCTTCTCTTATCGAGCATCTCTGATCTTCGCTTATCCAGCATCTCTTGTCTTCTCTCATCCAACATCTCTTATCTTCTCATGCACCATCTCTTATCTTCTCTTATCCACCCACTCTTATCCACCATCTCTTATCTTCTCTTATCCAACATCTCTTATCTTCTCTTATCCAACATATCTTAGCCTCCCCCATCCAAAACGATGATCTTTTCTACCCCGTTAAACAACCCAAAATCCACTTTTTCAAATTCAGTTTTCTTAACTGAAAGTCCAAATAGTGTCCATTTGTTTTATACCGTTTGCCACCCCCCTCTCCCTTCCACAGATCTCCCGTTTTCCTTCTCTTCTGTTGTTGTGCTTCCCTGTCTCTCCCCCTCTTGTCTCCCTCTCCCTCTATTGTATGTTTTATGTGTTTCTGTTCATGTTTTGTGTCTTATGTGTTAGCTCTTACACGAGGCTCGACTCTGTGTTTTCAAATGGTAACAATGTGTTGGCTCGAGTGAGGAACATCGTTTGTTACACCTTTCAAGCAACCACTGCTGACGAGTGTTGGAGAATGCTAATCGATGATATGCAGAATCTGTTTGTAATTATATCTCGAATAAACAGCTCAGTTCTTTGTTGCGGAAACCAATTTGTTGCGGACCTCGAGCTCGTCGACATGCAGAGGTGGGTTAAACCCTTTTCCCCCTCGGGCCTTCGAGTCCACGACCCACTTTACACTCGTGGGGTGGATTGCAGAGCAATTCCAGCTGCCACCCCCGTAGCGAGCGTGCGGAAGGATATCGGGTCGAATCCCCATGTACCTTCTATACACACGCTGCCATGAAGACGGGTGCTGGACCTCACACGGGTCACGCTGGTCTGATACGCCCGAGCGGTTTGCGTGTCACGTGACTCGTGTGCCGTTAATTCTTATTGAACCCGATTGAGCGGTTTTATTCGTACAGTGCGAATCCAATGGTGGGAAATGACGTGAACGGCCAAATGGATGCGAAAGAACACAGGTTTATTATACAATTTATACAAATGATCAGGGCAAAGAGACACAGAGCAGAAACGTATCGTCGTTAATCCCCGGACAAGCGCCCACTCACTCACGCGGGGAAAAGGATGAAGAAGGACGACTCGCTCCAAGCACGGTCGTTGGTGCTGTTCGCCCCGATCAGCTCGTTCGGCATGTCCCTGGGATGTTCGCGGCACGTGCAGGGAGTTCAGGCAAGGAGATCGTTGGCATCTGTGGCCCCGGGAGAGATCGTCCTCGCAATCGCTGTTAACAGGCAGCAGAGCGCAGGGCAGGGAGAGTTCGTGCTTTCTCTTTCGAAACACCTCTCTATGACCGAGGGAACTTAGCATGGAGGAGATCGTTCGGGGGCAGTGAGCAAGAGAGACCGATCACAGAGAAAGCTGGGGGCAGAGAGAGTTTGGGGGCCTGGGGCAGGGTCTTATAGCCCCTCCCCAGAGTCTTACCCGAATGTTCCAAGCCCCTCCCCCGGCTGCCGTTGTTGGCCACTCCCCTTGAGCGTTCATTGGCTGCCTTCCGCTTACCGGCCACTCCCCTGCAGCTCCTCCCTTGGGCCTTCTAGGCTTGTTCTGGGCAAAGCACATGGCATTCTAGCCCAATTGAGGCCTACACTTACTGGCCTGCTCAACGTATACTAACACAGGAAAGGAGACTATGCTTACATTTAATAGGAAATAACTGAACGAAAGCGAGGCTACATGTTGTGGTGCAACTACCTACGAGGGGGGGGGGGGGGACATTCTTTATTCGCAAAACTGCAACACTACCCACCTCTCTCCCCAGACTCGTCCCGAGTCGACCCCAACAGTGGAACGACCGGTAGAGCCTGGCATGCAAATTTACTATTACTTTAACATGTGACACATCTGTGTAATCCCCCTTGCATTTATTCTGACCCATGTGTGCGACATTTTTAACACTAGATATGTCCCCCCTAATGCGTTGAGCAGCTACTCTAACAGACTCGCACCCACAACTATCCGGGTATTTTCCGAATTTTCAAATTAAACACATAGCCAGTGGGCAACATTCTTATGCTTACAAGCATATATTTACAATACTACGACCCAAGCCCTGGATTTAAGGAAAGAATTGGAGGAAAGAAAATCAAGCACTTGATATGGCACTTGCTGCTTGCATCTTGCATCTTACATCTTCCGTGTGCGGCTAACAAAACCGGCTGGCCCTGACCGGTATACAGGCCATAGGAAGCATCAGGGCCATATAAATATTCATGTCTTCGCACTTGGCACACAATAGCACACAATGTCCTTTTATTTTACATTGCCAAGCAGGGCCACTCTCACGTGGTCCAACTGCGTGGCGACAGTGCCACTCAAACAGTGGTCCGATGGTGCAAAATGATTTGCAGCAAGATGCTGTACAGCAGAGGTGCGAGCCACAAGGCATGCGGTCCATAAGTGCAGCAAAGGTGCAGCAAGGTGGGTTTGGCAGCAAAGTGCTGCACAGGTCGGCCGCACAGGTGTAACATGGCAGAGTGGATGCTGCACAGTTCGGCCTCCAAAATGGTCCTGGGGCGGGGACGGAAGACCAGGCACAACAAGCAAAGGGAAAGGCACGCGGTAGTACATGCAAAACAAGGTGACCTGGCACCACCATACCTGGTGCGGTGTGAGGGACGCAGAAGAGCGAGCGGAGCAAGCTCGGCCCTAACCGTCCGTACCCCCCACCGTTGGCTACACTACCCGAGCCCCCCTTGTATTTACAATTCATCTCTACGTCTTGTCTCCCTTATCCCCCTCTATACCAAATTCGTCTCCAAATCCCTCCCAGGAAGGAAGGGATGGAACAAAGCAATGTCTCACTTACGTCATGATGCATCTTACTTCCAAACAGCTTACAGAGCTCTGGTCTGAAGCTCATCCTCCTCGGTGACTGGCTGTGGATAGTGCGAAGGGATATCTCATCCTCACTACACTAATAACATTACTCATTTAAACTACCCAGGGTCGTACCCTGTCAATCGGCCTCTTTAAACGATATGGTTCTAAGAACCCGAATTTCCACTGCCCACACTGTGGTGCCCTCGGAATTTGGGTCTCACCCCACAAACTTTCTCGCTGTGCCCTCGCACAATTTTGGGGCTGCGTCGTGTGGCTCTACCAGCAGGTCTTCCTACCTGCGCACCTCCGCCACTGAAGTCGCCTCCCGAGCTTGCCTGCTCCTCACGACTACTCTAACCGGTGAAGGCCCTCCCTGGCACTTACCCCCTATATGCCCACCTCGGCATCGGGTAACCCGGGTCCTTCCCTTGGATCCTCGGGCCCCACTCACACACTATCCTAACCGGCTCCCAGAGCCTACCTGCGGCCTTACCTGGCCGACAAGCTACCAGTGACGGAGTGCCCCAGTAACCATATGCACTAAATAAGCCACACGCCCAGCCATTCCACAGTCTACTGCACCCTATAAAACACTACTTTCTGCTACCCGCACCACAGGTGTCAATATCCATGCAATTTACGTCTGCCCTCTACCTGGCTTTACACTACCACCCCCCCCCCCCCCCCATTCAATCCTTCGCACCATGCATTCCACACCAAGCATTCCACACCTTTTATCTTGCACACACCTCTTATTCTTACACCTCAACACAATTCCATCCACACTACTACACAACTCCGTTTATTCTCACTCACAATCCTCAAACACACAGCATCATCTACCTAATTAATTTCCCCTAAAACTCGTGCTTCCCTCATCAGCCCTTTACACTATGCACACCCTTTTCTTTAACAACCACCTAAACTCTCTACGTCCCCTCTACAGTTCAGGTGTCACTACTTAATTATTGTCCCTAAAGTCGCTCTAAATCCCTATCATTATCCTAGCCCTCCCTCGGCTAGCTTCGGTGCCCCATGGAGGCAACCATTGCTGGCCCCTCCATGTGCCTAATACTGCCATCCCCCTAAACTAATGCTCATGCCCCCTCCTCCCCCCATGTGAGGAATGGTCAGTACCGCCCCCCACAATGGGGTGCAATACTCTGTCCTCTAAACTACGAACCCCTCCATGTGGAGGTACGTTGTCACGGCTCGGCCTCGCAGGGCCGAGCGTTCCATGCCGGTGGTTGGTCGCCTGTATATCGTGTCCGTCCGGCATTGACGAGCCGAGGGGGGAGGGATTGATGGGCCAAAGTGCCGGGCTCCATCCCTGCGCGGGGCCTCGCGGTCCCATGCACGATGACCCAACCGGCCACCATCCGAGCACCTCACCCAATAAGGTGCGTGGCTCCAAAACTGTAAACCACCCCTCGATCCTGGCCAACCACCCTTGCCACCATACAGCGCCAACCATACGGTACAGGGGCCGGAGACACGAACCGTGCACGCCGGTCCTTGTGAGACGATGCAGCACCGATCCCCTCCGGTCCCTGCGGCACGCAACTCACTGGGGCCTCGCGTATGGCACCCGTCCCACTAAGCGCTACCCCGGTCGGTGTCGATGCTTGAGCCGCGTCCTCACCACTCGTGACCCACTCCGCACTCGCACACCCAGGCACACATGCGCCCCTCACACACTCCGCTATCACACACTCCGGTGCACACTCTTCCCACACACACTCCGGTGCACACTCTTCCCACACACACTCCGGTGTGCACTCCTCTTTCACACACTCGGCCATCGCACACTCCAGTGCACACTTTTCTTCTACACACTCGGCCATCGCACACTCCGGTGCACACTCTTCCATTACACACTCCGGTGCGCATTCTCGCTCACACTCTGGTGCGCACTCCCACTCCTCGCACTCCGGTACGCACTCCCACTCCTCGCACTCCGGTATGCACTCTCTCTCACAATCCGTACCATCCTCTTGCTCCACGCACTCCGGTACGCTCTCCCTCTCACACCGCACAATGGGCCCTTCGCGAACGCCCGGGTCTCGCCTCTCTCCCAAGCTCGCCGAGCACCCGTTCACGCCAAACACATTCCCGCCATTAGCGCCACTCACCTCGGGGCTCTCCTTCCCCTGCTTCTCCACCAGCACCTGCAAACTTTTCATGGGGTTACCAAGCACGGCATCACGGTACAAACACGAACTTTGCGTGGATTCCATCTCTTCTTTCCGTGACTCCTTCTCTGTCTCACCCGTCTCTTCAACCCCAATTGTTTCTTCTTCTAACACGACGATCGTCGGCGCCCCTAGAATTTCCTTTTCCAACTCGACCTTCGCCGGCGCCCCCAAAATTTTCTTTCCCAATTTGACGATTGTCAGCTCCTCCACACCCCACATCACTACTCCCATAGCCCCAGTCAATTTGGCTGTGCTCCGCTTTAACTCACCCCCCACGTGCTCCTCGTATCGCTTCCCCCTGCACGTACCAACACGACCTCCTCGCTCATCGTACGCCCTATCTCCTCCTCTGCCTTTTTCATATCCCTCTTTGACGCTGCCCTCATCCTTTGCCTATCGCACCTGGCTTCGTCCCTCTGGGTATCCATTTTGTTTTCCAACCCATCCTTCATTTCCTTCATGTCTCTTCTTGATTTGTCCCTCCTGGGTATCCAATTTTTCCTTCAATCTATTCATTTCTTCACCCATATATGCCCTGAGTTGCACCATAAAAAGGCCCATATCCATTGGCACTGTGGGCTTGGCTTCTGCCGCCACGTGCGAGGCGCTGCCATTTTCTTCCCCTACTGCCACACCCTCATCAATTTCCTCCAATACCAACTCTTCCTGCTGGTCCTGGGCCATTAGTTTTTCCCAATTTATTATTCCCACCGGCATTTGGTCGCCTTGGCCAGCCATTGTACGAATTTAGTTTGATTTTAAAAACTAAATTTCGTCCACTCGTAATTTTGAGCACGTCAAGCGCACTCTAGGTCCAAATATCCCACTCCCGGACACCAATTTGTTCCGGGCTTCGAGCCCGTCGACGTACAGAGGGGGGTTAAACCCTTTTCCCTCTCGGGCCTTCGAGTCCACGAGGCCGCGACCCACTTTACACTCGTGGGGCGGATTGCGGAGCAATTCCAGCCGCCACGTTTGTCGCGAGCGTGCGGAAAGGTATCTGGTCGAATCCCCACGTACTTTCTATACACACGCCACCACGAGAACGGGGACTGGGCTCTCCTTATATATATGCAACGTCCGCTCACGGTCCACGATACTGCTCGCTGCCTGCCAGGGTTTCCCGCCACGACGCGATTCCACTCCTGGAGCCGGACCTCGATGCCCTACCATCTGCCCGGACCTTCTTTTCCTTCCAGCCATTCCTTCCTGCCATTCCCTGTCGTGTAAGTCTGTTTGTTTGTCCGGGGTTATAATATAAGACTGTTTTAAGGCTTGCCCTGTGTATCTGCTTCTTCCTCTTCCTGTACAGTCTTACCTTTCGTTTCTTCTTCATTTTGTATGCATAATTAATAAATATCTGGTATTCCTTTACTTTGGTTTCTTCTTCCCCCCAATCGCTTTAGTCCTTTCCCAATTGAGTACCTGTGGCGCGATTTGGCCAACCGCTATAGTCGGGTTTCATCTTTTGTTAACGGCGTGAGTCGTGGCTCACTTCGCTCGGCGTGTCCATTACAGCCGCGGCTTGGGTGGGGCTCATTTCCTTGCTTACCGGAAGGCACTGGTACTTAGGTCATAGGACTAATTGGCCTACTACCCTATTCTGCGCTGACCGGAAGTGACATCATAGCTCCAGGACTCGGACGGCCAGTGTGATAGACGAGAGGATTAAACCCCCCCTTGGTAAGGGAAGTGCCGAAACCGAGATCCGTAACAATATTTATGGATGTGCATTGAGAGTGCGTACCGCATTTGGCACTGCCAAACCGTTTGGCACCAAAAGGAAACACGTTTGTAAAAGAGCAAGAACCCTGCGTCCAGAACAATTGAAGTCAGGAGTGAGAATCGAATCTGGGATGCTATCAGCGGCACCCCAAAAATTATAAGGAGTGTCAGGTGAAATTCTGTTTCAAATAATTATACAGGTATGTCAAGCCAAGGTGAGCAGGACCTGGTGGGCTAACTTGAGGAGGATATGGAGGAGCTAATGGCCCAGGAAGCTGTATATGAATGTAACATTGTGGGAGAAGGACCATGAGGGGCAGCAGTAGAGGTGCCGAAAGCGATCGAGTGCCCAACCCTCCACTTACCCTCCCCCCCCCCCCCCTCCTCCCCACAACCAGCCCCTAGCCCCTAATGGCACGTTATAGTGGGTCGCCATTGCCATCGCACTCTGGCAGCGACCAGGTGATGTTGTGGATTCGTCAACTAATGGCACAGATGACGATGAAAATGGAGGAGGGACAAGGTGGCTGACATAAGGCATGACATGCATGTGACAGGCAGAGGTAATGGCTGATATGAAGGCTATGGGCAATGAGATAGCCGCAACGCTCGAGGCTGTGTGGGGAGAGGCGTGGAAGCATGTGGATGGCGTCCGGAATGAGATGGGGGCAGGTGAAGCTAGAATGATGGACGAGACAAATGGGGTAAAAGAAGAGGTGAATGGACTTAAACAGGGAAAAAAAGGACTTGTGGAGGGGGAAAAAAGAACGACGAGCAAATCAGAAGAAATACAGAATCTCAGGGCAGCTCATAAGGGCAAGTAAGAAAGAATGTAAAATGGGACATGATGACCTAACACAGAAGATAGAAGAAATGGGATGAACGATCAAGACAAAAGAATGGAAAATGAAAGAGAATGGAAGACATTAAAGTAATCTTAGAAGAAGAACTAAAAGGGGAAAAGCGGAAAATAATAAAGATAGAAAAATGAAAAGGATAAAAGCAAAGAAGAATGATTAGAGACAAGTGAGAGGACAAAGAATGTTGAGGAGTAGATCGTGGAATGTGTAGAAACAATGTGTAAGGATCGGGATAACGCATGGCAGGTGCAGGTGGTGAGGATGTGAGCGATCAAAACGGACCACGACGAGGTGTGGCTTTGTAAGCTGGAGTTAATGCATGATGTGAAAGGGTGCATGCCGAGCTGAGGTAGAATAAAGAACCCGGAATTTTTTGAGTGCCGAGCCTGAGTGTAACGGAGTGTGTGCCACGAGCGTGCAGAGTGGAGTGCATGAACGAGCGAGAGTACGGGTCATGTACCGACTCAGTCGAGGTTGACCGTTACCTTGACTGAGGGGAGGGGTGAGGTTACCGAACAGGAAATATTTTAAATGCTGGGATGTTCTCATCCTGTGTGCAGGAGATTAAAAAGAACAGGTTTGTAATCCGTACCGGTCCAAAGAGGTCAGATTTCGAGGAATATTGTCACTGTGTAGCGGCTACCGCTGGGTTTACACAATTGCCTTGCACCTACCGAGGACGCGGAGCGATCACCATGCCGGGCTCGTCCAGGACGTCCGGGCCTGCCCGCTCTCGACTTGCCAGGCCTCGTCCGGGACGCCCGGGCACGCCCGGCCATGCCCGCTCTCGACTTGCCAGGCCGCGTCCAGGTCGCCTGGGCACGCCCCCTCTCACCTTTCCCGGGAAAACGCTCCAGGATAATGTGTATATATATTGCTGCCCGATAAACGGGCTTTTCAGAGTACCCAAGTTGATTTGACACAATAAAGAAACTCGGATGAATTCCAGCTTTTTGTCGCATCCATTCTTCCGATTAACGTTGGAGCATAGCTCCTACATTGGTGACCCCACATGGACACGGCAGTTGTCCTCAAACTGCCTACCTTCTGGGAGGCTCAGGCGGCGGTTTGGTTCACCCAGGCGGACTCCCTGTTCGCCCTGCGAGGCATCACGGCCGAAGACACCCGCTTCCACCATGTGGTAGCAGCGCTCGGCTCAACCACCGCGGCCCGCGCCCTCAGCCTCCTCCAGCGCCCGCCAGTCGCTGACAAATACGACGCGATTAAAAAGCTCCTCCTCGACGCTTTCGACCCCTCATCAGCGGAACGCACACGGCGCCTGCTCGACCTGCCCGAGCTCGGCGACACGCGCCCGTCCGAGCGCATGGACGACATGCTTTCACTGCTCGGCGAGCACTTTCCGGAATTCCTGTTCTGGGAGCTGTTCCTCCGTCAGCTGCCTAGCCCAGTACGCCTCGCCCTGGCAAGCACGACGATCACGGATCGCCGCGCCCTCGCCAGGGAAGCCGACAAGATCTCCGCGGCAGGCCAACGCATTGGAGCAGTGACCTGGGGCCCACCGCTGTCCGAAGCAATGCCCATGGCGCCCGAGCACCCGGCACGGTCACCGAACTGCCGACGCAATTGGCGGCCGCTACGCCATGCCGACCACCTCCAGCACGACGACCGGAGCCTCCACCTGACCAGGCATGGTGTTATTATCATGCCAGGTTCGGACAGAAGGCCAGGACATGCCGACCCCCGTGCACCTTCGGCAAGCTGGGAAACGGCCGGGCCGGCGTTCATTAGCAGCCATGAGTGCCGGCCACACGGGAAACTTATTTTTCATCACGGACAAAGCGTCCGGACGGCGCTTCCTGTGCGACACCGGCGCCCAACTGAGCGTCATACCCGCCTCCGATGAGGACAGGCAGTCCGCGGTTTGCGGCCCCTCCTTGGTTGCGGCCAACGGATCGGCCATCCGCACCTTCAGTCCGCGCAATGTCACCCTCTGCTTCGGCGGCCAACGCTTTAATTGGACTTTTGTAACCGCAAGTGTGCCCATGGCTCTGCTAGGCGCCACCTTCCTCTGCGCACACAGACTGCTGGTGGACGTCCAACGGCGTCGCCTCATCAACGCCGAGACCTTCAGCTCCCTGGTATGCACAAAACGCAGCTCCGCTCCGACCGAGCTGGCATGCGCCCTTCCGGCGGCGAACGAGTTTGCTCGCCTGCTCGCCTGCTCAGAGTTCCCGGCTCTCACGCAGCCGACGTTTTTGGCCGTCGCAGTACGACATGGGATCGAGCACCACATACCAACCACGGGCCCGCCCGTCTACGCCAGAGCCCGCCGCCTCGACCCAGCCAAGCTCGCCGTGGCCAAAGCCGAGTTCGACGCTTTGGAACACCTCGGCATCGTGCGGCGCTCCGATAGCGCGTGGGCTTCGCCACTACACATCGTCCCAAAACCAGGGGGCGGCTGGCGCCCATGTGGCGACTACCACCGCCTTAACGACGCCACCACCCCCGACAGGTATCCGATCTTGCACATCCAAGACTTCTCCACCCGTTTGGCAGGACGGGTCATTTTTTCAAAAATCGATTTAATACGGGGATATCACCAGGTACCTGTCAGGGCGGCCGACGTCCCAAAAACGGCCATCATCACGCCGTTCGGCTTATTCGAATTCCTGTGAATGCCATTTGGCCTCAAGAACGCGGCTCAGGCATTCCTGCGCTTGATGGACGGCGTGCTGCGCGACCTGCCGTTCCTCTTCGTTTACCTGTACGACATCCTCGTCGCCAGCACTTCCCAGGCCGAGCACCTCCTCCACCTCCGAACACTGTTCGGGCGCCTCAGCGAGCACGGCCTCATCGTCAACCCAGCCAAATGCCACTTCGGCACGATGGCCGTTGATTTTTGGGGCCACCATATCACCAAGAACGGGGCCATGCCGCTGCCAACCAAGGTCGAGGCCATCACCACGTTTCCGCGTCCCCGCTCCATAAAGGCCCTGCAGGAATTCCTGGGAATGGTGAATTTCTATCACCGCTTCGTGCCCCGCGCTGCTCAACTCATGCGGCCCCTCTAAGAAGCCCTCCGGGGCACGCCGGCCAAGCATGACGTCGTCTGGTCCGCAGCAATGGACGCGGCCTTTAAAAGCTCAAAGCGGGCCCTCGCCGACGCAACACTGCTCGCTCACCCGGTGCTCAACGCTCCCATCGCCCTCACCACAGATGCCTCCGACTATGCGGTGGGCGCCGCACATGAGCAATGGGTGAATGGGGTTTGGCAGCCACTCGCTTTATCCAGCCAGCAACTCCGGCCGAACGAGCTCAAATATAGCACGTTTGACCGTGAGCTCCTCGGTCTACACCTGGCCGTTCACCATTTCCGCCACCTCCTGGAGGGCCGACCCTTCACGGCATTTGTCGACCACAAGCCGTTGGTTTATGCAATGGCCAAGGTCACGGAGCCGTGGTTGGCCCGCTAACAGCGCCACCTCTCCGCCGTGTCGGAGTTTACCACGGACATCCGGCACGTCGCCGGCAAAGACAACGCCGTGGCCGACTGGCTTTCTCGGGCCAGCGCGAACGCGGTCCACCTCGGCGTGGACTTCGCGCTTATGGCGGCGGACCAAACCACCGACACCACGGTGCAAGCCCTCCGGGCGGCGGACACGGGCCTCCGCCTGGCCGACATCCCCTTTGCGGACACTGTCCTGCTCTGCGACGTCTCCCAAGGCCAGCCTCGCCCCATCGTGCCCGTTACCTGGCAACGCCGCATCTTCACCTCCCTCAACGGCCTTTCCCACCCGGGCCGGAAAGTTTCCCAGAAGCTGGTGTCGGCGCAATTCGTCTGGCACGGCCTTCGACGGGACATCTGCTATTGGACCAGCACCTGCACAGCCTGCCAACAGGCCAAGGTCCACCGACACACCCAGGCCCCGCTGGCACCTTTCACCGTGCCCAAACGACGTTTCGACCACGTCAACGTGGACCTCGTGGGCCCCCTCCCCCCATCACTGGGGTTTCACACACCTGCTCACCATGGTGGACAGGACCACCAGATGGCCGGAGGCCATTCCCCTCGTCTCCACCACCACCGCCGACGTGGCGCAGGCTTTCATCGCCACCTGGGTCGCCCGCTTCGGCACACCGGCGGACATCTCGTTGGACCGTGGACCGCAGTTCACCTCCGAGCTGTGGGGCACGGTCGCCCGCAACCTGGGGGTCAAGCTCCACCGTACTACGGCCTACCACCCCCAAGCCAAATGGGTTGTGCGTGCGATTCCACCGCTCCATGAAGGCCGCGCTCATGGCCGGCCTTCAGGACGGCGGTTGGGCGGACCGGCTGCCATGGGTCCTTTTGGGCCTCCGCACGGCCCCCAAGGAGGACCTCCGGGCGTCCACCGCCGAGCTTGTCTACGGCCAGGCGCTGTGCATCCCGGGCGAATTCGTGCCCGACGCTACCAGTCCCTGGTCCGCAGCTCACCAGCGCTCGGACCTCCAGGAGACCGCCCGACGGTTTGCCCCCATGCCAACGTCCCACCACGGTGACCCCCAGTCCTACGTCCCCCCAGCGCTTTGCACAGTGGAGTACGTTTTTGTGCGTCATGACGCACATCGGGGGCCACTCCGGCCGCCGTACGACGGGTCCTTCCGGGTCCTGCGACGGGACGACAAGTCGTTCGTCATCGACATCGGCGGCCGGTCGGACCGGATTGCGGTGGACCGCCTCAAGCCGGCGCACCTGGACATCGACCAACCGCCACGGTTGGCCCTTCCGCCGCGGTGAGGCCGCCCCCCGTCCACGGTGCCCCCCACTCGACTGCCCACCACCACACCGGACCCCTCCTCCCCGCCCCCCACGACCTGCCAGGGGTCGCTTAGACCGGGTCATCAGGACCCCCCTTAATTGACCCTGCCGGTGCAAGTCGATTCTGGGGGGACATGTGTAGCAGCTACCGCTGGGTTTACACAATCGCCTTGCACCTACCGAGGACGCGGAGCGATCACCATGCCGGGCTCATCCAGGACACCCGGGCATGCCCGCTCTCGACTTGCCAGGCCGCATCCAGGATGCCTGGGCACACCCCCTCTCGCCTTTCCCGGGCAAACGCTCCAGGATAATGTGTATATATATTGCTGCCCGATAAACGGGCTTTTCAGAGTACCCGAGTTGATTTGACACAATAAAGAAACTCGGACGAATTCCAGCTTTTTGTCGCGTCCATTCTTCCGATTTACGTTGGAGCATAGCTCCGCCAACTGTGTGTTAACGGTCCGTGCCATCAAAACGTCCGAATGCAGATGATTGAAAAAAAATTCCCAAAGAATGGTGTGCGGCTGAGTGTGCGCGGCACAAATGGCAAATTCAGCTGCGGGATCTCCGCGGAAAGGCTCATATGTAAAGTAGTGTGTAAACTGTCATGGGGTGACCCATGTGTGTGAATGGAGTGAGATTGACTGTGGAGTGGATCGTGTGAATAAATGTTGTGCGAGAGATCGTGAGATGGTCGGCGTGTGTACGTTGTGTGCGCTGGTCTGCGAGGCAATTTGGGGATGTGTACCATATGTACCACGGTGCGGGAAGGGGCATGGTGAAGGTTACGGAGCTGCGCGTATGTGTGTGACGTCTGTGGAGGTTCCACAGCATGAGCAGTGGATGTGGAGAAGACGTCCGTGTTCCCCGGTGGAAATCCGCCGAATGTGAGTGCGAACATTTATATGAAATGGCAGGTTATGGATGTGCCGCCGAACTTTCCCACAGGGGGAATCACATGGGATAGAATATTTAGTGAGGATGCGGATTAAAAGCTGGAACACCAGAGCTAGAGCTGCTGTTTGAACGCGCTGGGCACCCGGGGGAAAAGCTGCCTACCTGTTTATGCCATGGAAGGATCACCTGCCGAGATAAATTGTGTTGCCAGGTTTGGCGGTCTCAATCGGTGACAGTCGTTGCTTAACATCCCGTTAGGCCGCAAACCTATCCACGGCACGGCGTCCTGCGGGTCCAGAGGTCGGGGAGAGTCCGAGAAGTCCCACCTCGTGATGCACCCAAAACCCCAAACCCAAAACCCCATGTCTGCAACAATATTTTCACTCTATCTGCTGCTTGGGAGGCAAACAAAATTGCAAATCATTCCAAACCAGAGTTTTTTTTTTTGTTTGTTTTTTTTTGCATACTGAATCGAGGCTCGTGAAAGAGGTAACATTAACTTCACAACAAATCGACCAGACAAACAAAATACACAAAAGGAGGGAGCGGAATACGAGATGGGGAGAAAAGGGGAAGCACACACACACACAACATCCGAGAGCAGGGAGATGTGTGGAAGGGAGAGGGCCCGGGGGGAGGAGTCATGGGAAGGGGGGGGGGGAGGGAGAAGTATAAAGCACAAGGACACCAAGGACTTCCAGGACAGAAGTTGGTATTTCAAAAAGTGGAATTGGGGTGAAATTAGCGGGGGTAGAAAAGATCAAGGTTTTGGATGGGGGAAGATTAGAGATGGTGGTGAACAGCTGTTTTAAAGACTTGGAGGGTGGAGTGGGATTGAAGAGAGTGAGGGAGTTTGTTCCAGAGGTGGGAGAAAAGAGAAAAGAGGAATGAAGGAGTGAAGGTGAGCAGAGAGTCTTGATTTTGGCAGTTTAACCAAAAGAGGGTTGCAGGCGGATCTTGTGCGACCTGTAGGAATATTTGCGGGACAGAGCCCAGAGAAAGCTGGGGGGGGGGGCAAGGCCAGAGAGGAGTCGGTAGAAGACGGAAAGACCACCAACCTGCCTGCGGTGAGTGAGTGAGAGGCCCTTGGAGTTAGCTTCATCGCGGGAGATTCCAATGATTATGAATGCTTTGGTTTCAACAGCGTGAAGGCGAGCTAGGTGTGAGGCAGGAGCACCAGCCCAGAGGGGAGAGCAGTATTCCATTGAGCTGTGGATGAAAGCCTTGTATGTGGTGAGGAGCTCAGGTGTGCCAAGGAAGTACTTTGCACGACGGAGGATGCCCAGTCGGCGACTGGCTTTGGAGGCCAGATTTGAAATGTGGTTTTTCCAGGAAAGATCATGGCAGATAGTGAGACCCAAAAGCTTGAGTGACAGAACTTCTTGGAGAGTATTATTCAGAAAGTGGATGGGAGGGTTGTCCAGTCGGTCTTTTCGGAGAGACATCGTAAGAGTGTGAGATTTGTCAGGATTGAAAGACATGTTCCACTTGTTTGCCCAGTCTGTGATTTTGTCAAGGTCTGCAGAGAGTGAGGAGGCTGCAGACTGCCGATCTGAGGGATGAAGAATGGAGCGACAGAGAGTAGAGTCATCAGCAAAGAGATAGAGAGGATTTTCAAGAGAGTCAGAGAGATCATTGATGAAGACCAGAAAAAGCACAGGGCCCAGAACACTGCCTTGGGGAACTCCAGCCTGAACAGGAAGAGGAGATGAGAGAAACCCATTCAGGGCCACACGTTGACTACGACTAGAGAGGAAGTCCGCCAGCCATGCGTGGAGATTTCCATGGATACCAAAAGAGGAGAGTTTGGTGAGCAGTGCGGGGTGCCAGACCGTATCGAAGGCACGTGATATGTCAAGGGAGACTGCTCTAATTTCCTGTTTGGCATTGAGGACCTCCATCCATTGTTGAGAAAGCAGAAGCAGCATGTCCAGAGTGGAGTGTCCAGGTCTGAAACCAAATTGATGATCAGAGATCAAGCCATTGGAGAAGAGCAAAGATTTCATATCTGAAGCAATGATGGATTCCATGACTTTGCTGATATTTGGGAGAAGGCTGATTGGTCTGTAGTTTGTTGGGATCTGTTTTTGCACCTTTTTTGTGCAAAGCGGTGATGTTGGCAGATTTTCAAGCAGATGGAAGATGACCTTGAGCAAAAGAGAGGGTGAAGAGAACAGAGAGGGGGAGTGAAAGAGCGGAAGAACATGATTTTAGGACCCGTGGGCTGATGCCGTCAGGTCCAGTTGCAGAATCAGAGTCGAGGGTTGACAGAAACTTTTCCACTTTGTCAGGAGGAAAGGACACAGAGTCCAGGAGCAGCTGGGTACGACTGGGTATGGTGGGTACAGAGAAGGATGGGTTTGGGACACAAGATTTAGAGGCAAACACAGAGTTGAGGCATTCAGCTTTTTCACGTGCGGAGTCAGCCGTGTGGTCATTTAAGGTGAGGGAGGGGATGGAGGGGGAACAAACACCAGACACAGATTTCACCAGACGCCACCAGGATTTGGAAGAGGGAGACATAAGAGAGTTCTGTCCTGAGGACGGAGAGATATTGTTTCCTGGCTCTCCAGAAGGTGGGCACACACCTGTTTCGGGCTTTGTGAAAGGAAATGAGATTTCCTTCCGTTGGATTTGCTTTCCAGGAGACGAAAGCAAGTTGTTTCTGGGCAATAGTCTCACCACAAGATTCCGTGTACCATGGATGGGAGGAAGGGTATGACAACTGAAGACGAGAAGAGATAAATCTGTGCATGAGAGAGAGCAATTTACTTTGGAAGAATTCACAGGATGAGTTGATGTCAGAGGCAGTAGAGATGGGAGACCAGTCCAGATGATTGATGGCTGCTTGAAGACCGTGCCAGTTGGCCTGACTGAAATGCCAGACTCGTCGACGCTGAGGATGCTCTCTGAAAATGGTCAGAGAGATGTCCACTTTAACAAGCACATGATCAGAAGAGCCGATTGGAGCAGAAGAAGAGCAGCAGACATTTTCAGGGAAGTTAGTCATAACCAAGTCCAGAAGAGAAGATTCTCCGTTGACTGAGATCCGGGTTGGGAAATTGACAGATTGTGTCAGTCCCAGTGAGTCACAGAAGTCCTTTGCTGAAGAGCCATGGCTGGTGAGAGAGGTACCCACCCCCAGCCAACTGGCATGGTGACAGTTGAAATCACCACATATGAGGAAGAGAGAGTTGGGATGGGTAGATAGAAGTTGGTCCATATTATCAGACAGTGAGATGTAGATGGAGTCATCACTGTTTGGTGGACGGTACAACACGCATATGAACAAAAGGTGGGAGCGAAGGGGAAGCCGTAGCCAAAGGTATTCCTGGGGGTGAGGTGGAGAGAGGGCAGTGCAGGGCGAGTGAGGAAGAGTTTTTTTTATAAAGATTGCAACCCCACCTCCAGGACGAGGCTCAGGTCTATCATACCGGAGGAGGGAGTAACCTGGGAGAGATACCAAGGAATCAGACACATCATGAAGGAGGAAGGTTTCTGTTAAGCAGATCACGTCTGGTTTGTCAGAAGCAACCTCTATGGAGAGATCAGTTAAGTTTGAGCGAAGGCCCCGGATGTTTGAGGTCCATACTGTTAAGGAAGAGGAAGGCGGAGCATCGGATACTGAACAGGGGCGGGGGGAGCGGTAGGGCAGGATGTGGAAGAGGAGGAAGAGGTAGGGAGAGCTGTTGCAGGTGTGTCAGAGATTACAGAATAGCTTGGAGAAAGGGAAGAATGGGGTGGACAAAAGGTTTGATGGTGTTTGGGTGAGGCGCAGTGAGGTGTTATTTGAGGAGGGGGAAGAGTGAGGCAGAAGGTTGAGGAAGATGAAGATAAGATAAAGGTGAAATTTGGAAGGGGGAAGAAGCGGGGAGGACGCTTTGAGGAGGAGGGGTGAGAGGGGAGTCTAGGAGGGGAGGAGTGAGGGAGAGTCTCGGAGGGGAGGGTGTGGGGCGAGTTTAGGAGGGAAGGGGCAGGGGGGGGAGATTTGAAAGGGATGGGTGTTTGGGAAGATTTGGGGGGGAGGGGCAAGGCGGAAGATTTGACAGAGATGCGTGATGGGGAAGATTTGGAGGGGAGGGGTGTGATTGGATTTTGAAAAGTGTACGATTTATGGGAAACGAACATTTATTGCAAAATGAGTTACTTGAGACATTCGAGTCAAAAATACGTTTGAGGACGCTGAAGGGTGGGTGGAGTTCTGGAGAGTTAGGGAATGAATGAAAGATGCACTGTAAGAGATGGAATTTTTTTTTTGAATGAATAGATTTGGTGAGCAATTCGAAAGCATCCTTTTATAGAAGAAGTAGAAAAAAGTGTTATAGAATATGACATAATAATAAAGTTCTTCAGGGGACAGATGAAACATGTATTAACAACTTGATCACGTGATCTCGCGCAACGTTGTCGAACAACGAAAGAACAAATAACGAAGAACGAAAGAGCAAAAGAACGAAGAACGAAAGAACAAATAAGAACGCACAAGCGGATAAGAACAGGGAAGGGAAAAAAAAAATTTGTTTTTTTTTATGAGATTTTAAAACAAGGGAGTATGGGTGAAAAGACCGTGAAAAGCAGAGACCGAAAGTAGATGCAGCGCGATCAAAGAACCGCTGAGACAAAAAACAAAAGCCTCAAGCCAAGGTCTGAGGACACGTTAGCCGACTAGTACTACACCGGGCCTCAGAATACACGATACGAAAAAACCGACGATTCTGTGCACAGGTATGAAAAACCAACACCGAGAAACCTATTAAAGTCACCCCAATAGGTACATGCACCGAAAGAAAGATAAAGATACGACAAAAACACAATGTGAAAGATCACTTAGCTTCGAAAGCGTGAGCGCATGGAACAGCTTCGAATAGACGTGACCTCGCCGTGATCGTGAGTTGCTGTTTATAATGACATTATAAAGGACACAAACAACAGGCACAAATAACTAATGTGACGTGTTGGATTGAGTGATGTAATAGACACTGTGCAACGTCAGTAAATTCCAGGATTTTTTAAAGATGAATTTTACAATGTTTATTTTATTTATTTTGAATTAAATACTTGAACACAGTTGAACACAAATCGCCTTCTTGTTACTTCCACTAACCTTCAGGTTGGCATGCTTCAATAGTGCTTAACATCCGGAATTTTTATTTATGACAATATTTAACTTCATTTATAACTTGCTTGAAACGAAGTTCCTGGGAGCTTATGCGGTGGTGCGTCGTCAATCCGTCCATCACTCGGAAAACACTTGCAACTTCTTCTCCACAACCGCTGATGGGATTGTGACCAAACTTGACACAAATTATATTTGTTAGGTTATGACTACAGTTTGTTGATGGCATTTTAAAAATTCGGTGTCTAAAAGGGTCTACCGGGGATCAAAGTGGATCCAGTTTGCCCCCCTCCCCCCCCAACACCCTCCCCAAAATAGGAATTGGCTTTTCCTCTGAAATTACACACACTATTTCGATGAAACTTGACCACAACCTTCATCACTTGGGATGTACCAATGTTTGTTCACAGCACTAAGAAAATCGAAGTCTAAGGGACTCAACAGGGTGTGGGGGGGGGGGCATTTGGGTCCCGGTTTGACCCCCCCAAAATAGATATATGCTTTCTTCTCTGAAACTACACACACAATTTTGATGACACTTGACCACAACCTTCACCACCCGTGCTGTACAAAAGTTTGTTCACCATATTTTAAAAAATCTGCCCCTTTGGGGTTCTATTGGGTGGGCGGGGGGGGGGCAGGGGCTGCCCTCCAAAATAGGTATTTGCTTTCTTCTCAGAAACTACACATCCAATTCCAATGAAACTTGACAACAGCATTCCATTCATCACCCATTATGTACCAACGTTTTTTCCCGGCATTTTAAAAATCAGGGTCAACGGTAGTCTATTGGGGGGGGGGGGGGGGGAGGGAGGGAAGTTGCTCCTCAAAATAGTTTTTTTTTCTTTCTTTGTTTAAAGTCTTGTGATTATGTTAGTATGATTGCACATGCTACCCTGTCTTCCAGCATCCAATGAAATTGGTTAAAAATGCCATGATACGGTTTAAAATACCTATACTCGGTGTAGTATACTGCATTATTCTACCAGGTGAGCACCCAGAGGTATTGCTCCGATGGTTATTTTTAAAGTGAAGTACACATTCCATGATGCAACATGTTCTATGAACTCTCAAGATGGTTCTCAATCCCATTTCCCTGCAAGGGACTGACGCTAATTTGTACATAGGTGATGTCTATCCTGTAAATGTGGAAGGCAAACAACACAACAACGATTTATCTGTCACAGATGATTCAAAATGTGCTTCTGCAAAGAAAGGTTCAGATGATATTCGCATGACAAATGGAAGTGCCTCCTGTTTTGCAACTGGTGAGTGGAAATGTAAAAAAATTAACATACTGTCGTGTGGTTTGGCTCAGTTAAGACCGAGCGTCACCACGGATGAATCAAACTTAACGAGGCATCCGGGTCAATTTCAGATTTGCAATACACGAGCAGGAGGAAGGGGGAGGGGAGAGGAAGAAGCGGCGAGATTTACCTGACACGATCTCGCTGGCAGTCCTCAACCTGCAGGAAATTAAATCAAGCGAACGAAAACCTAATTCAATGTACAAAAAGAAACACGTTTATTGAACGGAACCCGAGAACAATGGACGAGTCGGTAAATAAATGTCCTAAATTGGGATCCCACACACAGCACTTCCACAACAGCACAGGGGAAGGAATTAAATAAAAGAATCGTCGCGTTATGTTCTGTGGTGCGTCCTATCTGTCTCTGGATGTGTAACATCCGTCGTCCAATGCGGCTCCGGTTGGCGCAAAGAAAGGCCTCGATGCGCCCCCGTTTGCACGCTGCTGGGCCCAAGCCCGCCCATGCATGGCAGGCTTCGCGTCCCCGCATGAAGCGAGCAAGGGCGTGCAACCTGCCTCCGCAGCTGTGCAGCGTCCTCATCGGGTTCGGCATGGCCCTCCGATGCACCCAACGTTTGTGGCGAGTGAGTCGCAGATGAAGGGACCAAATGAGGAGGGCGAGGGAGGAAGGAAGGTCTGGGAAGGCAGAAGCCAAAGCGAGAAGAAAGGTCGAGACGGAGGTCTGGGCAGAATGGATCCAGGAACGAGAAGGGAAAATGTTGGCACACATACGTTCACCACCAAAGCCCGGACTGAAGTGACAAAATGTCCGCCACTCCAAGTCTCTTGTTCGGCATGCTCTGACATCAGCCGGGCCTCTCCCCAATTCATGAGTCCCCTCCCACCAGTCGTGCGACGCAACCACCAACCCTTCGCTGTCCATCCATCGTGCGGTGGGCGTGGCCTCAGCCTGCCTTGTACGATGTTCCATTGCCATGGTGGCATACTGGGCGGCGGCCTCCTGCTTGTCTTTCCGGTTTGTTTTATCTTCAGTCATTGTATGGGGGGGGGGGGGGGATTTAATAAATGTGGTGCACTAAGGGCCTATCTAATGTCTATGGGGTGTATTGCCATAAGGGACACAGGTATGCTCACAGAGGGAACGACACACAATGGAGTTAGCATATTCCCTACAACTACTTAACATGCCCCTCTCCCTCGTGGCGGGGACGAAGATACACTTAATCCGACACGGGCTGCAGGTCCTCTACTTTTTTACATTGAGGTGGTTCTAGCTACCCACGACAGATGGAGCATGATACCTACACAGATCTACCTAGATCTAGATATTCCCCCTACCCCTAAATGCATAACGCAGCGCCCCCCACCCCCTCCCCCCTGGAACCGTAGGTTCCGCAAGGTACACTGCAGGCGCTACCATTCCAGTCTTAGCACTTACCGTCTCACACTCGATTAGCCTCTGAAATAAAGCAGGAGGGCTGTGGGAAGTGAGCCAAATCTACCTACCTATGCTCCTTAACATGCTAACCCCCTTACTCATTAGAATTTGTTGTTCCGGCGGAGGGAGGAAACAAACAACAACATGCAAAAACTAACTTCACCACAAAACTTCACCTTATCCAAAACTTCAAAAATTCGTAAACTCTAATATAACATTTGTACAAACCCCTTCCGACAGACCGCGTCCCCTGGTGGATGCCACAAGATGCAACCTTACCTGCGGGGCCATCCCAATGTACCCCTAAATTTCCGCGGGCCCTGTCCTGGTGATACAGGTGACTGACATGGTTTGGTGGATTTCGCCCACATTCATTCAACACAAATCCCATAACCATTCATTCTCATGCCAAAAATCGTTACAACACTAAATCACTACCAAGCACTTATTTCACCCCCCCCCCCCCCCACCCCCTGCAGAACCATGGCATAGATGTCCTATCACATGTGTGCATTTCTCTCAACTAGGCAGCGGGGAGGTACCGCACAATCATGATGGTGGGGGCGCTTCAGGCTGTGGTGCCCGCAGTCCCAAACACAAGTCACTTGGCTTACAAATTAATTGCACCCCCCACTCCCCTTTACCTCTTGGTCCCGTGAAAGTCAAACAGCCCCTTTCCACCGTTACCCCGCCGGTGGGGGTCTCCACACACCATGCTCTGTTGCCTCCTGCTTCTGCACAGCACACGGGTCACCGGGAGTCTCTTACCCCAGGGCGCCCAAACAGACCCTCCACCGACGGCTCCAATTTCCAGATACCACTGGCTGCCATGGGTAATTGCCGCAGAAGGGGGTCACAGTCATCACTCCTCGGAGCTTGATCTGTACCTGCGGACACGCACACCTTCCCCACCCACAAAATTCCCAAAACACATTTCCTCCCCCGCTGCCATTCAATTCTCAACACATATTTCAGAGAAGATGGTACCCAAAAGATGTTACAAGAGTTGCCATGGCCTGCTTCATGTGAAATCCTATTCACATTTAACCAACACATTTAAATTATAACAGTCACTCATATTTCCATTTCCAAACTCACGACCACATAAAAACATCTCACCTCAACACATAAACAAACGCCACCCACAAGACCCTGTGATACACATTCCATCTCCCTCACCGGCCATGTCATCACTCTCACCCGCCCCCTACTCCAGATTACATGTCCCCAATTCAATAAGCAAGTCCTGAAGCCTGGGACAGTAAACATTAAGGCCTTACCTCTACCTTGATGTGCAGGTAATTGCAGGTATTTACAGTTGGTCAGGTCCAAAAGTGCCATCCACAATCAAAAATCCCCCAAATTTATCATTGGGTCAATCAAATTCCACCAAATTTTACTTTTGTCCCCACTGTACTGGCAGGTATGTGGATCCGCATCCAATGGTGAACTGTTCTAAACAACGACATGTGGCCACGACAGCTCCGCACCTCTACGTCCAAGGGTCATCAGGACAAGCTGAGCAGTCGAAACACCAACATGGCCCATGAGTGTCCATAAGGGTGCGACCCACCATCCATCTTTTGCCCCCCCTGCGAGGAACACAGCTGCTCTAGCCCCAGCTGGCCAATGTGGTGAGCACCTGCTGCCAACAACACAACCACACTCACAACCTCTGCCCTGGGGGAGACGGTCGCAGTGTGTGGCATCCACCCTCACGTCACCTACGCCTCCCTCATCCCCCAGTCCACACAACTGCAGCCCCCAGTGCCCACCCACACTTGACCATGCCAAGGTCCAGCAGACAGCCATGTTCCACCAAGAGACTCACCCAGAGGACATGGTCCACACACCTCGGACACCCATAGCACCACGTCGACACCCAGGGTACCCAACACCATCCCCACAACACCGCGTCCAAAATATCGGCATAGCCAGTTGCAAGCTGTCTTGCTAATCTATCAATTTTATCACAGCCTCCAACACTTTGGTCTAACACACCGGGATCAATAATGGTGCCATTGATGTCATTGACCACCATAGCCTCACAAAATTCACCCTTAAATTTGCATCTAACCCTCAGATTACCCATGCCAAACATTTTTCACATTTTACTAATCTCACCAAAGAAGGATGCTTTTCCAAACACATGCAAGCAGAGCTTGGCCCATATGCTTGGCACATTAAACATTCCCGATTCAACACTCCCATGGCTCTCTTCACAAGCCGAGAGTCCACAAATAATAACGGAACATATGTGGAATATCACTCTCACACCATCATGTTCCACAGATGCCCTCATCGTTGTCCAGTAGGCTATGTCCATGCGGTTCAACCCACGTCCATAGACCAGCACAGCATGGCAGGTCACCACATGTCCAACGCCGTCCACATGTCCGTCCGCAACGCCACCACCAAGGCATGACCCACAACACCTCCCTCTAGTCATCCTCAATATATGCCATCCCAGGCTTGCGAAACCACCTCTGACCCCCCCCCCCCGGTGGTCTTAACCCCCACCAGGGTCCAGTGACCCTATCGGCCTGAGCCACCCACTTGGGCGGTGCCACGATGGACAAGGAACGCCACACTACACCAGACCCCTCGTGGGGCTCAAGTCGTACCATGACACCCATGGCTGGACCCCATGTCCAAATCCCGCCATCCCAGCCCCCCTGATGGCTGGCATTACAAAATTTTGAAAGGGGCAACTTTTCCCCGAGGCCATCCCCAATGACCTCTCCTCGTCCAAATTCCACAGCCCGGGGACCAACTCCCCTCAAGGCTGCTCCAAATCCAACTCCCATTTAAATGTAATTTTCTTTTTCCTTTTAAAAATTTTCACCACCTGTGCCAAAGCGCAGTTGCAGGTAACAACTCTTCCCTCAGGTTGTTCTGCCCCTCCCTGCAGCTGTTCCAAATTCCCTACAGGGACCAAATCATCTGAGGCTCGATCTCCCGACTCATCTCCATCCGAATCCAGCTCGGAGCCAAAACACTCCCCCTGCTGTGTATGTAATTTCAGAGGCTCTTTTACCCAATTGTTGTGCATGGTGATGGTTGCCTCGGTCCCTTCAACCTCCACCTTGAACCGACTCATGTCATCCTCCAAGCTCCTTTGGGCCTGGTCAAACTCCATGCTATTGTCCCAGGTATTCAGCTGCTGGGTCACATCATTTACATCCCCATCAATCATTTGTGGCCCCCACAGGCCTTCCCCAATAAATACCCGGTCCGGCTCCATTACTCACCCCCCCCCCCCCAACCCCCCCTATTGTTACCCCGTCTTGCTCTGCACCTGTGCAGCAAGGATTCCAATCCATCCCCAGTTTGGGGTGTTGTGGCATTCTCCCGGCCCCGACAACCCTCCAGGCCATGATGTGGGAAACATTCCCCATTAAAATTTTCACATTCCCCATTAAAATTTTCACATTCCCCATTCACCTGTATGCACTCCCCATTCACCTCCAAACATGCAGTCTCCATTTTAATTTGATTTCAATTGCAATTGCAATTCTGCTGTGCATGCGCAAGATTGGTCGTCACGTCTCTTCAAAGCTGTCCCCGCGCGCACGCTTTCGAAGTTGTCATTTTTCACAATTGTGCTTTTGTTGAATCTGTATCTTTCTTTCGGTGTATGTACCTATTGGGGTGACTTTAATAGGTTTCTTGGTGTTGGTTTTTCATACCTGTGTACAGAATCGTCGGTTTCTTCGTATCGTGTATTCTGAGGCCTAGTGTAGTACAAGTAGGCTACCGTGTCAGGCCTTGGCTTGAGGCTTTTGTTTTTGTCTCAGTGGTTCTTCGAACGCGCTGCAACTACTTTCGGTCTCTGTTTTTCACGGTATTTTCACCCCATACTTCCTTGTTTTTAAATCTCAAAAAAAAATAATAATAACTTTTTTTCCTTCTCTGTTCTTATCCGTTTGTGCGTTCTTATTTGTTCGTTCGTTCTTCGACCACGTTGTTCGTGATCACATGATCACGTTGTTAAAAAATGTTTCATCTGTCCCCTGAAGAACTTTATTATTATGTCATATTCTATAACACCTTTTTCTTCTTCTTCTATAAAAATATGCTTTCCACTTGCTCACCAAATCTATTCATTCCAAAAAAAAATTCCATCTCTTACAGTGCATCTTTCATTCATTCCCTAAACTCTCCAGAACTCCACCCATCCTTCAGCGTCCTCAAACGTATTTTTGACTCGAATGTCTCAAGATACTCATTTTGCAATAAATGTTTGTTTCCCATTAATCGTTCACTTTTCAAAATCCAATCTTACCCCTCCCCTCCAAATCTTCCCCATCACCCCTTCCCTTCAAAACTTCCCCATCACCCCTCCCCTCCAAATCATCCCCATCACCCATCTATTTCAAATCTTCCCACTTGCTCCTCCCCCCCAAATCTTCCCCATCACCCATCCCTTTCAAATCTCCCCCCCTGCCCCTTCCCTCCTAAACTCCCCCCACACTCCTCCCCTCCAAGACTCTCCCTCTCTCCTCCCCTCCTAGACTCCCCTCTCACCCCTCCTCCTCAAAGCGTCCTCCCCGCTTCTTCCCCCTTCCAACTTTCACCTTCATCTCCCTCAACCTTCTGCCTCACTCTTCCCCCTCCTCAAATAACACCTCACTGCGCCTCACCCAATCACCATCAAACCTTTTGTCCACCCCATTCTTCCCTTTCTCCAAGCTATTCTGTAATCTCTGACACACCTTCAACAGCTCTCCCTACCTCTTCCTCCTCTTCCACATCTTACCCTACTGCTCCCCCCCCCCCCTGTTCTGTATCCGATGCTCCCCCTTCCTCTTCCTTAACAGTATGGACCTCAAACATCCGGGGCCTTCACTCAAACTTAACTGATCTCTCCATACAGGTTGCTTCTGACAAACCAGACGTGATCTGCTTAACAGAAACTTTCCTCCTTCATGATGTCTCTGATTCCTTGGTATCTTTCCCAGGTTACTCCCTCCTCCGGTATGATAGACCTGAGCCTCGTCCTGGAGGTGGGGTTGCTATCTTTATAAAAAACTCACTTCCTCACTCGCCCTGCACTGCCCTCTCTCCACCACACCCCCAGGAATACCTTTGGCTACGGCTTCCCCTTCGCTCCCACCTTTTGTTCATATGTGTGTTGTACCATCCACCAAACAGTGATGACTCCATCTACATCTTGCTGTCTGATAATATGGACCAACTTCTATCTACCCATCCCAACTCTCTCTTCCTCATATGTCGTGATTTCAACTGTCACCATGCCAGTTGGCTGGGGGTGGGTACCTCTTTCACCAGCCATGGCTCTTCAGAAAAGGACTTCTGTGACTCACTGGGACTGACACAATCTGTCAATTTCCCAACCCGGATCTCAGTCAACGGAGCATCTTCTCTTCTGGACTTGGTTATGACTAACTTCCCTGAAAATGTCTGCTGCTCTTCTTCTGCTCCAATCGGCTCTTCTGATCATGTGCTTGTTAAAGTGGACATCTCTCTGCCCATTCTCAGAGAGCCTCCTCAGCGTCGACGAGTCTGGCATTTCACTCAGGCCAACTGGCACGGTCTTCAAGCAGCCATCAATCATCTGGACTGGTCTCCCATCTCTTCTGCCTCTGACAACAACTCATCCTGGGAATTCTTCCAAAGTAAATTGCTCTCTCTCATGCACAGATTTATCCCATCTCGCCTTCAGTTGTCATACCCTTCCTCACATCCATGGTACACGGAATCTTGTGGTGAGGCTATTGCCCAGAAACAACTTGCTTTCGTCTCCTGGAAAGCAAATCCAACGGAAGGAAATATCATTTCCTTTCACAAAGCCCGAAACAAGTGTGTGTCCACCCTCAGGAGAGCCAGGAAACAATATCTCTCCATTCTCAGGACAGAACTCTCTTATCTGTCTCCCTCTTCCAAATCCTGGTGGCATCTGGTCAAATCTGTTTCTGGTGTTTGTTCCCCCTCCATCCCCTCCCTCACCTCAAATGGCTACACGGCTCACTCTGCACATGAAAAAGCTGAATGCCTCAACTCTGTGTTTGCCTCTAAATCTTGTGTCCCAAACCCATCCCTCTCTGTACCCACCGTACCCAGTCGTACGCAGCTGCTCCTGGACTCTGTGTCCTTTCCTCCTGACAAGGTGGAAAAGTTTCTGTCAACCCCCGACTCTGATTCTGCAACTGGACCTGACGGCATCAGCCCACGTGTCCTAAAATCATGTTCTTCCGCTCTTTCACTCCCTCTCTCTGTTCTCTTCACCCTCTCTTTTGTTCAAGGTCATCTTCCATCTGCTTGGAAATCTGCCAACATCACCGCTTTGCACAAAAAAGGTGCAAAAACAGATCCCAGCAACTACAGACCAATCAGCCTTCTCCCAATTATCAGCAAAGTCATGGAATCCATGATTGCTTCAGATATGAAATCTTTCCTCTTCTCCAATGGCTTGATCTCTGATCATCAATTTGGTTTCAGACCTGGACACTCCACTCTGGACATGCTGCCTCTGCTTTCTCAACAATGGATGGAGGTCCTCAATGCCAAACAGGAAATTAGAGCAGTCTACCTTGACATATCACGTGCCTTCGATATGGTCTGGCACCCCGCTCAGGTCGCCAAAATCTCCTCTTTTGGTATCCATGGAAATCTCCACACATGGCTGGCGGACTTCCTCTCTAGTCGTAGTCAACATGTGGCCCTGAATGGGTTTCTCTCATCTCCTCTTCCTGTTCAAGCTGGAGTTCCCCAAGGCAGTGTTCTGGGCCCTGTGCTTTTTCTGGTCTTCAGCAATGATCTCTCTGACTCTCTTGAAAATCCTCTCTATCTCTTTGCTGACGACTCTACTCTCTGTCGCTCCATTCTTCATCCCTCAGATCGGCAGTCTGCAGCCTCCTCACACTCTGCAGACCTTGACAAAATCACAGACTGGGCAAACAAGTGGAACATGTCTTTCAATCCTGACAAATCTCACACTCTTACGATGTCTCTCCGAAAAGACCGACTGGACAACCCTCCCATCCACCTTCTGAATAATCCTCTCCAAAAAGTTCTGTCACTCAAGCTTTTGGGTCTCACTATCTGCCATGATCTTTCCTGGGAAAACCACATTTCAAATCTGGCCTCCAAAGCCAGTCGCCGACTGGGCATCCTCCGTCGTGCGAAGTCCTTCCTTGGCACACCTGAGCTCCTCACCACATACAAGGCTTTCATCCTCAGCTCAATGGAATACTGCTCTCCCCTCTAGGCTGGTGCTCCTGCCTCACACCCAGCAAGCCTTCATGCTGTTGAAACCAAAGCATTCAGAATCATTTGAATCTCCCACGATGAAGCTAACTCCAAGGGCCTCTCACTCACTCACTGCAGGCAGGTTGGTGGTCTTTCCGTCTTCTACCGACTCCTCTCTGGCCTTGCCCCCCCCCCCCCCCCCAGCTGTCTCTGGGCTCTGTCCCGCAAATATTCCGACAGGTCGCACAAGATCTGCCTGCAACCCTCTTATGGTTAAACTGCCAAAATCAAGACTCTCTGCTCACCTTCACTCCTTCATTCCTCTTTTCTCCCGCCTCTGGAACAAACTCCCTCACTCTCTTCAATCCCACTCCACCCTCCAAGTTTTTAAAACAGCTGTTCCCCACCATCTCTTATCTTCCCCCATCCAAAACCTTGATCTTTTCTACCCCCGCTAATTTCACCCCAATTCCACTTTTTTGAAATACCAACTTCTGTCCTGGAAGTCCCTGGTGTCCTTGTGTTTTATATTTCTCCCTCCCCCCCCCCCCCTTCCCATGCCTCCTCCCCCCGGGCCCTCTCCCTTCCACACATCTCCCTGCTCTCGGATGTTGTTTGTGTGCTTCCCCTTCTCTCCCCATCTTGTCTTCCGCTCCCTCTTTTTGTGTATTTTGTTTGTCTCGTTGATTTGTTTGTGAAGTAAATGTCAGCTCTTTCACGAGCCTCGATTCAGTATACAACAAGTTTTAATTGAAACAAAAGCCGCGTCGATGTTACACAATGCCTATATGCAGCTGTGCCTATAACGTCGATGTTATAGGCACAGGACATTCCTATTGATTCGATTACTTGATGTTATTTTTGTGCAAAGTGAAAATATATCTCGGCAATTTCCCGTGTGTGGCGACGAATTTTTAATATATCTCGGCATTTTCCCATCTGTTATTTCAGGCGGTGTATGACTGACCATGCCGCGATTTAAAAAATATATATCTCGGCAATTTCCCGTGTGTGGCGACACGTGAACGAAGCTATGCTCCTCTCTCCACATTATTGTGACGACGTATAAATTAAATATTTCATCGTGACGATTGTCATCAAATGGACGAATTTTTAATATATCTCGGCATTTTCCCATCTGTTATTTCAGGCGGTGTATGACTGACCATGCCGCGATTTAAAAAATATATATCTCAATGGACTTGAAGTTACAGGCCTTTGAGAATTCATTTCGTCCTATAAAGGGCAACTTTCATCGGATTTTCTTCCCGTTTTTTTTCAACCGAGTCTAAAACTATGTTAGCGACTGTGAAAAATGAAATGATATATCGAACTTGATTTGAAATAAAACTGTGTGAGAGAGCAAGACACCACGGGCCTACAAAACAGGCCTCAAAGCTATGCGAGTTAATAAAATGGTGGATATTTGTTTTTTGAAGCCTCTCCTAGAATGGGTGGAGCTATGGTTCCCAGAATCGGTGGAGTTTGAGGTTTTGTCTTCTCTGCAAGAACAAGAAGAACAAGAACAAGAAGAACAAGAACAAGAGCAGAGGGCACTCTATGAGCAACGTCTGTGACGCAGCAAAAAAAAAATATATATTCCCTGCTCCTGAGCCCCATGCACATCAGCATGGGCCGCAATCTCTTCCATTCCATTTATCAATTCCCCCTGTTCAGATTGAATATCTGCCACCCTTGGCTTCTCCTGTATTTCCTTCCCCTGTTCACTCATTCCCTTCATTTCGTTACTCATTCGCTCACTCTGAGCATCCAGTTTAGACAACCTACATTCCTCACGCTCCATCCGAGCATCCACTTTCTTTATCATTACCTTCATTCCCATCATCATTTGCTCAATTGCGACTTGGAAAGACATAGGAGACGTCCCTGTAGCAGGGGAAGTTCCATCCCTGCTCTCCGCCCCATCTACATCTGACTCACTTCCAAGGCTCTCTGCACCTTCCCCTCTTTCTTCTTCCATATCACGTGCCTCTTCCATCCGTGGGGAAGAGGTAGCTTTCTTGCGCGTATTTTACCTCGGGAATCGATTTCAATTTAATGGCGCGCCTTTCGCATCGCGCAAGCCCAATCGACTATTCCAATTTATCACCTCGACTATGAAAAGAAATTTCTCAAAATTCTCTTCACTCTTGACACCAATTATACTGTCGCGCGAATGCCCTCAGTTAATACCGCAGGATCGCGGATGGCCAAACGGGCTTTAACTCCAAGGCGACGATCAATTGCGGACTTGACTATGCAAGCACGGAAGGAAGAGGAAGAAGCGGTGAAAGCTCTTTCCTGTAGCGATCTCACCGGCAGCTCCGATCCTGTAGGAAATGAACTCAAACGAACACGGGGGTAAAATGTACAAAAATAAACGATTTATTATGCGGAACCCAAGAACAATGGACGCGACGGAAGAAACTAAATTCTAAATCGGGATCCCGCACACCTCACTTCAACAACAGCACAGGGGAATGAATTAAATAAAAGAAACCGTTGTGTGCACGTTTGTGGGTGTGAGCTTATCTGTGTCTGGCTGTGTAGCGTCGGGGCGATGCTCGAGCGCGTCGTCCGACACAGCTCCTGTTGGCCCGAACTGCCCGGTCCATAGCATGTAGCGGCCCTCGGTGCACCTGCTCGTCAGAGCTCCAACGCAGGCCCCGCTCGTCATTCGTCGTTCGCACACCAACGCAAGGCAGAGAATCGACGGCGTTCCTTCTCACCACCGTGTTTTGAACTGCTCATTCTTCCACCAGGTCCAAAGCAAGAGAAGGCCCAGCTTGAAGGGATAATCAGGAGCTAGAGGCCAAGGGAAGAGAAGCGAAGACCCAGCCAGCGAAGAGACAGCCAAGAGACAGCCACGAAGAAAAATGCCAGCGAGCCAGTCATTTTGTCACTCACGGTGTGACGTCAGCCCTCCTCTCTCCCAACCAGTGCTTCATTTATTTGTGGTCTTTCGCACCTTCTGACATCACCGGCGCTTGTCCTCCAACCAGCAACCTGCTTCTAAGTAGTCGATTTGTGCCTTCCGCACTGATTGGCTGAGGTGTCCGGTCGGTGGCCAATCAGTGTGCCGCCTCCTTCCACCTTCCTTTCACCAATCAGTGGCCAGATTCTTACCCCAACCAATCACACGTTCTCCTGGGCGTGGCTCCAGTCGCCCTGGCACAATGTTTGTCGCCCATGGTGGCGTACTGGGTGGCTGCTGCCTGTTGGCTCTTCCAAAGTCATTGTGGTGGTGGGGGAATTATTTAATGTGTGGTGCACTAATAGACCTATCTAAAGTCTATGGGATGTATTGCCAGAAGGGACACTGGGTTGCTCACAGAGGGAACGACACACAAGGGAATTTTACCCATAATCCCTGTAAGGATTAGCATGCCCCGCCCCCTCATGGTGGGAACACAGCGACACACTTATTCTGACATACGGCTAAACACAGAATTTATTACAGGTGAGGTTCCCTATCATGACAGTCGGACACCTACCTATGCAGATCTACCTGAATCTAGATATTCCTCCACCCCTAATTCATAACAATACTATAGGGTTCAATCCCACTCCTGATTACCAGTTGTCGTGTGGTTTGGCTCAGTTAAGACCGAGCATCACCATGGATGAATAGAGCTTAACGAGGCGTCTGGGTCAATGGCGGATTTGCCAAACACGCGCAGCAGGAAGGGGGGAAGAGGAAGAAGCGGCGAGATTTACCTGACACGATCTCGCCGGCAGTCTTCAACCTGCAGGAATTTAAATCAGTCGAACGAAAACCGAATTCAATGTACAAAAAAACACGTTTATTGAACGGAACCCGAGAACAATGGACGTGCAGGTAAATAAATGTCCTAAATACAGGTCCCGCACACCTCACTTCAACAGCAGCACAGGGGAAGGAATTAAACAAAAGAATCGTCGTGTTATGTTCTGTGGTGCATCTTATCTTTCTCTGGATGTGTAACATCCGTCGTCCAACGCGGCTCCGGTTGGCGCAAACAAAGGCCTCAATGCGCCCCCATTCGCGTGCTGCTAGGCCCACATCCGCCGGTGCGCGGCAGGCCTCGCATCCCCGCGCGAAGGGAGCGAGCGGGCGTGCAACCCACCTCTGCAGCCATGCAATGTTTTCCTTGGGTTCGGCACGGCGCTCCGATGCACCCAATGTTTGTGGAGAGCGAGTCGCAGATGAAGGGACCAAACGAGCACGGCGAGGGCGGAAGGAAGGTCTGGGAAGGCAGAAGCCAAAGCGAGAAGAAAGGTTCGAGACGGAGGTCCGGGCAGGATGGATCCAGGAACGAGAAAGGAAAATGTTGGCAGACACATGTTCACCACCAAAGTGCAGACCGAAGTGACAAAATGTCCGCCGCTCCAAGAGTCTTTTTCGGCGTGCTCTGACGTCAGCCGGGCCTCTCCCAAATTCACGAGTCCCCTCCCACCAGTCGTGCGACCCGCCCAACAACCCCGCAGTGTCCATCCATCGCGCGGTGGGCGTGGCCTTAGCCTGCCTTGTATGATGTTCCATCCCTATGGTGGCGTACTGCACGGCCACCTCCTGCTTGTCTTTGTGGTTTGTTTTATCGTCAGTCATTGTGAGGGGGGGAGGGGAGGATTTAATCAATGTGGTGCACAAAGGGCCTATCTAATGTATATGGGGTGTATTGCTATAATTGACACAGGTATGTTCAGTTCACAGAGGGAACGACAGACAATGGAGTTCACATATTCCCAACAACTACTTAACCTGCCCCGCTCCCTCGTGGCGGGGACACAGATACACTTAATCCGACATACGGGCTTCAGGTCCTTTACTTATTTACATTGAGGTGGTTCTAGCTACCCACAACAGAAGCATGATACCGACACAGATCTACCTAGATCTAGATACTCACCTACCCCTAAATTCATAACAATACATATGATCGTTTGTGTTGAGAAAATATAGAATTTTCGGAAAAGTGTTAAATATTTTGCATTTTGATTTTGACAAAAAAAGAAAATTGTTGTGTTCTTTCTTTCTGTAGAACAATCCAGAAGTAATATGGGACAAATATGGTTCAGTCGCAGTTTGACAGTGAGGAAGAAGCCTTTTTTGAAGAAACAATCACGAAAGCAAGTCTCACTTCCTATAAAATACAAGTCTGGGCCTCGCAACACCAAGATTAATGTTAAATTAAACAAACACAAAAAGGTTGTAGAAAGGTGGATACATTATAAGTGTAATGTGTGCAGAATGGATTTTGCCTCAACACGTAACATCAAAATACACATGAGGATCCACACTGGAAAACGTCCCCACAAGTGGTTTGCCTGTGATAAAGGTTTCTTGACAAAAAGCAATTTGAAGAAACAAATGAGGATTTATACAGGAGAGCGACTTCATAAATGCTCGATATGTGATAAGGGTTTCTCTCAAAAAGGCAAATTGAAATTACATATGAGGATCCATACAGGAGAGCGCCCTCACAAATGCTGGATATGTGACAAGGGTTTCTCTCAAAAAGGCCATTGTAAATTACATATGAGGATCCATACAGGAGAGCGACCGCACAAATGCTCGATATGTGATAAAGGTTTCTCTCGAAAAGACAGTTTGAAATTACATATGATGAACCATACAGGAGAGCGACATTACAATTGCTCGAAATGTGATAAAGGTTTCTCTCAAAAAGGCCATTTGAGATCACATGTGGTGATCCATACAGGAGAGCGACCTTACAAATGCTCGATATGTGACGCAGGTTTCTCTCAAAAAGGCAGTTTGAAATTACATATGAGGATCCATACAGGAGAGCGACCACACAAATGCTCAATATGTGATAAAGATTTCTCTCATAAAGGCAATTTGAAATTACATATGAGGACCCATACAGGAGAACGACCTCACAAATGCTCGATATGTGATAAAGGTTTCTCTCAAACAGGCAGTTTGAAATTACATATCAGGATCCATACAGGAGGTCGACCTTACAAATGCTCAATATGTGATAAAGGTTTCTCTCATAGCGGCAATTTGAAATCACATATGAGGATCCATACAGGAGAGCAAACTTACAAATGCTCAAAACAACAACAACAACAGGCACTTTAAGGCCATTTTCCCTGCGAGAGTGGGGGTTAGCCTTGCGGGCCCCATGACAATCTTCTCCATTTTGCCCTATTTTCTGCATCTCCCCTTGTTAACCCCCTTGCCCGCATTTCTTCTTCCACCACCTTTAGCCAAGTCTTTCTCGGTCTTTCCCATCCGCTACTTCCTTCTACATTCATTTTCATCATTCTTCTCAACCAATGACTTTCATCGTTCCTCAACACATGACCAAACCATCTCAACCTGTTTCTCTTCACAGCATCCATCACAGGCTCTATTCCCATCATCTTTAGCAATTCCTCATTTGTCTTCCTCTCTCTCAACGATACTCCACACATCCACCAAACTTTTCGCATTTCCACCCTTTCCAGCCTTTGTTGCTGCTCTACGTTCATTACCCATGTCTCCCTCCCATAAATCATAACACTTCTCACACATGCAGCATACACCTTTCCTTTCAGCTTCAACGACACTCCCCTCCTCGTCAGCCTGCCACTCAGTTCCCGAAAATTCTTCCATGCACATCTCACTCCAGCAACCGTTGCCGAGTCTGATCCACCTTCTCCATTCAACATGTCTCCTCGGTAGCCAAATGTTTTCACACCTTCCAGTTTCACACTGTCTCCAAAATCCAACTCAACATTTCCTCCATCTGCAGCTCCGCCTGTGCACACCTTACACTTGAATGTAGCTGCCACACTGGTTAATGACTCTCTCAGACCACTACATTTTTGATGAACCCACTCTGCGAACATTGTACATTGAATGGAGTTCATTCCGACACCCTTCCTGCACACAGCACATGGCCACTTCCCAGTTTTTTCCACCTCACCACATGCTTTATCAATTGTCATTACCTTCGTTTTTCAGATATTCACCTTCAGACCTTTTGTCTCCATACATTTCTTCCACTTGTTCATCTTCTCCTTCAGGCCATCCATACTTTCCGCAATCAACACCAGATCATCTGCATAGAACAACTCCCACGGTAAATCCTCCTTTACATTCCAAGCCAGCAGCTCCATCACAGCTACAAATAGTAGTGGACTTAGTACTGACCCATAATGCACTCCCACCTTCACCTCAAACTCACCACTGTTCCCATCCTTCGTCCTTAAGGCTGTGCGCGCTCTCTCGTACATTGCCATCACTACTTTGATCAACCATTCAAAACTTCCTTAATTCCCATGTCACTACTTCAGATGGAAACCTATGGAATATTTTCTCCAGATCAACAAACCCAAGAAACAACTCTTTCCTCTTCTCCTTTTACTTCTTCTGCAACTGCCTTACAATAAAAAGCGCGTCTGTCGTTCCTCTTCCTGGCATAAATCCAAACTGCATTTCGGCGATCTTCACTTTCTTCTTTATCCTCCTCTCCAACACCCTTTACAATACCTTCATTCCATGCTCCAATAACTTTGTTGCTCGATACGAGCCATAGTCCAGAGCGTCACCTTCCCCTTGTATAGAGGGACAAGGGTACTCAGTCCCAATCCACTGGAATGTGGCCTTATTTCACCACCAGATTACAGATCTCTGTCATTCTCGTCACACCCCAATTTCCCGCTGCCTTCAACACATGTCCCACAACTCCCGTCGGCCCTCCCGCTTTTCTACTCTTCATTGCTTTTATCGCTCCCTCAACTTCCTTCTCAGTTAACTTCTCTGCCCATCCTAAAACTGGGCTACTCTGTATGTTGCCCAGTTCCATTCATTCTCTGCATTTGTAATTCTATGTTGTCATCCTAAAACCTTACAAATGCTCGATCTGTGATAAAGGTTTCTCTCATAGCAGCCATTTGAAATCACATATGAGGATCCATGCAGGAGAGCGACCCCACAAATGCTCGATATGTGTGAAAGGTTTCTCTCAAAAAGGCAGTTTGAAATTGCATATGAAGATCCATACAGGAGAGCTGAAATCTGAAATACCAGGATATGAAAAATGATGTGAAGTGGATTTCGAAATTGAAGAAACCTGAAATTGTACCTGTGATAGTCGGAGCAACAGGGAAGGAATACAGATGATCAAGAAAACCCTAACTGAGTACTTAAAAAGCATTCCGGGAATATTTCGAGAAACAAGCTCCAGGTGGAATCTGTCAGACGTTCTGTATGGATTCTAAAAGAGGAGCCCTTAGAACAAAGCTATGAGAATGAAGTTTCTCAAACTGGTTCATGAATGATGATCCTTTTCCGAAAAAGGAGGTGGAAATATTGAATCCTGGGAGAACTGCCTCCCACCTCCTAAAACCCACGTTTGGAGATAATAACCAACTAGAGCGTCATGACAAATGTTTTATTTGTGACAAGGATTTTATTTCCAAACGGAGCTTGAACTTCCATAGTGCAACCCACACTGGTGTGCTCACATAAAAAGTGCGCTGACTGTGGGAAAAGTTTTGCTGATAAAATTTGTTAAATTCACATAGCATTACCCATACAGGGTTGTGCGTGCCCCCCTTATAAGCCATCCTCAGCAGAAGGCAAGGTATTCAGTGAACCAGTAAAGAGAAGGTTATCATGAAAGTGTATAGCCCTTTGGGCATCTACCTTGAAAGCACAACTCCTCAGAGGTACCGTCTGTAACCCCTGACAACCAGCCAGCACTCCATATCCCCTGATGAAAGCCATACGTCTGGCTGTCACCAGAATGTCCACAACAATGACCACAAATTGCTGCAAAAAGACAGCAATGATAACCTCAAAATGCTAACCTCAAAATGCTCCAGTTTAAAGAAAATTACAGCTTATGAAAAAAATGTAAAATTTATCTGTGGTTCTCCATATTCTCATAATAGAGAATTGTTGAAAATTTGATGTCAATAACTCAAATGGTAAGAGAACTTAATCTCTCAATCTGATCTTGGATCTCATTATGCTTCCTTCAGGGTCTTCCTTAGGTTGCCAGTTTGTAATTCTTGTCTCTGTCCTTGCCATGTATCCAGCCATGTTCCATTTGAGTTTTTTTGATTGTGATGAGTGTTTAGGAATTTTGTTTTCTATCTGATTGTTGTTTTGCTTGTCCCTTTTTGTTTATGCTCAGATGGCATCTTTCCATGGCAGTTTAAACATCAGTTTTTACTCAATCTTTGCTGTAGTCCATGTTTCATTGCTATGTGTGATATGGGAAGAACACCCTTGTTGTAAAATTGTTTATCAGAAGAAAACTCCTGTCTATATTTTTTGTGAAACTTGAATTTGTGAAAGGTTTCATAATAAAGATAGGTCATCAAAGCACAATTGCACTGTCTGTGTTTTTACCCTGTGCTCGCAAAGCGAAAAACGAGTTTAAGCAATTGGTTGTGTATGTGTTCCGTGTGCCATACGTGTGCAGTCTGCATTTAAAAAAAAATCATTTTCTCGGCAACCGTTGGTGCGATTGACATGAAATTTTACCGTAGGAGCGATGTGCCTGTAGATGTTTTTGCTGATAATTATGACGTCATAGTTCACGTGGTATGGACTCCATCTTGGAAAATCGATAAACCTCTATATCTCCCAAACCACTTCATGGAAAAAATTTAAACATGGCTCATTGTCAAGTACACCCCATTAGGAATAAGATATGTTAATGATGTCATAGATGCCTCCATTATGACATCATAATTCGACAAGTACACGCTTGATCTGATCAATATGAAAAAAATTGCCTCTGCAACTGTTAGTCCAATGAACACGAAATTTTCAGAATATGAGCGGCTCCCCCTGTCGAATTGTTCTAATGATAATTATCACGTCATTGGTCACATGCTACAGGCGCCATCTTGGAAAAATCGAAAAATGTTGCACCTCTATATCTCCAAAACCCCTCCATGGAAAAAATTAAAATGTAGCTGAATGTCAAGCACTCCGCTTGGGGAATAAGATAGGTTAATGATGATGCCATTGGTGCCTTCATTATGACGTCATAATTTGACAAGTACAACGCTTGATTCAATAAGTTTTTTTTGTTTTTGTCTTAGCAACTGTTGGTCTGATGGACACGAAAAATATATCTCCGAAACCTTTACATGGAAAACAAGAAAGAGCAATCAGAGATCGCAGACCCTCGCCAGGATGTGTTTATGTTTTTTTTTAAGGCTTTTGTGTCGAAACAAATATGGCGCCCGAGACACGTCACCGATAACGTCATCATTTTTTTTTCTCCACTAATTTATCCCCAGATGACGCTCAATAAATTTCATCTTGATCGGATGAAGTTCCGTACTTGTCGAATTATGACGTCATAATGGAGCCACCGACATCCACACGCAAATCCGATCAATGCAAATCTTTAACTAATTGATCAACTACCTATGGGAAATATCGTTTGATAAAAGTGACATCAGTCATTGGTCTGGCAGCCATATTGGATTTTAAAAAACGGAAGAGTTGGCTTGCACTCCTTCTCAAGACTGCGCAGGGTAAGTATTCCATGAATACCATCTAGTTGTGAATATGTAATGGCACATTATGATCAATTATCAGTTAGCGGAGAGTTTGGAGTTGTCTATATCCCCAAAAGTAATCCTGATCAAACCGAGAGTTGATCATCAAACCAGTTGAAAGCCTTACATAGTATTTACCATCATGGCATGACTGCACTTCATGCCATCACTGCTTGCTGCCAAGTTTAAATTATAAGTTTAAGTTATCTGTAAACAGTTTCAATGCATGGTTTAACAGAGTTGTGGAAGTCCTGAAAAATAGGATTAAGTATTTTAGTAGTCGGGGCTTGTTTTCACTGGGTCGGTCTCAACCAGTGTTGGAGAAGGCGAGTGTTCGTAAAGATATTCAGGATCTGCATGATAGATACGTCACAGTTCCAGCGGATAAAGCTGCTAATAATTTTGTGGAGGTTTTATAAAGAGAGTTCG
Source organism: Myxine glutinosa (assembly GCF_964187855.1). Lineage (NCBI taxonomy): Eukaryota > Metazoa > Chordata > Myxini > Myxiniformes > Myxinidae > Myxine > Myxine glutinosa. Next base: position 430,815,463 of record NC_136261.1, read on the forward strand.
GCTTCGATATGGTTACCTTCACTGGTATAGTAAATAGCACATGTTCCTTGTCATAAGTCGCTCCAGGATATTATCTCTGAGTATCAGGAAGTTTTAGTTAATAATTTCAGCATTAAATGTAAAGGTAAATATTTGTACTCCTCGGCTTTTCTGGATCCCAAAGTTTCATAAGAACCCGTACAAGTATAGGTTTATAGCTGGTCCCAGGCAATGCACCTTCAAACAGTTATCGGTTATAGTTAACTCAGGATTATAAGTTATTTGGGAACAGTTCAGGAAATATTGTTTGGCAATTTAGAAGAATTCTGGTGTTAACACTTTCTGGAGCATTAATTATACTTTGGAGTTCTTAGATAGGATTTGATGCCTCAATATCAAGTCAGTTGAGGTTTTTGATTTTTCAACTTTATATACAAATTTGGATTTAGCACTAGTAAGGGATTCACTCTTCAAAGTAATTGACAAGGTTTTAGCACTTTTAATAAGTTTTTATATGTCAGATTTGACAGAACATTCTTTTCGAAAAACAATACTCAAATTTTCATTGTTTTGAAAAGCCGAAGTTTAATGATGCTGTGAATTCTATTTTATTTTATACTTTTGTGTCCTTTTGTGGGATAATGTTTCAACAGATTAAGGGTATTCCCATGCATGGGAATTGCAGCCGAGACAGGTCCAGATTTGAGAAAATTGAATGTTGTAGGCATTTCATGTTAAAAGTGGGCAAACAAGTTTTTTAGGATAACTTGAGGGTGCTGAATTCAAAAAAATTGTTTGCTAGGCTGAATTTTGAGATTTTGACCCTCAAATTTTAAAAAAATATGGCCGCCATTTTTCATCTTTTTTGCCTTACAACTCGAAGCTCATAGAACTAAACATTATTGAAATTTTAAAATGGTGGCAATACTGATGTTTTTGATACCAATAATTCCAAATATGTTGTCACCTAAGTTGTATCTAGTTTGGTTTATCTGGCATCTTGAATTCCAAGATGGCCGCCATTATTCACCTAATGAATTAATCAGCCCTTAGGCAACAATAACACTTATGTTTAAAAAGATGACAATACCTATGTCTGTAATACCAAAGTCCCACCCCCCCCCCCCCCCAAAAAAAAAGAAGGTTCCACATAAGTTGTAACCTGTTTGGTTTGCCTGCCATCTTGAATTCAAAGTTTTATGATAAATTAGTATGACGTGAAATCATTCTTCAAAGTACATACATTAATTAGGCACTTTCTGCCTGTTAAAGTAGATTCCAGCAATCCTGGCAGATGAAGGTGAATTTGGACGTGTCCATTTGGTGTAATTTGGGGTACCGCGGCATGATTTGGTTCGAACTTTAGCAATGCTTCAGAGATCATCGGTTGATCGCTATGTGTCAATGATAATTAAAATCTACCCATTGTCCATCAAATCAATATGTAACCTACACCAGAATGGTATCTTGCACCTGGTACCCGGGATCTAGCTGCAAAGTAGCTGAATTTTACTTTAGCAGTGCTTTACCTGTGCAATACCCCTCATTTACCGACATGGAGTTTCAGATACAAAATATCAATTTTGGAAACAGTTGTTCTGGAAAACCAACACCTTGCTTTGTTCTGTAGTACAGTAGGGTGTTTTGTATTACTATTTCTTGAAATAAGCACACAAAATCATTATTAATTGTTCCTCCTTTCTGTCCATCCACTCATTGCTTTGGTATTCATTCTTACTCTGAGTAAGTCCTAGTCTCTTCTGTTTCTGCATTCTTCTTGTCCATATGCACAATGCACATACGCATCCTCCAGTGCAAGGTAGCTTCCCTTTCCTACAGCCGCAGTTGTTGCTTTGACAGGCTGTGGTGCAACTGCATGTGACAATTTCACGGCACATCTTAGGAATAGGAGGAGTATCATTAACTTTGACACCAAGTGCCCATCGGCATGTGTCCAACCTGTCAGTTACGTGGGGGAGTGCTGGCGTAGAGATGTTTGCTTGCTTCCATATTAAGGCCTGATAATGTGCACGTCTAATGTGTAGTTTCACTGCATCAGATGTTGGTGGAAGTGCTACCTGCAAACGACATTTGCAGAAAAGCATGGCACGTGCCTTGTCACAGGTGTCAACATTATCAGGCAGCTTGTACAAGCGGCATACAAACTTCTCCGCAGCTTTGATTACATCCTCCGTGGCATCTCCTGTACCTAGGTCTGTCAAAATTTGACGGTCTTTCTGGAATACTTTCCAGGCTGCCTTCTTACTATGGCCCGCAATCTGTGACACATTGTCACAGCCCGTAATGGTGTGAAATGAGAGCTAGGCTTCCACCTGACTTGACGGTAGTCCCTGGTGGATATTGTGGATGGGAATGTATTTAGGCTTCTTTGAAGTCCCTGCCTTCATCCACAGCTGAGTGCATTGCATCTTATCAAAATGTGCAATTAGCAAGACAAGCACATCAGTGTCACGTGCTGAAACCACAACTGTTTCGGCATTGGTGTGAATGCAGTGAAGAATAAGGCATGTATCCGACTCCTCATGTGTAGCCTGTCGGAGTGATATGTCCATCCCTGGATCTGAAGATTTCAAATCTGTTATCTCCTTGAATCCTCCAGCCACTACAAGTGTTTTGGATACAAGAGAAGAAGCATGTGCCATTAACTGCTCAGAAAGAAACTCTGCCAAATTTGCTTATTCTCTCCAAGTGACAGAAAGTTGGACCATTTGTCCGGTGGAGGAACAGATTCATTTTCTATTACCCTGCGTATGGGCCGAATGCCATGTGTTCGTTTCATTCTGGTGCCGGTCTTGATAGAATCCTGCTGGTATCTGTCAAAAGTTACATCAATCCTGTCAAACGCTGCACCCATGTCAAAAACTGACTTCACGAACACATCTGCATATTCACCAAAAGTAGTTACTCCACGGGGCTTTCCAAGGGCCATCACTCGTGCTTGGCATTCGATCACTAAGCAAGTAGTTCCACTAAGCGTTACCTTTGCAGGGGTTGAGACATCTTATGTCAGCACATCTGCTAGAAGAGATTTATTGCCTGTGTGAAGACTTCCATTCATTGCAGCAAGTGAAATTGGCACAGGCAATTATCGTTCATGCTGTAGTCTCTGGTCTTGGTTTATGGGGCGTCCTGCCTTATAAGCTGTCACAAGTCGCTGTGGAATGTTTCTATCAGCTTTGATGGTTGTCTGCTTTGCTGTGGTTTGTTAGAGTCGACAGCAAATAGCGACAAAAAGGTCGCTGCCTTGTTCCTATGCAATGGAGTATTGAAATCAGTGTGCTGTGCATTATCAGGAGGCTCAATGAGACATTGCTCAACAAACTCGTCCAGCTGCCTTTGCCCAAGTTTCTCTGCATTAAGCAAAGAATGCTTGATGCTCTCAGATGCCAGATCCTTGGTAGCGATATTCTGCAGTTCAGGAGAAGCCACGTCCTTGCTGAATACATTGAATCGCCGGCTTTTTTTTTGGGGGGGGGGGGATACAAGATCGAGGCTCGTGAAAGAGCTAACACTAATCACACAAAAAGTCAAACCGACACATAAAACACAAAAAATAAGGGGAGCGGTAGACAAGATGGGGAGAGAGGGGGAACGACACAAACACAACATTTGAGAGCAGGGACATCGGGAGAAATGTGGGAGGGGGAGGGCTTGGGGGTAGGTGGGAGAGGTACAAAACATTTGAACACTGCAAGGACTTCCAGGAAAGAAGTTGGAATTTCAAAAAAATAAAATCTTCATCAAGATTGTCACGGTGTTTCCTGGATGGTTTGAGCTCATTGTGTGCACAGTCCTTGTCCAATTCAATCATCAGCATTCGGTGAGTTAGAGTTGATATGCAACTTCTCAAGTTAAACGACAGAGCCCATCTGCTTAATGCTGTGATTGTTCTGGTTCTCCCCACAATGCCTCCACTCTTCTTCCCAGTTCCATTCAGCCATTCTTGTCTGTGATCGGGATACACCTGGGTTTTTTTTCTTTCTTTGTCACCATTTGTATGTAAACTGTCACAGTAAACTGGCCACAATCAGATATCAACAATCTAGGATCGAGCTTCGTGAAAGAGCTAACGTTTATCACACAAAGAATCAAAACAGACACACAAAGTTTACAATAAGGGGAGCTATATAATAAGGGGAGCGGTAGACAAGATGGGGAGAGAAGGGGAAGCACACAAACACAACATTTGAGAGCAGGGACATCGGGAGATCTGTGGGAGGGAGGGGGCTTTGGGGGAGGAGGCGGAGGAAGGGGGTGGGGGGTGTGAGAAGTATAAAACACAAGGACACTGCAAGGATTTCCAGGAAAAAACTTATTTCAAAAAAGTGGATCTGGGGTGTAATTAGCGGGAGTAGAAAGATCAAGGTTTTAGATGGGGGAAGATAAGAGATGGTGGTGAACAGCTGTTTTAAAGACCTGGAGGGAGTGGGACTGAAGAGAGTGAGGGAGTTTGTTCCAGAGGCGGGAGGAAAGAGGAATGAAGGAGTGAAGGTGAGCAGAGAATGTTGCAGAGAGCAGAGAATTTGAATTTGCAGAGAGTAGAGAGCAGTTAATGATGCAGAGAGCAGAGAATTTGAACTTTCGGTCTGATTCCTTCACTGCAAAGTTTCCATTCTGGAATTCCTGAAGGACTACTGGTGGAAGGCGGTTCATTTCTGTCAGGTAAAAGGTTCCCCATCGAAATAAATAAATCTTTATCGTCCCATTTTCAGGGAAATCATTCTTAGGTGACACCGTAAGTTGACCATCATTAAAACATAAAACACAAAGGGAATAAGAAAACAATATAAAAAGATATAAAATATAAAATAAATATAAAATATGGAAGATTGACTAAACAGCAAAATGTCTAGGAATTTGAATTTAGCATTTGAATTGCACATGGTACAAATGACCTTTTGAAAATGTTCTTCTTCATCCTCCTTGCACAAAAGCGTCTCCCTGATGGCAGTTTTTCAAAAAGTCCATTCAAGTAATGACTTTCATCAGTACACACCTGCACCACCTTCCTTTTCAATGAGTGTGATCTAGCATGATGAGTGTGATCATACCTGAAGAAGAAAGGGAGAATCCTTCGGAAGGCATTCATGTGCATGTCCCATATACCATCACGCTGTGCTCTGATAAACATCAAGAGGATGCTCACCATATCCATAAATTGCCACCAGAACTGTGCATTTGGATAGCTTTCCTGTAGTTTCATACCAAACGCATCCATGTGCTGCCATAATCTATCTGTCAATAGTATGTTCAGCAGCTCTGCAAAATCATAGTTGCTTGATGGTATAGTGCTCTGAAGTTTGTCTTTCAACTCTTGATCATGTTCATCTAAGTAACTAGAGTTGAGGAAGAAGTAGCTGCCACAGGGCCTGTAATGTGATCTTGTGAACTCTGATAGCACGTGCATATGCTTTGCCTCCAATGACATGCTGTGCAGCATTGGCTCGTATAATTCCAGTTTCAATCCGCACGTCAGTTAAACCAGAGTCTTGCATGTGTTGTCCAATGACCCGAAGGAAGTTTATTGCAGTATGCAGTCCACCAAGGTGTGGTATGAGGATATTCTCATATTCTAATACTGACCACTTCAACTCCATTAACTTTGGAAATAAGGCTTCATCAACTGTTAGTACCACATATTTCTGATTCAGAGCTTGAGTGATGTGTAACACTCTTTGAACGACAGTGTTCAAGGTATCAATGTCATGATCTAGGCTCATTTATTGCTGTATTGGGCTAAATTAGGCGGCCATCTTGGAATTCAAGATGGCGCGCAAACCAAACTAGTCGTAACTTAGGTAACAGTATATCTGGAATCCGCAGTATCACAAACATGGGTATTGTCACAATTTTTAACCTCCTGTGATACATATAAGCCGAGCTATCGTGCAAAATATGGTAAAAATGGCGACCATTTTGTTTTTTTTAATTTGAGGGTCAAAACCCCAAAATTCAGCCTGGCAAACAATTTTTTTTGAATTCAGCACCCTCAATTTACCCTAAAAAACTTGTTTGCCGACTTTTAACACGAAATGCCTCTAACACTTTTTTTGAAGCACAAATATTGAAATCTGGACCTGTCTATAACACGAATGTAAGTACACGTGGTCATGGTGGGGAGTGACATTTATTTTATATCAATAAATTATTTTTAAAAACGGGGAATATAAATTAATTATTTGAATTATGATAGGGGGAAATATCAATTAATTATTTCAATTATAAAAGGGGGAAATATCAATTAATTATCTCATTTGTACCTCTAATTGATTGCTACGTCACATAATGTCGGATATGATTTTACATTGATCATTTCACAGGGATTCACTGGATTATTGGATTCGATGAAACCTGTTATAATGCTAATATACTAGTACCGACTGCAAAGCCGCAATGAGCCGGCGAAGCCAAAGCCTCTTGCCACTATTTTACCCATCACCATGGCATCAGTAGGTTAGGTAGTTGGACGTAGGTAGGTAGGTAGTTGGTAGTAGGTAGGTGCAGTAGGTACCGTACCTGGTAAGACTTGGTAAAAGAGAACAGCAGACAGTCCTCCCCAATACCTGCATACAATAAATGTCACAAGAAGCTTAAGGAAGTAACTATACGATGTGCTAGCTTAAGGCCTATTTTAAGAAATTTTAACTGGGCTTAACATACGTTTTCACAGTATGTGTGTAGTCTTCTAACTTCAGTCGCTGTCAGGTGCCAGGGCTGGTTCTCTGACTCTCCGGGCACTGCGGCTTCCTCCACCAGAAGAAGTTAACTTGCAGTGATTAATTAGGTGAATTCCGTCTCAACTTCGGATATTTCCGGCCGTGAAAAACTATCCGTATTTCTAAACTAAATATGTAAACCGCTTATACCATATTTCTGGCCGTGAAAAACTATCCCCGATGGCCGTGAGATTTCTAAAAAATAATTCTTCGTCAATGTTAGAATATTTGACGCTGTTTTCACCGTCCAAAACGCGTAATAAGCTTTAAAAAATAATTTTTCAAATGCTCGAATCTCATTGGTTCTGGTGTTTGATGACGATTTTCGTTGAAGATAACGAGGTTGGTCTTAACGTATTTTAATTACTAATTAGTGGTGCATTAGATTGTGAATCAAAGAAAGACGGGTGAAACAAACTCCTATTGTACTTTTTTTCGCAATTGTTTTATGCAAACTTCCCCATCCGGTCGATGGCTGTCTCCAGCACTCTATCCAGTGAGTGATTTCATTTTAGAAGTATTTTTTCAAATGCTCGAATCTCATTGGGTCCGGTGTTTGGTGACGCGTTTCGTTGAAGATAACCAGGCCCGTGCGGGCCGATGTTGGTCTTAAAGTATTTTAATAATACATTGGAGGTGCATAAGATTGTGAATCAAACAATGACGGGTGAAAAAAACTCCTAATGAACGTTTTAAATTTGTTATGCATACTTCCGCCTCCGCAAGATGGGTGCGCCCACTGCGCTTCGGATTCTCGAGCCAAGGCATAATCTCTTTTTTCAACATAATACGTACGCGTTAATTGACAACACCGGCTTCGCCGGCTACAATGCATTCTGCAAATGTACAACGCAAGTGCACTTGATGCATGTGTACACGTAGGGATGTTAATACAGGTGTGAAGTTGTGGCATAACACATACACCGCCTCGTGGCTGATTATGGCATGCATGGTAATACGGCAAGGATGCACTTCCGGGCTGGACGTGGAACAAGGCTTATTTGAACTGACATCAGCTCCATGACTGCAACAGGTGGCGCCTCATCCCGTGATGTCATGAACAGCGTGATGGCGCAGTCTCATAGAACAAGAGCGCGATTTCCCACACATTTGAGTCTCACAGCATGTCACGTGATTATTTTAATAACATAAGCTCGATTTTTCAAGTTGTTTTTCACTTTAAGTTTATTTCCTTATGAAGAATAACCGAATGAAGGAAATTTCCGCGGGGGTTAACACGGGACACACGGGACCAGGAACGTGGAGCCTAGTGCAATGCTATTATTAATAAAGCGGATATAAGGTTGAGTGCCTTCATTGGTCTGATTGTTCGTGCTTCCAGACATCACAAGTGGCGACGAGGTGAAGACCGTTCATGTCTCGATGGCAACTATCGGCATCTATATAATAATACCGTAAGGACTCGACTTTGTTATCCCTTTTACGCCGCACCCAGTGACCCGATGCCCACGGCACTAATGGATTTACGATCTACGAACCGCGCTCTTTGTTTATCACGTACAGCCATACTCGAAAAATCTGAATTCGCCGACTTTGGGACCCAAAAGCATCCGATTAATGGCCGATACGACGCCATCTTACGACACCATCGTATTGGCGTCTGCTGGGCGAAGGCGATGCGAGCCGTCCGCTGATTGGACAGTCGAGTGGTGTGATGGGTGGTGTGAACCAAATGGTCTTTTTATTCCCTTGAACATTTTGAATTAGGATATAAAAGGAAACGTCTTTATCGGCATTTTAATAAAGTTAAATGGAGTGACGTTGCGATACTCGGGTCGTATTCAACTATGTGTGAATTATATAAATAACAACTCACGGTCTGAGGTAACTCGGCTAAAAATTATCCGATTTGCACCAAATAAAGTTCATGAATGGTTGCACAGACCCCTACTTCTCACTAAAAGTGGAAATAGAATGTAAATCTGAGTTAAAACAAGCCCGCAAGGTCGCTCCGTGGAGCGGCCTGCACGTACTCAACTATGTGTGAATTATATAAATAACAACTCGCGGTCTGAGGTAACTCGGCTAAAAATTATCCGATTTGCACCAAATAAAGTTCATGAATGGTTGCACAGACCTCTACTTCTCACTAAAAGTGGAAACAGAATGTAAATCCGTGTTAAAACAAGCCCGCAAGGTCGCTCCGTGGAGCGGCCTGCACGTACTCAACTATGTGTGAATTAATATATAAATAACAACTCGCGGTCTGAGGTAACTCGGCTAAAAATTATCCGATTTGCACCAAATAAAGTTTATGAATGGTTGCACAGACCCGTACTTCTCACTAAAAGTGGAAACGGAATGTAAATCGGAGTTAAAAAAAAGTGTTTGTTTTGTATCAAGCAAATGCACGTGGAGCATGCTTGCGAGCGAGCTGCGTTCTGGAGGTGACGTCACATGGATTATATCATCGGCTTTGAGGTATTGGGCAGAATTTTTAGGGGCGTTCCCAAGTGGTTCGGTTTTCTTTCATTTTTAATGTTTCAGAGTGAATAAAACATAAAATCAATGCCATATTTGAATTCACCATAAAAAGACATTTAGATGACATGAAATGCATTTTAAGTGAGATTCCGTGGCTGTGGACCTTTAAGAGCTATCTATATAATACTCTATATAATAATAGCGTAAGGACTCGACTTTGTTATCCCTTTTACACTGCACCGTGACCCGATGCCCACGGCATGAATGGATTTACGATCTACGAACCGCGCTCTTTGTTTATCACGTACAGACATACTCGAAAAATCTGAATTAGCCGACGTTGGGGCCCAAAAGCATCCGATTAACTGCCGATACGACGCCATCTTACGACGCCATCGTATTGGCGTCTGCTGGGCAAAGGCGAAGTGAGCCGTCCACTGATTGGACAGTCGAGTGGTGTGAACATGGGTGGTGTGAACCAAATGGTCTTTTTATTCCCTTGAACATTTTAAATTAGGATATATAAGGAAACATCTTTATCGTCATTTTAATAAAGTTAAATGGAGTGACGTTGCGATACTCGGGGTGCGTTGCATAAATGCTCGTAACTCAGAGAGGTGTAGCAGGTGGCTAGACGTAAAGAAGCTTAAAGATAACGAGCTGAAACAGACGAACGATATGTCAATCCCTTTCTACACCGAACGGCAATAAAAGTATGAGAGCGGGAAGGCATGGCCTGAGCACTTCGAGCAGAGAGGACTGATTGGACTTAACTTAAAGAGAAAAAATTGGAGCTTAACGGAAGAAGAAGATCCCATGAGCGCTCCTCTATGCCATCCATAATGGTACGCTCTATCCATACACCACATCCTCCCTTCCGTGGATGTTCCACGGGTTTCGGCTAGTGCTCCATGAATACTCCAATGCGAGGATTGGGCGGATTTTGTGTAGAGGCTGGACCAGTACTTTGTGGCCAACAACATGTCGGCCGCTGGTGATGCCGTCCGTCGTCATGCTGTGTTGTTGACTGTGTTCAGGCAGAAGGTGTATGGACTCATCAAAAACCTGCTGTCACCACGGCGACCGACCGACCTTTCCGAGGAGGAACTCTGTGAGCTTGTAAAGCTACACTTCAAGCCGAAAGCTGGTCTCATCATATCAAGGTACAAGTTTTACACACACACTCGACGGGAGGATTAGGACATTCCCGGCTTTGTTGCTCATCTGCGCCGTTTAACAGAGCCATGTCGATTTGGTGCTGTACTTGATGAGATGCTCCAAGATTTCTTTGTGATTGGGGTAAATCACGATGTCATCTTACGAAAACTTATTTCTCATGAAGACGACCTTGACCTGGGAAGGGTGGTGAAGATTGCACAGGCGTGTGTGACAACTGCTGAAAACCTGCAGGAGATCTCGTCAAAAGGGCAGAACTCTTCGAGTGCAGATACTGTAAATATGATTGCTACATCCTCGTATAAGGCTGCGCCTCGACCAGTTGTGTTTTCGAAACCTGCTTCCTTGGTAGCGAGAGGCCCGAAGAACGTGTGTTGGCGTTGTGGTGCCAATCATGTGGCTCACCAGTGCCGTCAAACGGTACACATGCAAAGGATGTGGCAAGATTGGGCATATTCAAAAGAGGTATCTCTAGTCCAGCAGTGGTGATGGTACTGCCACCGCCCATCATGTGGATGATGGCGAGAATGTTGCTGGTGCTGATGAGTCATTGCTGCATGATGGGAAGTTTGAGATGCATTCGGTTTCTGGCGGCCCCGCACCCATAACGGTTGATCTTCAACTGAATGGCAAGCATGTGCCAATGGAAGTGGACACAGGGGCGAGTCAGTCGATTATGAGCAAGGAAACATTTGACAAGCTGTTGGGCTGTGAGGCCGTGAAGCCTAAATTGAGCGCGGTGAGGGTCAAACTTCGGACTTGCATGAAGGAAATTGTTCTGGTGCTTGGCAACGCAGCTCTCAGTGTGTCTTATGACGGTGTAATTTATTAACTGGCCATGTGGGTTGTGCTGGGCAATGGCCCTACATTGTTCGGACGGAACTGGCTTAAGAGCATAAAGTTGAACTGGCATGTGATCAAAGAGCTGTGTACAGTGGAGGCTCCTGGTTTTGCTCAAGTGCTGGATAAATTTCCATCTCTATTTGAGCCAGGAATTGCTTCCTTCATGGGGATAAAAGTTAAAATCCCTCTGAATCCGGAAGTGCAGCCCATCTATTGTAAAGCTCGTTCTGTTCCCGACTTGATAAAGGGAAAAGATCGAGTATGAACTTGAGAGACCCCAGAATGAGGGGGTCCCTCTGCTGTTGAGTTAAATGAATGGGCCAGTCCAATTGTTCCTGTGTTGAAAAGCGATGGAGCAGTGAGGATCTGCGGGGACCACAAGGTGACCATAAACGACTCAACACAGGATCAGTATCCACTGCCCAAAGCGGTTGACCTGTTTTCGACATTTGCTGATGGGAATTTATTCACCAAGTTGGATCTAACGTCTGCCTACATGACACAAGAGCTGGATGAGGAGTCAAGGAAACTCACATGCATCAACACTCAAAAAGGGCTGTTCATCTACAATCGCTGTCCTTTTTGAATCCATTCAGCAGCGGACATCTTTCAGAGAAACATGGAGTGTCCATTGAAATCTGTGCCAAAAACTGTTGTGTTCCAGGACGCCATCCTGATCACGGGCTGCAACACTACAGAACACCTGAGTATCCTAGAGGAAGTTCTGTGTCGTTTGGACAAAGTAGAGCTCAGACTGAAACGTGCGTGTTTATGGCGCCAGAAGTGGTGTTCCTTGGCAGAAGAGTCACCGCTGCTGGAATTATGCCTTGTGATTCCAATGTCGAAGCAATCAAGAACGTGCCCATACCAGAAAATGTGTCGCAATCACGTTCCTTCTTGGGAACGTTCCTTTGCAAAACCATTTTGGCAGTTTCTTGCCACTGTTGAGCACAGTGTTGGAAACCTTGCATCAGCTACTTTGGAAAGGAAAAATTTGGGTTTGGGGCAAGGCCCAGGATGATTCATTCAAGGAAGATAAAGGTCCATTGTGTTCTAACAAGTTGCTTGTTTTTTATGATCCGTGTAAGCGTCTTGTATTGTCGTGTGATGCCAGTGCCTATGGGGTCGGCTGTGTATTGCAAAAGCCAATGAGTCGGGCAAGTTACAGCCTGATGCGTTCGCTTCCAGAACCTTGACGAAAGCCAAACGAGCCTATGGTATGATTGATATCGAAGCTTTAGTCTGTGTGTTTGGGGTAACCAAAATGCATCAGTATCTGTTTGGTCGTAAGTTTGAGCTTGAAACCGACCACAAACCGCTCACTTTCTTGTTTTCAGAGAACAGAGGCATCAACACCAATGCGTCATCACGTGTTCACCGGTGGGCCTTGACGTTGTCTTCTTATAATTATACTATTCGTTATAGGCCTGGCACTGGGAATTGTGCTGATGCACTGAGTTGACTGCCGGTGCCTGTTGCTGATCGCAACAAAACTCAACCTGCTGACCTTGTATTGGCTATGAATGCGTTTGAGAGTGACAGCTCTCCAGTCACTGCTGCTCAAGTTAGGTTGTGGTCCAACAGAGATCCTGTGTTGTCTGTAGTCAAGCGTTGCATTATGACTGACGATTGGTCCGGCATACCAGACTCGGAGGAGTACAAACCATTTTCACGTCGTAGAGATGAGCTATCTGTCCAGTCAGATTGCCTAGTTTGGGGCAGACGTGTCATCATGCCAAAACAGGGGATAGAGTTTGTTCTCTGAACTGCATAGAACCCATCCTGGTTTTTTTATGATGAAAGCTATTGCAAGGTTTCATGTTTGGTGGCCTGGTATTGATCCCGAACTTGAATGTTGTGTTCATCGTTGTGATACCTGTACGCAGCTCAGTAAGTCGCCAGCCTTCCAAACCATGTGGTCATGGCCTTCCAAACCTTGGTTCAGGATTCATGTTGACTTTGCAGATCTGTTCTGAGTGAAAATGATCCTTGTTGTCATTGATGCATTTTCCAAGTGGATTGAATGCTCTGTCATGTCTACCAGCACTTCTGCTGCTACCATTGAGAATTTACGTGTCATGTTCGCTATTCACGGTCTACCAGATGTGTTGGTAAGCGATAATGGTTCGTGTTTCACGTGTCAGGAATTTCAGGAATTCATGAGGTAGAATGGCATCGGACATGTCCGTTCTGCTCTGTTCAAACACGCTTCTAATGGCCAGGCAGAGCGTGCTGTAGAGATCATCAAGCAAGGATTAAGGCTTGTTACTCAAGGTTCACTTCAAACGTGTTTGTCACGCATGTTGCTCGGGTATAGATCAGACCACATACCATAACTGGAGAACCCCCAGCAGAATTACTTATGAAGCGAGACTTCAAAACTGCACTCTCTCTTGTTTACCCTGACGTCGGTGAAACTGTTGCTAGCAAGCGTCAGTCAGAAGTTCTATCATGATCACACGGCTGTGTCGCGTGACTTTGCTGTAAACGATCCGGTTGATGTGCTAACAATGGCCTTGGAGTGAAATGGCTGCCAGGTGTAGTTCTTAACAGGGAAGGCACCCGTGTTTTTGTGTCGAGCTGAAGGATGGGTGGATGGTTAGAAAACATACAGCAACTGGATTGCCCAGCCCCATAAAGTAAGCCCTCAGCCCCGTAAGTCACAACACCATAAAAAGCCCTTTAAAAATTAAAAACTCGCACTTTATGTAAAAACGTGCTCTTGGTGGTCACCACACCATGAAAAGCCGTATATAAATTAAAACTCGCAGCACTTTATTTAAAAACGTGCTCTTGGTAGTCACCACACCATCAAAAGCCCTATAAAAATTTAAAAATCGCACTTTATGTAAAAACGTGCTCTTGGTGGTCACCACACCATGAAAAGCCCTATATAAATTAAAACTCGCAGCACTTTATTTAAAAACGTGCTCTTGGTAGTCACCACACCACGAAAAGCCCTATAAAAATTAAAAACTCGCACTTTATGTAAAAACGTGCTCTTGGTGGTCACCACACCATGAAAGCCCTATATAAATTAAAACTCGCAGCACTTTATTTAAAAACGTGCTCTTGGTAGTCACCACACCATAAAAAGCCCTATAAAAATTAAAAACTCGCACTTTATGTAAAAACGTGCTCTTGGTGGTCACCACACCATGAAAAGCCGTATATAAATTAAAACTCGCAGCACTTTATTTAAAAACGTGCTCTTGGTAGTCACCACACCATAAAAAGCCCTATAAAAATTAAAAACTCGCACTTTATGTAAAAACGTGCTCTTGGTGGTCACCACACCATGAAAGCCCTATATAAATTAAAACTCGCAGCACTTTATTTAAAAACGTGCTCTTGGTAGTCACCACACCACGAAATGCCCTATATAAATTAAAACTCACAGCACTTTATTTAAAAACGTGCTCTTGGTAGTCACCACACCATGAAAAGCCCCATATAAATAAAACTCGCACTTTATTTAAAAACGTGCTCTTGGTAGTCACCACACCATGAAAGCCCTATATAAATTAAAACTCGCACTTTCTTTAAAAAGGTGCTCTTGGTAGTCACCACACCATGAAAAGCCCTATAAAAATTAAAACTCAAACTTTATTTAAAAACATGCTCTTGGTAGTCACCACACCATGAAAAGCCTTATAAAAATTAAAACTCGCACTTTATTTAAAAACGTGCTCTTGGTAGTCACCACACCATGAAAAGCCTTATAAAAATTAAAACTCGCACTTTATTAAAAACGCGCTCTTGGTAGTCACCACACCATGAAAGCCCTATAAAAATTAAAACTCGCACTTTATTTAAAAACATGCTCTTGGTAGTCACCACACCATAAAAAGCCCTATAAAAATTAAAACTCGCACTTTATTTAAAAACGTGCTCTTGGTAGTCACCACACCATGAAAAGCCCTATATACAGACTTGGCATTTAATATGGAATTTTTTTTGTGGGAGTGAACTTACTTTTCAAGATGTCTTAGAACCAAAAGTTCATTGGAATTATGTTGAAATTATTCTAGATTTTGTTAATGTGACCTTTGAAAGAAACAAAAACCACATTTGACATTTCAAAACAAATAAATTGATCCTTGAAAGTGATGTAAACTGATATCGAAATGAATTCATGGACAGTACTGTGTCAAACTTCTGTACGTTTTCCAGAAGTATCTCTTTATTTTGCACATTAGCCAATTTTTTTTTAAACAAAAACAAAAGTTAAATTACGACTGGTATTACGGACAGTAAAATTACAGTTCAGTACTTCGTGTAATCCCCACGAGCATTCAGGAGAGCACGTACACGTTGAGGCAATGCTGTTCACGAGATTTGCCAAGGTTTGGACAGGCATCGCTTGCCATGCAGTGACAATAGTCTGCTGCAATTCACGCATAGAGGTCGGCTGCTGGTCCAAGTGGTCGATTTGATGCGTTAATTCTGCCCACAAGTTCTCTATCGGATTCATATCCGGGGACATCGCAGGCCACTCCATATGCTCTACACCACGGTCAGCAAGAAAGTGTTGGATCATGCGAGCACGATGAGGCCGTGCATTGTCATCTTGGAAGACAAAGTTTCCTCGAAAGGCTGCACGAGCAAATGGAAGCAATGTTTCTTCCAGAATGGCCCTGTACTTGAAATGGTTCAGGTTTCCATTCAGAACAACCAGGTCAGTTTTGCCCCCTGCATGAAAAGCAGCCCAAACGGTCACCCCACCACCTCCAGCTTGGACTCTTGGCACTATACAATCTTTGTTGTAGGCTTCATGCACTTGTCTGTGCACTCGGACACAGCCATCTTGACGATAGACCAGAAATCTAGACTCGTCACTGAAGATCACGTGATTCCAGTGTCCTGGCTGCCATTGACGGTGCTCTCTGGCCCACTGCAATCAGCGCTGGCAGTGATGTCTGGTCAGGCGTGGCTTTCTCAGGGGACGCCTGGCACGATAGCCTGCTTGAACCAGTCGTTGGTTGACTAGCCTTCTGGATACAGGCACATTTGTCAGTTGCTGCCACTCAGCCCTAAGCCGATTAGCTGACTTGGTATGGCCATTGCGGACTAACCGGTGCAGCTGGCGATCATCCCTCCTTGTGGTTCTGCGGGGACGTCCTGGCCTCGGTATTGGAGTAGGGACACCCCTCTGAGCATTTCGTTTCAGGATCTTTGACACCTGACCTTGAGTGATGCCATACCACTGAGCAATAGCACACTGTTTCATGCCGTAATTTCGTAAAGCCACCACTCCATGACAAACAGCATTGTCGAGTTGACGGACCATCTCCAGAGGAAGCGGCAATAACTTTTGGAGACGTGCAGCAGTTGTTTTCCACTAATACAGAATGCAACAACCCTTGTATACCCGACTGTGAAGCCAATCATCAAATGCACCTGTCCGTACATTTTGCCACGCCTCCTGTGATATAATCCTGTTGTTGACGTCTTGCTGCGACAGACAATCAGTGACATGGTTCTTTTAACAAATAAATCACCAAAGTGTAAAAGAAACTCACCAGATTGATATACTGAGTCAAGAAAGTAAACCCAAGTCAAGAAAAAAAATATATTCCATATTAAATGCCAAGTCTGTAGATTAAATCTCGCGCTTTATTTAAAAACATGCTCTTGGTAGTCACCACTCCATGAATAGCCCTATATAGATTAAAAGTCGTGCTTTATTTAAAAACATGCTCTTGGTAGTCACCACAACATAAAAAGCCCTATAAAAATTAAAACCCACACTTTATTTAAAAACATGCTCTTGGTAGTCACCACACCATAAAAAGTCCTATAAAAATTAACTCACTTTATTGTAAAACCTGCTGTTATATGATTTTTTTTGGACGTTGCTAATTTATGCAACTTTCGGTCGGTTGGGAGTCCAAATATGGCGGCCGTGTAGCTTCATGAGCAAACACTCTCATCGGCTGGTCGTTCCTCCATATCATAGAGCTGTGAGTGGATACCATGTCGGACCTGTCACCTTTGCTCTGCCTGCGATTGACGTTATTGAGTGTCTTCGATTCGATACATTTTAAATCCCTCCCGAATCGATTGGTGTATCAAATCAAATAACACAGCAACCTGTCATTTTTAAACGAATGATGAAATGCCGTATGCTTGTGTGATAAGCGATTGATGGATATAAAGTGAAGCGTTTCATATTATAGTGGTGGATCTGGTTATTAAACATTTTAATCGCAAATATATTTCACCTCAATCTCGGGGCCCTGGGCACGTGCCCAGTGTGCCCTTTGGTTAATCCACCACTGGGCATGAGGTTAGTATTAATAGGAAAAGCAGGTTTCGTAAAATAATAACTACCTTTAATGTATGCGAATGCAACCATAACCACAATAAAAATTGTACAATTCCTAATGTTAATACTGATCGATACTATTTAGCAAATCTAAACTCTATTATATTGCACTGTCCCAAAACACCCCCCATTAGTAAATGGACCAACCCGTGATCATGGCGGAACATTGCGGTTTTTTAATCCAGAACACCTGTCCCAAGGTGAAACAAAACTACTCCAGCGATGTTGAAAAGGAAACACAACTCAGCATTCGGTAGAGAGAATACCTGCACCAGGTGAACACCTTATGTTTTGTTCAGTCGGACACAGAAAGATTGAATCTAGATTCGACTTGAACCAAAATCTAATCGCTTGTTCTTGTCGCTTAGTAACTCATAGTTTTGTCATAATTCGTCCACAACTTTATGAGATATCGTGTTATAATATATCGTTTTGGCCCAATAACTCATTGGTGAAGAATCGCTTACAAAATTATAAAATTCTCCGACCCGGATTCGGATCCGGATCTTCACCAAAATTGAATCGGTTCTTCCTTGTCACACACACAACTTGTCCACCAAATTTCGTCCGAATCTGTCCACAATTATTTGAGATATCGTGCTATATTGTCGTTTTGGCCTTGTCTTTCAATGGTGAAAAATCACTTTAAAATTTTTCAGATTGGATCTTCACCAAAATCGAATATTTTCGTCCTTGTCACACACACAACCTCTGCACCAAATTTCGTCCGAACCTGTCAACAATTTTGTGAGATATTCTATTCACAAACAAACAGACAAACAGAGGTGAAAACAAAGCCTCCTTGATGATCCACCTTCGGTTGTGGAGGTAACAAAATGTGAAAAGGGTTGAACATCACCCGAAATTAACTTTGTTCATTACGCAAGCGGAAGAATCACAAAAGGGTCTTCGGTCTGTCTAATTTGTGTGTTCAGTCACCAAGCAGCTTGCTATCGCTTGACAAGCCAGCCGTTCCTTACCAACGGTTTTGGTTAAGTGATTGATTGTGTGCTTCGGCCACTTGGCGAGCACTCGACAATAAACTTTTTGTTCTTCCACAAGCCTCGTCTTTTTATCCAAAAACAAATAAATAAACAAGAAAGACGTCGTGCAGAGCACAATACTTGATAAAATCCACCCCTAAACCCTCCCCAAAAAAGTTTCCATTGAGACATCAAATTGTCCATTTCATTGAGATTAAAGTTGACAATCTTAATCATAGCTCATTGAATTTCAGATGAAAATTGATGATTTTGAAAGTTTGACCTTTAACCTTTTGACCTTAAAATAGTTGGTTTCCCAAATCAGTGAGGCACTTTACAATTGCTCTTTAATGTTCAGGTTAATCGGATGAAAATTGATGATTTTTTAGACAAATTGATGATTTTAGAAGTTGGACCTACAGTTGGCATTTGACCGTTTAATCTTAAAAAATAGTTCATTCCCCAATTCGGTGATTAAATATGCAAATGCTGTTCAACGTTCATGGCAATCGGATGAAAATTGACTATTTTAGAAAGTTGACCTCAAGATGACCTTTGACCTAAAAAAATCAATAGTCTTCTCAGTTGTGACTACACGTACAACTTGGTAAAGTTTCGTGACGATCAGGGTGGAATTGTAACTTGTGGGCAATTTATATAAAAACAGACAAATAAGAAATCTGTCATGCACAGAACGATATTTGCGAAATCCCTAATATAGGTTTTTGTCCCTTTGCCAATGTTTAACTTTTGGCTTATGTTGACGTCAAAAATAATAGGTGGCTGAATTAATTGTCCTGATATGCAAATCTTCTTTAAATTTCAAGTGAATCGGATGAAAATTGAGGATTTTTATAAATCTGCCAAAATTGTTGACTTTTGGCCTATCCTGACGTTTTGACCTCAAAATCAATAGGTTTGTTTTTCCTTATGGCCAACTCTATGATTTGGTGAGGTTTCGTAAAGCTCGGTGGTTTGTGCCCAGTGTTTGTGCCCAAGGCCCCAAAAAATGTAAATCCACCTCTGCCTGACTGACTCACTCACATATAAACACCCACTCACTCACTGTGAATCACTCAGTCACTCACTCACTCACTCACTGTGAATCACTCACTCACTGTGAATCACTCACTCACTGTGAATCACTCACTCACTCACTGTGAATCACTCACTCACATATACACTCACTCAAATATACACTCACTCACTCACTGTGAATCACTCACTCACTCACTGACTAAGTGACACACTCACTCACACAACGACTCATACTCACTGACTAAATCACATACTCTGTGACTGTCTCACTTAGACCCACTCACTCACTCACTCACATACATACTCGTTTGCTCACACTGACTCACTCATCTCAATGACTGACTCACACAATGCACTCACTGTCTGTCTCACTGACTCGCTCGCTCACTCACTCACTGACACACACACACACACACACACACACACACACACACACACACACACACACACACACACACACACACACACACACACACACACACACACCTCACCTATGGATGGACACTGCTCGATCGATAGGTTTACTGGACTAAGGTCCAGGTGAGCTAAAAACGTGTTTGTTACCTGGTAAAAAGTAAGACGAGTTTTAGGAATCCTTTTTAACAAAACACGAATGTAAGTACACGTGGTCATCGTGGGGAGTGTCACATTTATTTTATATCAATAAATTATAAAAAACGGGGAATATTAATTATTTTAATTATGAAAGGGGGAAATATCAATTCATTATCTCATCATGTCTCGGCTACGTCAAATTGAGTGCGACGTCACATAATGTTGGATATGATTTTACATTGATAATTTCACAGGGAATCACTAGATTATTGGAGTCGATGAAACTTGTGTTATAATGCAAATGTACAATGTGTTATACAAATGTACAATGTACAATGCAAGTACACACGTCACGGACGTTGTTACGGATGTTAACGTGTTATATTACACATACACCGCCTAGTGGGTGATTATGGCATGCATGGTAATACGGTGGGTTGTACTTCCGGCGTCATTTCCGGGCTGCACGTGGACCATGGCTTGCTTGAACTGACATCGGCTCCGTGTCCTTTTCCACAAGCGGCTGAATCAGTGATCGGGTCGGATCTTCTGAGGAAAAGGTTTGTTCAGAGATTCTCATTTTATTATTTATACTGAGAAAGATATTCTGTAAAACGATTATTCGAAGTGATTCTTTATAATATTAATAGAGAGATCGGGTGAACATTATGATTATACGTAGCACGATATGACAAAGAGATGTGGATGGATTATGACGAAACGAGGGGATGAGATGGGTAGAGGAGGAGGAGGAGGAGAAGAAGAAGAAGAAGAAGAATCAGAAGAAGCAGGAAAAAAAGCTGATTCGATTTAGGTTTAGGTCCGAATCCAGATCCGATCTATCATTGCCATTGGATACAAAACGTTTCCTGTTTATCCTGGCGGAGGTTTGTGTGATACCGAGTGTCGTTATACGTCCTTACTTGTGAAACTAATCCTGGTGTTGGCTTCATGTTTAATGTGGCTGCTTTAGTTTAAGATGTTAGGGTCACGCCGTTAAAATAACACCAGGTGGGTTGACTCAGCGCGTCATCCTTTTGAAGTCCGAAAAATGAGTACCGGCATCCCGGAAACAGGGGGCACTGCATCAGCAGCCCGCGAAACGAAGTGGTTTTTTTTTTTGAGGGGAAGAGGTCTTGGGTCTTGGTGACATAAATCATAAATTTTCAACATAGTATGGCAGATAGGTGCAGGAATTGTACCTTTGATGATACAAGCATGGCATTTGGCACACAGAGTATGTCCGAAGAAAGATATTTGGATATTGAGCCATTGCAGATTTGTCCTTTTTTGAAAAATGGCCGCCATTGTTGTCACAGGACAAATCTGCGATGGCCCTATAGCCAAATGTCTTCCTTAGGGCACACTCTAACTGTGTGCCAACTCGTGTGCTTGTATCATCAAAGGCACAATTCTCCCAAATATTTCACCTATCTGCCGTACTAAAAATTGGCTGCCATTTTTATTGGACACATCTGTGATGACTCAAATAGTCAGAATATTTAACTGTGTACCAAACACCATGCTTGTATGATTCAAACAACAGTTTATACAAATTAATATACCATATTGTAGCGGCTACCGCTGGGTTTACACAATCACCTTGCACCTACCGAGGACGCGGAGCGATCACCATGCCGGGCTCGTCCAGGACGCCCGGGCATGCCTGCTCTCGACTTGCCAGGCCTCGTCCGGGACGCCCGGGCATGCCCAGGCACGCCCGGCCATGCCCGCCCTTGACGTGCCAGGCCGCGTCCAGGACGCCCGGGCACGCCCCCTCTCGCCTTTCCCAGGCAAACGCTCCGGGATAATGTGTATATATATTGTTGCCCGATAAACGGGCTTTTCAGAGTACCCGAGTTGATTTGCCACAATAAAGAAACTCGGACGAATTCCAGCTTTTTGTCGCGTCCATTCTTCCGATTTACGTCGGAGCATAGCTCCTACATTGGTGACCGGACATGGACACAGCAGTTGCCCTCAAACTGCCTACCTTTCCGGGAGGCTCACGCGACGGTTTGGTTCGCCCAGGCGGACTCCCTGTTCGCCCTGCGAGGCATCACGGCCGACGACACCCGCTTCCACCATGTGGTAGCAGCGCTCTGCTCAGCCACCGTGGTCCATGCCCTGAGCCTCCTTGAGAGCCCGCCAGCCGCTGACAAATACGGCGCGATTAAAAAGCTCCTCGACGCTTTCGCCCTCTCATCAACGGAACGCGCACGGCGCCTGCTCGACCTGCCCGAGCTCAGCGACACGCGCCCGTCCGAGCGAATGGACTACATGCTTTCGCTGCTCGGCGAGCACTCTCCGGCATTCATGTTCCGGGAGCTGTTCCTCCGTCAGCTGCCTAGCCCGGTACGCCTCGCCCTGGCAAGCACGACGATCACGGATCCCCGCGCCCTCGCCAGGGAAGCCGACAAGATCTCCGCGGCAGGCCAACACATTGGAGCAGCGACCTGGGGCCACCACCATCCAACGCAATGCCCATGGCGCCCGAGCACCCGGCACGGTCGACGAACGAACTGCCAACACAATTGGTGGCCGCTACCCTGCGCCGACCTCCTCCAGCACGCCGACCGGAGCCTCCACCTGACCTGGCGTGGTGTTATTATCATGCCAGGTTCGGACTGAAGGCCCGGACATGCCGACCCCCGTGCACCTTCGGCAAGCCGGGAAAAGGCCGGGCCGGCGTTCATTACCAGCCATGAGCGCCGGCCACACGGGCAACTTACTTTTCATCACGGAAAAAGCGTCCAGATGGCGCTTCCTGTGTGACACCGGCACCCAACTGAGCATCATACCCGCCTCTGATCAGGACAGGCAGTCCGCGGTTTGCGGCCCCTCCTTGGTTGCGGCCAACGGACCGGCCATCCGCACCTTCGGCCCGTGCAACGTCACCCTCTGCTTCGGCGGCCAATGCTTTAATTGGACTTTTGTAACCGCAAGCGTGCCCATGGCTCTGCTCGGCGCCGACTTCCTCTGCGCACACGGACTGCTGGTGGACGTCCAACGGTGTCGCCTCATCAACGTCGAGACCTTCAGCTCCCTGGTATGCACATTGAGCAGCTCCGCTCCGACCGAGCTGGCATGCGCCCTCCCGGCGGTGAATGAGTTTGCTTGCCTGCTCACGGAGTTCCCGGCCCTCACGCGGCCGATGTTTTCGGCCGTCGCAGTATGACATGGGATCGAGCACCACGTACCAACCACGGGCCCGCCGGTCTACGCCAGAGCCCGCCGCCTCGACCCAGCCAAGCTCGCCATGGCCAAAGCCGAGTTCGACGATTTGGAACACTTCGGCATTGTGCGGAGCTCCGATAGCGTGTGGGCTTCGCCACTACACATCGTCCCAAAACCAGGGGGCGGCTGGCGCCCATGTGGCGACTACCGCCGCCTTAATGACGCTACCACCCCCGACAGGTATCCGATCCCGCACATCCAAGACTTCTCCGCCCGTTTGGCAGGACGGGTCATTTTTTCAAAAATCGATTTAATACGGGGATATCACCAGGTACCTGTCAGGGCGGCCGACGTCCCAAAAACGGCCGTCATCACGCCGTTCGGCTTATTCGAATTCCTGCGAATGCCATTTGGCCTCAAGAACGCGGCTCAGGCATTCCAGCGCTTGATGGACGGCGTGCTGCGTGACCTGCCATTCCTCTTCGTTTACCTGGACGACATCCTCGTCGCCAGTACGTCCCGGGCCGAGCACCTCCTCCACCTCCGAACACTGTTTGGTTGCCTCAGCGAGCACGGCCTCATCGTCAACCCGGCCAAATGCCACTTCGGCACGACGGCTGTTGATTTTTTGGGCCACCACATCACCAAGAACGGGGCCGTGCCACTGCCAACCAAGGTCGAGGCCATCACCACGTTTCCGCGTCCCCGCTCCATAAAGGCCCTGCAGGAATTCCTGGGAATGGTGAATTTATATCACCGCTTCGTGCCCCGCGCTGCTCAACTCATGCGGCCCCTCTACAAAGCCCTCCGGGGCAAGCCGGCCAAGCACGACGTCGTCTGGTCCGCAGCAATGGACGCGGCCTTCAAAAGCTCAAAGCGGGCCCTCGCCGATGCAACACTGCTCGCTCACCCGGTGCTCAACTCTCCCATCGCCCTCACCACGGATGCCTCCAACTACGCGGTGGGCACCGTACATGAGCAATGGGTGAACGGGGTTTGGCAGCCACTCGCTTTTTTCAGCCGGCAACTCCGGCCGAACGAGCTCAAATATAGCACGTTTGACTGTGAGCTCCTCGGTCTACACCTGGCCGTTCGCCATTTCCGCCACCTCCTGGAGAGCCGACCCTTCACGGCGTTCATCGACCACAAGCCGTTGGTTTACGCAATGGCCAAGGTCACGGAGCCGTGGTCGGCCCGCCAACAGCGCCACCTCTCCGCCGTGTCGTAGTTTACCACGGCCATCCGGCACGTCACCGGCAAAGACAACGCCGTGGCCGACTGTCTTTCTCGGGCCAGTGCGAACGCGGTCCACCTCGGTGTGGACTTCGCGCTTATTGCGGCGGACCAAACCACCGACACCACGGTGCAAGCCCTCCGGGCGGCGGACACGGGCCTCCGCCTGGCCGACATCCCCTTCGCGGACACTGTCCTGCTCTGCGACGTCTCCCAAGGCCAGCATCGCCCCATCCTGCCCGTTACCTGGCAACGCCGCATCTTCGCCTCCCTCCACAGCCTTTCCCACCCGGGCCGGAAAGCTTCCCAGAAGCTGGTGTCGGCGCGATTCGTCTGGCACAGCCTTCGACGGGACGTCCGCAATTGGACCAGCACCTGCACAGCCTGCCAACAGGCCAAGGTCCACCAACACACCCAGGCCCCGCTTAGTCAGGCAGATAGGTGTATCCATCATAAGAATTGTGGGTTTAGACGTACAAGCATGAAATTTGGCACAGTCATAGATAATAATCTAATGAATAATTCCAGATATGGACCCACCACGAAAACGTCCTATGGTAGCCATGGCGGCCATTTTACAAAATGGCCGTTTTGACCGCGATTATTTTTTACCGGACGACACAAATGCTTCTTTATGTTCTAATGAAATGAATCTAGATACACATGTATGCCATAATTGTATTCTCCAAATGACCACAATTTGCATTTGTGTTGCCAGCAATGTCGATTAACCCACCAAGCACTGTAACGGTAACTTATATTACTAGATAGTTCCAGTTTGATCTTGTTTATACGTCACAATTTTCTCCACCACACTGGCACAAAGCGGTACATTTCAAACTAGCTTGTTTGCACTTGCATCGGCCCTTGCAACCCTTTTTGCATTTACAACAAATCAGCTCCCTTGATGAAATGCTGGCTTCAGGAAGCATGGACCACAGGGGTTTCCAGTTGTGGGGATCGATCCATCCCCAATCCCCAGGTGAGGGCAGATCCATAACAACCTTGAGCATGTTTCCCAAGCAGTGGCCACCCGTGTACACAGCCCTCTTGATTTGTTGTACCAGGGCTCCTCTGGTAGGGGGAATAGCTTGCATGGCTCGTCCTTTCTTCGTGAAGAGTGCCTGTCGAGCTTCGTCTATGTTGACGAGATTGCTGGTGCGATCGTAGAGAAGAATGGTGAACCGCTCGAGCACTGCCACAACATCATCAGAGATGTCTGCTGTCCCCATGGAGAGATGAACTAACGCTGGTGTCAATTCGTCAAATACTTTCCAGGTATCCCAGGCTGTATTCTTGCCCCGTGTATTAAATGACGAGACTGTGTCACACCCTGTGTATGCATGGAACATCGGGAGGGCCTGTGACTTATCTGGTCCGAGGAATGCTGCAATTTCATGTGCTGGAATATACCTGAAGTGCTGGCCTGTCCCAAAGGCCACCCAAAGCTCCTGGATTTTGAGTTTGGTTGTTGCTGCCACAGCCAATACCACTATATCTGTATCCACCGTATGCAGAAGAATTTTCTGAAATCCATCACGGACTGCATCCGCGAGATGTATCATCATTCGTGTATCAGCCTCCTCATGGTCACATGGGGCAAGATGACTGGTGTCACGTGCGGGAATGCACGTCACATCTTAACCATCCGTGATGACTATCTGCTTATCTGATACAAGATGTGTGATGTGTTTTGTCAAGAAGGCAAACAGTTCTGTTTTGTTTGCATCAATTCTCACGAACTGCTGCCAATTTCCTGGAAGAACAGTGGATCCGTCAACTCTCCTCCGAATGCCTTTCCCACGTTTGTCCCTGGCTTGAGATTTCAGGCTGTTGTCACGGTACTGGTCCCAGACTATATCCACACGACAGGCTCTTTGCAAGTGACCTTGTATGTGTGGCAAGAATACTTTCAGCGCATAATCATCAAAGGTTTTGGCAGCAACTGGTTTCAGAACGTTCACCAACACTGCCCCGTCAAGGATAGTGACGTCAGTATCTGGTTTTGGAGCATCACCACTGACCTCTGCGCAACTCTCTAGACACACCAATAGATCTGATTTGGTTCCCAGTCGTAACTTCCCAAGCTGAGATAAAGACGGGGGACATGCTTGGTTTTCATGGCGGAAAAATTCTGCAAGATCACCATCTCGTGTTTGAGACGCAATGTAGAGTCTTGAGAATAAAGAGCAGTCACTCTTTAGCGAAGTTACTTGCAAACTTGTCTTGGATTTCTCTCTTGGAGACGATTGACTAAACAATGGGAGTTTATTCTTCTTTATTGGCTTAGTAAGAGGTACGGTTCGCTCCAGTAGACGGTCTGCTACGAAGGTCTTGTACTGTTGCTTACCTATCTCCTCAGCCTGTTGAACAGTAGAAACAACAGTTGGGTCAGCAATGTCTCTTGTGTCCAGCCGCAGCAAGTCTGTACTCTCTTCTAGGAAGGGGTTTCCCATTTCCTCTATTACTTCAACCATACGTTTGACGTGTTGAGTAAAGATTACCTGTGAACTATATGTTTGCTCATGGTGGTGTGTGTCTTGATTAATCCTTATTTTCCTTCCCTCCATGGATGCTTCAAACTCGGTAGTCATTCTAACCAGTTCCGGCCCAGCCACCATCCATCTTCTCAGAGCATTTGGATTTTGAGTGAGTCCAACAGCACCACCGTCACTCTTCACAGCAGCATTATTTTGCTCATGAGCCTGGTCAATGGCCATAGATGAGAAAACTCGTTTTGTCTTGTGAACTGTGAATTTGCCATTGGTGAATTCAGTAGCAATATCTGGGTGTGACTTGCTAAGACTCATCATGTCTCGAATGTGGACAGGCACCCATCGTGCATAGTTGGTGTGGTGCATGCTGAAAAACCATGGTGCAAGCTGTGTGAGGCTGTCCATGTACAGGGGGAAGTTTGCTGTCCTCAGTGACTTGACAAACGTTAAGAGGAGGACTTCCAGTTGAAGAGTGATGTGCCAGAATTGGAACTGTGGCACATCTCAAATTCGTTGACCACACCAGTCATCAAAGGATTCAGGATGGCTTTCAGACTCCAGAGACTCTGTGTAATGGGCGTAAGATTTTGTCAGTAGGATATATAAGCTGCTTGTTGTCACTTGATGTGCATGTCTGGTTCTTGTAACATGAGATGCATGCAGAAATGAATCTGCAGTTCCAGGAGAAGCAACTTTGGCCTGAACCAGGGCTTCCACTCATCCAGCATCTTCCAGCCAGTCTCCGATCACTTTTAGTCCAGCCATCTCTATATGCAGCCCTCCCAAGATGATGACGAAATTATCTTCCCCATACGTTGATGGCCAAGTCCACTGTATCTGCTTGGAGATGGTGTAGAGTGGTTGATCCACAGTGATCACTGGTTTCTGTCCTTGGTTGACTTCCATCACAGCTTTTTTAATCACATCCATGGAGTGCCGTATCATACCAACAGACTTGGAGTCGTCCGGAAAGAGGGGAAGTAGTGCTGTGATCGCCGGCAGATTATCTTGTCCTGACTCCTTACTGGCATGGTAGTTTGCCCATGATAAGTTACTGTCACTCTGTGGGATTTCTTGATACCTCTGTTTCACAGTATCCAGCCATCTGTAAATTAAGCAAAGTACATTAGAATTGTCAGAAAACAAGCAAACATTTACTCATGGTATAACAATAATGTTATTGCATCACGTTCTTATGGCATGGTATTATGTTAGAATGTTACAAGTACTCACCCATACTCTTGGTGCAATGCCTGGGTGATCTCCTGCCCATCACTCTTCAATGGACCATCAGCCTTTGGGAGTGGAGGATCCTTCCGAGGTAACACCAGCGGACGAACACAGGTGTAGGACTCTGGGAGCTCTGACAGTGTAGTGGTAGTAGATGGCTGTTCAAGGACGCTGTGTTCCCTGCGATCCTTCCAATTATTTTGCAGACTGGGGTGCTGGAAAAGTGATATCCCAGTACCGTGAAAGGAATCTGTCGACGATGTGGAGCTGGGATTGTGGTCGATATTATCAACCACTGCCGTTGTGAATAAGCCCTCGCGTAGATTGGGTGGACACACTACCTCATCTCGGTGATACTGCTCACACACTCTGTTTCCCATGGATGTGGAGATTGCCATCACTCGGTCATAGGAGATGGACAGTCCGAGATCAAACAGCATCTCAATGAGGTCACGTTTCCGAGTCCTTGCATGGACTGTGAGTCCCACGTAGATGGGCAATGGGGTCTCTCTGTCTTTGTTGTGATGCACAGTAGTACTTCCCACTCTGCGACGGATGGAGCTATTGTACTGCAACAACTGAGCTGTGCTGAGGGTTGCTTGGGTTACACCATCACCTGATTGAGACTTGATGTTGGGGCCGTCAAGGATCATGGACACCAAAGTCAACAGTGACTAAGGTCCTGATTTTACTTGGCAGTCCTCATCAAATGAACCTGTGAATGTAGCTGCAGTTTGGAACATTTCTCTACGTACTATCTCCGCTGCCCTTGCAAGACATATGGCTTCGTCATCATAGTCTTCTTTGCAGACTTTACGGAGAGCAGGTCCTACATCTTTATCAAATGCAAGTAGTATATCACGCCCTTCCTTATGAGCCGTAAGGTCTGGGATTTGGGCCAGGATACGATTTTTAAACTCTGTGCTATGTTGTCTGACATGCTGCTCCACTCCAAGTTGTTCTAGACGATTCGAATAAAGTTTGACGAGATCTGCAAGTTTAAAGACAGGGGCATGCTCTTCATCTATTCTTGTTTCATCGATAAATGACAGCAACTCGGCTAGTGCAATCCCATGGTTGACTTTATCAGTTGTGTCCATCTTCTGTTTATCTTGTAATGATTTAGTTTTGTTGTAAAGTGAAACAAGACACCTTGGATGATATTTTGCATCTTGTGCGACCATGTCCCCAGCACTCAATTTTGCAAGTAGCCTCTCGTCCTGCAGGTCTAATGCACATCTTCGTACGCGTGAGTCGAGACGAAAAGTTGATGCCTCACAGAGTGGTTCGGAAGTTGACACATCTTCGTATAAAAAACAGACATCCGATGCTGCCACTTCATGATGAGCGACTTGACGAGTGTATTTCTTGGATGGAGTAGCATCAGGGTCGCAACCCTGTGTGCATTTCCTTTTTTCTGCTCGTTGTAGTTTTATATCATTGAATTTTGTATGGCAAGATTTGTGCCACTTGGCATTGTTCTCCAGAAACGTAGTTTCAATGCCATTCCCGTCATCAAGGCGTCCTAATTCTAGTGGCATCGGTAATTCGTGAAGTTCATTGAAACATCTGATGTTGAAGGCAATGGTAGAATAACCAACTCCAACATCGTGCCGTTTTGATTCTGCTGGGCATTGCAAACTTTCTCGTGTGATTTTTTGGCACAAAATGCACTTGTTCCAATCCGTCTGTACCTGAGACTTTGATTGTCCAGGTTGCAGTGGATCCACACGCTGATAACTCTTAGACATTTCGCTGTTCGAAACACCAACTGAAAAAAAGATAAGATATGATAACAAGTTGCAATAAATAAATAAAAACTTTATTTAATTTGCTAATTTGCACTTTATTTAATTTGCTAATTGCACTAATTTGCATAAAAATGATACGTGGGACATTTTTTCAACTATTTAACAGCAAATCATTTTCTACACATTTTTTCCTATCTATAGACACCAATGAGAAGTATATTTCGGGGGGGGGGGGGGGGGGGGTGCACGAGACCCCTATCTGGCCACTAGACTAAAAGCGGCCATTTTGTAAAATGGCCGCCATGGCTACCATAGGACGTTTTCGCGGTGGGTCCATATCTGGAATTATTCATTAGACTATTATCTATGACTGTGCCAAATTTCATGCTTGTACGTATAAACCCACAATTGTTACACCTATCTGCCTGACTAGCTGGCACCTTTCACCGTGCCCGAACGACGTTTCGACCACGTCAACGTGGACCTGGTGGGCCCCCTCCCCCCATCACGGGGTTTCACACACCTGCTCACCATGGTGGACAGGATCACCAGGTTGCCGGAGGCCGTTCCCCTCGTCTCCACCACCACCGCCGACATGGCGCAGGCTTTCATCACCACCTGGGTCGCCCGCTTCGGTGCACCAGTGGACATCTCGTCGGACCGCCGACCGCAGTTCACCTCCGAGCTGTGGGGCGCAGTCACCCGCAACCTAAGGGTCAAGCTCCACCATACTACGGCCTACCACCCCCAAGCCAACGGGTTGTGCAAGTGATTCCACCGCTCCATGAAGGCCGCGCTCATGGCCGGCCTTCAGGACGGCGGTTGGGCCGACCGGCTGCCGTGGGTCCTTTTGGGCCTCTACACGGCCCCCAAGGAGGACCTCCGGGCGTCCACCGCCGAGCTTGTCTACGGCCAGGCGCTACGCGTCCCGGGCGAATTCGTGCCCGACGCTACCAGTCCCTGGACCACAGCTCACCAGCGCTCGGACCTCCAGGAGACCGCCCGACAGTTTGCCCCCGTGCCAACGTCCCACCATGGTGACCCCCAGTCCTACGTCCCCCCAGCGCTTCGCACAGCGGAGTACGTTTTTGTGCGTCATGACGCACATCGGGGACCACTCTGGCCACCGTACGATGGGCCCTTCCGGGTCCTGCGACGGGACGACAAGTCGTTCGTCATCGACATCGGCGGCAGGTCGGACCGGATTGCGGTGGACCGCCTCAAGCCGGCACACGTGGACATCGACCAACCGCCACGGTTGGCCCTTCTGCCGCGGCGAGGCCGCCCCCCGTCCACGGTGCCCCCCACTCGACCGCCTACCACCACACCGGACCCCCCCCCCCCCCCACGACCCACCAGGGGTCACTTTGGCTGGGTCATCAGGACCCCTCTTAAATTGACCCTGCCGGTGCAAGTCGATTCTGGGGGGACGTGTGTAGCGGCTACCACTGGGTTTGCACAATCGCCTTGCACCTACCGAGGACGCAGAGCGATCACCATGCCGGGCTCGTCCAGGACGCCCGTGCATGCCCGCTCTCGACATGCCAGGCCGTGTCCGGGACGCCCGGGCATGCTCGGGCATGCCCGCCCTCGACTTGCCAGGCCGCGTCCAGGATGCCCGGGCACGCCCCCTCTCGCCTTTCCTGGGCAAACGCTCCGGGATAATGTGTATATATATTGCTGCCCGATAAACGGGCTTTTTGGAGTACCCGAGTTGATTTGCCACAATAAAGAAACTCGGACGAATTCCAGCTTTTTGTCGTGTCCATTCATCCGATTTACGTCGGAGCATAGCTCCTACAATATACCATAATATACCATATAAATGGTGGCCATTTTAAAAACATTGTTGTCACAGGACAAATATATGATAACCCCATAGTTGGGTTCTTTAATTATGTGCCAAATGTCAAGCTTGTATGGCCACAGCAACAGTTTATACACAGTAATGTACCAAATATATGTAAAATAACAAACAATGGAGGCCATTTTTTAAAATGGCCGCCATTTTTGTCACAGGACAAATCTGTGATGGCCCTACTGCCAAATATCTTCCTGAGGGCATACTCTAACTGTGTGCCAACTCTCGTGCTTGTATCATCAGTCACAATTCTCCCAAATATTTCACCTATCTGCCGTACTAACAGATTCACTTGATGTATGTATATATGTATGTATGTGTATATATATATATATATATATATATATATATATATATATATATATATATATATATATATATATATATATATATATATATATATATGTATATATATGTATATATATATATATATTGTTACGGTTCGCATACAAGATGTTACTTTGGCCGAGCGGAGGTCACACCGCGACCTTGACAGTTACCCCAACTTACCCCGATTAACCCAAACGTTGGTCAGATCGCGCCACAGATATTCAATCGGGAAACCTCTAAAGCGACCGAATGGAAAGAGGAAGAAGAAGGCATACAGAAGAATTACGGATTTATTATTTACACACAAGCAAAAGGGGGCAATCAAATTTATTTACAAGCAATGGAAGAAGCAGGTGACACTGAAAATTACTAGCTTAACTATACAGACTTAGCTTATTCCCAGGGACAAGACAGAAGACAGACTACGAACACACTTACATGGGGGATGATGACAGGAATGGCAGGAGGTCCGTTCAGCTGGCAAAGGCAGCCGGTTTGGCTCGTTCAGCCGTCGAGGTTCCGTTCCGACCTTGCGTCGTGGTTTAAAGCGAACACGACAACCGCTGGAACCAATGTGGTTGCGTCGATGCCACGACCCTCTCGCTCTCTCAGTAATGATGGGATTTCCTCTCAGGCAAGGCACGATCTCTCGTGTCAGGCAACCCTCTTGTGCTGTGCAGCCACACCTCTGCTGGTCTCAAGCCTTCTCTCTTCCCATCTCAAAGCTTCTCTCACAGCTTGTCTCTAAGCTTATCTCTCAGCGGGTCTGCTTGGGGAGCGTCGCGCTGCGGGTTATATAGGCCCCGCCCCTCAACCTTTGCGAACCTCCTCGATCGCTCTTCCTCCGCCCTCTCAAGCCCAACCCCCTCGTGCTTGGTTGGTTGTTCGGGGCTGGCTCACTCCTCCCCTCTATGATGAGGGGGAGACACGCCTTTCTTCCCCGTCCTTGCCTCGTGGCCAATGACGGCTATTGGAGGGTGATGTAATTGGCCCTTGAGGCCTGGCAATGATGAGAGGGGAAATGGAGGTTTTTGGGAATGGGGATGAAGGATGAAGGGAATCTATCTATTTTACTTGGTGCAATGGAGTATTTCAATTAATGGGAGACACAGCCTTACCCTAAAACACATAAGGAAATAAACTACTGAACAGGGATATTATAGAGTCATTCAATGTATGCTTTTGGAATTAACTACCGGGACGCCCTTTGACCTTTATACAACAGAATGGAGGCAGGAAGGCGACATTTTACCACACTTTACTATACAATACACACAATCAAAAAAACAATCCTCATATCCGCAACACTGCACCCTCCTCCTCTTAGGCACGTCCCGGGCCTACAACTTATCTTAGTGTGACATGTAGGTGTAGTTCCCTCTACTTTTAACCTGACCCTGAGTGCGACAGTTTTAAAACATAAATAAATATGTCCCGCTGCTCCATTGCACCTTACCTAACAGACTCACACCCACAGCTATCCGAATTGCAGAATGGTCTTCAAACTATACATTTACGGTGGGGAGCATTATTTACAATTGACGCTACTTTATTTACAAAACGCAACCCAGGACCTGTGATTGTTCTTTCTGGGGGGGAGACAGTCTGCTCTGCATTGACGCACCATGAAAGCACCCAAAACGCACCAACACACCCTCAAGCACCAATCGGTGCACAGTCACCATTGTTCAATAAAAATAAAAGCAACAACCCCTAACCCTGCAGGTGGTCTCTTGCTCTTCGGCTCCCTCTGCTGGCTATTTGCTCTCTTCCAGTTGTTGTCATATTCCTTTGCTGGCGGCCTATTTGTAATAAAACTTGCACCCAACGTGTCCATTTGTATTTATTTATGGCCCACAGGGACCGACGATGTATGGTTCACCTGTGGGGCATCGGTGCCCTGTGGCCAAGCTCCGCCAGCAAGATTTCGGGCCTTCATGGCCGGTTCCAGCAGAGGGGCCATGCCCCAACCCATGGGGTCCATAAGTGGTGCTCGGCCACAGACGTGTGGTCCATAATGTGGTGCATCGATGCAGACAGCTGGTTCTGGGAGTCTCGGGCGCATAATGGCCGACTCACGCACACTCCCCTCGGTGCCCAATGGCGCACAGGTCCTCATGTGGGAGACAAAAGGGGATAAAGACAGATGAGCGAGGGGTAAGGTCTCAAGGGTACACATCAATCAAGGTAATGCAAGGTGAAGTGCGTACGGAGAGCGAAGTGAGAAAAACTCGTCCCTACCGTACGTCACCCCCCCTGTCACCTACACTACTCTTGCCCTTACCCCATATGTACAAAATCTACACATTTACAAATTCGTCACTACGTCTTGTCTTCCCATATTTCCCTTCTACACCAAATTCGTCATCAATCCCTCTATTCAAAATTTGCCATCACCAAATTCATCATCACTCCTCATAAGGAGGAAGAGATGGAACATCAAGCACAATGTCACATGCACGTCATGATGCATCTCACATTCCAAACACTTGCATCATTAAAAATAATAAAAATAACCTGGCATGGTGTGGATGTACCTGTCACCTCAGGTGAGTGGATGCAGATGGTGCAAGGAGATCTTCATCCTAACTACCTTCTAAATGACTTTAATACTCTTTACACTACCCGGGGCCTTTCCCTGCCAAACCATTGGCCGTCTTACTCTATGCGGTTTTAAGAACCAATCCCCATTGACCAAACTGTGGTGCTTTTTTTTTTTTTTTGTATACAAGATCGAGGCTCGTGAAAGAGCTAACATTAATCACACAAAAAGACAAACCGACACACAAAACACAAAAAACAAGGGGAGCGGTAGACAAGATGGGGAGAGAGGGGGAAGGACACAAAAGAGAGGGGGAAGGACACAAACACAACATTTGAGAGCAGGGACATCGGGAGGGCTTGGGGGGAGGTGGGAGAAGATTAAAACATATGAACACTGCAAGGACTCTGGGGTGAATTACCGGGGGTAGAAAAGATCAAGGTTTTCGATGGGGGAAGATAAGAGATGGTGGTGAACAGCTGTTTTAAAGACCTGGAGGGAGGAGTGGGATTGAAGGGAGTGGGGGAGTTTGTTCCAGAGGCGGGAGAAAAGGGGAATGAAAGAGTGAAGGTGAGCAGAGAGCCTAGACTTTGGCAGTTTAACCAGAAGAGGGTTGCAGGCAGATCTTGTGCGACCTGAAGGAATATTGGGGGGACAGAGCACAGAGAGAGCTGGGGGAGCAAGGCCGGAGAGGAGTCGGTAGAAGACAGAAAGACCACCAACCTGCCTGCGGTGAGTGAGTGAAAGGCCCTCGGCGTTGACTACATCGCAGGAGATTCCAATGATTCTAAAAGCTTTGGCCTCAACAGCGTGAAGCCGAGCAAGGTGTGAGGCAGGAGCACCAGCCCAGAGGGGGGAACAGTATTCCATTGAGCTGCGGATGAAAGCCTTGTATGTGGTGAGGAGCTCAGGTGTGCCAAGGAAGGACTTCGCACGACGGAGGATGCCCAGTCGGCGACTGGCTTTGGAGGCCAGCTTGGAAATGTGGTTTTCCCAAGAAAGATCATGGCAGATAGTGAGACCCAAAAGCTTGAGCGACAGAACTTCTTGGAGAGGATTGTTGAGAAAGTAGATGGGAGGGTTGTCCAGTCGGTCCTTTCGGAGAGACATTGTAAGAGTGTGAGATTTGTGAGGATTGAAAGACATGTTCCACTTGTTTGACCAGTCTGTGATTTTGTCCAGGTCTGCAGAGAGTGAGGAGGCTGCAGACTGCCGATCTGAGGGATGAGGAATGGAGCGACAGAGAGTAGAGTCGTCAGCAAAGAGATAGAGAGGATTTTCAAGAGAGTCAGAGAGATCATTGATGAAGACCAGAAAAAGCACAGGGCCCAGAACACTACCTTGGGGAACTCCAGCCTGAACAGGAAGAGGAGATGAGAGAAACCCATTCAGGGCCACACGTTGACTACGACCAGAGAGGAAGTCCGCCAGCCATGCGTGGAGATTTCCATGGATACCAAAGGAGGAGAGTTTGGAGAGCAGAGCAGGGTGCCAGACCGTATCGAAGGCACGTGAAATGTCAAGGGAGACAGCTCTAATTTCCTGTTTGGCGTTGAGGACCTCCATCCATTGTTGAGAAAGCAGAAGCAGCATGTCCAGAGTAGAGTGACCAGGTCTGAAACCAAATTGATGATCAGAGATCAAGCCATTGGAGAAGAGGAAAGATTTAATATCTGAAGCAATGATGGATTCCATGACTTTGCTGATAATTGGGAGAAGGCTGATTGGTCTGTAGTTGCTGGGATCTGTTTTTGCACCTTTTTTGTGCAAAGCGGTGATGTTGGCTGATTTCCAAGCAGATGGCAGATGACCTTGAGCAAAAGAGAGGGTGAAGAGAACAGAAAGAGGGAGTGAAAGTGCAGAAGAACATGATTTTAGGACCCATGGGCTGATGCCGTCAGGACCAGTTGCAGAATCAGAGTCGAGGGTTGCCAGAAACTTTTCCACCTTGTCAGGAGGAAAGGACACAGAGTCCAGGAGCAGCTGGGTACGACTGGGTACTGTGGGTACAGAGAGGGATGGGTTTGGGACACAAGATTTAGAGGCAAACACAGAGTTGAGGCATTCAGCTTTTTCACGTGTGGAGTCAGCCGTTAAGCCGTTTGAGGTGAGGGAGGGGATGGAGGGGGAACAAACACCAGAAACAGATTTGACCAGACGCCACCAGGATTTGGAAGAGGGAGACAGATAAGAGAGTTCGGTCTTGAGAATGGTGAGATATTGTTTCCTGGCTCTCCTGAGGGTGGACACACACTTGTTTCGGGCTTTGTGAAAGGAAATGAGATTTCCTTCCATTGGATTTGCTTTCCAGGAGACGAAAGCAAGTTGTTTCAGGGCAACAGCCTCACCACAAGATTCCGTGTACCATGGACGGGAGGAAGGGTATGACAACTGAAGACGAGATGGTATAAATCTGTGCATGAGAGAGAGAGCAATTTACTTTGAAAGAATTCCCAGGATGAGTTGATATCAGAGGCGGTAGAGATGGGAGACCAGTCCAGATGATTGATGGCTGCTTGAAGACCGTGCCAGTTGGCCTGAGTGAAATGCCAGACTCGTCGACGCTGAGGAGGCTCTCTGAGAATGGTCAGAGAGATGTCCACTTTGACAAGCACATGATCAGATGAGCCGATTGGAGCAGAAGAAGAGCAGCAGACATTTTCAGGGAAGTTTGTCATAACCAAATCCAGAAGAGAAGATGCTCCGTTGACTGAGATCCGGGTCGGGAAATTGACAGATTGTGTTCGGGCACGGTGAAAGGAAATTGACAGAATTCCTTTGCTGAAGAGCCATGGCTGGTGAGAGAGTTACCCACACCCAGCCAACTGGCATGGTGACAATTGAAATCACCACATATGAGGAAGAGAGAGTTGGGATGGGTAGATAGAAGTTGGTCCATATTATCAGACAGTGAGATGTAGATGGAGTCATCGCTGATTGGTGGACGGTACAACACACATATGAACAAAAGGTGGGAGTGAAGGGGAAGCCGTAGCCAAAGGTATTCCTGGGGGTGAGGTGGAGAGAGGGCAGTGGAGGGCGAGTGAGGAAGAGAGTTTTTTATAAAGATAGCAACCCCACCTCCAGGACGAGGCTCAGGTCTATCATACCGGAGGAGGGAGTAACCTGGGAGAGATACCAAGGCATCAGAGACATCATGAAGGAGGAAAGTTTCTGTTAAGCAGATCACATCTGTTTTGTCAGAAGCAACCTGTATGGAGAGGTCAGTCAAGTTTGAGCGAAGGCCCCGGATGTTTGAGGTCCATACCGTTAATGAAGAGGAAGGGGGAGCATCGGGTCCAGAACAGGGGGGGAGGGGTAGGGTAAGATGTGGAAGAGGAGGAAGAGGTAGGGAGAGCTGTTGAAGGTGTGTCAGAGATTTCAGAATAGCTTGGAGAAAGGGAAGAATGGGGCGGACAAAAGGTTTGAAGGTGAAGGGATGAGGCACAGTGAGGGGTTGTTTGAGGGGGGGCAGAGGAAAGAAGAAGGTTGGGGGGGTGGAGGTATGAGATAGAAGGGAGACGAAGTGGGGAGGAGGCAGCTTCGAGGAGGAGGGGGGAGGAGGGAGAATTGGAGAGGAATGGTATGGGGGGAGATTTGAATGGGAGGGGTTGGGGTGGAGTTTTGAAGGGGAGGAGTGAGGGGGGAGTTTAGGAGGGGAAGGGCAAGGGGGGAGTTCAGGAGTGGAGGGGCAGGGGGGGAGTTTAAGAGTGGCAGGGCAAGGGGGGAGTTTAGGAGTGTAGGTGCAAGGGGAGGGATTTGGATGGGAGGGGCAAGAGGGGAGTTTAGAAAGTGGATGATTAATGAAAGACGAACATTGAAAACAAATTGGGTTTGTTGTGATTTTCAAGTTAGCAAACCGGTTCAGAATGATGGAGGAGGGATGGAATGAATGTGAATTTAGACCATGTAGTGAGCGAGACGTATAAGATATTGAATTTCTTTTTTTTGAGGTGGAATGAGTTGGAGAGGAAATTGAGAAAAGCCTTTTAAATAGGAAGAAAAACAGCGTGTTGTAAAATACCACTGAGTAAAACACTGAAGGGGAAAGGTTGTACATATTTAAATAATATTTAAACAGAACCGTGAACAATCTTATGTGCACAAAAAATACCAACGGGGGGAGAGCCGAGAGGGACCACCACGAGTCACGTGAAGGGCAAATGGTGGATGGCCAAACGGTGGATGGCGTTGAAGGAAGGCAGGATTTCAAACCTTTGTGTGGTTAAAGGAAGCCATTTAGATGTGCAAGGAGACATGGCCAAAAGAACAGGCCATGTGACCAACAAACGTCACATCACCAACAAGCAACCAATGGGCTGCGAAACCTCCCCTGAATGAAAGAGGGAAGGAGGACTGAAACCTTCTTTGGGGGAGGAGGGATGGAAGGCCAGCATGTGACCAACCTCAGCCAATGGGAGGCTGTGGAACTTCCAGGAAGCTTTCAGAGGTGATAAAACCCCCGCCCATCGCATTTTCCAGCCTCTTGCTTTTGGGCTCCGCCGACGACACAGCTCTTGCCTCTTGCCCCTTTTTGCTTCGCCGAGGACACTGCTCTTCCTTTCTGCTTCATGGATACTCTTGCTTTTTGCGTCGAGGCCTGACACACATCGCTCTTCGCCGATCTCTTGCACCATCCGGCTGACCTGCAAGCGTTGGCTTCTTCCGCGACTCACTTGAGCCGAAGTTCATCTGCCTGCGTTGAAGTTCTTCGGACTTTACCTCATCCAGACTGCACGTCCAGATCGAAGATCAAACTGCGCGCTGTGCACTCCACACCACGTGGCCACCTTTGAGGCAATCCCAGCACATACATCGGTACGCCGTTAACCGGTGTGTCTTTCCCTGTGTGAGTGTGTGAGAGTGTGAAGGCGCCTAGTTGTGTTTATTATTAGGTAAGAATTGATAAGCTGCATCTTCATCTCTTTCTCTGTGCCTTCAAAATAAAAGGCTGTATATTTCGTTCTTACTTTCAAACCTGTTCGGGTACATCTTTTCTCCATTGGCCTTGCATCATCCGAGACCGAGTTTGGCTTGAATCAGGTCCGTAAATCACGTCGGGTAATGCTGCTTTCCACACCGTGCAAATCCGCTCGGCACGCAATTGAATAAGGTGTGTGAAAGCGAGGGTTCGATGCCCGGTTTCTTCAGCCACGTGTCTTGAAGGTATTTGGGATTATTTGACCAGCAAACTCTTCGGCGCGTGGTTGGGAGGTTGGCGATCGGAATTGCTTAGCAATCCGTCGATCACGAGCTTAGTCGTGGTCGGCAGCCTCAATGGAACCGGAGTTTGAGGGGGAATGGGGCATAAACCCCCCTTTGTACATCGATGAACCCGGGATCCACAACAATATAATGGGGCCTTTTCTATACCCCTGGCGTTTTTCCGAATAATTCCCCTTCTTGTAACATGTTAGAATGATAAGGTAGTGCAATAGCCACTGGATAAAATGGTGGTAAAATCTGGAACTCTTTTTTACTACACACCTTTAAACCTATTTAAACCTTCATTTAAATTGAATTATATACTTGAATATTGTACATCACAAATCGCCTTCATAATACTTTCAAGAACAATGAAATATATCGATATTTAGCATGACAGGGCCTCACGTGTAAGAGGGACAGGATTTGGGTGAAGAAGACTCTGATAATATGGCAATATATAGAATGAGGTCGATTGACACCGTTTTATGTTGATCAATAAAACGTCCATCTTCTAAACTGCGACTCAACATCGGCTTGTTACAGTGTCCAAGGCCTACTGGTGATGGATGAGACTGGTTCAGTAGTGCTAAACTTCTGGATTTTTTCACGATCTTTGTATCATTATTTTATGAAAACTGAAGTATGTACTTGAACACTTAGTGAAGCCTCATCTCGAATATTGTTTGCCGTTTTGGTCACCACAAGTCTGGAAAGACCTAGCTACTATAGAGAGGGTTCAGCACAGGCCTACTAGATTGATTCCGGGCCGAGCTAGACTCAACTCCGAGGAGCGCCTGAAAGACGGATTTATACGTGAGAAAGGAGGCGGTTTTGATGGGATGACAGATGTTTGAGATAATGAAGGGTATTGACAAAATAAGTGCAGAATATTTCTTCAGCAGAGACATCGACAGGGCCAGTGGCTGTAGCCTCGAAACAAAAGAAGAGTTAATATGTCAAGGATTTTTCACCCAGAGAGTTGTTGATGCATGAGATGGTCTCCGAGAAAGGCATTGGCAACAGAACTAATAGATAAGTCTAAATTAGGATTATATAGATACCTGGAAGCTTTAGAGATAGAAGAGTATTTGGATATTGGCAAGACGTTTGTGACTTGAGTATGGATTGGGAGATTGTGTGCATCTGTGTGAAGTGAAGTGAAGTGAAGTGAAGTGTCCTGTGTGTGTGTGTGTGTGTGGGAAGTCTTGTCAAGGGGTGGTGTGTGGTTGATATTGTGTGTTTGTCATTCAAGAACCGCCGTTGCACAAACCTCCCCCCCAAACACCCACCACCCACACTTGAAAATAAAAAACACAAAAATTTGCTTTTTTTCCTTAAAATAATTAAAAATAAATGTATTTCTCTATTTTTATTTGACGTGCTTGGGATATCCCTGGTCGTGCCACATCGTCTCATCCACATTCCACCCCCATTCCCCAAATGAATTTGCATTGTTTTGGCAGATAAACTTGGTCTGGTGTTGCTGTGGCGCAGCATAATGGGCCGAATGGTCTCCTCCAGTTTACTCTGGGTTTATTTTTGTCTCTGTATATAAAAACTCACATTCATTAGATCATGATTGACAATAAAACTTACAAAATGGGACACAGCAGTGAACAAACTGGATGCAAAAGCCCGCATTTATTGGGTAATAATTGATTGGATTGTCAATGGAAATATCTCACAAAAATTCCAAACAGAGTAAAGAAAATAACATGTATAACTTTTCATTTGTTAACACAGGCATTGTATCCTTGGCAGGTCATCGGTGATATGGAGAGCTTCTTGGAATGGCTCATGTCCCAAGGCCTGAGAGCAGAAACAGCCCAAGCAGTGATCGATAAGCTTGGAATTGAGAATCGGAAGGTTATTCGGGCTTGCACTGAGTCGGATCCATTGCGGACCGAGCTCCTCGCTCTCGCCAAAGAGAAATTACAATTTGCAATGTATGCTAACTTCTGTAAATTTATGAATTCTTTTTCGAAGCCGCAAGGTTTCCAGATTGCAGGTTCTTCTCTGTTGGGAAGTATTTTCATCAACTTGGAGAATGTTATTCGGGAACTTTCCAGTTTCTGTGAAAAGATTTTCAGATCCCAAAATGTGCACCTTGACAACGTTTCTGGGTTCTCTGGAATCGGGTTCAGTGATGTGTGCAGCCTCCGCTCTCAGCATGAAGCATCAAGACTCACGTCTGGTATGTGACTTTTTTAATACAACAGCAAGTTAACAAATATCTTGATCTTCTCCCATTGTTTTTTTTTGTATACTTTTAACTTGTGTAAGCTCTTTTGGTGCAGTTTGATATTGTCTCATATCAATGAATTTTTTGATGTAGGGTACAAGGTAAATTTTAGCTCACCTGGAACATATTTCTGGGGAGCTTATGGGATGGGTCGTCGTTAGTTTGTCCATAAACACTTGCTGCAGCTTCTCCGAAACTGCTGATGGGATTGTGACCAAACTTGGCTAAAATTATATTTTGTGTGTTTGAACTCAAGTTTGTACATGGCATTAAAAAGTAGGAGTTTAAGTGGGTGTGCGGGAGGTAGAAGGGGACAGGGCTAGGGAGTAGGCATGATATCCTAAAATGGTTATTTGCTCTATTATCTGAAACTGCACTGACGATTTTGATGAAACTTGACCACAACCTTCATCACCCATGATGTACCAAATTTCTTCACAGCATTTAAAAATTCGGGGTATATTTCCCCTATTTTTTGTGTGGGGGGGGCGAGGGGGGAATTGTATTAATTACCTCTGTGTTCCATGTTTAACGGTGCATTTAAGTTATCTGCATGCAGGAAATAGTTTACCTCTTCAGCCATGGAAGGCTTATTCTTGGTATCCCACATTTTTTGAAAAAGTATGAAGACGCTTCATCGTCGTCATATTGCAATCGCCTCTGTTCATCCGTCTGTCTGTCCATCATGCTGTCCAGAATGGTTGTGTAAAAATTCACATACTTGGTTGTTATGATCCCCACATGGCAATAAGGTGCAAGAGCAGTATCATTTTGACCCCCCCCCCCCCCCCCTTGGGTACATTACCAAAAATTGCTTTGAAGATGTGTTCACTTGAACTGTCTTCTGTTCTCACAAAACTGTACTGCTTGTGCATGTCAAAGTCTATGTTTCCACGCTG
Source organism: Myxine glutinosa (assembly GCF_964187855.1). NCBI lineage: Eukaryota > Metazoa > Chordata > Myxini > Myxiniformes > Myxinidae > Myxine > Myxine glutinosa. Next base: position 430,858,515 of record NC_136261.1, read on the forward strand.
GAAGCAGGCTTCTGCATTCCCTGTCTTTAAAGGATCTGGTGAGTAATCAGATTCTTCTAACTATTGGCCTGTTGGGACTTCCACCCATTATCAGCAAAGTCTTTGAATCCTTGATGGAACAACTCCTGACTCATCTGGAAACCCACAACCTCCAAACTGATGTTCAGTATGGCTTTAGACAGTCAAGGTCCACTGGTGATGTTCTATCCCTAATCACTGAACATGTGAATGGGGCTTTAGATCATTGGGGAGAAGCCAGTGTTGTTGCTCTCGATATCTCAAAGGCTAAAATCATATGGCCTTTCTGGAGAATTGCTTGATACAATATCTGACTTCCTTGCAAATCATCAAACATCTGTGGTACATGAGGGACAGTAATCCCCTGTCCGTAATACGAATGTGAGTCCTCAGGGTCTGTCTGTGTTGGGTCCAACATTGTTCATGTTATATATCAATGATCTGCCTGATTGTATTCTTTCTCAATGAAGCATTTAGGGCTTCAGGCAGATGACTCAACACTGCATACTACCTACTCAGGAACCTTTTTTCCTCCTACCCGTGACCAGTGGCATCAAGAGCCAGCACGGGCCCCGAGGCAAATAACCTCGTGGCCCCCACCCCCACTCTTTTTCTCTTTTAAAAATTTTTAAGGAACTTTCTTGAATGAAAAAGAAAAAAGTTTTAAAAAACAAATGGTCACTTTTATTTTGCCGTTTGATCGAAAATATCAGAGATAGCGGGACGTTTGGACCGATCGAGTCAATTTGCACCCGTGACTATTGAACACTATTTCCCCCTAAGATTGGTAAAAAAAACTTGAGAAGACGATTAATAATTTTTGGACAAAGAGGATACAAACGCATTTCTTTGTAATGCACATTTCTGTAACCATTTTCTGTTAAGTTTGAAACTACTATTAACAGCGGCAAATGTTGTTTTGTTTCTGGCATGAAAAAGCAAAATTAGTTTCTGGGTTTTAATGTAACGATGAGGAAATGAGGATGAGCTGGTGAGGTGTTTGGTTTCACTGTAATGTTTAAAAAAAAATTACAGGAGAAGCTCGGGCCCCAAGGCAGTGCCCTCCCCTCGACGCCTCTTCCCATGACCATATGAGTACCACTCTCAATCAGGACCTAGAGAGTTAGATGAACTGGGGGCAAAGACTGGTTTGTTACTCTCAACCAAAAATGACCCACTTATTATCTGTTTCTAGTTAAAGATCACCTTGTTTTCTGATGCTGTCTATGGATTCTTCATTTTTGCAGGAACTCCCTGTTATCTGTCTGCTTGCATTGGATATCAGCTCAAACCTCAGCTGTGAAAAGTACATCTCTGGTAGAGCTAAAAGTACATCACACATCACCTTGGCTGCTTGTTTTGTGCTCGGTGATACCTTTCTCAAGTTGCTCTGCTCCATCTATTCAAGGCCACTGCATGTCCTGTCATGGAGTATCATTGCCATATTTGGGCTGGTGAGCTGGCCTGTCACTTTTCTCTTCTTGATAGAATCTAGCAGTGTGTTGCCATTCTGGTGGGACAGGAGTTGCATCATCCCTGGAACCTCTCTCAATCTGCCACTCTGTTGCTACAGATATTCCTGCGGAATGTGTTCTGAGGGTCTATCAGGTTGTTCCACACGAGCATTCTTTCAGTTGCTCAACACATCTGGCAGTTTCCTCCCATCCATCCACTATGTCTGTCCCAAGGAGTAAGACTATAAGGCATTCTGGATGGAGGTCCTCCATGCCAAACAGGAAATTAGAGCTATCTCCCTTGACATAACACATGCCTTCAATACGGTCTGGCACCCTGCTCTACTCACCAAACTCGCGTCCTATGGTATCCATGGAAATCTCCACGCATAGCTTGCGGACTTCCTCTCTGGTCATAGTCAACGTGTGGCCCTGAATGGGTTTCTCTCATATCCCCTTCCTTTTCAGGCTGGAGTTCCCCAAGGTAGTGTTTTGGGCGCTGTGCTTTTTCTTGTCTTCATCAATGATCTCTCTGACTCTCTTGAAAATCCTCTCTACCTCTTTGCTGATGACTTCACTGTCTGCCGCTCCATTCCTCATCCCTCAGATCAGCAATCTGCAGCCTCCTCACTCTCTGCAGACCTGGACAAAATCACAGACTGGTCAAACAGGTGGAACATGTCTTTCAATCCTGACAAATCTCACACTCTAACGATATAATAATAATAATTCATTTATTTTGTATAGCGCTTTTCAAGAAGGCCAAAGGCGCTTTGACAGAGTGCAAAACATAATGCATAACAATACATGAAAACAACAATTGCAAAAAGACAAGAATCAATGGGGAAATATTTAAAGCAAAAGTAGGGAGAAGGAGAAGAGATAGTCAGGGGTTAAATGCTGTGGATTGAATGTTGAATGCAGTGTTGAACAGGTGGGTCTCTAGTGATGTTTTGAATGTGGTGAGTGAGGAGGAGTCTCTGATGGTGTGAGGTAGTGAGTTCCAGAGGGTGGGAGCAGCGACGGAGAAGGCCCTGTCCCCCCAGGATCTGAATTTGGTCCGGATGGGGGTGGGGGGGGGGGGTCAGGAGGTTTTTACCAGCAGAGCGGAGATTGCGGGTGGGAGTGTGTCTGGAGAGGACGTCAGCCAGGTAAGATGGGGCCAGGTTATGGAGGGCTTTGTATGTCAAGAGGAGGATTTTGTACTGTATTCTCTGAGGGATGGGGAGCCAGTGAAGCTTGTAAAGGACGGGGGTGATGTGGTCACGGGTCCGGGAATGGGTGAGTAGACAGGCAGCGGAGTTCTGAATGTATTGGAGTTTATTGGTGATTTTTGAGGGTGAACCATAGAGGAGGCTATTGCAGTTGTCCAGACGGGAGGTGATGAAGGCGTGGATGAGGGTTTCTGCAGCCGTGGAGGAGAGGGATGAGCGGAGACGGGCAATGTTTTTCAGGTGAAAGAAGGCTGACTTTGTGATCTGTTTAGTGTATTTGTCGAAGGAGAGGGTTTGGTCAAACATGACGCCAAGATTCCGGATGTGAGGGGAGGTGGATACTGGGATACCGTCGATGTTGAGGGCAAAGTTATGGGTGGATTTTGTGAGCGTTTTTGGGCCAATGATGATTATTTCAGATTTATCACAGTTAAGCTTGAGGAAGTTGATTTGAAGCCAGGATTTTATTTCAGTGATGCAGTTTGTCAGGATAGAGTGGGTGGCGGTGGAGACGGACTTGGTGGAGATGAAAAGCTGGATGTCATTGGCGAAGCAGTGGAATTGGAGACCATGACGGTGGATTAAGTGACTGAGGGGGGACAGGTAAAGGATGAAGAGAAGGGGGCCAAGAACTGAACCTTGGTGGACACCTTGGGGGAGGGGAGCAGTGGGGGATTTGCAGTTATTGATGGAGATGAACTGGGGTCTGTCAGAGAGGTATGATTTAATCCAAGAGAGGGCAGTGCCAGCAACGATAAAGGTGGTTTCAAGTCGGGTGAGGTGGATGGTGTGATCGATGGTGTCAACGATGTCTCTCCAAAAAGATCGACTGGACAACCCTCCCATATACTTTCTGAACAATCCTCTCCAAGAAGTTCTGTCACTCAAGCTTTTGTGTCTCACTATCTGCCATGATCTTTCCTGGGAAAACCACATTTCCAATCTGGCCTCCAAAGCCAGTCGCCGACTGGGCGTCCTCCGTCGTGCGAAGTACTTCCTTGGCACACCTGAGCTCCTCACCACATACAAGGCTTTCAACTGCCGCTCAATGGAATACTGTCCTCCCCTCTGGGCCAGTGCTCCTGCCTCAAACCTAGCTCGGCTTCACGCTGTTGAAACCAAAGCTTTCAGAATCATTGGAATCTCCCATGATGAAGCTAACTCCGAGGGCCTTTCACTTTCTCAATGCAGGCAGGTTGGTCGTCTTTCTGTCTTCCACCGACTCTTCTCTGGCCTTGCTCCTCCAGATCTCTCTGGGCTCTGTCCCCCAAATATTCCTACAGGTCGCACAAGATCTGCCTGCAACCCTCTTATGGTTAAACTGCCAAAATCAAGACACTCTGCTCACCTTCACTCCTTCATTCCTTTTTCTCCCGCCTCTGGAACAAACTCCCTCACTCTCTTCAATCCCACTCCTCCCTCCAGGTCTTTAAAACAGCTGTTCACCACCATGTCTTATCTTCCCCCATCCAAAACCTTGATCTTTTCTACCGCTGCTAATTTCACCCCAGATCCACTTTTTTGAAATACCAACTTCTGTCCTGGAAGTCCTTGCAGTGTCTTTGTGTTTTATACTTCTCCCGCTCCCCACCCCCCCCCCCCCTTTCCATGCCTCCTGCCCCCAAGCCCTCTCCCTCACACAGATCTCTCGATGTCCCTGCTCTCAAATGTTGTGTTTGTGTGCTTCCCCTTCTCTCCCCATCTTGTCTACCACTCCCCTTATTTTATATTTTGTGTGTCTGTTTGATTTTTTTGTGTGATAAATGTTCGCTTTTTCACAAGCCTCGATCCTGTATACATTTAAAAAAAATCTTTTTCTTTTTCCCCACAAGGCATGACTCTGGAACAGCTTCCCTGCATGCTGCTCTCCCCTCTGTATCAAGCTACCTCGATTCAAGAGGAATGTCAATAGACTCCTTCTTTCTGTCTCATGTCGAATATCTGTACTTTCTCTTGTGTAGGCCCCACCTTGCGTAGCCTGGAAGTCTTTCTTGCAGGCGATATGTCATAAAAATATATATGGATGTGCATTGAGAGTACGTACCCCAATTGGCAAAGCCAAACTATTTGGCACCAAAAGGAAACACGTTTGTGAATGAGTGAAAACCCTGCTTCTGTAACAATTGATGTCAGGAGTGAGAAACGAATCTGGGGTGCTATCACTGGTGCCCCAACAATTTTAAGGAGTGTAGGGTGAAAGTGTAATTCAAAGAATTATTCAGCTATGTCAAGCCAAGGTGAGCAGGACCTGGTGGGCTAACTTGAGGAGGATATGGAAGAGATAATGGCCCAGGAAGCTGCATATCAATGTAACATTGTGGGAGGAGGACCAGGAGGGGCTGCAGTGAAGGTGCCGACAGTGAGCGAGGACCCAACCCTCACCAGCCCCTGGAAAAGGCAGCGCTAATGGCATGAAATCGTGGGTCGCCCAAGTTTGGCAGTGACCAGGTGATGTTGTTGATAAGTCAACTAATGGCACAGATGAAGATGAAAATGGAGGAGGGACAAGGTGGCTGGCATAAGGCATGATATGCATCTGGGGCAGGCATAGATAAAGGCTGATGTGATGGACATGGGCAATGAGATAGCCGCAATGCTCAAGGCAGTATGTGGAAAGGTAAGTGAGCATGTGGATGGTGTCTGGAACGAGATGGGGGGGCAGGTGAGGCTAGAATGATGGAGGAGATAAATGGGATAAAAGAAGAGGGGAATGGACTTAAACAGGGAAAGAAGGACTTGCTGAGGGGAAAAAAGAACTGATCGAGTAAATCAGAAGAAATACAAGATCTAAGGGCAGCTCAGAAGGGCAAGAAAGAAATAATGTAAAATGGGCCATGATGACCTAACACAGAAGATAGAAAAAATGGGATGAACGACAGAGAAAAAAGAAAGAAAATGAAAGAAAGAATGGAAGACACTAAAGTAATCTTAGAAGAGGAACGTAAGGGGGAACAGTGGGAATAATAAAGATAGGTGATTTTTAAACATAGGGGAAATACCCCTGGTGCTCACCTGGAAGAATAAACAGTAAACTGCACTGACTCAAAGTATTTTAAACCAATTTCATTTGTTGCAAGAATTCAGGGCAGCATGTTGAATCTTTCAAACATAATCACAAGACTTTAAACAACAAACAAAAGAAATGCCTATTTTGGGGTGAAACTCCCCCCTCTCCTAACCCCATATACCTCCTCAGACCACAATTTTTCTCATGCGTTGAACAAACATTGGTACATCACGGGTGTTGAAGGTTGTGGTGAAGGTTGAAGTGAAGTTTCATTGAAATTGTGTGTGTAGTTTCTGAGAAGAAAGCAAATACCAATTTTGGGGGGTTCAACCTGGACCAACTTTGACCCCCGTAGTCCACCTTCGACTTCGATTTTGTTCGTGCCATGAAGAAACTTCGGTACATCATGGAGGATGAAGGTTGTGGTCAAGTCTCATCGAAATATTTTGTGTAGTTTCAGAGGAAAAAGCAAATTCCTATTTTAGGGGGTCAAACTTGGATCCTCTTTGACCCCATTAAATCCCCCCAAACCCAATCTATTAATTTTTTTTTTTTAAATTTTCATTTTATTGTGCCATGTTCAAACTATATTCACAACATAACAAATATAATTTGTGCCAAGTTTGGTCACAATACCTTCAGCAGTTTCGGAGAAGTTGCAAGTGTTTATGGACGGACTGACGGACTGACAACGCGCCATCGCATAAGCTCCCCTGAACTTCGTTCCAGGTGAGTTAAAAATGAAATGAAATAGACAAAGTCCTTGGTGTCCTTGTGTTTTATACTTCTCCCACGCCCCCCCCCCCCCCCACCCCCTTCCCATGCCTCCTTCCCCCAAGCCCTCTCCCTCCCACACATCTCCCTGCTCTCAAATATTGTGTTTGTGTGCTTCCCCTTCTCTCCCCATCTTGTCTTCCGCTCCCTCTTTTGATATATTTTGTTTGTCTGGTTGATTTGTTTGTGAAGTAAATGTTAGCTCTTCCACGAGCCTCGATTCAGTATACAAAAACAAAAAAAAACAAAAAAACCAAAGAAGAATGATTAAAGACAAGCGAGAGGGCAAAGAATGTTAAGGAGGAGATCAGAGAAAGTATTGAAACAACGTGTAAAGATTGGGATAACACATGGCAGGTGCAGATGGAGGGGATATGAGCGATCAAAACGGACCATGACGAGGTGAGGCTGTGTGAGCTGGAGTGAATTAATGGTGTGAAAGGGTGTGTTCTGAACTTTGGTGGAATAAATAACCCGGGGTTCATTGGAGTGCCGAGCATCAGTGTAACGGAGTGTGTGCCGCGAGCGTGCAGAGTGGAGTACATGAGCAAACGAGAGTTCGGGTCATGCACCGACTCAGACCGGGGTAACTGTTATCTTCTCTTATATTAGGGGAGGGGTGAGGTTACTGAGCGGGAAATATTTTAAATGTTGGATTTCTGGTGCTGTGCGAGGGAGATTAAAAAGAACAGGTTTGTAATCCGTACAGGTCCAAGGGAGGTCACATTTCAAGGCACCGCTGTCACTGTGTGTTAATGGTCCGTTCCGGAAAAAAGCCCTTTGTGGATGATTGAAAAGATATTCCCAAGGAATGGTGTGCGGTTGAGTGTGCGTGGCACAAATGGCAAATTCAGCTGTGGGACCTCTGCAGGAAGATCACATGTAAAGTAGTGTGTACGCTGTCATAGAGTGAGATTGACCGTGGAGTGGATTGTGTGAATAAATGGTGTGCGAGAGATCATGAGATGGCCGATGTGTGTCAGTTGTGTGCGCTGGTCCGCGAGGTGATGAGGGGATGTACCGGATGTACCAGGTTGTGTGAGTGGATGTGGTGAAGGTTTCCGGGTCGCGCGTATGTGTGTGACGTCTGTGGGGGTTCTGCAGCATGAGGAGTTGATGTAGAGAACACGTCTGGGTTCCCTGTAAGAAATCCGCCGAATGTCAGTGCGAACATTTAAATTAAATGGCAGGTTACGGATGTGCCCTTGAACTTTCACACAGAGGGGCAATTACATAGGATATAATATTTATTGCGGAAGCGGCTTAAAATCTAGAACGCCATAGCAATCGCTGCTGTTTCAATGTGTTGGGCACTTGTGGAGAAGCTGCCTACCTGTTCATGCCATGGAAGGATCGCCTGTCGAGATCAATTGTGTTGGCAGGTTTGACGGTCTCAATCGGTGTCAGTAGTTGCTTAACATCTCGTTGGGCCGTGAAGCTATCCACGGCATGGCTACCTGTGTGTCCAGAGGTCGGGGAGAGTCAGATGAGTTCCACTCGTGAAGCGCCCCAAACCCCAAACCCAAAACCCCGAGTCTGCAACAATATTTTCACTCTGTCTGCTGCTTGGGAGTTAAACAAAACTGAAAATCATTCCAAACAGGAAAAATACTGTTTATAATGACATCATAAAGGTCACAAACAACAGGCACAAATAACTAATATAACGTGTTGGATAAAGTGATGTAATCGACAGTGTGAAATGCCAGTAAATTCCAGAATTTTTATAAAATGAATTTAACAATCTTTATTTTAGGTAAATTTATTTAAATACTTGAACACTGTTGAACACAAATTGCCTTCTTGTTACTTCCAATAACCTATAGTTTAGCAGGACTTGGACATCTTAAATAGGGTGGTGTACAAGGGTGATGTAGAAGAATGCTTCAAAAGCGCTTAACATCTGGAAGTTTTCTTTTTAACAATATTTATCTTCATTATGAGCTCACCTGAAACGAAGTTCCGGGGGGCTGAAGCGGTGGCGCGTCCTCAATCCGTCTTTCACTCCATAAACACTTGCAGCTTCTTCTCTGAAACAGCTGATGGGATTGTGACCAAACTTGGCACCAATGATATTTGTTATATTGTGACTAAAGTTTGTTCACGGCATTGAAAAAAAAAAGTCGGTGTCGAAGGATCTACCAGGGATCAAAGTGGGTCCAGGTTTGACCCCCCCAAAATAGATATATGCTTTCTTCAATGAAACTACACACACAATTTCAATGAAACATTACCACAACCTTTACCACCTGTGCTGTACCAAAGTGTGTTCACGGCATAAATAAAAAAATTGGAATCTAAGGTAGTTTAAGGGGGCGGGGGGAAGTTGCCCCCAAGAATAGTATTTTTTGTTTGTTTGTATAAAGTCTTCAGATTACGTGAGTATGATTGTACATGCTGCCCTGTCTTCAAGCATCCATCGAAATTAGTTAAAAATGCCATGATACGGTTTAAAATACTTTTAGTCAGTGTGGTGTACTGCTTTATTCTGCCAGATGAGTGCCCAGGGATATTGCCCCGATGTTTATATTTTTACTGAAGTGTACATTCCATGACGTAACATGTTCTATGAACTCTTAAGATGGTTCTCAATTCCATTTCCCTGCAAACGACTGATGCTAATTTGTACACAGGTGATGTCCATGCTGTACATGTGGAAGGCAGACAACACAACAACGATTCATCTGTCACAGAAAATTCAAAATGTCAAATGTCATCACGACATCTAGACTCAGTTCCTATAAAATACAAGTGCATGTCTGGGCCTCACAACACCAAGATTAAAATTAAATTAAACAAACACAAAAAGGTTTTCGAAAAACGAATACATCATCAGTGTGATGTGTGCCGAATGGATTTTGCTTCAACGAGTAACTTCAAAATACACATGAGAATCCACACTGGAAAAGGCCCCCACAAGTGCTCTGTCTGTGATAAAGGTTTCTTGACAAAAGGAAGTTTGAAATCGCATATGAGGATCCATACAGGAGAGCAACCTCACACATGTTTGATATGTGATAAAGGTTTCTCTCATAGCAACAATTTGAAATTGCATATGAGAATCCATTCAGGAGAGCGACCTCACACATGCTCGATATGTGCTAAAGGTTTCTCTGAAAAAGGCAGTGTGAAAAGGCATATGAGGATCCATACAGGAGAGCAACCTCACAAATGCTCGATATGTGACAAAGGTTTCTCTGAAAGCAGCAATTTGAAAACGCATATGAGAATCCATACAGGAGAGCGACCTTACAAATGCTCGATTTGTGATGAAGGTTTCTGTCGTAGCAGCCATTTGAAATCACATATGAGGATCCATACAGGAGAGCGACCTCACACATGCTCGATATGTGCTAAAGGTTTCTCTGAAAAAGGCAGTGTGAAAAGGCATATGAGGATCCATACAGGAGAGCAACCTCACAAATGCTCGATATGTGACAAAGGTTTCTCTGAAAGCAGCAATTTGAAAACGCATATGAGAATCCATACAGGAGAACGACCTTACCTATGCTCGATTTGTGATGAAGGTTTCTCTCGTAGCAGCCATTTGAAATCACATATGAGGATCTATACAGGAGAGCGACCTCACACATGTTTGATATGTGATAAAGGTTTCTCTCATAGCTGCAATTTGAAATTTTCATGAACTGGTTCATGAATAATGATTTCCTGAAAAATGAGGTGGAAATTTTGAGTTCTGGGACAACTTCCTCTTTTTTTTTGGATTATTGCTTGTTTGTTCTCTTTTTTGATTGTGACTAGTATTTAGGAATTTTGTATTCCATCTGATTTAGTTGTTTTTCTAGTCCCTTTTTGGTTATGCTCAGATGGCATCTTTCCATGGCAGGTTGAACATCCTTTTTTACTCGATCTTTTCTGTAGTCCATGTTTCATTGCCATGTGTGAGATGGGGGGAACATCCTTGATGTAAAATTGTTTGTCATAAGAAGACTCCTGCCTATGTTTTTCATGAAACTTGAATTTGTGAAGGGTTTCTCAATAAAGAGAGATCCTAAAAGCACAAATGCACTGTCTGTGTTGTTGTGAATACTAGCGTGACTCAGCACATCCATGCTCCTCAGCACTTTTCTCAACCACATGTCGTTTCAGAGGGATAGGCATCTTTGCCCATTTCGGTGTCTTTTGGGTCTATCTTTTTTCTTTTTTTTTCTTTTGTATACAAGATCGAGGCTCATGAAAGAGCGAACATTAATCACACAGAAAGACAAACCGACAAACCGACACATAAAACAAATAGCATCGGGAGCGATAGACAAGATGGGGAGAGAGGGGGAAGGACACAAATACAACATTTGAGAGCTGGGACCGAGAGACATGGAGACATCAAGAGATCGAGAGATCTGTGGGAGGGAGAGGGCTTTGGGGGGGAGGCATGGGAAAGGGGGGGTGGGAGAGGTATAAAACATATGGACACTGCCAGGACTTCCAGGAAAGAAGTTGGAATTTCAAACAAAGTGGATCTGGGGTGAATTAGTGGGGGTAGAAAAGATTAAGGTTTTGGATGGGGGAAGATAAGAGATGGTGGTGAACAGCTGTTTTAAAGACCTGGAGGGAGGAGTGGGATTGAAGGGAGTGTGGGAGTTTGTTCCAGAGGCGGGAGAAAAGAGGAATGAAAGAGTGCAGGTGAGCAGAGAGCCGAGATTTCGGCAGTTTAACCATCAGAGGGTTGCTGGCAGATCTTGCCCAGAGGCAAGGTCTTCAGGGTCTTCTGGGTCTTTAAGGGTCTTTTGGGTCTTTTGGGGTCTTCAGGTGCTTTTGGGTATTTGGGGTGTTTTGGGTCATTGGAGTCTTTTAGGTCTTCGGCGCCATTTGGGTCTTCAGGGTCTTTTGGGTCTTCGTGGTCTTTAAGGGGAGAGTTTTCCAGACAGCTAAACCCCACTCCAGCAGGGAAAATGGCCTTAAAATGCCTGTTGTTGTTGTTGTGTGTGGTCTTCATGGTGTTTTGGGTCTTCGGGATGTTTGGGGTCTTTTGTGTCTTTTAGGTATTTGGGGTCTTTGGTGTCTTCACGGGCTTTTGGGTCTGAAGAGTCTTTTGGTTCCTCTAGATCTTTAAGGGTATTTGGGGTCTTCAGGGTGTTTTGGGCCTTTGGGGTCTTTTTGGTCTGCAGGGTGTTTTGGATCCTCTGGGCATTTTCTGTTCTTGGGTTTTTTTTGATTCTTTTCATATACAACATCGAGGCTATCACATCAAACACATATCAGCACATGAAACACAAAAAACATAAACAGACACGTAAAACAATAAAGGGAGGGGGAGACAAGATGGGAAGAGAGGGGGAAGCACACAAGCACAACAGTAGTGAACAGGGACATCGGGAGATCTGTTTGAAGGGAGAAGGCTGGGGGAGGGAAGGGGTACATGGTACAAAACAAATTGACACGACAAAGAATTTCAGGAAGGAAGTTGGGGATTGAAAGATGTGGATTTGCGGTGAATTAACGGGATGGAAAAGATCAAGGTTTTGGATGGGTGAAGATAAGAGATGGTGATGAACAGCTGTTTTAAAGACATGGAGGGAGGAGTTGGATTGAAGAGAGTGAGGGAGTTTGTTCCAGAGGCGAGAAAAATGAGGGATGAAAGAGTGAAAGTGAGCAGAGAGTCTTGATTTTGGCAGTTCACCAGAAGAGGGTTGCTGGCAGTTCTTGTGCATCCTGCAGGAATATTTGGGGGATAGAGCTCAGACAGAGCAGGGGGAGCTAGGCCAGAGAGGAGTCGGTAGAAGACAGAAAGACCACCAACCTGCCTGTGGTTAGAGCGTGAAAGGCCCTCAGAATCGGCTTCATCATGGGAGATACCAACGATTCTGAAAGCTTTGGTTTCTACACCATGAAGCTGAGCTAGGTGTGAGGCAGGATCACCAGCTTAGAGGGGAGAGCAGTACTCCATCAAGCAGCGGATTAGCACTTTGTATGTGGTGAGAATCTCAGTATTGCCAAGAACGGACTTCGCATGATGGAGGATGCCCAGTCGGCGACTGCCTTTGGAGGCCAGCTTGGAAATGTGGTTTTGCCAGGAAAGATCATGGCAGATAGTGAGACCCAAAAGCTCGAGTGAGGATTGTTCAGAAAGTAGATGGGAGGGTTTTCCAGATGGTCTTTTCGGAGAGACAAGGTGAGAGTGTGATTTGCCAGGATTGAAAGACATGTTCCACTTGTTTGACCAGTTGGTGATTTTGTCCAGGTCTGCAGAGAGTGAAGTGGCTGCTGCCTGCCGATCTGAGGGTTGAGATATGGAGCAGCATGTGTTTCAATCCAGACAAATCTCACACTCACCTTGTCTCTCCGAAAAGACCGTCTGTAAAACCCTCACATCCAGTTTCTCAACTACCCTCTTTGAAGAAATTCTGTCACTCGAGCTTTTTGGTCTGACTATCTACCGTGATCTTTCCTGGGAAAGCCACATGTCAAAGCTGGCCTCCAAAGCCAGTCGCTAACTGGGCATCCTCCATCGTGCAAAGTCCTTCCTTGGCACTGCTAAACTGCTTACCCCCCCCCCCCACCCCCCCTACCGTCATGGCCAAAACTATTGTCACCCTTGAATTTTTTCAAATAACTCACAATTTTCTCAAAAAATAAGGTCTCCTTATTTTGAATCTTCATGGTCTCCACAATTCTTTATTTCACATTTAATATTACAGAACCTTTGTTTTTGATTCACAACTTAATATATCGCTTTAAATCAGACAATAAAAAGAAATGGCATTGACAAAATTATTGACACCATCAGTTTAATATTTGGTTTCACATCCTTTGGACTAAATAGTTGCATTCATGCACTTCCTATAGCCGTGATTGACCTTCCTACACCTCTCTACTTGCAGCATGGCCCACTCTTCTTGCGCAATCTGCTCCAGTTCTCCCAGATTTGAAGGGTCCCTTCTCCCAACTGCTGTTTTCCGATCTCCCCACAGGTGTTCAATAGGATTTAGATCTGGACTCATTGCTGGCCACTTCAGAACAGTCCAACGTTTTGTCTTGAACCATTCATGGGTGCTTTTTGAAGTGTGTTTGCAGTCATTGTCCTGCTGCAAGACCCTTGACCTTTGATGGAGAGCCAGGTTTCTGACACTGGGTTGAATGTTGCGCTCCAAAATGCCTTGGTAATCTCCTGATTTAATGATGCCATGCACACATTCAAGGTACCCAGTGCCAGAGACAGCACAGCAACCCCAAAACATCACTGAACCTCCTCCATGTTTAACTGTAGGGAAGGTGTTCTTTTCTTTGAAGGCTTCATTTTGTTTTGTGTAAACATGGAGAGGATGTGCTTTGTAAAAAAGCTCTAATTTGGTCTCACCTGTCCACAGGATAATCTCCCTTTGGGATTTTGGCTTGTTCATTGTTTTTTGGCAAACTCCAGTGGGGCTTTATTATGTCTCCCTCTCAGCAGTGGGGTGTTCCATAGAACCCCCTTTCATTGAGTTGACGACGTATAGTGCGAGTTGAAACTGTCGTACCTTGTGTCTGAAGTTCAGCTTGAATCTGTTTGGCAGTTGATAGAGGTGCATTCTCCCCCATTCGAACAATCCTTTACTGCAATATTCGATCAAGTTTTCTCTTTTGGCTCCAGTGCTATGGGCCATAAACTTCCTGATAACATTGCGTACAATGGACACAGGAACATCAAGGTCTCTGGAGATGGACTTGTAGCCTTGAGATTGTCCATGCTTGGCTACAATCTTGTCTGACCTCCTCAGACAATTCACTGGTTTTCTTTCTTTTCTCCATGCTCATTCACATAACAGCAAAATGACTCCTTTTCTCTATTCCAACTGGTTGAATGAGTGATTTTTATGTTGCAGGCACGTGCAACTCACCATAGGTGAGTTCAATTCCAAAGTAAAGGAGAATCACCTGCTTGTAATCTAGTTAATTCTCACAACCTCTAAAAGGTGCCAATAATATTGTCCAGGCCATTTTCAAATCAAATCAAATCAAAATGGTTGATTGAAGGCATGTCTTGCAGTGAATGACTGAATTACACATGCATACATATTCATAATTTGCAATCAAAGGTTGTTTACAAGATAAAAAATATATTAAATCAAAAAAATTCAAATAGTTAATTCACAAAAAGAATGTAAGATTGAAAAACAAACATGGCATATTTCAAACAGAGGAAAAATATATTTTTTTAAAATCTGAGAATTGTGACGAAGTATTACAAACTATTAAGAATACAAATTGAAAATGTCAATGCGCTTGTTTGAAATATTTTTGTTCTGCATTTGTTCTGTGAGTACTTTGTGCTTTCCTGAGATTAAAAGGTATATCTCTCATAGCAGGTAACCACTTTGTACGCAAATTATGGATTTCAACAGCGAGTGCAAATTCTTTACACAACTTATATCGTCGTTCCTCCAGGGTTTGTAATTTACATGTTTCCAAAGCAAGATGGTAACATGTGTAACGTTATCCTAGCATTATTTTACACACTCTTTTTTAACCCGTTCTAAATTGTTCACCTGTGCTTTAGTTAAGGCTGCATTGAAAAGAGGTACACAATACTCCAACACTGATCTTATGTAGCCAATATAAATTGTCACAAGGTTACAGATGGGTAAATTATACCATTTAACATTACGTAAAATGTCCAACTTTCTCTTACATTTTTTCAGCATTTCTCTGATATGAGCATCCCATTTCAGGTTTCTCTGTATTGCACACAAAGCACTTTGATTGATTGCACACTGGGTAACTGAGTGTTTTTTGGGTTTGTTTGTTTGTTTTTTTGTATGCAAGATCGAGGCTCGTGTAAGAGCTAACATTAATCACGAAAAAACAAATGGACGCATAAAACATAACAAAGGGAACGGGAGACAAGATGGGGAGAGAGGAGGAAGCACACAAGTACAACATTTGAGAGCAGGGACATCCTGAGATCTGTGGGAGGGTGAGGGCTTGGGGAGAGGAGGCGTGGGAAGGGTGGTGGCAGTGGGAAAGGTGGGCCCCGACCTGTGGGAGTATTTGGGGGCAGAGCACAGACAGAGCTGGGGAAACTCGGCCGGAGAGGAGTCAGTAGAAGACAGAAAGACCACCAACCTGCCTATGGTGAGTGAGTGAGAGGCCCTTGAAGTTATCTTCATTGCGGGAGATTCCAATGATTCTGAAAGCCTTGGTTTCAACAGCGTGAAGTGAAGCTTGGTGTGAGGCAGGAGCACCAGCCGTATTCCACTGAGGGGAGAGCAGTTGAGCTGCAGATGAAAGCATTGAGCTGCAGATGAAAGCCTTGCATGTGGTGAGGAGCTCAGGTGTGCCAAGGAAGGACTTCGCACGACAAAAGATGCCCAGTCGGCGATTGGCTTTGGAGGCCAGCTTGGAAATGTAGTTTTCCCAGGAAAGAGCATGGTAGATACTGAGACCCAAGATGTTGAGTGACAGAACGTTTTGGGGAGGATTGTTGAGAAAGAAGAGGGAGGGTTGTCCAGTCGGTCTTTTCGGAGAGACATTGTGAGAGTGTGAGATTTGTCAGGATTGAAAGACATGTTCACTTGTTTGACCAATGTGTGATTTTATCCAGGTCTGCAGAGAGTGAGGAGGATGAAGACTGCCGATCTGAGGGATGAGAGATGGAATGGCTTTGGGTGGAGTCATCAGCAAATCTTCCATCGAGTCGGAGAAATTATTGATGTAGACCAGCAAAAGCACAGGGCCCTGAACACTGCCTTGGGGAACTCCATCCTGAACAGGAAGGGGGGATGAGAAAAATCCATTCAGGGCCACATGTTGACAACGACCAGAGAGGAAGTCCGCAAGCCATGCGTGGAGATTTTCATGGATACCATAGGAGGAGAGTTTGTTGAGCATACCAGGGTGCCAGACAGTATCGAAGGCATGTGATATGTCAAGGGAGACAGCTCTAATTTGCTGATTGACATTGAGGACCTCGATTTATTGTTGAGACAGCAGAAGCAGCATGTCCAGAGTAGAGTGACCTGGTCCGAAACCAAATTGATGATCAGAGATCAAGCCATTGGAGAAGAGGAAAGATTTGATATCCGAAGCAATGATGCATTCCATAACCTTGCTGATAATTGGGAGCAGGCTGATTGGTCTGTTGTTTCAAGGATCTGTTTTTGCACATTTTTTGTGCAAAGTGGGAATGTTGGCTGATAGTCGGTGGGCCGATTCCCATAAGACCCTTAAAATGCAGTTTTCGTCTGCACCTCTTAGATATTAGGTTTCTGTGTTTTATTTTGTACGTATTTGTATATGAAACTTTTGGCTGGGGAAACCCTCTGAGAAAGTGTCCATTCTGCTTCAAAATTACTTTTCAACGGCGTGACCCCCCCCCCCCCTCAAATCCGACTGATCCGAAGCCAACAATTATAAATTGGAACATTGTTTTTCCTATGTATATACATCATTTCGATCTTTTGAAGTGCGTTTCACAGTTACTCTGACGTGCTGAGTGCAGATACAATGACCACAGACTGTTAAACCTTTTTAGGTTGGGCCCATCTGTGAAATCCAAGATGGCCACAACCGATTATGATGAAACATTTTAATTCTCACATTGTGGCGGACATGAAAGCACTGACGTGGTGACATCACCCCGCACACCAAGTGGGGGTGGGCCACGCCCGGGAGAGAGGCATGGCCTCACAATATACACGGGGTGCGCAGCCCTGAGCAGCTCAGTGTTACAGTGAGCTCTTGAATAAAGACACTTACAAATTACCGCGTTGTCCGCTTCCTCCTTGTTTACAAGCAGCGCGCTTAACGCCGCGCTTTACTGGTGACCTCGACGTTGGATCTGCTGTAGCGATCCTTCCAAACACGACGCCATTGCCATGGCCAACAACGCGATGTCGGTTAAACTTCCCGAATTTTGGGAGGCCCAGGCCGAAGTTTGGTTCGTCCAAGCCGAAGCCCAGTTTCAGCTTCGGCGCCTCACCGGTGACGACACGCGCTACTGCCACGTCATTGCCTCCCTCGGGCCCAGCACGGCCGCTCGAGTTATGTCCGTCCTTCGCCACCCACCGGACGGCCACAAGTACGAGGCACTCAAGCGGCTGCTCCTAGCCACGTTTGGCCTCACGGAGGACGTACGGGCCGACCGCCTCCTGGATCTCCCCGAGCTCGGCGACACGCACCCGTCGGTCCGAATGGACCATATGCTGTCGCTGTTGGGCGACGAAGCCCCTGGTTCTCTATTCTGGGCGCTTTTCCGTCGCCAACTTCCAGCACAGGTACGCCTCGCGTTGGCCGGGACCGTGCTAACGGAACCCCGAGCATTGCCCGCCGTGTCGGACAGGTACTTCGCGGCTTCGGACACGCGGGCGAGAGTCGGTGTGCAGGCTGATGCTGATGCTGATGCTGATGTTGACCTCGAGGCTGATGCTGGTTCACAGCATCAGCTTACACAGCATACGCAGCATGCTGATACGCACCTCGTGGCCGCCGCCACGCCCCGCCCACCGCCGCAGCGAAAACCGCCACCGCGGGGAAAACCGCCAGCTCCACCAGCCTGGCGGAGCCAGCCGCACTCCTCCAGCTCCACCACCTGGTGCTGGTTCCACGCCAAGTTCGGCCACAAGGCTCGACAGTGTCATCCGCCATGCTCCTTCAACAGGTCGGGAAACGCCCGGGCCGGCGCTCGATAGTGGCAATGAGCACCGGCCGTTCGAGCAGCCTGCTGTTCATAATGGACACCTTATCCGGGCGCCGTTATCTGTGCGACATGGGAGCGCAGGTGAGTGTCGGTCCTGACGGTACGTCGGACAAGCACGCCGCGGGCGGGGGCCCCGCACTGCTTGCCGCGAATGGGACGCCCATCCGTACGTATGGAAAATGCTGCCTCTCTCTGTGGTTCGGAGGGCAGGTTTTCCGGTGGTCGTTCGTCACCGCCGATGTGCACATGGCATTGCTTGGCGCGGACTTCCTGTGCGCCAATCGGCTCCTGGTCGACGTAAAGCACAGACGTCTTGTCCAGGACGAGACGTTCAGCTCGCTCGCTTGTGCACTGCCCAGCTCGTCGAGCGGCTCACCGAGCGGCTTGCCAAGCGGCTTGCCGAACGGTTCGGTTCTGGCCACGTTGATCTGTACGCTTCCGGCAGCGGACGAATTCACCCGCCTCCTCGCCGGCTTCCCGGCCCTCATGCAGCCCACCTTCTCGGCAGAGGCTGTCAAGCATGGGGTGGCCCATCACATCCCCACCGTCGGGCCACCGGTCTACGCCCGGGCACGCCGCCTCGAGCCGACGAAGCTGGCGGTAGCAAAAGCGGCGTTCGCTACCCTGGAGCGACTCGGCATCGTTCGGCGCTGTGAGAGTGCTTGGGCGTCGCCGATGCACATCATGCCGAAGCCCGGTGGGGGATGGCGACCGTGCGGGGACTATCACCGTCTCAATGACGCCACCACCCCCGACCACTACCCCGTCCCCCACATTCAGGACTTTTCCGCCCGTTTGGCAGGCATGTCCTTCTTCTCGAAGGTGGACCTCATACGCAGCTACCATCAGGTCCCCATCAGGCTGGAGGACGTCCTGAAGACGGTGGTCATCACGCCGTTTGGACTCTTCAAATTCCTGTGGATGCCCTTCGGTCTGAAGAATGCGGCTCAGGCATTCCCGCGGCTGATGGACAGCGTCCTGTGCGACTTGGATTTTGTATACGTCTACCTGGACGATATCCTCATCGCCAGCGTGTCCCGTGAAGAGCACCTACACCACCTCTGCACGCTCTTCGAACGCCTGGGCCAGCATGGCCTGATTGTGAACCCCGCAAAGTGCCGGTTCGGCATCACCGAAATCGATTTTCTGGGGCACCGTGTCACCAGGCCCGCAGCCGTCCCCCTGCCGGCCAAGGTGGAGGCGGTGAAGGGGTTTCCGTGCCCCCGCACGATCAGGGGGCTGCAGGAGTTCCTGGGCATGGTGAACTTTTACATTCGGTTCCTGCCCCGTATCGCCCAGCTCCTGCGCCCCCTGCACGAAGCTCTCCGAGGTAAGCCAGGCAAAGGCGACGTTACCTGGACTGAGCAGATGGACGCGGCGTTCACGGGCATGAAGCTTGCCTTGGCTAATGCCACCATGCTCGCGCACCCGATGCACCGATCGCCCTCACCACCAACGCCTCGGACTACGCGGTGGGCGCGGTGCACGAGCAATGGGTGCGTGGAGCTTGGCAACTGCTGGCGTTCTTTAGCCGGCAGCTTCACCCGCCCAAACGCCGTTACAGTACCTTCGACCATGAGTTGATTGGGCTTCATTGGCGGTCAGGCACTTCCGCCATCAGCTCGAGGGCCGTGCGTTCACAGCCTTCATCGACCACAAGCCGCTGATCTTTGCGATGGGCAAGGTCACCGAGCCTTGGTCGGCTCGGCAGCAGCGTCACCTCTCGGCCGTGTCTGAGTACATGACGGACATCCGGCACGTCATGGGGAAGGACAACCCGGTGGCGGATTGCCTGTCCCGGGCCGTCGCCCACGCAGTCCACCTCGGCATCGACTATGCCCGGATGGCAGCAGACCAGGCCGCTGACCCCGACGTCCAGGCCTTGCAGACCGCCGTCACGGGCCTCTGCATCACCGAGGTGCCGTTCGACGGCGCGGGCGTGGCCCTCTTGTGCGACGTCTCCCTCGAGCGGCCTCGCCCCATCGTGCCCGCAGGCTGGCAGCACCAGGTGTTTGACGCCATCCACGGCCTGTCCCACCAGGGCGCGAGGGCCTCCCAAAGGTTGATCGCTGACAATTTCGTCTGGCATGGCCTCCGGAAGGCCGTCCGCGGCTGGGCCAGGACGTGCCTCGCGTGCCAGCGGGCCAAGGTGCACCGGCACACCCAGGCCACATTGGCCCCGTTTACGGTGCCGGAACGCCGGTTTGACCACGTCCACGTGAACCTGCTGAGACCTCTGCCCCCCTCGCGGGGTTTCACCCACATACTCACCATGGTGGACCGCACCACCCGGTGGCTGGAGGCCGTGCCCTTGGCGTCGACGACGGCGGCGGACGTCGCACAGGCTTTCATCGCCACCTGGGTCGCCCGGTTCGGTGCCCCCTCAGACATCTCGTCCGACCGCGGCCCCCAGTTCACCTCGGAGCTCTGGGGGGCGGTTGCGCAGGGGCTCGGGGTCTGGCTGCACCAAACCATGGCCTACCACCCCCAGGCTAACGGCCTGTGTGAGCGATTTCACCGCTCATTGAAGGCCGCGCTCCGGGCCACCCTCCGCGACGGCGGCTGGGTCGACAGGCTCCCCTGGGTCCTGCTGGGCCTCCGGACGGCGCCCAAGGAGGACCTGCGCACATCCGCGGTGGAGTTAGTCTTCGGGCAACCGCTGCGGGTGCCGCGCGAGTTCCTCCCCGACTCAACGGCACCATGGTCTGCGGCACAGCAGCGCTCCGCTCTGCAGGAGACCGCCTAGAGGTTCGCCCCGGTGCCAACGGCACGCCACGGGCACCCACCGATGCACGTTGCCCCGGAGCTTCGCACAGCGGAGTACGTCTTCGTCCGCCACGATGCCCTCCGGACACCACTGCGGCCCCCGTACGACGGGCCTTTCCGCGTGCTGGAGACTGGGGTGAAGCACTTCACCCTGGACATCGGCGGTACTCCTGACTGCGTTTCTGTGGACCGCCTCAAGCCGGCCCACCTTGACGTGGACCATCCACCGCCAGTGGCCCGACCCCCGAGTCGGGGCCGCCCCCCTATGGGCGGACCCCCGGCACCACCCAGCCCCGCCGCCACGCCGCCCCCGGTCCTGCACCCATCCCAGGGGCAGCCGGAGGCATCCCAGATGGCATGCCTGCATCCCAGATGCCGCCAGTCGCCAGGGGGCGCTTCGGCCGGGTCATCCGTTTGCCCCGCAAACTGACCTTTAGCTGCGCGGTGATTCTGGGGGGGCGCATGTGGCGGACACGAAAGCACCGACGTGGTGACATCACCCCGCACACCAAGTGGGGGTGGGCCATGCCCGGGAGAGAGGCGTGGCCTCACGATATACATTGGGCGCGCAGCCCTGAGCAGCTCAGTGTTACAGTGAGCTCTTGAATAAAGACACTTACAAATTACCACGTTGTCCGCTTCCTCCTTGTTTACAAGCAGCGCGCTTTAACATGTTCTAATCTAGATAAGGTACATACGTGTATGAACTATCGTTTTGTATGTTTCCAGACATGAGGATACAATGCCCACATTATTTCTTTGGTAAACTACACATAATTGTTGGTAAATGTCAAGTGTATGTCGAACAGGGCTGCAGCAAATTCGAAAAAAAAATCTTTTTCTTTCATTTAGAAAGCAGAATGCTTGGGTGGTGGTATTTTGGGTGGTGTGCTCGAGTATACCATTAAATCTGGTAGTCAACGTGTGCCATGCCAGTTCAAAAGAGCATTGCAGAGTGCACAGTACAAGAAGGAGCTCATCAAATTCTTCCTTAAGACGTGGACTGATGATGTATACAGCAAATACATCAGTGGCTGAACTATACACAAAGAATTAAGTTAAGCACCCCTACACAACGAATTAAGGTAAGCACCCCCTAATATATATTCTTTGTGTATATGTATACATTGGCATATATTCTAAGGTATGTGAGATCAAATAATGATTGGTATGACATTAGCAATTATCCATTGATGAAATGCAGATGAGTGCACTCATCTGTGACGCCCATCGCTCGTGCAGCACGTGTTATCATCCACGTGGTCGTGATTTTCTGTAAATGCACTATCATCACGGGTTATTGCAAGTCACGCCTGAGCTCGTGTGGGGGTTACATGGTCATTTTCTCGTAATGGTGGCTCGTAGACGGTTGTCGGACGGAGAACGATGGCGGATAATAGGCATGATCGAGTCCGGAATGTCCAGAAAAGCTGTAGCTCGAACGTTTGGTTACCACCATTCGGTGATCAGTCGGTTGGTGCAGAAACACCAGGAAACGGATGCGGTGAAGGACCGCCCAAGGTCTGGAAGACCTCGCGTGACAACAGTCCGCCAAGATAGAGCGATTTTGAGACTGGTGCGACGATATCCCTTCGCCTCGAGCCATTTCCTGAAGGACAACTGGCTGCCCAACAGAAGGCTATGTCACCGTACCGTGAGGAACCGCCTGAAATCGGCCGGTTTAAGGTCAAGACGAGTGATCAAGCGTCCAAGGCTACTCGAACGACATCAGAGGGAGCGTTTGGCATGGTGCCTAGCGCGACGTGGATGGAACATCCGGTCTTGGAGGCGAGTTCATTGGTCGGATGAAAGCCGGTTCTTGCTGTACGTGACAGATGGGCGTGTTCGGGTGTGGCGCCACAAAAACACCGCGTGTGCACCTAAAAACATTCAACCAACGGTACCCTTTGGTGGTGGCTCGATTATGGTCTGGGGATGCTTCTCCCATGACTGTAAGTTGGACCTGATAACTGTGCGAGGTAACCTCAACGGAGAGCGATATGCTGAGGAAATCCTGAATACCACCGTAATCCCGCACTTCGATGACCACACCCTCGCCAGCAGACCCATCTTCATGGATGACAACGCCAGGCCTCACCGTGCGAGACGCGTCCGAGCCTTGCTGGAGCAAGGTGCTGTGACAACCATCCCCTGGCCTGCGTACAGTCCTGACCTGAACCCCCTCGAGCACGTTTGGGACATGTTGGGACGACAAATTGCGAAGATGGTCCCTCCAATAGCCAATCTGGATGAATTAGAACGTGCATTACATCGGGAATAGAACAGCCTGCCACAGCAACGCATACGACGGCTTACAGGGTCTATGAGACATAGGGTTGAGTCAGTGATCCGATCACGTGGGTCCTACACACGTTATTGACGCAAAGATCGCTAGAGGTCTTCTCAGAACAATGACTGTACGTTAGAAAACATAAACGTCATCCACACTGTCCGTGATGGACCTATAGCTCCATACTTAAATTGAGGTGAAAATATGCCTAAAATTCCCAAAAAATTTCACCTTAAATTATTCAGAATAAAATATTGAAAACGGCATGATTGTTATGTTTTTATGTGACCATAATATCACTTCTCCAGAAAATATAGCAATATCATGGGTATATTACACTGTTTTGATGACAACAAACTTGTAATGTGCGAGGTTGTAAAAAAACGGGGGGGGGGGTGCTTAACTTAATTCTTTGTGTATATATATATATATGTCACAGCAGAGCAGGAATGCTTTCGGCTCTCAGCTGCAATGGACACGGTGCAGTGTGCTGCCCAGGTCGACCTAACATGTCAACACGAAGAAGCCGATACACGAATTCTCTTGCATGCTGTACACGCCAGTGGAGAATGTGATCAACCAATTTTGCTGCGCTCACCTGACACAGATGTCCTCGTTCTAGCAGTCCATGTGTGCGGCATTCATCCTGAGCCACTGCCACTGGTATTCTGAGTCCAGCATAAAAAGGCATGGAGATATGTGGACGTGCCATCGATTGCTAGGAAGTTAGGTGCTGCTGTATGCGAAGCATTGCCTGGCCTGCACGCGTTTGGAGGTTGACTACAAGCCAATTCGTTGGTCGTGGGAAGAAGACAACAATGAAGCTTCTGGATAATGCAGACTTTTTGGAAGCAATGAGGTTACTGGGCACAGATTTCAATCTGACACAGAACGCACTTCAAAAAGCGGAGAATGCCATATGCATTCTATACCAGAGTCCAGGTTGCACCAATACAAATCAAGTCCGCAACCTGAAGTGGAACCGTACAACTAATGATATCACAAAACTGCCTCCCTGTCGCGATTCAGCTGTCTTGCACATCCGCCGCGTTAACTATCAGGCTGCCATCTGGCGAAGATGTCTGGAGGCAGACATGGATCCACCATCCCCAGACGGCCACGGATGGCAGGTGTCTGGAGAATATATCTCGATCGTGTAGATGACACAGCCTCATGCACCTGACTCTCTGCTAACCCTTCTGAAGTGCAGCTGCAAATCTAACATGCCATGCACCACCCGACGTTGTGGTTGCCGACACCGTGGTGTGTCATGCACACACCTGTGCATGTGCGACGACCACTGTTGGAATAGAACAAGTGTAATCAATGTTGGGGGCGATGAAGACGACGAGGATAGTGATGTGGAGTGACAGAACACAGACACAATAACAGATTACATATAAATACATTGTAACCATTTATAATGTGCCATGACAACTGTAATTTGAAGAACACAATACGTATATGCATATGGCATCATTTCGAGTGCGAGATGGGATTATCTCAGCATAAGTCAACAAAATCTAGGCCTCGCCTGTCTCATGCTAAGATATACCCATACTCGCACGATAAATGATGCCATATGCATTTTCTCGCACGAACAACTCCGAAAACTCATATTTAACCACAAATTAGACTTACGAGCTTATTTGCAAGTCATCCATTCAAAGTAGACCGGTTTGTTTACAATTGCGTAGTAATCGCGTCTCCGCTCGTGCCAAGCTAGATGGTCTAAAAACGGCAACTGTTGGTAATAATTTTAACTCTAATTTAGATAAACATTTATATTATTTTATCATGTTGAAAAAAGAGGCAACTTTCGGGTCATGATTACATAAATTTATTATGAAACGAAAGAAATTATTTAGGGACTATTTTGTTTCGCGTTTCCGCGGCGTCTTCCGTTATACTTTCGTGCTAAGACAGTGTTTTGAATGCAATCGATAGCCCTAGGCTCTTTATCCGGGAAAAACAAGATACTGAAGCAATTTCGGATTTATTTAGCTGATTTAAAAGGAAGATATATCCAACAATAATAATGGGATTAATGTATTTTTCAAGTTTAGCTCGCATTCAGTGAGCTTTGTTTACTTCGAGACACTTGTGCTGAGATGCGTTTTTCCCAGAACTGGTCTAGACACAATGGTACAGACACACGTGAGTGCGAGAAATCTGGAATAACGTGCCATGTATCTGATCATCTCCAGTCTCTTATATACAAAATTAACACTAACGTAGCATATTATGCTGATTCCACAGAAATAACGTCGGAATTGGTATCGTCATGTCTGAAAACATACAAAACGAGACTTCATACATGTCTGTATCCTATATAGATTAGAATATATGAGAATTAGGACACTCTTGGCATAATCGGTGGCAGCCATCTTGGATTTATCAGTTTGGCCCAACCGAACAAGGTTGAACAGTCTTTGGTCTCTGTATCTGTAATCAGCATGTTAGAATAAGTTAGAAACCCACTTCAAGTGATTGTAAAGATGTATACACATGCGAAGTACAATGTTCTAATTGAAAGTTGTTAGTTTCGATTCAAGAGGGGGTGACACGGTTGAAACGTAATTTTGAGGCAGAATGGACACGTTCTCAGAGGGTTTCCCAAGTTAAAATGTTTTCTTATGCACATAAGTACAAAATAAAACACAAACCTAATATCTAAGAGGTGCAGACGAATTTTGTTTTTTTAAGGGATCAGCCCACGGACTATGATTTCCAAGCTGATGGCAGATGACTGAGCAAAAGAGAGGGTGAAGAGAACATCGAGCGGGTGTGAAAGAGTGGCAGAGCAGGATTTTAGGACACATGGGCTGATGCCGTCTGGTGCGGTTGCTGAATCAGAGTTGAGGATTGACAGAAACTTCTCCATCTTGTCAGGAGAGAAGGACACAGAGTCCAGAAGCAGCTCGGCACGATTGGGTACGGTGGGTGCAGAGAGAGACTGGTTTGGGACACAAGATTTTGAGGCAAACACAGAGTTGATGCATTCAGCTTTTTCATGTGCAGAGTCAGCTGTGTAGCTATTTGAGGTAAGGGAGAGGATGGAGGGGAACAAACACCAGAAACTGATTTGACAAGACGCCACTAGAATTTGGATGAGGGAGACAGGTTTGAGAGTTCAGTCTTGAGGCAACAACAACAACAACAACAACAGGCATTTTAAGGCCATTTTCCCTGTCAGAGCGACGGTTAGCCTTGTGGGCCCCATGACAATCTTTTCTATTTTGCCCTATTTTCTACATCTCCCGCTTGTTAACCCCCTTGCTCGCATTTCTTCTTCTATTAACTTTAGCCAAGTCTTTCTCGGGCTTCCCCGTCCTTTACTTCCTTCTACATTCATTTCCATCACTCTTCTCAACCAGTCAATTTCATCATTCCTCAACACATGACCAAACCATCTCAACCTGTTTCTCTTCACAGCATCCATCACAGGCTCTATTCCCATCATCTTTTGCAATTCATCATTTGTCTTCCTCTTTCTCTTAATGATACTCCACACATCCACCGATCCATTCGCATTTCCACCCTTTCCAGCCTTTGTTGCTGCTCTACGTTAATTACCCATGTCTCGCTCCCATAAATCATAACACTTCTCACACATGCAGCATGCACCTTTCCCTTCAGCTTCGACGACACTCCCCTCCTCGTCAGCATGTGGTCTTATCTCGTCGTCAATCTTGAGAGTCGATAGAAATTGTTTCCTGGCTCTCCTGAGGGTGGACACACACTTGTTCCGGGCTTTGTGAAAGGAATTGAGATTGCTTTCCTTTGGATTTGCCTTCCAGGAGGCAAAAGTAAGTTGTTTCAGGCCAACTGTCTCACCACAAGATTCCGTGTACCATGGACGGGAGGAAGGGTATGACAACTGAAGACTCGATGAGATAAATCTGTGCATGAGAGAGAGAGCAATTTAATTTGGAAGAATTCCCAGGATGAGTTGATGTCAGAGGCAGTGGAGATGGGAGACCAGTCCAGATGATTGAGGGCTGCTTGAAGCCCATGCCAGTTGGCCTGAGTGAAATGACAGAATAGTCGACGCTGAGGAGGCTCTCTGAGAATGGCCAGAGTGATGTCCATTTTAACAAGCATATGGTCAGATGAACCGATTGGAGCAGAAGAAGAGCAGCAGATATTTGCAGGGAAGTTTGTCATAACCAAGTCCAGAAGAGAGTATGTTCCGTTGACTGAGATCCGGGTCGAGAAAATGACAGATGGGGTCAGTCCCAGTTGGTTGCAGAAGTCCTTTGCTGAAGTGCCATGGCTGGTGAGAGCGGTACCCACACCCAGCCAGCTGGCAGGATGACAGTTGAAGTCACCACATATGAGGAAGAGAGAGTTGGGATGAGTGGATAGAAGTTGGTCCATGTTGGCAGACATCGAAATGTAAATGGAGTCATCACTGTTTGGTGGATGGTACATTGGTACAACACACATATGAAGAAAAGGTGGGAGCGAAGGGGAAGCCATAGCTCGAGGTACTCCTTGCGGTGAGGTTGAGAGAGGGCAGTGCAAGGAGATTGAGGAAGAAATTTGTGAAGAAAAGTGTGTTATTGTAATTTACTGTGGAAAGAAAAGTGTTATTTATAAAGAGTGTTCGGTGTTGCACTCACTGCTTTGTGAAGGAAACCGTCACCGTGTAACATTTTAACTCATTCAATTTCATGTAATCAGATGTCCAATTCTGAAAAGAAAGTGAGGATTTCTGCATCTGTGACTGTTGAGTCTCTTTACAACTTTCACAAGGGTAAGATCATCCAGATATTTAAAATACGGGATGGGACTTTTCCTTATTTTGGACCGAAATCATTTATCATTACAAAAACCATTTTGGTTATGGAGAGGCATTGCGTCAGTGGCAGACGCGCCCACAGAGAAATGATGCAACCAGCAGCCGAGTGGCTGCACACGAACCACCCAGCACCA
Organism: Myxine glutinosa; assembly: GCF_964187855.1. Taxonomy (NCBI): domain Eukaryota; kingdom Metazoa; phylum Chordata; class Myxini; order Myxiniformes; family Myxinidae; genus Myxine; species Myxine glutinosa. The sequence goes on from NC_136261.1 coordinate 430,886,611, forward strand.
TGCATGCAGTCTTTGTTTTAAGATGGACTTAACTTGGGAAGTTATCAATGGTTTAACCGCAGGCACGGATCGATGCTTGGTGTCCGCAGGCCCGGATCGATGCTTTGTGTCCGCAGGCACGGATCGATGCTTGGTGTCCGCAGGCACGGATCGATGCTTGGTGTCCGCAGGCCCGGATCGATGCTTTGTGTCCGCAGGCCCGGATCGATGTTCTGTGTCCGCAGGCCCGGATCGATGCTCTGTGTCCGCAGGCCCAGATCGAAACTCTGTGTCCGCAGGCCCGGATCGATGCTCTGTGTCCGCAAGCCCGGATCGATGCTCTGTGTCCACAGGCACGGATCGATGCTTGGTGTCCGCAGGCCTGGATCGATGCTCTGTGTCCGCAGGCCCGGATCGATGCTCTGTGTCCACAGGCCCGGATCGATGCTTTGTGTCCGCAGGCCCGGATCGATGCTCTGTGTCCGCAGGCCCGGATCGATGCTTTGTGTCCGCAGGCCCGGATCGATGCTTTGTGTCCGCAGGCCCGGATCCATGCTTTGTGTCCGCAGGCCCGGATCGATGCTTTGTGGCCGCAGGCCCGGATCGATGCTCTGTGTCCGCAGGCCCGGATCGATGCTCTGTGTCCGCAGGCCCGGACCAGAGATCACAATGATGAGACAAAACATAACAAAGAACCAAGAAGCCAAATGAGACAAACCGATGCTACGTTCCTGAGCTGGTCTCGTCCGCCACGTGCAGGCGCCGCCATTCCCATTACCCTTGTGATTGAGGGAGACTAATGGCAGTGGTAACCTGTATTAATGAGAAGGTAGACGAGGAACAAGCGGAAACTCTGAGAAGGTGATGAGCAGCGAATGACGTCATGTTTATAAGCACAACGTGAATCTCACAGCCGAGGAGGAGAGAAACGTTACGTCTTTACTAATTGAATTGGAGACAAACTTCAATCCGGGGAGAAATGTGATTTTTGAACGACACGTGTTCGGCAGGTATAAGGAAGAAGAAGAAGAATCAATTGATAATCTTGTTTCACGTCAAAGAGAGAAAGCAGCATCTTGTGAATATAGATTATTGAAAGAGGAGCTGAAGAGAGACAAAATCGTTCTCGTCGTAAGGCAGGTGTAAGGAAGAAGAGGAAGAATCAATTGATAATCTTGTTTCACGTCAAAGAGAGAAAGCAGCATCTTGTGAATATCGATTATTGAAAGAGGAGCTGAAGAGAGACAAAATCGTTCTCGTCGTCGTGAGAGTACATGGCGTCATCTCCTGGGGTAACATGATTTACCTGTCAACGTGGCGATTGAGACAATGAGACATGTCAAGTGGAGGAGCTCACGCACATGCGGATCAGAACAATGGAGCACGTGGACGGACAACCGTGACATATGTAAATACTGTGGTAATGCAAACACACGAGGAAGAAAACACTGTCCGACCTATGGTAAAACATGCAGATCATGTGGCAGAGCTAATCACTTTACCATGGTATGCTTTAAGGAAGATGTCTTGTACAAACTACAAAGGCACGGGCATTCACACTTGTAGATGCATGCGACACCTTTCTGCAATGCAAGGTAGATTCGGAGAGCAGTTACATGACAACATTCTGGATCCCCTGGGGCAGGTAACGGCGGCTCAAACTGCCTTGTGGAGTCTCCGTAGCACCAGAGGTGTACCAACGCAAGCAGCATGAGCTATTGGTGGAGTAGAGCTGATTGTAGATGACATCCTCATGGTTGGCTGCAGAGACACAGATGATGAGGCAGACCGTGACCATGATGCAAAGTTACTGGTGTTGATGGACCGCTGCAGACAGGTTAAACTTAGACTTGGTCTGAAGAAGCTACAGTTCAAAGTGACAAAGGTCCGTTTCCATGGATACATAATGTCTTCAAATGACCTGAAAGCTGATCCTGAAAAGGTGAGGGACAACCTGGAAATGTCGCACCCAACAGACGTAAGGGTGGTCCATCATTTCATCAGCTTTGTGACTTCCCTTGCCAAATTCATGCCACGCCTCTCTGAGGTTTGTGACCCGTTGAGGAGACCGCTGGACAAGGATATGATATGGCATTGCTACCGAAACACGATGCTGCTGTGGAGGAAATAATGTGCTTGGTCACCATTGTGCCTGTATTGATGTACTATGACATCTCAAAGCCAGTCACCATACAAAGTGACCCAAGGCAAAATGGGCTTGGGTGCTGTCTCATGCAAGAGGGACAACCAGGTGCATTTGCATCAAGGGCACTAACGCTGATGCAGAAAAACTATATACAGATCGAAAAAGAATGTCTGATCATTGTGTTTGCCTATCACCGCTTCCACCACTACCTGTATGTCGAGGAAGTGATCACGGCAGAGACTGATCACAAGCCGCTCATTGCCATTTTCAGCAAGCCCCTCATAAGCGCATGTAAGCGACTCCAGAGCATGCTTCTCACATTACAAAACAACAGCCTCAGGGTTGTGTACAAGCCTGGGCCTACAATGTACATGAGCGACATGCTCAGCAGGGCAACAACAGCGGTCAGGACTCAAAGTGCGGAACATGAGCGACACTTAGTTTGTAGCATGCAGCAGGAGCAGTTTGATGTGGAGCATATCATTCAGGCAGATTACCTGAACGTCACTGATTGACGCCTGCTTCAGATCAGACAACACACAGACAGAAACTAAAACTTGCAAGCACTAAAAGTTGTTGTCTTGCCAGGATGGCCTGACCAGAGAGAGAGGAGACATCTCTTGCTGCTCGAGATTACTGGCGATACAGAGACCAAATCGGTGTGCAGAATGGCGTGCTGATCAAAGGTCATAGAGTTGTCATACTGAAGTCACTAACACCCAGAGATGCTGATGTTGGAACCCATCTGTGGATCGGTCCCATCGGCCGATGGGTCTGACCCGTTTGCGGATCCGCAGATGGGTCGCCCGACCCATCTGTGGATGCACGAGAAATGACAATGCAGACCCATCGGCCGATGGGTCTGTGCCATCTGCGGATGTGTTGTTCACCTTGAAGGAATGTGTATGCATCAATGGTGGATGAGTATGTTTATTTGAACCTAAAAATAAGCAATTGATGTCAAACGGTTATCGACAAACCACATGTCACGGACTGCTTTATCTATAAACATTTATGACATCAATTGCTTATTTTTAGGTTCAAATAAACATACTCATCCACCATTGATGCATACACATTCCTTCAAGGTGAACAACACATCCGCAGATGGCGCAGACCCATCGGCCGATGGGTCTGCATTGTCATTTCTCGTGCATCCACAGATGGGTCGGGCGACCCATCTGCGGATCCGCAAACGGGTCAGACCCATCGGCCGATGGGACCGATCCACAGATGGGTTCCAACACTGACACAAATCCACTCCAGCCACATTGGAGGGGAAACAGCTACAGACAAGCTCGTTATACTCTCTACTGGCCAAACCTGCAAACAAAGATGAAAGACTTTGTCAGTAAATGTTCCATGTGCAATGAATATGCACATGAGCAGCAGAAGGAGACTATGATGTCGCACGAGTTGCCCACACGGCCCTGGCAAATTATCAGCATGGACTTATTCAAGAACACTGGCAAAGATTTCCTCCTGATGGTCGATCACTACTCTCACCTCTGAGAAATTGAGCTTCTCCCAGATTTGTCTGCCGAGACAACATCCGGTGATGCAAGGCGCAGTTTGCACGTCACGGTCAACCAGACCGTGCGATCTCTGACAATGGGCCTCAATTTACAGGTGAGCAATTCAGACTCTTTACCACAGAATGGGAATTTGAGCATCTCACCTCCTCTCCATGACACCCAAAAGCCAACGGGAAAGCCGAGTCTGTCATCAAATTCGTAAAGAGCCTGTGGAAGAAAGCTACATGTGATGGCAATGACCCCTGGAAGGCCATACTCCAGTGGAGGAACACCGTGGAGAACAAGGATGGCAGCCCAGTGAAGCGCTTGATGTGTAGAAGGTTGAAGACGCCTTTACCTAAGATTTATGGCATGATATTTCAAAAGGTTGGGGACAGCGTATGACAAAATTTGGTGGATGAGTTTGTTGGTTGACAACAAGCAGATTCGGGTTTGGTTCAGGTCCGAATCCAGATGCTGCCTATCAGTGGGATCCAAAACGGAAACACTTCATGTAGATGAGGTATGTTCTACCGAGTGCTGTTCTTTCCTTCTTCCGATGATTTCAAACAAATTTTAAACCCGATGTTCTGAGCAAAGGCCCAACAAACGGAATTGAACTTCTCTGATCAGCTGTGGTTTGCTTGGAACAAAAGTGAAGAGCACATTTTTCCTCCCACAATCAAACTGTAATGGTATATTTTGTACGTACCACAATCTGCTCCCTTCCTGGTACATGATCTTGAAACTCATCAATCGGATCTTGAACCCTTTATAGTGGGGCAACTTAGCATAACAATTGTGCATTTTGTGAGGAAAGCACCAACTTTGGCACACTAGTAGACTATCATATTATGAAAAGATCTGGATATTGGGCCATCTCCGATTCAGAGATTTGATTTTTGCAAGATTTCAATTCGATTGGGATCGAAGAGAATACCTTCTTCGTCTTCTGTACAGTGAAGTTGCCAGCCCTGAATTCTCTGGCTACATCTGTGTGCTTCATTGGGAGTGCAACCATGTCCCTCAGGTGAACAGGGACCCACCTGGCATAGTGTGTGTGGTCTAAGGCATGGAACCATGGGACCAGTTCCGTCAGGGCATCAAGGTACATCGTGAATGAAGCCTGCCGCAGAGAACGCACGTGGACCAGTACCAACATCTCTAGTTCCAGCACAGTTGCCCAGTACTGAAAGTTGGGAATGTCTTCTCTCTGGTGACACCATCTTCGAACTCAGGCAGGTCTTCTGCATCATCAGCATATGTCATACAGTGGCGTTCATACGCACGGTGTTGCAGGATGTGCAGTGCCGCTGCAGTAATTTGATGAGCTCTTCTTGTGTGGGTGACGTGGGAAGCTCGCAGGAAGGAGTCGGCCGTCCCTGGCATTGCAATCTCAGCTTGCAAATCTGCAAAATCTGCAAATCTTGCAAAAATTAAATCTCTGAATCTGAGATGGCCCAATATCCAGATCTTTTCATAATATGATAGTGTGGCGGACACGATGGCTCGCATGGTGCTGTGACATCATTCTGTGCACCAAGAGGGTGTCGGCCACGCCCGAGGGGTAGGCGTGGCCTCGGGATATACACGGGGCGCGCAGCCCCGAGCACGTCAGTGCTATAGTTGAGCTTTGGAATCGAGACTCTTTTTGGTTACCCGCGTTGTTGCTTATCTTCTTGGCAAACAAGTCGTGCGCATAGCACCGCACTTCACTGGTGACCTCGACGCTGGTTCCGCCGCCGCTGACCAACAGAACGCGCCATGTCAAACAATGCAGTGAAGCTCCCTGAGTTTTGGGAAGCTCGGCCGAGGTATGGTTCGTGCAGGCTGAGGCACAGTTCCAACTTCGAGGCGTAACGGCGGATGAGACGTGTTATTACCACGCCATCGACGCCCTCGGGCCTGGCACAGCCGCCCGAGTCATGTCCGTCCTGCGGAACCCACTGGCCGACCACAGGTACGAGGCTTTCAAGCGTCTCCTCATCGCCACGTTCGGCCTCACGGAGTGCGAACGGGCTGACCGCCTCCTGGACCTTCCCGAACTCGGCGACACACGACCATCGGTCCGGATGGACTACATGATGTCGCTGCTGGGTGACAAAGCCCCGGATTTTTTATTCCGGGCGCTCTTTCTACGCCAGCTACCGGCACAGGTATGCCTCGCGTTGGCCGGTTCCAAAATAAAGGAACCCCGCGCTCTGGTCGTCGAGGCCGACAAGTTTTTCATGGCTTGTGACACGCGGGCGAGAGTCGGTGCGGCCATCGCGGATCCCGAGGCTGATGCTGCTGCACACCTCGTGGATCCCGAGGCTGATGCCGATGCACACCTCGTGGATCCTGAGGCTGATGCCGATGCACACCTCGTGGCCGCCGCCACGCCCCGCCCACCACCACCACGAAAGCCGCGGCCTCTGCCTCCGCCACAAACCTGGTGCCATTTGCACGCCAGGTTTGGCCACAAGGCTGGGAATTGTTGCCCGCCGTGCTCGTTTGGCAAGTCGGCAAACGCCTGGGCCGGCGCTCGGTCGCGGCTTTGAGCGTCGGCCTTTCCGGCAGCCTCCTTTTTGTCACGGACACCTTGTCCAGGCTTCGCTTCCTCTGCGACACAGGCGCACAGGTGAGCATTATCCCCGCCTCCACGTCCGACAAGCGTACCGCGGGCTGGGGCCCCGCGTTGCTTGCAGCCAACGGTACACCCATACGCACATTCGGGAAGCACTGCCTCTCCCTGCGGTTTGAAGGGCAACACTTTCAATGGACGTTCGTAACCGCCAGCGTGCCCATGGCATTGCTCGGTGCGGACTTCCTATGTGCAAATGGGTTGTTGGTGGACATGAAGCATAGATGCCTCGTCCAGGCCGAAACGTTCAGCTCGCTTGCTTGCGCGCTGAGCAGTTCATTGGGCAGCTCCCTGAGCAGCTCACCGAGTGGCTCGCCAAGCGGCTTGCTGAGCGGTTCGGTCCCGGCGAGGTTGGTCTGTACGCTTCCGGCAGCGGACAATTTCACCCGCCTCCTCGCCAGCTTCCCCGCCCTCACGCGGCCCACCTTCTCGGCGGTGGCCATCAAGCACGGGGTGGAACATCACATCCCCACCATCGGGCCACCGGTCTACGCCCGGGCACGCCGCCTCAAGCCGACGAAGCTCGCGGTGGCGAAGGCGAAGTTCGCTATGCTGGAGTGGCTGGGCATCGTACTGCGCTCCAAGAGCGCTTGGGCATTCCCACTGCACATCATGCCAAAGCCCGGCGGGGGATGGCGGCCATGCGGAGACTACCACCGCCTCAACGATGCCACCACCCCCGACCGCTACCCGTTCCCTCACATTCAGGACTTTTCCGCCCGGTTGGCGAAAATGTCCTTCTTTTCTAAGGTGGACCTCATCCGCGGATACCACCAGGTCCCCATCAGGCCGGAGGACATACCGAAGACGGCCGTCTTTACACCATTCGGCCCCTTCGAGTTTCTTCGGATGCCCTTCGGGTTGAAGAATGCGGCTCAGGCATTCCAACGGTTGATGGACAGCGTCTTGCGCAACTTGGATTGAGTTTACGTCTACCTGGACGACATCCTCGTCGCAAGCGCGTCCCGTGACGAGCACCTCTGCCACCTCCGCACGCTCTTCGAACGCCTGGGCCAGCATGGCCTGATCGTAATCCCCACCAAGTGTCGGTTCAGCATCGCCGAAATCGACTTTTTGGGGCACCGCGTCACCAGGCACGGGGCCACCCCCTTACCAGCAAAGGTGGAGGCGGTCAAGGGGTTTCCGCGCCCCTGCACGATCAGGGGGCTCCAGGAGTTCCTGGGCATGGTGAACTTTTACCACCGTTTCCTGCCCCGCGTCGCCCAGCTCCTGCGCCCCCTGCATGTTGCCCTCCGGGGGAAGCCGGGCAAAGGTGACGTCATTTGGACCGAGCAGATGGACGCGGCGTTCGCGGGCGCGAAGCTCACCTTGGCTAACGCCACCATGCTCGCGCACCCGGCGCTCGATGCACCGATCGCCCTCACCACCGACGCGTCGGACTATGCGGTGGGCGCAATGCACGAGCAATGGGTGTGTGGCGCTTGGCAACCGCTGGCGTTTTTCAGCCGGCAGCTTCGCCCGCACAAACGCCGGTACAGCACCTTTGACCACGAGTTGCTTGGGCTCCAGCTGGCGGTCCGGCACTTCCGCCATCTGCTCGAGGGCCGTTCCTTCACGGCCTTCGACGACCACAAGCCCCTGGTCTTCATGATGGACAAGGTCGCTGAGCCATGGTCGGCCCGGCAGCAGCGTCACCTCTCGGCCGTGTCCGAGTACACGATGGATATCCGGCACGTCGCGGGAAAGGACAACCCGGTGGCGGATTGCCTTTCCTGGTCCGTCGCCCACGCGGTCCACCTCGGGATCGATGATGCCCGGATGGCGGCGGACCAGACCACCGACCCCGACGTCCAGGCCTTGCGGACCGCCGTCATGGGCCTCCGCGTCACAGAGGTGCCATTCGACGGCGTGGGCACAGCCCTCTTGTGCGACGTCTCCCTCGGGCAGCTTCGCCCCATCGTGCCCACGGGCTCCGGGTTTTTGACGCCATCCACGGCCTGTCCCACCCGGGCATGAAGGCCTCCCAGAGGCTGGTCGCTGACAAGTTCGTCTGGCATGGCCTCCGGAAGGCCATCGGCGATTGGACCAGGATGTGCCTCGCGTGCCAGCGTGCGAAGGTGCACCGCCACACCCAGGCCCCGTTGGCCCCGTTCACGGTGCCCGAACGTCGGTTCGACCATGTTCACATGGACTTGGTGGGACCTCTGTCCCCCTCGCGGGGTTTCACCCACATCCTCACCATGGTGGACCGCACCAGGCGTGCCTTTGGCGGCGACTACGGCGGCGGACGTCGCGCAGGCGTTCATCGCCACCTGGGTTGCCTGGTTCGGCGCCCCCTTGGACATCTCGTCCGACCGCGGCCCCCAGTTCACCTCGGAGCTCTGGGGGGCGGTCGCGCAGGGGCTCAACATTCAGCTGCACCGCACCACGGCCTACCACCCCCAGGCCAACGGCCTGTGCGAGCGCTTCCACCGCTCCTTGAAGGCCGCGCTCCGGGCCACCCTCCGCGACAGCAGCTGGGTCGACAGGCTCCCCTGGGTCCTGCTGGGCCTCCGGACGGCGCCCAAGGACGACCTGCGTGCATCCGCGGCGGAGTTGGTCTTCGGACAACCGCTGCGGGTACCGGGCAAGTTCCTCCCCGACTCCACTGCACCATGGTCCGTGGCGCAGCAGCGCTCCGCACTGCAGGAGACCTCCCGGAGGTTTGCCCCGGTGCCGACGGTGCACCACGGGTGCCCGCCAACGCATGTCGCACCGGAGCTTCGCACGGCGGAGTACTTGTTCATCCGCCACGACGCCCACCGGACACCGCTGCGGCCCCCATACGACGGGCCCTTCCACGTGCTGGAGACCGGGGCGAAACACTTCACCTTCGACATCGGCGGTACTCCTGACCGCATTTCCGTGGACCGCCTCAAGCCAGCCCACCTCGACGTGGACCACCCCCCCCGCCAGTGGCTCGGCCCCCGTGTCGGGGCCACCCCCCGGCGGGCGGACCTCCGGGACCACCCAGCCCCACCGGCACGCCCCCCCCCCCCCCGGTCCTGCACCCATCCCAGGTGCCGCCGGGGGCATCCCAGATGACATCCCGGCATCCCAGACGCTGGCAGCCGCCAGAGGGCGCTTCGGCCGGGTCAGCGGTTTGCGCAAACTGACCCTTTAGGTTCGTGGGAATTCTGGGGGGGGGGGGGGCGTGTGGCGGACACGATGGCTCGCTGGCGCGGTGACATCATTCCGCGCACCAAGAGGGTGTCGGCCACGCCGGAGGGGTAGGCGTGGCCTCGGGATATACACGGGGCGCGTAGCCCCGAGCACGTCAGTGCTATAGTTGAGCTTTGGAATAAAGCCTCTTTTTGGTTACCCGCGTTGTTGCTTATCTTCTTGGCAAACAAGTCGTGCGCATAGCACCGCACTTCAATAGTCTACTAGTTTGCCAAATTTGGTGCTTTCCTCACAAAATGCACAATTGTTATGCTATATTTAGCTTAGCTGCCGGTCTATGATGACTTCAGGTACGACAAGTCCTGTTTGTGTACAAATATGACAAAGTCTTACATGCAGATGAAACACACCTGCGATCCATTACATTATGATGCTTTGCAGTGGTTCACCTCTATGGTAACCCTCTATGGTAACCGTTCACCTTTTACAAAGATGGTAACTTATCTGAATATCCAAACAGTATCATCTTTCTGAGTTCACTTCACCACAAATACAGGTGCTCGTTATCCATACCTGGTATAGTGAATACCACTTTACACAGGTGGTCCATTCTCAAAAAGGAATGAAGAATACCCCGCAGACCGTGGATCAAAGGTCATGATAGTCCCACAAAAAGGTAAATCTTCTATAATTTGTTCATCAGATATGTCAACAGGTTACCTTCTATCAAAGGTTACCTGCCTGAAGAAACGTGCAGAGGAGAGTGGTGACGAATCCACAACCACAGGTGCTCATCCTGAAAAGAACGTTATCTTCCACCATTCTGCTAAATCATTCCGGAATGATGTGAAGGCCACTTGTGAGAAACTGAGGAGAAGAAGAATCCAGAAGGTGATCCATCGCTGTTTTTTCATCGCTATGTTTCTGCACCTGAATGTGTACCTGTGTCCCTCTATATTCACGTGACCTGGATGGTGACTGATGCAACTCCAGAGATGAATGAGTCAGACATAAAAGTGAAACTGAGTGAGAGAAATCGGGAAAAAGTGCTGAATATGGATCAAGGTATTTGTGCACCTGTAGCAGGTATCCCCACTGGCATTTCACACCTTAAAACAAACCAGGAGTAAAGAAGTAGTTAAAATGTTGAACCGTTTTATCAATATCATCATGTATCAAATAGCCAGAGATGTATCGCTTCCATGTCACGGACTAGTGAGGAGGACCAGGAACAAGGTGAGCTCTTGATTCCCACAAACCTGAAAGGTGGAAAATTCACTCAAAGTGCCATTGGTAACCTGGACTTCCATCAACACACACGGGAAGGTACAACAACGCGTGGCACTACCCACAACATCTACCAACATTCAGGTAACGATGATGAGGTGTTGAAAGCTTTTACATCAGGACCATGAACCAAAACACCTGGAGAGCTCCATGGGCAGGAATTCAGCACTTCCAGACTGAGGTGAGTGGTCTAACCTTGAGAGATCGACAGCAAAGTTGTTCCTTGTGCGGCCGGAAACTTGTACAAGAACCAAGAGATACGAAGGTGTATTGTGTACATCAAATGGTGCTCGTACTAAAAAGGTGTGTGGAAGGTGAAAGAGCTGGCAGGTGGGAACAGCACCTTGAGGGATAAACATGCTGCCATAGTGTAGCAGCATAGCAAACCTGTTGTGCATTTTGTGATACAAGCACCAAATTTGGCACAAATGTACATTAATATGTTGCGAACATTTTCAGATATTGGGCCACTTGAAATTCCGTAATTTTTTTTTTCAATTTTTTTCAAATTTCGTAATTTCAAATTTTTCGGGTGACACCGTCACAATTTCGGTCTTCGAGGCCGGCCGATATAGTGGGGCGGCTTAGCCCAAATATTCAAAAGAATTGTGCATTTTGTGATACAAGCACCAAATTTGGCACAAATGTACATTAATATGTTGCGAACATTGTGTGGTCAGCAATGAAGACGAGAGTATGAATTACATGTATGCAAAAGACCTTGTGAACCAGTGAAGCAAATACACGGGTAAGCATGAATTAAATCTAGGGCATGATATAATTTCCATGATGTTTACCTCTACACTCAATGGTGGAAGGAGGTAATGTTTTGATCCCAGCTTGTCTGTATGTCTGTTTGTCTGTTAGTCCACAAAATTCCAGACAAAGCTTGTAGTAGTGGTAGTTGTAGTGGTAGTGGTGATAACAGAAATTGTTATATAGAACTGAACTTATATTATTATTATATGCAGAAAATAACTTCATTTCTATATGCCCTGCAGTGGACAGGTTAATTGGTTTATGCACTGAAGGGGTCACCCTGGTGTGCACTGCTGTGTTCTGCCTCACTGAGTTGTTCAGGTATGATGTACTCAGCACAAGCTTCCGGTCGGCCCGGAGGTGGGGGTGCGGGGCCTGTCACGGAACGTCAAAACAAACGGCCTGCCGGGGCCGCCCAAAAGTCGGGCGTGAGGGGCGCGTCCACTAATGGAACGCCTCTCGCTTCCCAGATCGAGGGCCACGTGGTCAGGAGAACCTCGTCCCTTCCGGTCACACTTTGCCTATCGGCCGGCCTCGAAGACCGAAATTGTGACGGTGTCACCCGAAAAATTTGAAATTACGAAATTTGAAAAAAATTGAAAAAAAAAATTACGGAATTTCAAGTGGCCCAATATCTGAAAATGTTCGCAACATATTAATGTACATTTGTGCCAAATTTGGTGCTTGTATCACAAAATGCACAATTCTTTTGAATATTTGGGCTAAGCCGCCCCACTACCATACCTGATATCTACGAGACACAGTAAACACGTGGCAGGTATCCCACAATACCTGATGGTGATGAAGAAGCATCCACCACCAGATACATGTACAGAATTCCAACAGGTACATTTCACTGTGAGTGAAACTCGCGGTAAATTCAATGGTGTTTGGACCGACGAGGCTTCAGAACAGAACCAAATATGGTGTTTAATCATGGATTCTTCTTCTTCTTTTGAATGCGGCACAAGGTGTCGGGGTGGCGTCACTGACTGAGTGCATTGGTGTGACGTAGATGACCAATGACCTGTGCAGGTTACGGTGGATTTGTTCTATAATTTGTTCAGGATGCCGGCGACAGCTCACCTGCTCTTCACGAAGGACACCTTTGGTTCTTCAACGTTCACCAACTAATGTCGGTGAACGGGATTCCCGTTTAACGTTCATCCGAGGGACTGTACTCGCATTGATGGATCATCCCACCTGTGAAACACCGTGATGAGCCCCCTACCGCGCAATGATGGATCATCCTACCTGTGAAACACCGTGATGAGCCCCCTACCGCGCATTGATGGATCATCCTACCTGTGAAACACTGTGATGAGCCCCATACCGCGCATTGATGGATCATCGTACCTGTGAAACACCATGATGAGCCCCCTACCGCGCATTGATGGATCATCCTACCTGTGAAACACCGTGATGAGCCCCATACTGCGCATTGATGGATCATCCTACCTGTGGAACGCCGTGATGAGCCCCTTACCGAGCATTGGTGGATCATCCTACCTGTGAAACACCGTGATGAGCCCCTACCGCGCATTGATAAATCATCCTCCAAGTGAAACACCGTGATGAGCCCCCTACCGCGCAATGATGGATCATCCTACCTGTGAAACACCGGGGTGAGCCCCCTATCGTGCATTGATAAATCATCCTACATGTGAAACACCGGGATGGGCCCCATATCGTGCATTGATAAATCATCCTACCTGTGAAACACCATGATGAGCCCCCGATCCGCGCATTGATATATCATCCTACATGTGAAACACCATGATGAGCACCATGCCGCCCATGATGGATCATCCTACCTGTGAAACACCATGATGAGCCCCTATCACGCATTGATGGATCATCCTACCTGTGAAACAACATGATGAGCCCCATACCGCGCATTGATGGATCATCCTACCTGTGAAACACCATGATGAGCCCCCATCACGCATTGATGGATCATCCTACCTGTAAAGCATCATGATGAGCCCCCTACCACGCATTGATGGATCATCCTACCTGTGAAACACCATGATGAGCCCCCTACCGTGCATTGATGGATCATCGTACCTGTGAAACACCATGATGAGCCCCCTACCGCGCATTGATGGATCATCCTACATGTGAAACACCATGATGAGCCCCCTACCGCGTATTGATGGATCATCCTACCTGTGAAACACCATGATGAGCCCCCTACCGCACATTGATGGATCATCCTACCTGTGAAACACCATGATGAGCCCCCTACCGCGCATTGATGGATCATCATACCTGTGAAACACCCTTGTTTTCAATTCCACTGCACATTGTTCCCTTTTGTGACGTCACAAAGTACATTTCGTACATGTTTTATGGCAGGTATTTCACTCACGAGTCACGATACAAACGTAACACCTGGTAAGATTCGTCATACAGGTTGTAATATCAACATTCAATGGCGTCGACGTGTAAAATAAAAAAGAGAAGTGAACAGGTACACATACATTCAAAGTACACCGCCCCCATGCCAAATAATTAAATATCCTTCAGAGCGGCATTGCCGGGGCGCCTCCGGCGCCCGGCAATACCGCAGTGCAGCTCATTGAGGCTGCATTGCGAGGGAGAGGTGTACACTAATTGATTGATTAATTGTATAATTAAAATCAATAAAAGATTATCACAAAATATTTTCATAATCAATTCGCTAATAGCATAACTAAACCACTAGTGCTTCATCCAAAGATGTATCTTTCAGAAATTTAATTAAATAAGTCATTAATAAAAAATTAAATAATTAATTGATTACTCAATAAATAATTAATCAATTAATCAATAAATAATTAATCGATTAAATGATTAATCAATAAATCAAAAATATCCTTGATAGCCACATCACTTGGTCACTCATGTCCAAATATTAGCTTCCCAGCTCAAAAGGTGCCTGAGATATTCGCCAAATGAGAAAGAAAATAAATAAATGATTAATAATGAAAATAAATAAATAATAATCATAAAAAATTTTAATTATTAATCAATTTGGTCAGAGAACACATAAACTACCACTATTTCATCAGAATCTGTAAGTGAAAAAAAAATTTTTTTTTGGTCATTAATCAAATAATTAAATAATTAATCCATTAATTGATTAATTAATAAATCAAAAATATCCTTTGCAGCCAAATCACCTGGTCATTGGCATGTCCAAATATCAGCTTCCTAACTCAAAAGGTGCCTGAGTTAATGGTCAGAAGAGAAACGAAATTTAATTAATTAAATAAGTACTTAATTAATCGCTAATAATTAAATAACTCCTCAATTAATTGATTAATGAAAAAAAAAATACCGTTTTCGACAAAGGACTTGCTCACTACTGTGCCGAAATTTCAGCTTCCTTGCTCAAAGGATGGCTGAGATATCGTCCGGACAAACAAGAAAGCAAGAAAACAACCAAGAAAACAAACAGCCAGAGTGAAAACTGAGTACTCCCTTTCAGCGTGCGTCACTGCCGAGCCCCCTTCGGTGACCGGCAATGACGATTTGCAATGCCTGGAGATGGCATAGGAAAGGAGCGGTGTACAATTAGTGAATGTTTAACATGAAGGTGTTTCCTGTTCTTTGTTTAAATATCCGGAGATAGCAAGAACGACGTCCTCACTTCCAAAAGTTGTAGGGTCGAGTTTCCCCCAATTGGGGAAATTCGAGGGTGAACCCCAACCTGCCCTTCCCGGAGTGCAATGTCGCCCTGAGAGCAGCACCTGTATGATCACGGTTTACCTCCCGCCAGGTGAATATGAATTGTTAATCACAGTACTTGACGTGACGCCTTCTCTGGAATTTCCATTCACTTGATGACGCCAAATGAACTTAGTGACGTCACAATACCGGTTATTAAATGATGATTTCATCGCTGTTTTTGATTGGATGGAAAAGATTTCCACCAAGATTAAAAGATTAAAACCTCCGTGGGAAACAATGAGAACCTGAAGTTTCGGGTGTGAACCCTTCATCGGACAAAAAGAGATATTAACACCGGAAAGGTCACCTGGTCATGTTTCCAACGGTGTAATTAGCGACACCTGATGAACGTTCTGTTAATTCCATCCAGGGTTCCACATTCCACCTGTGATCCGATCCAAACCCACTCTCACCCTCGCTATGGACCTTATGCATATGACGTCACACACCCTTAGACATGGAAGTGCCGGGTGAAGGTGCCCCCATTCACCAAAGGAAAGAAGCAACTTGAAAAAGTAGAAGTTGACTGGAGCAGAGAACTTTCTTGTGTTCGGATCCATGTTGAACGGGTAATTGGAATGGTGAAGTAAAAATATACTGCACTCCAAAATCGCATTCCCATCACACGGATATATGATGGGACATCGCCAGAAGCGACTGTGGACAAAATCGTACAAGTTGCGTGTGCTCCCGTAAATCTTTGTCCAGGAGTAGTTCCTCCGGACTGATTATCGTGGAAGTGTTATTTTATGGATCCACAGTTTCATTCACATTGTTAAATACGCACATGAAACAAAACAAAATGACAAGTAACATAAAGTTGCAGCAGTTTTATTGTCACAGTTGTGTCAGCTTCAAAACATGTGTACACGTATCATGTGCAGCTTCAAAACATGTGTACACGTATCATGTGCAGCTTCAAAACATGTGTACACGTATCATGTGCAGCTTCAAAACATGTGTACACGTATCACGTGCAGCTTCAAAACATGTGTACACGTATCACGTGCAGCTTCAAAACATGTGTACACGTATCATGTGCAGCTTCAAAACATGTGTACACGTATCATGTGCAGCTGCAAAACATGTGTACACATATCATGTGCAGCTTCAAAACATGTGTACACGTATCATGTGCAGCTTCATTTATTGTTCACAGAAAATATGTCGTGTATAAATTTCTACAGAAACATTTCAAACATTACTACATCCATTGTTACTTCACCAAAAAATAATTTTCATGATTCATTCACCATGTGGAATTAATGAAAAAGACTTCAACATGTGCTTCTTGGATAATAAATGTTGTTTCAATTCGGGCGTTCGGGGAGCGGCGCAGGCCAGGCAGCCATAGCTGAGCGTCGCAGGCCAGGCAGCCATAGCTGAGCGGCACAGGCCAGGCAGCCATAGCTGAGCGGCGCAGGCCAGGCAGCCATAGCTGAGCGGCGCAGGCCAGGCAGCCATAGCTGAGCGGCGCAGGCCAGGCAGCCATAGCTGAGCGGCGCAGGCCAGGCAGCCATAGCTGAGCGGCGCAGGCCAGGCAGCCATAGCTGAGCGGCGCAGGCCAGGCAGCCATAGCTGAGCGGCGCAGGCCAGGCAGCCATAGCTGAGCGGCGCAGGCCAGGCAGCCATAGCTGAGCGGCACAGGCCAGGCAGCCATAGCTGAGCGAGCGCCGTTGACTCACACATGAACTGTCAGGGCCTTTGTTTGCCCTCTAAGATGGCGTCGCGATTGGTTGTTTGGTGCTTCGTGATGTCAATGCACAAGGTCAATTCCAATTAAGGGAGCCGTGACGTCACGTTCTCGCCCAAAACGCGATTTCGAGCGTGAGGAGCCATATAATGTATGCATGTTGCGGGGCCGGCGCGCTATCTTGGGAAATACGGGTCTGTGAGGGTCGCCATTGGTATCTACGTTCGCGCACGGTTCTCTCCCACAAAACTACGTTTAGTTTGTCCAAATCCAACCAGCCGTTCCAATGAGATGAGTAGTTTTGTGTGCCGTGCCGTCATGAATCCAATCGGCTGGATATTTATTCATTTATTGAACCGAAGATGTTCTTTGTCTAGTTCGTGTGAAGCAACCAGAAGGCCGAGAGAGCTGCAGCTGGTCTCGTTAGTTAGGCCTGGATCCTATCTCGTTTGACATGAAGTTGTAAGTGTCTGTGATAATCTGGTGGACTGGGAGAAGAGATCGTGGGAGACCATCGGCATGGATTCAAGCGCTTCCGCGTTAGCCGTTTAGCCCAGCTGTGAATGTGCCGATTTGAATAACACCATACAGCCCATCTGCGCATGCGCGGCTTTGATACACATGCACCGTGTCATCCCGCACACGAAGATTGGTCCAGGGGTGTCGTCATTTGCGCATGCGCGCTTTTTTCAGCATTCAAATGCTTCGGCAATCGCCTGTTAGACGACTTGCGCACGCGCAGTGTTGACGCGATCAACGCGTTGGAATGTTTGACGGTACGGCGAGGCGATCTCGAGAACGAAATGGCAGTCTTGAAGAACTTAATGATTTACAGAATAAATACATTTAAAAATAACTTATTAAGCTTGTGTTCATTATTTACAAAAAGGCCGACCTGTCCCATTGGCTGTCTTTAATTTCTCTCTGGACGGTGCGACGGCAGATCAGGAGGACCGCAAGGCATGAGGACACAAAAAACAACACCTTTATATGTGCAATCCATGCTTTTCGAAAAAAAAGAAAAAAAAACCGCATCGCCGCATCAATTCTGGAACCTTCGTCTGACCAGAGACCAGCAATATATTTTTTTCAGCCAAAGCACATTTTCGACATTTGACTATACTACGCAACATAAATGTCTCAACAAACATATAATAAATAATTTTTATCATGTTTTAAAGCTATCTACGCTATTTCTAAAGCACTTCCAGTCATATGGATTCGCACTTTCGGTCAAGTTGGCGGCCATTTTGAAAATCGCCCAAAAACTCGATTTATCGGGAAATTTTGAGATGGCGCTATATCAGATATTTACCACAACAATCAGTTCTAACATTCCTGAAAATTTGGAGCTTTTAACAGAAAGTGAACAATTTAGGCAAAAATCTGCACATATCTGCCCCCACTACAATCGGTAAACGTGATCTTGTCTCCCACGAGGAATGTCTTGGGGGTTGTCTGTGGAATCTTTCGCTCATTACAATTTACCTGGACCTTGATACAGCATTCGTTCGTTTACAAAGAACAACCGTTCGATTTGAACACCTGGAAGCACCTGTGCAGGTAACAAAAGGGGATTGGTGTGAGGAGAAGCAATGGGAATGTCATGTACTTCACCTGGACATTTTCCCTCATGGCTAAAATGATCCTTCTTTACCGACGATCTTGAACATGTCCAGGTTCGAATCCAGACCCAGGTATAAACTGCCGTCCAGGTGTTTCACGGTGTGGGAATAATCTGTGTTCTCTTAAAATTAATTGCGAGTAATTGCGACACGTAAACAAAACCGAATGCCTGTATCGATTATTATGAATGTTTAATTGTCCTGGAGAGATGATTTTACCTTCAAGTGAAATTACCTTCAGTACAAGAACTCCATGTTTTTAATAACCAAAAATAACTTCTTTTTTTTCTTTTTTTTTGTTTTGTATACTGAATCGAGGCTCGTGAAAGAGCTAGCATTACCTCACAAACAAATCAACCAGACAAACAAAATATATAAAAAGAGAGAGCGGAAGATAGGGAGAGAAAGGGAAGCACACAAACACAACATTTGAGAGCAGGGAGATGTGTGGAAGGGAGAGGGCTTGGGGGGAGGAGGCGTGGGCAGGGGGTGGGGGGGAAGGTAGAAGTATAAAACATAAGAACACCAAGGACTTCCAGGACAGAAGTTGGTATTTCAAAAAAGTGGAATTGGGGTGAAATTAGCGGGGGTAGAAAAGGTCAAGGTTTTGGATGGGGGAAGATAAGAGATGGTGGTGAACAGCTGTTTTAAAGACCTGGAGGGTGGAGTGGGATTGAAGAGAGTGAGGGAGTTTGTTCCAGAGGCGGGAGAAAAGAGGAATGAAGGAGTGAAGGTGAGCAGAGCGTCTTGATTTTGGCAGTTTAACCATGAGAGGGTTGCAGGCAGATCTTGTGCGTCCTCTAGGAATATTTGCGGGACAGAGCCCAGAGAGAGCTGGGGGGGGGCAAGGCCAGAGAGGAGTCGGTAGAAGACGGAAAGACCACCAACCTGCCTGCGGTGAGTGAGTGAGAGGCCCTTGGAGTTAGCTTCATCGCGGGAGATTCCAATGATTCTGAAGCTTTGGTTTCAACAGCATGAAGACAAGCTAGGTGTGAGGCAGGAGCACCAGCCCAGAGGGGGGAGCAGTATTCCATTGAGCTGCGGATGAAAGCCTTGTATGTGGTGAGGAGCTCAGGTGTGCAAAGGAAGGACTTCGCACGACGGAGGATGCCCAGTCGGCGACTGGCTTTGGAGGCGAGATTTGAAATGTGGTTTTCCCAGGAAAGATCATGTCAGATAGTGAGACCCAAAAGCTTGAGTGACAGAACTTCTTGGAGAGGATTATTCAGAAAATGGATGGGAGGGTTGTCCAATCGGTGTTTTCGGAGAGACATCGTAAGAGTGTGAGATTTGTCAGGATTGAAAGACATGTTCCACTTGTTTGCCCAGTCTGTGATTTTGTCCAGGTCTGCAGAGAGTGAGGAGGCTGCAGACTGCCGATCTGAGTGATGAAGAATGGAGCAACAGAGAGTGGAGTCAACAGCAAAGAGATAAAGAGTATTTTCAAGAGAGTCAGAGAGATCATTGATGAAGACCAGAAAAAGCACAGGGTCGACGTGCACGTGGTCGAACCGGCGCTTGGGCACATCAAAAGGGGCCAACGGGGCCTCGGTGTGGCGGTGGACCTTTGCGCGCTGGCACGCGAGGCACGTCCTGGCCCAGTCGCGGACGTCCTTCCGGAGGCCAGGCCAGACGAACTTCGCCGCGACGAGCTTCTGGGACGCCTTCATGCCCGGTGGGACAGGCGGTTGATGGCGTCGAAAACTGGGCGCCGCCAGCCAGTGGGCACAATGGGGCGAGGCCGGCCGAGGGAGACGTCGCATAGGAGGGCCGCGCCCGCGGCGTCGAACGGCACCTTGGTGACGCCGAGGCCCGTGACGGCGGTCCGCAAGGCCTGGATGCCGGGGTCAGCGGTCTGGTCCTCCGCCATCCGGGCATAGTCGACCACGAGGTGGACTGCATGCACGACGGACCGGGAAAGGCAATCCGCCACCGGGTTGTCTTTACCCGCCACGTGACGGATGTCCGTCGTGTACTCGGACACGGAAGAGAGGTGACGCTGCTGCCGTGCCGACCATGGCTCGGCGACCTTGGCCATCGCGAACACAAGGGGCTTGCGGTCGACGAAAGCCGTGAACGGGCGGCCCTCCAGTAGATGGCGGAAGTGTCAGACCGCCAGGTGGAGCCCGAGCAGCTCGCGGTTGAAGGTGCTATAGCGGCGTTCGTGCGGGCGAAGCTGCCGGCTAAAAAACGCCAGCGGTTGCCAAGCACCACGCACCCACTGCTCGTGCACCACGTAGTCTGACGCGTCGGTGGTGAGGGCGATCGGTGCATCGGGCGCCGGGTGCACCAGCATGGTGGCATCGGCCAGGGCCAGATTTGCACCTGAAAACGCTGCGGCCATTGGCTCCGACCACGCGATGTCACCTTTGCCCGGCTTCCCCCGTAGGGCCTCGTGCAAGGGGCGGAGGAGCTGGGCGACGTGGGGCACGAAGCGGTGGTAAAAATTTACCATGCCCAGGAACTCCTGGAGCCCCTTGATCGTGCGGGGCCGCGGGAAATCCCTGACCGCCTCCACCTTGGCCGGTAAAGGGACGGCCCCGTGCCTGGTGATGCGGTGCCCCAAGAAGTCGATGTTGGCGACGCCGAAACGGCACTTGGCGGGGTTGATGATTAGTCCATGCTGGCCCAGGCGTTCGAAAAGCGTGCGGAGGTGGAGCAGGTGCTCCTCCCTGGACGCGCTCGCGATTAGGATGTCGTCCAGGTAGACAAAAAGGAAAGGTAAGTCATGCAAGACGTTGTCCCCATAAGCCGTTGGAACGCCTGGGCCGCATTCTTCAACCCGAAGGGCATCCTCAGGAACTCGAAGAGGCCGAAAGGGGTGATGATGGCCGTCTTCAGGACATTGTCCCATTGGACGGGGACCTGATGGTAGCCCCGGATGAGGTCCACCTTGGAAAACACGGTCGTGTTTGCCAACCGGGCGGAAAAGTCCTGGATATGCGGGACCGGGTAGCGGTCGGGGGTGGTGGCATCATTGAGCCGGCAGTAGTCCCTGCACGGCCGCCGTCCTCCGCCGGGCTTCGGCACAATGTGCAGAGGAGAAGCCCAAGCACTGTTGGAGCGCCGTACGATCCCCAGCCGCTCCAGCGTGGCGAACTCCGCTTTCGCCACGGCGAGCTTCGTGGGCTCGAGTCGGCGTGCCCGGGCATAGACCGGCGGCCCGACCGTGGGGATATGGTGCTCCACCCCATGCTTAACAGCCACTGCTGAGAAGGTGGGCCGCGTGAGGGCCGGGAAACTGGCGAGGAGGCGGGTAAATTCGTCCGCTGCCGGAAGCGTGCAAACCAAACTAGCCAGGACGGAACCTTTCAGCAAGCTGCTTGGCAATCCGCTCGGTGAGCCGCTCAGTGAGCTGCTCAATGAGCCGCTCAGCGAACAAGCGAGCGAGCTGAAGGTTTTAGCCTGGATGATCCGTTTGCGCTTTAAGTCGACCAACAGACGATGCGCACATAGGAAGTCCGCACCGAGCAGTGCCATGGGCACGCTGGCGGTGACGAACTACCATTGAAAGCGCTGCCCTCCGAACCGCAGGGAGAGGCAACGCTTCCCGAATGTGCGGATGGGTGTGCCGTTCGCGGCCAGCACAGCGGGGCCCTGACCCGCGGTTTGCTTGTCGGACGCGGAGGCGGGGAGGATGCTTACCTGCGCTCCTGTGTCGCAAAGGAAACGGCGCCCGGACAAGGTGTCCATGATGAACAGGAGGCTGCCGGAATGGCCGACGCTCATGGCCACAAGTGAGTGCCGGCCCGGTCGTTTCCCGACTCATCAAAAGCACACGGCGGGCGACAAGTTTTAGCCTTGTGGCCGAACCTGGCATGGTAGTAGCACCAGGTTTGCGGTGGTGGCGGCCGCGTCGGCCGTGCCGGCGGTGGTGGTGGTGGCGGCGGCAATGGTGGGCAGGGCGCAGCAATGGCTGCGTGAGAGGAGCAGGGGGCACCGTGGCCGCAGCACCGGGATCCACCACGGCAGCACCGTAAACCGACCGTGTGTCGCAGGCCGCGAAAAACTCGTCGGCCTCTACGGCCAGGGCGCGGGGCTCCTTTATTTCGGAATGGGCCAGCGCGAGGCGTATCTGTAGAGGTAGCTGGCGTAGGAACAGCACCCAGAATAAGAAATCCGGAGGCTGGTCGCCCAGCAGCGACAGCATACAATCCATCCGCACAGATGGTCGTGTGTCGCCGAGGTCAGGAAGGTCGAGGAGGCGGTCAGCGCGTTCGGCCTCCGTGAGGCCAAACGTGGCGAGGAGGAGACGTTTGAGGGCCTCGTACTTGTGGTCGCCCGGCAGGTGCCGAAGGATGGATACGACAAGGGCGGCAGTGCCGGGCCCGAGGGCCGCGACCACGTGGAAGTACCGGGCCTCGTCGGCCGTGAGGGGGAAACTCGACCCGACAATTTTTGGTTGTGGGGACTTCAATCTCACTATACTTGGATATTTAAACAAAGAACAGGTAAACACCTTCATGTTAAACATTCACGAGTTCACTTCTCTTTTGAATTTTACACGTCGACGCCATTGAATGTTGATATTACAACCTGTATGATGAATCTTCCCAGGTATTACGTTTGTATCGTCAGTGAAAAACCTGATATAAAACATGTACGAAACGTGCTTTGTGACGTCACAATAGGGAACAATGTGCAGTGGAATTGAAAACAAGGGTGTTTCACAGGTAGGATGATCCATCAATGCGCGATAGGGGGCTCATCCCAGTGTTTCACAGGTAGGATGATCCATCATGCGCGGTATGGGGCTCATCACGGTTTTTCACAGGTGGGATGATCCATCAATGTGCGGTATGGGGCTCACACCGGTTTTTCACAGGCAGGATGATCCATCAGTGCGTGGTAGGGGGCTCATCATGGTGTTTCACAGGTAGCATGATCCATCAATGCACGATAGGGGGCTCATTATGGTGTTTCACAGGTAGGATGATCCATCAATGTGCGGTAGGGGGCTCATCATGGTGTTTCACAGGTAGGATGATCCATCAATGCACGGTAGGGGGCTCATCATGGTGTTTCACAGGTATGATGATCCATCAATGCGCGATGGGGGGCTCATCCCAGTGTTTCACAGGTAGGATGATCCATCAATGTGCGATTGGGGGCTTATCATGGTGTTTCACAGGTAGGATGCTCCATCAATGTGCGATAGGGGGCTCATCCCGGTGTTTCACAGGTAGGATGATCCATCAATGTGCGATGGGGGCTCACCGCGGTGTTTCAAAGGTAGGATGATCCATCAATGCACGGTAGGGGCTCACCACAGTGTTTCACAGGTAGGATGATCCATCAATGCGCGGTAGGGGCTCACAACGGTGTTTCACAGGTAGGATGATCCATCAATGCGTGGTATGGGCTCATCACGGTGTTTCACAGGTAGGATGATCCATCAATGCGCGGTGGGGGCTCATCCTGGTGTTTCACAGGTAGGATGATCCATCAATGCGCGGTATGGGCTCATCACGGTGTTTCACAGGTAGGATGATCCATCAATGTGCGGTATGGGGCTCATCACGGTGTTTCACAGGTAAGATGATCCATCAATGCGAGTACCGTCCCTCGGATGAGCGTTAAACGGGAATCCCGTCTGCCGACATTAGTTGGTGAACGTTGAAGATCGCACGGTGTCCTTCGTGAAGAGGAGGCGTACTATCGCCGGCATCCTGAACAAATTACAGAGCAAATCCACCGTAACCTCCACAGTTCATTGGTCATCAACGTCACCTCCCTGCACTCGGTCAATTACGCGACCCCGACACTTTGTGCCACATTCAAAAGAAGAAGAATCCATTATTATACACCATGTTTGTTTCTGTGCTGAAGCCTCGTCAGTCCAAACACCATTGAACTTACCGCTAGTTTCACTCACAGTGAAATGTACCTGTTGGAATTCTGTACCTATATCTGGTGGTGGATGCTTCTTCATCACCATCAGGTATTGTGGGATACCTGCCACGTGTTTACTGTGTCCAGTAAATATCAGGTATGGCAGCATGTTTATACCTCAAGGTGCTGTTCCCACCTGCCAGCTCTTTCAGCTTCCACACACCTTTGTCGTATGAGGACCATGTTGGGCACTTTACTAAAACTTTACTGGGCACTTTACTAAAAAAAAAAAATTGTTCTGAACGCCTTAATATTTTGTTATTTGATGGAAGAAACTGTTTGAAGAGTAGAACTTTTGGAATTTTGTGGATATATTTATCGGTTCCGGAGATATATGAATTTTTGTTTTTGAATATACCATCATTTTTGTGTATTGTTTATCATGTAGCAAGGACACAAAAGTTGTG
The DNA here is from genome assembly GCF_964187855.1 of Myxine glutinosa. NCBI lineage: Eukaryota > Metazoa > Chordata > Myxini > Myxiniformes > Myxinidae > Myxine > Myxine glutinosa. The sequence continues at coordinate 430,911,373 of NC_136261.1, forward strand.
CAATAAACAAGATTTCATTTTGAAAAATAGAATCATTTGTCGTTTTGAACGTTTCTCGTTCTAATAAAACCCCACAAACTATATGTGTTCAGAATCAGTAGAAACTCAGCTGTCAAAAACAGTATATATTTTTTTACCTTGGCATGACCTTGACATGATATCGACGACCTTCAGATTGTGCTTGGCCCAATCTGATATGAATGGCGGCCATGAAGCTCATTGCCCGGGCACAGGTATCACGTCGCGCTACCGCGCAACAACCCCCCTGCCTTTCCAAACAGTATAGAAGAAAAACTAACAGGCCCTTCTGGCTGATATATACATCACCAGCTGAGGTACCCGGCTTCGCCCGGGTTGAATAAGAATAATACAAATATATGATGAAAAGAACATGTATATTTTAGACCAATATCACAGTACATTTCCTACATGACGTTTTGTCAATTTTCAATTTCTCAAAACCTCTTGGTATGCAACATTTCTGGTTTTCTTACTTGGTGCCAAGACATAAAGATTGCTTGGTTTTCCAACCCTAGAGCAGCCCTCGTACAGATGGCCATGGGCAAACACTTGTGCTGTGAAGTTCAGGCCTACAACCTTCATCGATTGCCCCTGCGCCCTGTTGATGGACATAGCAAAACATAGCCTGATGGGGGAACTGAATCCTCTTGAAGGAGAATGGAAGGTCAGGTGGAATAAGTGGTATCCTTGGAATGAATATTTTCTCTCCTCTGTATTGTCCTGAGAGGATGGTTGCCTCTAGGAGATGCGGCATCATTTGCTGGATTGTCAATCGTGTTCCATTACACAGCTTTGGTGGATCAAGATTCCTTAGAAGCATGAATGGTGCTCCCACCTTAAGAATCAACCTGTGTGTTGGGAGTCCTTGAGGCTGACGACTGTTGAGAAACTCAGTTGGGAGGTTTACTGCCTGATCTTCATCTGTCACTTTGTCAGGAGAATCATAATTTCTTTCATGACCGGGCAGCAAACGTCATTATGTGCGACTTTACGTCACTCCTACGGACGTGAAAACATTTGTTTTCCTTAAAAATATATTTAAAATAAATAAAATAGTACATAAATTAACAATAAAATAAGCTAAAAAACAATTTAAAATACAATAAAAAGCACATTAAAAATATATAAATATGTAAGTACAGTATACTGTACATACGGGCAACTGCTGATTCTCATTCAAAACAGAGGCGACGTACAGTATTCCTTTACTGTGTCTGTGTTAGCCATGGGTCCGAAGAAGGATAATGCTCGTGTTTCCAAGCGTAATGTGGTTACGATGGACGATAAGGTAAATCTGATTAAAAGGTATGGAAAAGGTGGAAAAGTGTCGGTGATAGCGCATAGATCTTATCGCGAATCGGAAACGCAATGCATCATGGGATTGGAAAGGGGCAATAGCGCGGCCACAAACGACACCATGGAATTGCAGCTGGCCCGCTTTTTTAAACCATTGATATTAAAATAAAAAGTAGCCTATAACCACCAGGATTTTATGCCGATTCCGAATCTGTGTCTAAAACGTTTCTCCGATGTGTAGTTCTTGGGTTATAAGCGGACATCCAGACAGACACACACACACACACACACACCTCCTTTATTTATATAGATTTGAATCAGCAATGATTAATTCCTTTTGGGAATATATTTTTGGGATTGTATCTCTCAAAGTTATAGGTGACAATGATGAATAAAGTCGTAACTTCACTTCATCTCACGCTCGCTCCATGCCCGCCATGTTGTTGACCTCAAAAAATGTCATGTGACATTGATCCATGTTCTCATAGGTTGAAATAGAACATACTTAACATTATTTATGTGCATATACTTACAATTATAAACAGAGAGCCCGAGCATGCCGGTTTCAAACGCGATCAAGCCGCAGCCAAAATGTAGCGCAAAATCACGTCACCGGTTTTTACGACGCAACATCGTTGGACGGAAGTGTCTAATTTGATGGACACAAGACACATTGGTCGCTCTTGGTTCTTGTACAAGTTTCCGGCCGCACAATGAACGACTTTGCTGTCGATCTCTCAAGGTGAGACCACTCACCTTAGTCTGGATGTGATGAATTCCTGCTCATGGAGCTCTTCCAGGTGTTTTGGTTCATGGTCCTGATGTAACAGATTTCAACACCTCATCATCGTTACTTGAATGTTGGTAGATGTTGTGGGTGGTGCCACGCGTTGTTGTACCTTCCAGTGTGTGTTCATGGAAGTCCAGGTTATATCAATGGAACTTTGAGTGAATTTTCCACCTTTAAGGTTTGTGGGAATCAAGAGCTCACCTTGTTTCTGGTCCTCCTCACTAGGCCGTGACATGGAAGCGATACATCTCTGGCTATTTGATACCTGATGATATTGATAAAACGGTTCAACATTTTAACTACTTCTTTACTCCCGATTTGTTTTAAGTTGTGAAATGCCAGTGGGGTTACCTGCTGCAGGTGCACAAATACCTTGATCCATATTGAGCACCTTTTCCCGATTTCTCTCATTCAGGTCCAATTTTAAGTCTGACTCATTCATCTCTGGAGTTGCATCAGTCACCATCCAGGTAACGTGATTGTAGAGTGACACAGGTACACATTCAGGTGCAGAATCAGTGATGAAAAAACACCGATGGGTCATCTTCTGGATTCTTCTTCTTCTCAGTTTCTCACAGGTGTCCTTCACATCATTCCGGAATGATTTGGCAGAATGTTGGAAGATATCGTTCTTTTCAGGATGAGCACCTGTGGTTGTGGATTCGTCACCACTTTCCTCTGCGCGTTTCTTCAGGCAGGTAACCATTCATAGAAGATAACCTGTTGACATATCTGGTGAACAAATTATAGAAGATTCACATTTTTGTGGTTCCATCATGACCTTTGATCCACGGTCTGCGGAGTATTATTCATTCCTTTTTGAGAATGGAGCACCTGTATGAAGTGGTATTCACTATACCAGGTACGGACAACAAACACCTGTATTTGAGGTGAGGTTAAGTCAGAAAGATGATACTTTTCGGATCTTCAGATAAGTTACCATCTTTGTAAGAGGTGAACCACTGCAGAGCATCATCATGTACTGGATCACAGGTGTGTTTCATCTGCAGGTGAGACTTTGTCATATTTGCACACAAGCAGGACTTATGGTACCTGAAGTCATTATCAATCATGTCACCACAATTGTCACCTTATACCTGGATACGGTGTCCCATATCATCATCACTGAGTACCTTTTCTTGCTCCCATATCACATTTTCTCGATGATCCTTCGTACTCACAGGTAGTCGTTGATGTTCACCTGTGCGATCTCGTTCCTTCACACAAACGAAGCACTGATTTATATGGTCTTTGGATTTAGTAGCGGATGACCCAATGTGGATCTACACCTGATGATCCCAGAGTTCGTTGCTGAATTTTTTGTCACATGTGTTGGACACGTGATGATTTCACTTTTTCACAATTTCCACATGTGACATGACATACAGGTACCTTCTCAACACATTGTTCTTCTTCATACAATTCTTCTCTCACACTAAATGCGACATCATCAGTTCTGTTCTCCGCTGCACAGGAGAGTGCTGGGATCCCTTTAAAGGTAACTTTTTGTAACGTCTCAGGGGTAACTTCTGACATGTGATGTAACGTTTCCTTGTTCGTATATCATCCATCATGTCACCTCCTCAAGAGGTTACCTGAAAATATATGGAATTGACACCAATAGACATTCATCCCAGTGATTCATTAAACTTAAATTAGAATGATAACTTACTGTTCTACAAGATAAACTGTTCGACAAGATAACAAACTGTTCGACAAGATAACAAACTGTTCGCTTAAATAAATTAAAAGAATAATTTAAACAAAACTGTCCGCTTCACAACAAACTTTCCGGAGGAGAATTCTGTGTTCACGTCAGGATGTACACCTGGTAGTAGTTTCATTTCACCTGTGCAAACGAATCGCATAAAAAAAGATTATTGTGATGACGTCACAATTGAGCGATAAAATTACGATTCAACAATGGGCATGGTGACGTCACAAAGTTAAATTTCACGTCATCATGCGAGGCCGGAATCCTGAGAACGTGTCACATCATGTCCTGTGATGAACAAATTATACTTATCTGGTACCTGGCGGGAGTCAAAACTGTGAACAAACAGGTGGTGCCCTCAGGGCGAGACCTACCCATGACACTCCAGGTGGGTTACCTGCTCTTCACGAAGGACACCGTGGGATCTTTAACGTTCACCAACTAATGCGAGCACACAGGACGTCTGGTGAGTTAAGAATGTAGATAAAGATGGTCGCTGTTGAACACAGAGTGAAGGGTTGAAGATCCGATTAATCAGTGGAAATATCAATGACCAGGAAGGGAGCAGATTGTGGCACGTACAAAATATACCATTACAGTTTGATTGTGGGAGGAAAAATGTTCTCTTCACTTTTGTTCCAAGCAAAGCACAGCTGTTCAGAGAAGTTCAATTCCGTTTGTTGGGCCTTTGCTCAGAACATCAAGTTTAAAATTTGTTTGAAATCATCGGAATAAGGAAAGAACAGCACTCGGTAGAACATACCTCCGCTACGTGAAGTGTTTACGTTTTGGATCCCACTGATAGGCAGCATCTGGATTCGGACCTGAACCAAAATCGAATCTGCTTGTTGTTGTCAACCAACCAACTCATCCACCAAATTTTGTCATACGCTCTCCCCAAACATTTGAAATATCATGCCATAAATCTTAGGTAAAAGCGTCTTCAGCCACAGGTAAAGGCATCTTCAACCTTATAGACATCAAGTGCTGCGCTATGCTGCTGTCCATGCCCTCCGTCGGTGTGTTCCTCCACTGGAGTATGGCCTTCCAGGGGACATTGCCATCACACGTAGCTTTCTTGCACAGGCTCTTCACGAATTTGATGACAGACTCAGCTTTCCCGTTGGCTTTTGGGTGTCATGCAGAGGAGGTGAGATGCTCAAATTCCCATTCGGTGGTAAAGAGTCTGAATTGCTCACCTGCAAATTGAGGCCCATTGTCAAAGATCACACGGCCCTATTGACCGTGATGCGCTGCACATTGCATCGCCGGATTGTTGTCTCAGCAGACAAAGCTGGGAGCAGTTCAATTTCCCAGAAGTCAGAGTAGTGATCGACCATCAGGAGGAAGCCTTTCCCAGTGTACTTGAATAAGTCCATGCTGACAATTTGACAGGGCCGTGTGGGCGACTCCAGTAGAGAGTATCACGTGCTTGTCGGTAGCTGCTTCCCCTCCAATGTGGCTGGAGTGGATTTGTGCCAGCATCTCTGGGCGTTAGTGACTTCAGTATGATAACTCAAGAAACTCATTTTGCAATAAATGTTCGTTTCCCATAAATCGTACACTTTTCAAAATCCAATCTCACCCCTCCCCTCCAAATCTTCCCCATCACCCATCTCTGTCAAATCTTCCCCCTTGCCCCTCCCCCCCCAAATCTTCCCCATCACCCATCCCTTTCAAATCTCCCCCCCTGCCCCTTCCCTCCTAAACTCCCCCCACACCCCTCCCCTCCGAGACTCTCCCTCACTCCTTCCCTACTAGACTCCTCTCTCACCCCTCATCCTCAAAGCGTCCTCCCCACTTCTTCCCCCTTCCAACTTTCACCTTCATCTCCCTCAACCTTCTGCCTCACCCTTCCCCCACCTCAAATAACACCTCACTGCGCCTCACCCAAACACCATCAAACCACCATCAAACCACCATCAAACACCATCAAACACCATCAAACCACTGCGCCTCACCCAAACACCATTTGTCCGCCCCATTCTTCCCTTTCTCCAAGCTATTCTGTAATCTCTGACAAACCTGCAACAGCTCTCCCTACCTCTTCCTCCTCTTCCACATCCTGCCCTACCGCTCCCCCCCTTGTTCTGTATCCGATGCTCCCCCTTCCTCTTCCTTAACAATATGGACCTCAAACATCCGGGGCCTTCTGTCAAACTTAACTGATCTCTCCATACAGGTTGCTTCTGACAAACCAGACGTGATCTGCTTAACAGAAACCTTCCTCCTTCATGATGTCTCTGATTCCTTGGTATTTCTCCCAGGTTACTCCCTCCTCCGGTATGATAGACCTGAGCCTCGTCCTGGAGGTGGGGTTGCTATCTTTATAAAAAAAACTCTCTTCCTCACTCGCCCTGCACTGCCCTCTCTCCAACTCACCCCCAGGAATACCTTTGGCTACGGCTTCCCCTTCACTCCCACCTTTTGTTCATTTGCGTGTTGTACCGTCCACCAAACAGTGATGACTCCATGTACATCTCGCTGTCTGATAATATGGACCAACTTCTATCTACCCATCCCAACTCTCTCTTCCTCATATGTGGTGATTTCAACTGTCACCATGCCAGTTGGCTGGGGGTGTCTACCTCTCTCACCAGCCATGGCTTTTCAGCAAAGGACTTCTGTGACTCACTGGGACTGACACAATCTGTCAATTTCCCAACCCGGATTTCAATCAACGGTGCATCTTCTCTTCTGGACTTGGTTATGACTAACTTCCCTGAAAATGTCTGCTGCTCTTCTTCTGCTCCAATCGGCTCTTCTGATCATGTGCTTGTTAAAGTGGACATCTCTCTGACCATTTTCAGAGAGCCTCCTCAGCGTCGACGAGTCTGGCATTTCACTCAGGCCAACTGGCACGGTCTTCAAGCAGCCATCAATCATCTGGACTGGTCTCCCATCTTTACTGCCTCTGACATCAACTCATCCTTGGAGTCAAGGGAGACTGCTCTAATTTCCTGTTTGGCATTGAGGACCTCCATCCATTGTTGAGAAAGCAGAAGCAGCATGTGCAGAGTAGAGTGACCAGGTCTGAAACCAAATTGATGATCAGAGATCAAGCCATTGGAGAAGAGGAAAGATTTCATATCTGAAGCAATGCCATTCCATGACTTTGCTGATAATTTGGAGAAGGCTGATTGGTCTGTCGTTGCTGGGATCTGTTTTTGCACCTTTTTGTGCAAAGCGGTGATGTTGGCAGATTTCCAAGCAGATGGAAGATGACCTTGAGCAAAAGAGAGGGAGAAGAGAACAGAGAGAGGGAGTGAAAGAGCGGAAGAACAGGATTTTAGGACCGGTGGGCTGATGCCGTCAGGTCCAGTTGCAGAATCAGAGTCGAGGGTTGACATAAACTTTTCCACCTTGTCAGGAGGAAAGGACACAGCGTCCAGGAGCAACTGGGTACGACTGGGTACGGTGGGTACAGAGAGGGATGGGTTTGGAACACAGGATTTAGAGGCAAACACAGAGTTGAGGCATTCAGCTTTTTCACGTGCGGAATCATCCGTGTGGCCATTTGAGGTGAGGGAGGGGATGGAGGGGGAACAAACACCAGAAACAGATTTGACCAGATTTGACCAGATTTGACCAAATTGTTCAGAAATTGTACCAAAGAAGGTATTTTATCTCTCCTAAGGGAATTTGCTCATTCTGGGTTATGATTACCTGGACTCCGCTTCGACCATTAAACGGCCACCAACATGGTGTCACCTGCTGCAAAATATATCCACACCTGCTTTGCATTTCTCAAATCTGCTTCTCACCTGAAATATGTTTCTCTCTCTCTTTTCCAGAGTAATTAATTTTCCTTTGTTGTGAAACTTTGTTTTTTCCCAAATGTTGCTCGAGAATTCTCACCTTTGTGAAATTCCCTGCTATCTGATCCGGACTCGAACAGAACATCACACCTGTTAGCTGTTACACATCAATGTTTCCACCTTCTTCAAAATGAGAATATCTAGCGAGGGCTTCGGGGGTCGAGCACAAAACTCTTCATGTGCCTTGTCGTGTTGAACTTCTCTCTGCAAGTAAAACCTGTGCTTAATTATTGATGTAGCTGGTTACCTGCGCTTAATTACTGATATAAATGGTTACCTGTGGTTTAATTACTGATGTACCTGGTTTCCTGTGCTTAATTATTGATATAGCTGGTTACCTATGCTTAATTACTGATGTAGCTGGTTACCTGTGCTTAACTAGATGGTATTCATCGAATACTTGCCCTGCGCAGTGAACTTGGTGCGAGGCAACTCTTCTGTTTTTCTTTGATCCAATATGGCTGCCAGACCACGTGAGTGATGACGTCATAAGGTTTATATTCTCAAATATATTTGTTGCATAGATAACGGTGAATAAATTTCAAACTGATCAGACTAAGCATTTACCCTGTCGAATTATGACGTCATAATTAAGGCAGCCATGACGTCATCGTTAACCACACCTATTCCCCATGCGGGGTTCTTCACAATGAGCCTCATTTCAACATTTTCCATGGAGCAGTTTTGGAGATATGCAGTTGCAACGTTTTTCGTTTTTTCCAAGATGGCACCTGTACCACGTGACCTATGACGTCATAATGATGACGCAGTCCTGTCCCCTCTGCAAACAAGTGGGGTCGTCGTGCTGTTTACAGTCATTTCCTCGGTGAATGTCCTTGTGTCCCCAAACAAGATTGGTGGACATTGCTGGAGCCATGGGTCTGCACATCGGAGGAGTCGGACAAGTACGGCAGATATGTGAAATATTTGGGAGAATTGTGCCTATGATGATACAAGCACGAGAGTTGGGACACAGTTAGAGTATGCCTTGAGGAAGATATTTGGCTATAGGGCCATCGCAGATTTTTCCTGTGACAACAATGGCGGCCATTTTTCAAAAAAGGACAAATCTGAGTGAGGGAGATGGAGAGGGAGATGAGTGAGGGAGCACGACTTGAGAGTTCTGTGGTGGAGGTGCTTGAGCGAGTGGAGTTCTGGGGAGGAAGGCGTTTGAGAGAGAGGAGAGAGGCTGCTTCAAACAGCCCCAGCCGCGTGCAGCTTCGACGTGCTGCTTCGAGCAAACCTTGCTGTGTGGACCCGAGCGCGGAGAGTTGGCGGCCGCTCGCCTCCAGCCCTGCCGTCCTGTACGGGATCGAACCTCATCCCTCCAACCCTGTGGTCCCACCTTCTTCTCCCTCCAGCCAATCCTACCTGCAATTCCATATTCGTGTGAGTCTGTTTGTGTTGGCCTGTCTGGGTATAAAAGTAAGACTGTATAAGCCAAGGATTGCACTGTGTCTTCTGCTCCTTCTGGAAATGACCTTCGTTTCTTTCCTTCTCCTTTGGTTTCTTTGGTGGTGTAAATAATAATAAATATCTGTTCTCCCTTTACTTGGTTTCCTTTCTCATCCGATCGCTTTCGTGATTTCTTAATTGAGTTCCTGTGGTGCAATTTCGGCCAACGCTTTAGAATTTGGTTTAGTCTTTGCTAACAGCTCGAACCGCGGACTGCTAAACCGCTCGGCAAAATACCATCTTGTCCGGGTCTCGAGCGGTACTTGTCTCCCTGTTTTGCGGAGGGATTGGTGAAGGTATTCGGGAGAACACCATGACCAATAACGCTGATCAATCCCACCTCGCAAAGGAGCGTTACAAGTACCAGGACCAGAGACGGCCGGCTCAACAGGCCAAGGGGATTAAACCCCCCTTGCTAAGGGGAGTGCCGTCTCTGAGATCCGTAAATGTTGTGTTTGTGTGCTTCCTCCCCTTCTCTCCTCATCTTGTCGACCGCTCCCCTTTTTATATACTTTGTTTGTTTGTTTGTTTGATTTATTTGTTTGATAAATGTTAGCTCTTTCACGAGCCTCGACTTTGTATACAAAAAAAAAAAAAAAAAATGTGCGATGGCCCGATAGCCAAATATCTTCCTCAGGACATACTCTGACTGTGTGACAAATGCCATGCTTGTATCATCAAAGGCACAATTCCTGCACCTATCTGCCATACCAGACGACAAGTCACGAGACTTAACACGTGCCCATGTGGACAAGAGAGTTAACGACAAAAATTACCCAGAATCACCCACTACCCCAGGTGTTCAGGTTCGCCAGTCTCCGTATGTAGGCCTTCCATGGCCACCACACAACCCATGGGGCAGAATAGTCCCTGAGGCTGGAGGTGAGTGTACCCCATGATGTCCTCACGTACACCTGACTCAGTGGTAAATTTATTTGACATTTATTTGAAGTGTTCACTGTATTTGAAATTACAATTTACCCCAAAGTGTTTGGTTTTTCATGTTATTATTTTGTGATTTATTCCTGGTTTATAATGGGGTTTTTCAGGGTTTGTTCCACCTGTGCTCTCAAGGTGTTAGTACCTGATGCCTGTGACCTCCAACATCTTAAGTGATCATGATCTTGAAGTGTTGTACTCAGCTCCAATATCAGTAGCCAGGTACTCTCACCTTCTTTCCGCAGGTATACATCGAGAACCAGCTTTCCGCAGGTAAAGAAGAGTTCACGCCAGTAGGTGTATTACACCGTCGGGTGGGGCGGGTACGGGGTTACCGTGCAGGGGTTTGGTGTGGATCAGGTGTTGACTGAGTGCATGGCTCTGACGATGATGACCAATGACCTGTGCAGGTTAATGTGGATTTGTTCTGTAATTTGTTCAGGATGCCGGCGATAGCTCGCCTGCTCTTCACGAAGGACACCGTGGGATATTTAACGTTCACCAACTAATGTCGGGAGACGGGATTCCCGTTTAACGTCCATCCGAGGGACGGTACTCGCATTGATGGATCATTCTACCTGTGAAACACCGAGATGAGAGGTTGTTAGTGACGTCACTATACCGGTTATTAAATCGCGTTTTTATCGCTGTGTTTTGATTGGATCGAAGAGATTTCCACGAAGATTAAGAGATTAGAACCTCCGTGTGAAACAATGAGCACCTGACGTTTCGGGTGTGAACCCTTCATCGGACCAAACGAGACAGTAACACTCAAAAGGTGACCTGGCCATGTTTCCAACGGTGTGATTAGCGATACCTGATGAACGTTCTGCTAATTCCATCAATGGAACCACATTCTACCTGTGATCCGATCCAAACCCACTCTCACCTTCACGATTAACGCTCGTGCTCCATTCCAGGTAAACACAAAGGGTTTCATCTACCTGGAGGGACTTTCTATACTCAAACATCCCATTCAATCACACGTTTGAAGAAGAAGAATCCGTATTGTATGGTGAGGAGAGTGAAGAATTCGGGTTAAAGTTCATTTCACATTAAATAAGATAAACAATGAACTTATTTAATTATATAAACTTATTACAATAAGAACATTAATCAGTGATCACATCGTCATGAACAGGTAAATGATTTGATTGATTTGAACCCAAAATAACCAGATCAGTTCGTGATGAAAGTTTATTTCACCAAATGTACAAAATGAACGGAACCACCATCATCCCAAACCCCAATAGCGGGTTTATCGGGGTCCATGAAGTTCCCCCTGAACACGTGCAGGACCCGCGAGTCCCCGAAACACGTCAACTCTCCCGCCTCACAATCCAAGAAGAACCCAAACCGTTCATGATCCCCCGGGACGGACAGGTCGGTACATTGTTTGTTGTGATGTGCGGAGAATTTGTTATTATGTTTCCATAAACGCCAAGACTCGGGATTCTCTCCCAACCCGCTTTCTCCCCCTTTTCTCCCCATGGAGTTTAAACAGATTCTGATTCTACAACAACAACTCGACCTCACATCGACCTCCCAGTAATAACGACCTGAGGAGAAACAATCACAGGAAACAACTTGATCCCAACAATCAAACCGATCAGGATGTTCTGGGTACTGATTCCAGGTCCTGGTTCAAGTCGCCGTCCTGAGATCCCCGGAGATCTTGATAAATCGATGTGCAGAGTTTGGGTCCAGACTCGGGGTCCTTCCATCTGCGGATACGACACGCGGTCGCAGACATTGTCAGACAAACGGACAAAACACAAACACATTTATCTCTTTTTATGAACTTTGGGAATCACATTTATCACAAAAACGTATTACAACAACTAGTGAAGTACCCGTGCTACGCATGGGTGGGAGGCCATAAGCAAACAGACAATACAGAAACGGCGAATGCTAAAGCATGAAACCAATAAATTCCACATTGTTGTAGCACCTTCAGTCGCACGTCAGACATGGACAGCAAGTTCGTGAAGGACTTCCACGAAAAACGTACCCGTTCGCAAACAATAGTGTATGTGTGTTCCATACCCAGTCAATGGGGAACCTGCATGTGGCGATCTGCGAATTTCACGTTTAGAAAGTAGAAACCATCACGGCATTTCGTCATTCACTTGAACTCGATATCTCTTTTTTCATTCCAAAGAGCATCATTCCAATCACAAATTAAATAACATTAATATAAAAAACTTTCAACAGCATTCGTGACAAACAAATATTTAAATCCTGATGTGAAGTTCCATATGGTTGGGTGAACACAATTACGAATTCAAAACCGTGATTGTATTCACTCGATTCCAATCATCAATTGATACTTTGACAAAACGATTAACACGATTAACGTTTAACGATTTAACATTACAAATGAATGACGGTTGTATTTGGATATTATCAAACCCATGCATTGCCGTCATCTGTCCACTTCCGCATTCGCCGCAGGTTCATAATTCTCATCAAAATCTAAACAGTATCTTACTATAATTCACCAAATATCCGTCCGTCCGTTTGAAGGTACCGCAAAAACAGCTCAACCGATCGCAACGATATTTTGGGAGGGCATTCCTGGGACCCCTTGGAGTAAAATAGGCTATATTGTTTTTCCAATTTTCCAGTTTTTCCAAACACGATGGAATAATATTTACCGATATGAACAGTGATATGGTTTTTGTTGAAATTCTACAAATGCTGTTTATTCTACGTACCAGGAGAGAGTAGATCGACTCCTGACGAACTCTTCCGATATAAACGTGTGGCTCCGAAGTAACATGGCAGCGTGTGCAAAGCGACTGAGAAACAGGTGCAGTGGCCACTTCCGTGTTACAGATTCGGCACACACTCTTCACACATAAACGTGCGACTGAGAAAGACGTGCAGCGGCCGCTTCCGTTTTGCAGAATTCAATCTTTTTTCAAAATGGGTGCCATGTACTGTTTAGATTTGGATGATTTCTTTGTGATTTGATTCAACAGATGTGTATATGAATCATTTAAAATAAAAAAACCCTTCAATTTCTGATATTTTGCCTTTTCATTTGGGCTTCCCAATTGAAGCCCCACCCATAGGGCGGGTACCATTGCTAGTTTGTAGAATTTCAATAAAAGCCACATGACTGTTCATATCTGTAAATATTATTCCATTGTATTTGAAAAAACTGGAAAACTTGGAAAACTTGGAAAAACAATATGGCCTATTTTACTCCAGGGAGTCCCAGGATTACCCACTCAAAATATTGTTGCGATCGGTTCAGCCGTTTTTGCGGTACATTTGAACGGACAGACGGACGGACATTTGGTGAATTATAGTAAGATTGTTTTTATTTATTTACTTCACCACCAACAACTTTATTATCCTGCTCTTACGAAGCGAAAAGCGAGGTTAAGCATTCGGCTACGTACGTGTCTGCATTTCAGTAAAGTAAAGTGTGTGCCGTGTCTGCATTTTAAAAATTATTTTTCTCGGCAACCATTGGTCCGATTGACATGAAATTTTCACCAAAGGAGGGCCTCCTCCTGTAGAATATTTTATTGATTATGACGTCATAGCCCACGTGGTACAGGTGCCATCTTTGAAAAACGTCACACCTCTATATCTCCCAAACCGCTCAATGGAAAAAAATGGAAAGATGGCTCATTGTCAAGTACCCACCATGGGGAATAAGATATCTTATTACAAGAGAGCAAACGTATATAGGTTATGTCGCTATGTTTGTCACTATGTTTACATGCGACGAAAATGTCCTCTTCTTCTTCTTCTTCAAATAACATTAACACCCTCTTGAATTACGTTTACACTGCTGAAACCCCTCAGACCTTTGACAACCCTTTAATTCCCCCAAGATCCTTAAGACCACCAAGACCCCTGAAGACCCAAATCACCCTTGAAGACCCCAAAGACCCCGAAGACCCAAAACACCCTGAAGATCCAAAACACCCCGAAGACCCAAAACACCACGAAGACTCAAAACACCCCGAAGACCCAAAACACTCCGAATACCCAAAACACCCCGAACACCCAAAACACCCAAAACATCCCGAAGACTCAAAACACCACGAAGACCCAAAACACCCCGAAGACCCAAAACACCCCAAAGACCCAAAACACCCGGAAGACACAAACCACACAGCAAACCTGAAACCTTCTGCCGACTCCTCTCCGGCCTTGCCCCCCCCCCCAGCTCCCACTGGGCTCTGTTCCCCAAATATTCCTACAGGTCGCACAAGATCTGCCTGCAACCCTCTTATGGTTAAACTGCCAACATCAAGACTCTCTGCTCACCTTCACTCCTTCATTCCTCTTTTCTCCCGCCTCTGGAACAAACTCCCTCACTCTCTTCAATCCCACTCCTCCCTCCAGGTCTTTATAACAGCTGTTCACCACCATCTCTTATCTCCCCCCATCCAAAACCTTGATCTTTTCTACCCCCGCTAATTTCACCCCAAATCCACTTTTTTGAAATACCAACTTCTTTACTGGAAGTCCTTAGTGTCCTTGTGTTTTACACTTCTCCCACCCCCCTCCCCCCACCCCATTCCCACGCCTCCTCTCCCCAAGCACTCTCTCTCCCACACATCTCCCGATGTCCCTGCTCTCAAATGTTGTGTTTGTGTGCTTCCCCTTCTCTCCCCATCTTGTCTACCGCTCCCTCTTTTAATATATTTTGTTTGTCTGTTTGATTTGTTTGTGTGATAAATGTTAACTCTTTCACGAGCCTCGATTCTGTATAAAAAAAAAAAAAAAAAAAAAAAAACACAAAACACCCCGAAGACCCAAAACATCCCGAAGACCGAAAAGACGCCGAAGACCAAAAAGACCCCGAAGACCCAAAAGACCCCGAAGACCAAAAAGACCCAAAGACCCTTAAAGACCAAGAAAAAACAAAAAACCTTTGAGACCCAAAAGACACTGAAGACCCAAAAGCCTCTGAAGACACCAAAGACCCAAAAGACCCTGAAGACCCAAAACACCTCAAAGACCCAAAATACCCTAAAAGGCCCAGCGGATCCAAAAGACCCTGAAGACCCAAATGGCCCTGAAGACCCAAAACACCATATGCCTACCCCTCTGAAAGGTCAAAGATGCCTACCCCTCTGAAACGACGTGTTGTGAGGCGAGCGGAGCACACCGAGTCACGCTAGTGTTGATAATGATGTCATCGGTGCCTTAATTATGACCGCATAATTCGACAAGTACAACACTTGCTCTGATCAGTATGAAAAAAAAAATTCCTCTGCAACTGTTTCAGGCACGAAATTTTCAGAATATGAGCGGCTCCTCCTGTGGAATTTAAAAAATGATAACTACGACGTCATATGTCACGTGGTACAGGCGCCATCTTGGAAAAATCGAAAAATGATTGCAGCTCTATTTCTCCGAAACCGGTCCATGGGAAAAAACTGAAACATGGCTCATTGTCAAGTACTCTGCTTGGGGAATAAGATGTGTTAATGATGATGTCATCGGTACTTTAATTATGACATCATAATTCGACAAGTGCAATGCTTGATTCAGTCAGTATGAATTTTTTTCTCTGCAAATCTTGGTCTGATTGACACCAAATTTGCACCATAGGAGGGCCTTCTCCTGCAGAATATTTAAATGATTATTATGACGTCATAGGTGACGTGGCACAGGCGTTATCTTGGAAAAATTTGCACCTCCATATATCTGAAACCACTCCATGGAAAAAATTGAGACCTGGCTCATTGTCACCGACTCTCCATGGGGAATAAGATATGTTAATGATGATGTCATCGTTTCTTTCGTTATGACGTCCTAATTTGACAAATACAACATCCATCCGATCATTTTTTTTTTTTTTCAACAACTGTTGGTCTGATGGACACAATTTTCACCACAGGAGCGCCTCCTCCTTCAGAATATTTTAATGATAATCATGACGTCATAGGTCATTTGTTACAGATGCCATCTTGGAAAAACCGAAAAACGTTGCACCTCTATATATCCAAAACCGCTCTATGGGAAAAAATTGAAACGTGGCTCATTCTAAATAACTCCATGCTGGGAATAAGTATTGTTAACGATGATGTCAAGTGGTGCCATAATTATGACATCATAATTCGACAGGAACAACGCTTTGTCTGATCAGTTTGAAATGTATTGAGCGTGATCCAAGCAACAATTATTGAGAGAATATAAATTTATGATGTCATCGCTCACGTGGTCTGGCAGCCATGTTGGATCAAAAAAAAAAAGAAACATTCAAAAACAAAAGAGTTGGCTCACACCAAGTTGACTGCGCAGGGTAAGTATTCTATGAATACCATCTAGTTGTATCAAGCAATCACACGAAACGTACTTGTTGTGACATCAACGGTTTAATTAGAAATTTGCAACACAGCGCAGCATGCCCATTGGACCTCAAAAAACCCCGTGTCCGCTCAGCTCCTCCCACTCACCAAACCTCACGTCACTTCCGTTTTCCCAACATATGAATTATAACGTGTGAATTCGAAACATAAATTACACGTGAATTATAACATGTGAATTCCAAACATAACAGTTGTTACGTGTGTTAACTTGTTGCAAAACACATAATCCGCCGAGTGGGTGATTATGGCACGCACGGTAATACGGTGGGCGATGGACTTCCGGAGTCACTTTCGTTCTGCACGTGGAACATGGCTTTCTTGAATTAACATCGGCTCCGTGTCCTTTTCCACAAGCGGCTGAAACAGTGATCGGTTCGGATCTTCTGAGGAAAAGGTTTGTTCGGAGATTCTCATTTTATTATTACCTTCGCAAAAGCGGAAGGTTATGTTTTGATCGCTGTGTATTTATTTGTATGTCTGTGTGTGTGTGTGTGTGTGTGTGTGTGTGTGTGTGTGTGTGTGTGTGTGTGTGTGTGTGTGTGTGTGTGTGTGTGTGTGTGTGTGTGTGTGTGTGTGTGTGTGTGTGTGTGTGTGTATGTTATTCGCATAACTCAAAAAGTATTCAACCGAATTGCATGAAATTTGGTGGGATGATTGGTTATTATACGGGACACATTTGATTAGATTTTGGGAGCAATCGGGTCAAAGGTCAAGGTCACGAAAAGGTCAAAATCGTATTTTTGTTGTTCTGTTCCCTACACTCCCATGCCAAGTACAGAACAGTAGCTGCGGCGAAGGTATGCGCTCTACCGAGTGCCCGTTCTAGTTAATACTGAGAAAGATATTCTGTAAAACGATCATTTGAAGTGATTCTTCATGTAATATTAATAGAGAGATTGGGCGAACATTATTCTACTTCATTACCTGTGAAACTAATCCTGGTGTTGGGTTCATGGTTAATGTGGCTGGTTTAAGATGTTCGGGTCACGTCGTTAAAATAACACCAGGGAGGTTGTCAGCTCGTCGTCCTTTTGAAGTCGGCAAAATGAGCACCAGCCTCCCTGAAACAGGGGGCACTGCATCAGCGGCACGTGAAACTGGGTGGGTTGTTTTTGGGGGAAATGGTCTGAGATGATGGTGATGAAGGAGTCCGGGCTCCAGCAGAATACGGACAAAAGGATGGCAAGGCACAAGGTCCGAGAAGATATTTATTCGTAAAACCAACTCGGGAACACTGAAAAGCCCGTTTATCGGTCTGCCTTATTAAGCACAACCAGAAACCGAAACCGAAAGCCACGCCTCAAGCGAGGCGTGCTTCGGTGGTCACGTGATCAACAGGTGTAGCTGATTATACCCGCACGCTCGGCACGCTTTGGCGGTCACGTGACCAGCCACTCTGGCGCCGTGGTTCCCCGCCGGTGACGTCCCTGGCTGGAGCAAGGAGATTCTGATGCTGGTCTTGCTTGGGGGACCCATGGGTCGCTACACACGCCCCCCCCCCCCCAGAATGGACTTGGTCCAGGGAGGTCAACCTGAGGGGGGTCCGGATGACCCGACCGAAACGACCCCTGGCCGGTCGCGGGGGGGGGGGGGGGGGGGGTCCGGTGTTCTTGTGGATGGTCGGACGGGGGGTGTAGTGGACGGGGGGCGGCCGGGCCGCGGTGGTAGAGCCAGCCGTGGCGGCTGGCCGACGTCCATGTGGGCCGGTTTGAGGCGGTCCAGTGAGATCCGGTCCGCCTGGCCGCCGATGCTGACGATGAAGGACTTGTTGTCCCGGCGTAGGACCCGGAAGAGTCCGTAGTAAGGTGGCCGGAGCGGCCCACGGTGCGCGTCGTGGCGCACAAAGACGTACTCCGCCGTGCGGAGTGCTGGGGGGACGTAGGAGTGGGGGTCGCCGTGGCGGGACGTTGGCACCGGGGCGAAACATTGGGCGGCCTCCTGGAAGTCTGTGCGCTGGCGCGCGGCGGACCAGGGGCTGGTGGCCTCAGACACGAACTCGCCCGGGACGCGGAGAGTCTGGCCGTCCACCAACTCGGCGGTGGACGCCTGGAGGTCCTCCTTGGGGGCCGTGCGGAGGCCCAAAAGGACCCACGGGAGCCGGTCGGCCCACCCGTCGTCATGGAGGCCGGCCATGAGTGCGGCCTTCATGGAGCAGTGAAACCGCTCACACAACCCGTTGGCTTGGGGGTGGTAGGCCGTGGTGGGCCGTGGTGCGGTGCAGAGTGACTCCCAACGAGCGGGCGACCGCGCCCCAAAGTTCGGACGTGAACTGTGGGCCGTGGTCGGACGAGATGTCCGCCGGTGCACCGAAGCGTGCGACCCAGGTGGCGATGAATGCCTGCGCCACGTCGGCGGTGGTGGTGGAGGTGAGGTAAACGACCTCTGGCCACCTGGTGGTCCTGTCCACCATGGTGAGCAGGTGCGTGAACACCCACGATGGGGGCAGGGAACCCACCAGGTCCACGTGGACGTGGTCGAAATGCCGCTCGGGCAGGGTGAAAGGAGCCAACGGAGCCAGGTTGTAATGGTGGACCTTAGCCCGCTGGCAGGCTGGGCAGGCGTTGGCCCAGTCGTGGATGTCTCGTTGCAACCCGTGCCAGACGAAGCATGCCGACACCAGCTTCTGGGACGCCTTCCAGCCTGGGTGCGAGAGGTCATGGGGGGAAGCAAAAATGCGGCGCCGCCAGGAGACCGGCACGACGGGGCGCGGTCGGCCTTGGGAGACATCGCAAAGCAGGACCGTGCCCGCAAAGGGGACGTCAGCCAAGCGGAGGCCCTTGTCTGCCACCCTGAGTGCCTGCACCGTGCCGTCGGTGGCCTGGTCCATCGCCAGCAGGGCGAAATCCACACCGAGGTGGACGGCATTGGCGCCGGCCCGAGAAAGGCAGTCGGCCACGGTGTTGTCTTTCCCGGCGACGTGCCGGATTTCCGTGGTGTATTCCGATATGGCGGAGAGGTGGCGCGGCTGGCGGTCCGACCACGGCTCTGTGACCTTGGCCATTGCGAAAATCAATGGCTTGTGGTCGACAAAGGCCGTGAATGGGCAGCCCTCCAGGAGGGGGCGAAAATGGCGGACGGCCAGGTACAGCCCGAGGAGCTCGCGGTCGAACGTGCTGTACTTCAGCTCGTTGGGCAGGAGTTGCCAGCTGAAGAATGCGAGCGGCTGCCAGGCCCCGTTCACCCATTGTTCATGGACCGCGCCCACGGCGTAGTCGGAGGTGTCCGTGGTGAGGGCGATGGGGGCATGGGGTATCGGGTGGGCCAGCAGCGTGGCATTGGCAAGTGCCCGTTTCGCGCCGGCAAAAGCCGCGTCCATGTCCATGGACCAGACGACGTCGTGCTTCGCCGGCTGGCCGTGGAGGGCGGCGTACAAGGGCCACATGAGTTGCGCCGCTCGGGGCACGAAGCAGTGGTAGAAGTTCACCATCCCGAGGAACTCCTGCAGTGCCTTGATGGAGCGGGGGCACGGGAAAGCGGCGATGGCCTCGACTTTGGACGGCAGCGGCACAGCGCCATTCCGGGTGATGCCGTGGCCCAAAAAGTCGATCGTCGCCGCACCAAAGTGACATTTGGCCGGGTTGACAATCAAGCCGTGCTCGCAGAGGCGGCCGAAGAGCATCCGGAGGTGGAGGAGAGGCTCGGCTCTGGACGTGCTGGCGACGAGGATGTCGTCCAGGTAGGTGAAGAGGAACGGCAGGTTGCGCAGCACGCCGTCCATCAGGCGCTGGAATGCCTGCGCTGCGTCTTTGAGGCCGAAGGGCACCCGGAGGAACTCGAAGAGGCCGAAAGGTGTGATCACGGCTGTCTTCGGGATGTCGACCGGGCGGACGGGCACCTAGTGGTACCCCCGAATCAGGTCCACTTTAGAAAAAATGGTCCGCCCCGCCAAACGGGCGGTAAAATCCTGGATGTGCGGGACGGGGTACCTCTCGGGGGTAGTGGCGTTGTTGAGGCGGCGGTAGTCACCGCATGGCCGCCATCCGCCTCCCGGCTTCGGGACGATGTGCAACGGCGAGGCCCAGGCACTGCCGGAGCGCCGTACGATGCCGAGGCGCTCCAGCACCGTGAACTCGGCCTTGGCGACGGCGAGTTTGGCAGGGTCGAGATGGCGAGCCCCGGCGTACACCGGCGGGCCCGTAGTGGGGATGTGATGCTCGATGCCGTGCCTCACCGCAATGGCCGAAAACGTTGGCCGCATGAGGGCCGGGAACTCCACGAGGAGACGTGCGAAGTCGTCCGCCAATGGGAGGGCGCAGGAAAACTCGGTGGGTGCGGCTCGGCCCAAGGCGCACGCCAGGGAGCTGAAAGTCTCGGCGTTGATGAGACGCCGGCGTTTCACGTCTACCAGCAGCCCGTGGGCGCACAAGAAATCGGCCCCGAGCAAAGCCATGGGGATGTCCGCCGTCACGAACTCCCAGTGAAAGAGCTGGCTGCCGAAGCAGAGGGTGATGGTGCGTGGGCCGAAAGTGCGGATGGCGGAGCCGTTGGCCGCGACCAATGGGGGGCCGCAGATGGCGGCCCGCCTGTCCTCCACCGAAGCGGGAATGATGCTCAGCTGGGCGCCGGTGTCGTAGAGGAAGCGCTGCCCCGACGCTCGGTCCGCGATGAACAGCAGGTTTCCGGAACGGCCGGCGTTCATTGCTGGGGGGGAACGCCGGCTCGCCCGTTTCCCAACTTGCCGAACATGCACGGGGGTCGGCATAATCGGGCCTGCCGCCCGAACCTGGCATGGAAATAGCACCAGGCCGGATCCGGCGTGGGCTCCGGTTGACGCGTCGGGACCGGGCGACGCGGCGTCGCCGCTGCCAGTCGTGCCGGCCCGGCGGTCTCCGGGAAGGAGACTGCATCGCGGGCATCGGGCGGGTGGGCGGGAAGGCTCCCGGCCGCCACGCCGACAAGCTGGCTCGCCGCTCCGGCGAGCTGGCTTGCTGAAGCGATCTTGTCGGCCTCCTTGGCGAGGTCGCGGGGGTTTACGATGGTCGTACCTGCCAGGGCGACCCATACCGCGGCCGGGAGCTGGCGAAGAAAGAGCTCCTGAAACAGGAAATCCGAGGGGTGCTTGCCGAGCAACGCGAGCATGCAGTCCATGCGCTCGGACGGGCGCATATTGCCGAGCTCAGGTAGGTCGAGCAGACGTCGTGCGTGCTCAGCCAGGGAATAGACTGCATGCTGACCCCGAAAATCTTTCACTTTTGTGACCACCTTGCTGCAACTACATAATATCCTAATATGATGTATATAAATATATTTCAGTAAGTTTGTGAAACTCGTCAAGAATATAACTTGCACAAAAGAGAGAAAATGAGAAAAAACGAACAAAAAATTAGCTTTTCCTATCCAAAATATTGACCAATCACAGCGTGTGTCTTACGCGAAACCGCAATCGCCATCTCCTCTTAACCAATTATGCCTCTTGTTACATTTGCGCGATACTAAACAACATGGCGACCTACATGCCGTATGTGTCTTCCATGTCGTCTGAGGCTGATTCCGAAGGAAAATCTTCTGCATTTTGCTACATGCACACAGTAGACACGCATGGCAAGGTTCTTTCTTTCAGTGAGAAAAGTTTTTAAAAATTCAAAGAATGTGCCGAGCTGTGGAAAGAGTTGGATGGGAGCCCGGAAAGTGCGATTGCTGTGAATGCAGAAAGTCTGGAATTCGACCGGGATGGTGCTCGCATTAAATCACGCCATGGGTCAGGATCAAGTGAAGTTGAAATTGGACATTTGTTACCAACGTAACACTCATCAAGGTCTATCACGTATCACTATCAGTATCAGCGTTGTCAACCTGTGTTATCTTCTCTGCTCATGATCGATGATCATCAGATCAACACGAGAACAGTGTGAACACTAAATCCTGATTGAAAGTAAAAAATTCAATCAATTTCAGTTGACAATTACACCGCCCACGGTCCACAAGTCTATTCTATTCTATTCTTTTCTATTCTATTCTGTTACTCATCAAAGCATGTTCACCGTCCTGATGAGGAGCGGCAATTGTGGATGAAATGTCCTGCCAGAAGGATTGTTTTATCTGGAGATACATTCTAGTATTGGATGTGGTTTATGGTATGATGGACATTGCCTCCGAAACGTTTCAGTTTTGTTTTGATACATATTGGCACTTAAAAAGCTTTTGAAGCTTTTTGTCTCGTCTTTGACAGTTCATCAATTTCAAATAAGATAGTAAAACAACAACAGAAATAAATGAAGAGGCTTGGTTTGCATGTGTCATGTTCACAAATAAAACATTTATTAATGAAAAAGAATGTGCATTTAAATTAATTAGCTGTTATTTCACAACAAATTTAATGAGACAAAGGGAAATGGAAAGTTTGTTCATTGTTGTAATGGAGTATGTTGTGAGAGGAAAGGAAATTAGAAATTCAGTGATTTTACAAGATGTGAAGAGTGGATTTGATGAAGTGGAATAGATGAATGGAATTGTTGATGAACCCGATGTCAGAGAAGAGAGAAAATTCATTTCAAGCAGAACATATAAAATGTAGCAGATAATAGACAAGAGAGAGGGGGGGGGGGGGGGGGGAAGGAAGAAAAAAATGACCATGTCACAGAATATTCAAACTGGTTTTGACAAAAAATAAAGGTAATTGAATATTAAATGAAATAATACATGGAGCATCTCTTGGATAGTTAGCAAGCTGTAATATACAAAATATGCTATGGATTGGTGTTGTATTTTGTTAGTGCCATTATTCTTTTTTTTTAAATCCGCTGGTGGTTCTACACCAAAAAAAGCCACTAAATCCTAGTTGTCAATGCATCCTTCAGATAGGATGTAAAACCAAACATGGTAAATTAATTTGCATAAAAAACCACCCACATGTAACATTTCTTTGACGAGTAATAGCACATATATGCCATGGATGGGAGCTCTATTTGCCATTATTCATTCAAATAATCCACCAGTGATTATAGAAAAGAAAATACAGTAAATCATAGTTATCCAAGCATCCTTTGGGTAGGATGTAAACTCAAATGTGTTCCTGGATCATAGAAAATAAATTGAGTCTTCAAGATTTCATACCAAATTCGTATATCACGTACTCGCGGAGAGGATTCCGTTGGAAGTCAGTCAGTAATAATCCTTATTATACATTCCCCCAACAGGACTCAAGAGGGCGACAAACAGAAGTTCTGAAATTTTAAATTACTATTACTAAATAATGTGCAAGTTTTATCCTTGACGACTTTGTGTGTTTATTCAATGTATTTTTCCTCATCTTTCTACAAAATTTCAAGTGGTTGCAAAAGTCAAGAAATAGAGCTCTTTCTGCTCATTGCATTGTGGTCTAGAAAGGGCGAACGCGCCCAGCAGAAGTGCCTTGATGGCGTCGTACTTGCCGTCAGCGGGCGGCTTCTGGAGGAAGCTCAGGCAGTGGGCGGCGGTCGCGGAGCCGAGCGCGGCGACCACGTAATGGTAGTGGGTGGCGTCCTCCGTGATGCCACGCAGGGCGAACTGGGAGTCCGCCTGCGCGAACCAGACAGCGGCATCTGCTTCCCAGAAGGTGGGCTGCTTGAGGGACACTGCGGTGTCCATCACGTGTTGCAAATTCGGGGTCACCAGTGAAGGAGTCCGGGCTCCAGCAGAATACGGACAAAAGGATGGCAAGGCACAAACTCATCCGAGAAGATATTTATTCGTAAAATCAACTCGGGAACACTGAAAAGCCCGTTTATCGGGCTGCCTTATAAAGCACAACCCGAAACCGAAACCGAAAGCCACGCCTCTCAAGCGAGGTGTGCTTCGGTGGTCACGTGATCAACAGGTGTAGCTGATTATACCCGCACGCGCGGCACGCTTTGGCGGTCACGTGACCAGCCACTCTGGCGCCGTGGTTCCCCGCCGGTGACGTCCCCGCCTGGAGCAAGGAGATTCTGAAGCTGGTCACGCTTGGGGGACCAATGGGTCGCTACAGTGACATAAATAATCAATTTTCAACCGATTCACTTGATGTGTGTTTATATATATTCTTGAAAAAATGCCAGGAGCATAGAAAAGGCTTCTTTATATGTTATGTGCCATGTGACATACCATAGTAAATAAGGGACATGTAAGGACATTCAGAAATCTCATGTGCATGCTGGACTACCCTTGTATTCTTAGGAGGAACCAAGGAATGCTCTAGAAAAGTTTATATGAAGCGGCGCCCTCCATCTGGCAAATAAAATACATTTGCTTCTTCATGCAGCTGTGTGAATCAAATTGGCATTTCTCCAAATTATTAATGCTAGAAGATTGGACAGCCAGCTTCACGTGCATCTGTGTGCCCAGATTAGACAGCTTAAAGGTGAGTGTGCATATCTGTAGAGAATCCTACAAGCCCTTACCACATTGGACTAAAAAAAACAACAAAAAAAACAAACTTCTCTGTTTCTTACAATACACAGTTTTGTCGAAAAAAGGGGATTATGTTGATATAAAAAGGTGTGTGTGTGTGTGTGTGTGTGTGTGTGTGTGTGTGTGTGTGTGTGTGTGTGTGTGTGTGTGTGTGTGTGTGTGTGTGTGTGTGTGTGTTTTTCTGTGTTTGTTTGTGTATGCATATATGTTTGTGTGTATGCATCTATGTTTGTGTGTGTGTGTGTATGTATGGGTATTTATTGGTATATGTATGTTTATGTATAGTTTATGTATAGTCACTTGACTTTTGAATCGGATTTATATATCCGTCAACTAGTTCAATCAACAACTATTTTATTCATTTTCATTCATTTTCATTTTTAACATGTTATAATGATGCCTTATTCGTGTGTGTGTGTGTGTGTGTGTGTGTGTGTGTGTGTGTGTGTGTGTGTGTGTGTGTGTGTGTGTGTGTGTGTGTGTGTGTGTGTGTGTGTGTGTGTGTGTGTGTGTGTGTGTGTGTGTGTGTGTGTGTGTGTGTGAGAGAGATAAATTTGGCGTATCATTTATTTATCATGGTAAAAGGCACATATTTCATTTATCGCTCATTTTGGGAACTCAAATCGTTAGTGTCACTTTCAAATTTGATGTGACGGTAGATACGATCTGGTGATGATGTCACGGCCGACACATTTTTGCAGCACTTCGGCACCTCAAGATTTGGCACAACACCACTGTGTAGATGACTCATAATGATGCTGAAAATCAGGTTTAAGAATGAATACGTTTTAAATACGAACAAACTGCATTTTGTTCATCATACAAGACTTCATTCAAGATGATGTAAAATACTTGAAAAAGAAAAGGAAAAAAATTATTCGACCCAGATGGGACTCAAACCCAAAATCCCCAGCTTGGAAGTCTGATGCCTTATTCATTAGTCCAATAAAGGTGCGCCAATTTGATTCATGGAGCTGCATGAAGAAGTAAATGTATTTTATTTGCCAGATGTAGGGCACCCCTTCATATGAACTTTTCTAGAGCATTACTTGGTTCCTCCTAAGAACACGAGGGTAGTCCAGCATGCACACGAGATTTTTTTTGAATGTCACTTCTTTTCCATAGTTTGCCACATGGCACATACCATATGGAGGGGTCTTTTCTATACCCCTGGCATTTCCCCCAAGAATGCCCCTTCTTGTAACATGTTAGAATGATAAGGTGGTGCCATAGCCGCTGGATAAAATGGTGGTAAAACCTGGAATTTTAAAACATTGACACCTTCAAAATTTCATTTAAATTGAATTGTATACTTTAATATTGTATAACACAAATCGCCTTCATAATACTTTCAAGAACCATGATATATATCGATATTTAGCATAAGAAGGCCTGGCATGTAAGAGGCACAGGAGTGGGGTGAAGAAGACTCTGCTAATATGGATATGTTGTATGAGGCCGATTGACAGTGTGTTCTATGTTGATCAATAAAACGTCCGTCTTCTGATCTGCGACTCAATGTCGGCTTGTTACAGCGTACAAGGCCATACTGGTGATGGATGAGACTGCTTCAGTAGCGCTAAACTTCTGGATTTTTAAAAACGATCTTTAATATCATTATTATTTTATTAAAATTAAAGTATGTACGTGAACACTTAGTGAAGCCTCATCTAGAATATTGTTTGCCGTTTTGGTCACCACAAGTCTGGAAAGACTATAGAGAGACTATATAGACTATAGACTATAGACTATAGAGACTATATAGAGACTACTATAGAGAGGGTTCAGCACAGGCCTACTAGATTGATTCCGAGCCGAGCTAGACTCAACCATTTGGAGCGCCTGAAGGAGATGGCTTTATACATTAGAAAGGAGGTGGTTATTATGAGATGTGGTAGATGTTTAAGATAATGAAGGGTACACACGAAATAAGTGCAGAATAATACTTCAGCAGAGACAGTGACAGGATCAGGGGCTGCAGTCGAGTTAAGAAAAGAAGAGTTAATATGGCAGTAAGGTAATGGTATTTCACTCAGAGAGTAGTTAATGCATGGTGTGCTCACCTAGAAAGGCAGTGGCAACAGAATCAACATATAAGTTTCAATTAGGATTAGATAGGTACCTGGAAGCTTTTGAGATAGAAGAGTATCGGGATATTGGCAAGACGTTTGTGTAGTTTTATTGAATTTTTTTTTTCTGTACAACATCGAGGCTCCTGTAAGAGCTAGCACATTTAACACAAAAACATAAACGGACACATAAAACAATAAAGGGAGTGGGAAACATGATTAGGGAGAGAGGGAAGCTCACAAGCACAACAGTAGAGAACAGGGACATCGGGAGATCTGTGGAAGGGGGAGGGGCAGTGTGGGGGAGGAGGAGGGAAGGGGTACACAGAACAAAACAAATTGATACTACGAGGAATTCCAGGAATGAAGTCAAAGATTGAAATAGGTGGATTTAGGGTGCATTAATGGGGGTGGAGTAGATCAAGGTTTTGGATGGGGAAAGCAAAGAGATGGTGGTGAACAGCTGTTTTAAAGACCTGGAGGGAGGAGTGGGATTGAAATTATGAAATGGGAGTATGGTTTAGAAATGGATGGAATTGAAGTATAGATTGGGAGTATGAAGTATAAATTGGAAGTATGAAGTATCGATTGGGAGATTGTGTGCATCTGAGTGAAGTGGTGTCGTGTCTGTGGGGGGGGGGGGGGTCTCATCAAGGGGTCGTCTGTGATTGATATTGTCTGTCATCCAAGAAGGGGCGTCACCCAAACCTCACCCCACCCATCCACCTCTGTTTAAAAAAAAAAATTAAAAAAAATCCCCCTTTTCCTCTTTAAAAAAAAATTAAAATAAATGTATTTCCCCATTTGTATTTGATGCGCTTGGGATATATCTGGTCACGCCACATCATCTCAGGCACATTTCTCCCCTCATTCCCCAAATGAAATTGCATTGTTTTGGGGGATAAACTTGATGTGGCGCAGCATAATAGGCCGATGGTCTCGTCCAGTTTACTCTTGGTTTATTTTTGTCTCTGCATATAAAAACTCACATTCATTAGATGCTGATTGAAAAGCAAACTTACAAAATGGGACACAGCGGGTGAACCAACTGCATGCAAAAGCCCACATTTATTGGATAATTATTTATTGGATTGTCAATGGAAATGACTCATAAAAATTCCAAACAGAGTAAGGAAAATAACATGCATAACCTTTTCTTTCTTAACACAGGCATTGTATCCCTGGCAGGTCATCGGTGAAATGGAGAGCTTCTTGGAATGGCTCAAGTTCCAAGGCCTAAGAGCAGAAACAGCCCAAGCAGTGATCGATAAGCTTGGAATTGAGAATCAGAAGGTTATTCGAGCTTGCACTGAGTCGGATGCATTGCGGACCGAGCTCCTCTGTCTCGCCAAAGAGAAATTACAATTTGCAATGTATGCTGACTTCTGTAAATTTATGATTTCTTTTTCTAAGCCACAAGATGTCCAGATTGTGGGTTCTTCTCTTTTGGGAAGCATTTTCGTCAACTTGGAGAATGTTATTCTGGAACTTTCCAGTTTCTGTGAAAATATTTTTGGATCCCCAAATGTGCACCGGGACAACGTTTCTGGTTTCTCTGGAATCGGGTTCAGTGATTTCTGCAATCTCCGCTCTCATGATGATGGATCAAGACCCACGTCTGGTATGTAACTTTTTCAATACAACATCGCATGTCAACAAATATCTTTGTCTGCCACCATTGTTTTTTTTGTATACTTTTAACTTGTGTAATCTCTATTGTTGCTGTTTTGTATTGTCTAGTATGAATGTATTTTTGATGTAGGGTACAAGGTAAATTTTACCTCACCTGGAACGTATTTCCGGGGAGCTTTAGGGAATGGCGCGTCATCAGTCCATCCTTAGACACTTGCAACTTCTCCGAAACTGCTGATGGGATTGTGACCAAACTTGGCTAAGATTATATTTTGTGTGTTGGAACTCAAGTTTGTTCATGGCATTAAAAAATAATCGAGGTCTCAGGGGGTCTACCAGGGTTCAAGGTGGGTCCAGGTTTGACCCACCCAGGCCCCGAAATTAGAATTACGCAAACGATTTTGATGAAACTTGACCTCAACCTTCATCACCTGTGATGTACCAAAGGTTGTTCGGGCATTTGAAAAATCGGTGTCTATTTCCCCTATTTTTTTTTTTGGGGAAATTGCATTAAATTCCAAGGTGTTCCGTGTTTAACAGTGCATTTAAGTTACCTGCATGCAGAAAGTAGTTTGTTACCTCTCTTTAGCCATGGAAGGTTTATCCTTGTTATCCCACGCTTTTTGAAAAATATGAAGAACCTTCATCGTAGTCATATTGTAATCAGCTCTGTCCATTCGTTTGTCTGTCAATCATGCTGTCTCCTCCTGAACGGTTGTGTAAAAATTCACGTACTTTGTTGTTATGATCACCACCTGGCAATAAGGTGCAAGAGTATTCGGAATTATTTTGACCCCGCACCCTGGGTACATTACCAAAAATAGGTCAATACCCCTGGCGCTCACCTGGTGGAATAAGCAGTATATTACACTGACAAAAGGTATTTTAAACCAGTTTCAATGGTTGCAAGAAGACAGGGCAGCATGTAGAATCATACTAACATAATCATGACTTCAAACAAAGAAAGAAAAAAATACCTATTTGAGAGGCAGCCCCTGCCTCCCCCCACCCCCCCCCCCTCCTACCCGCATACCTTCACAGACCCCAGTTATTCTAATGCCTTAAACCAGGGGTTCTTTACCTTTTTTGAGTCATGGCCCCCTTTTAGAATCTGGTGAAAGCTATGGACCCCTCCCCAGAAAAGTACACCTAAGCACATAAACACAAAATTTTGCATACAATGAATACATTTTATTGCATTGGAAAATTATTTCCTTCACAAACCGTCATAATCAGAATAAAAAAACAATCTTTACAAAGAATATATCTCACTTTTTTCATGCAAAAATCAATGACCATTTTCTGAATAAAATGAAATACATCCAAATTGTGCAAATTAATCAAAAAATACACACCAAACAAAACAAAAACACATTTTTCGTGACTGGGTCAAAAGGCAACAACAAGGGCATGCTCAAAGGAATTGTTCACTAAACCTGGGTGGTGGGTACATGATATGTCAATATGAGCATACATTAAGATAGTCCCCTGAAATATGAGACAAGCTCACTGATTCTACTCCGAATTCATGATAATACCCGGGTATGGGGTATGTAAATATCTTCGAATGGAAGGAAATGGAGAAAAACATGGTACCCCAATATTTATATTCACAGTGTCATGCATTATTTATCTATTAAAATATGGATGAAAGATATACAATATATTGTAATGTAGAAAATAAATGCAGATAAAAACATGGCAAACAGGAAAGGAAAATCAGAGCCAGTGCATGACTGGTCTGTGATCTACATCACATCACATCATCTACCTGCGACGCAGGTAAATGGAAAAATTATATTGATGGGTAATTGAATATACAGTATAATTATATAGGGGAAAAAACATGGATCTGAAGATACTGTAAAGTTTTAAACCTCATCAGCATATGAGAAGATTCCTGAGTCGTGCAAAGCCGTGGAAAGTGAGACATAAGCACTTGATTTGGAGTGGCACTGGGTGGCGGGTCGTGCAAACGACGATACCAAACTAAACACGAGGTCTTGCGGCCAGCACTAAAATCTGGGGCAGGGGACATTTTCTTCAATTTATATCAACGGGAACTATTCTAGAAGTCATAACTTGATGACGATGACGACTGTATATTACCTGACTACACTCAGTATCATCCCATTTCAACCAACCTTACAGATCTACTAGTCTTCAGCAAGCAAGAATAAGTACATAACATCCTATACATAGACAAAAAATAAAACTTTTTATAAAAAGCTAGGGAAAATAAATTATAAATAATTTTTATGCGCCTGGTTCACGGACCCCCTGAAGCCCACCGACGGACCCCAAAGGTGTCCATGGACCTCAGGTTAAGAACCTCTGCCTTAAACAAACATTGGAACATCATCAGTGATTAAGGTTGTGGTGAGGTTTCATTGAAATTGTGCATGTAGTTTCAGAGAAAAGAGCAAATAACTACTTTGGGGAGGGGTGGGGGAGGGGGCAACATGCCAACTGTACCTTAGACCCTGATTGTTTTTTTTTAATGCCGCCAACAAATGTTGATACATCACAGTTGATCATCATCATCATTACATCATCACAGTTGTCAAGTTTCATTGGAATTGCATGTGCAGTTTCTTACACGAAAGCAAATACCTATTTTGGGGGCAACCACCCCCCCCCCCCGCACTCCGTAGATCACCTCGTGGCCCGTTTTTTTTTAGCTCACCTGGAACGAAGTTCAGTGGAGCTTATGCGATGGCGCGTTGTCAGTCATTCAGTCTGTCCGTCAGTACATCAACCATCAACATCCCCGCCCCAACACCAAGGCATTATCGCACTATCAACTTCCATAAGCTAAACGCTCTTTCACCGACCTCATTCTCATCCACCCTCTCTGAAAAAATGACCACTTCTCCCTTCGTTGACCTCCACAACCCTTCTGATCTCACTGACTACTACAACCACACTCTCTCCTCCTGCCTTGACCAACTTGCGCCTATAAAAACCAAAACAGTTTCTTTCACCCATTCTGCTCCCTGGTTTACCCCTGAACTCCGCCTGATGAAAACTCGTGCTCGCCAACTTGAAAGACTCCGCAATAAAACAGGTCTCACAATTCACTCCCAAGCCTACAAGGACCACCTACAACACTACAAAGATGCCCTCTCCCGCGCCAGCTCTGCCTACTACTCTCAAATTATCCACTCTGGCTCCGGAAACCCAAAAGCACTCTTCTCTACAATAAACAAACTCCTCAGCCCCCTGAACACCACCACCCAGTCATTCACAGTAGACAACTGCATCTCCTTCCTTTCTTTCTTCCAACACAAAGTTGAAAACATCTACAACAGCTTGACCACCGCCGCACCCGCTCCCCCTCAAACGACCTGCCCCCCCTTATCCTGCCACCCCCTGTCAAAATTCTCCCCAATCTCCCCTACTGACCTCTCTGAACTCCTCAAAGGAATGAAAACTGCCACCTGCACTCTTGACCCCATCTCCTCCAGCTTTGTCAAGGCCTCCCTTCCTGCTCTCTCTACACTTATCATTGCAACAATAAACTCCTCCCTGTCTACAGGCATCGTCCCACCATCGCTCAAAATTGCTGCTGTTACCCCCATTCTGAAAAAAACCTGGACTAAACCCTGACACCCTAAACAACTTCAGACCCATCTCCAACCTACCCTTTCTGTCGAAAGTTTTGGAACGCACTGTAGCCGCTCAACTCAAACATCACCTCTCTGCCAATAACCTGTATGAAACATTCCAATCCGGATTCCACTCCAACCACAGTACTGAAACTGCCCTCCTCAAAATCACCAATGACCTTCTCCTCTCCTCTGACGCTGGCAACTTCAACATTCTCATCCTCCTCGACCTCAGTGCTGCCTTTGACACCATCGATCACACCATCCTCCTCACCCGACTTGAAACCACCTTTAACTTTACTGGCACTGCCCTCTCTTGGATTAAATCGTACCTCTCTGACAGACGTCAGTTCATCTCCATCAATAACTGCAAATCCCCCACTGCTCCCCTCCCCCAAGGTGTCCCCCAAGGTTCAGTTCTTGGCCCCCTCCTCTTCATCCTTTACCTGTCCCCTCTCGGCCACTTAATCCGCCGTCATGGTCTCGAATTCCACTGCTTCGCCGATGACATCCAGCTTTTCATCTCCACCAAGTCCATTTCCACCGCCACCCACTCTATCCTGACAAACTGCATCACTGAAATAAAATCCTGGCTTCAAATTAACTTCCTCAAACTTAACTATAATAAATCTGAAATAATCATCATTGGCCCTAAAACGCTCATAAAATCCACCCATAACTTTGCCCTCAACATCGACGGTTTCCCAGTATCCACCTGCCCTCACATCCGGAATCTTGGCATCATATTTGACCAAACCCTCTCCTTCGACAAATACACTAAACAGATCACAAAGACAGCCTTCTTTCACCTGAAAAACATCGCCCGTCTCGGTCCATCCCTCTCCTCCATGGCTGCAGAAACCCTCATCCACGCCTTCATCACCTCCCGTCTGGACTACTGCAATAGCCTCCTCTATGGTTCACCCTCAACAATCACCAATAAACTCCAATACATTCAGAACTCCGCTGCCCGTCTACTCACCCATTCCCGGACCCGTGACCACATCACCCCCGTCCTTTACAAGCTTCACTGGCTCCCCATCTCCCAGAGAATCCAGTACAAAATCCTCCTCTTGACCTACAAAGCCCTCCATAACCTGGCCCCATCCTACCTGGCTGACCTCCTTTCCAGACACACTCCCAACCACAACCTCCGCTCTGCTGGTACCAACCTCCTGACCCCCCCCCATCCGGACCAAATTCAGATCCTGGGGGGCAGGGCCTTCTCCATCGCTGCTCCCACCCTCTGGAACTCACTACCTCACACCATCAGAGACTCCTCCTTACTCACCACATTCAAAACATCACTCAAGACCCACCTGTTCAACACTGCATTCAACATTCAACCCACAGCATTTAACCTCTGACTAGCTCTTCTCCTTCTCCCTCCTTTTTGCCATGGATATTTCCCTATTGATTCTTGTTTTTTGCAATTGTTTTCATATTTTGCTATGCATTATGTTTTGCACTCTGTCAAAGCGTCTTTGGGCTCCCTGAAAAGCGCTATATAAAATAAATGCATTATTATTATTATTATTATTATTATTATTATTATTATTGTTACATAAACATTTGAAACCTTTTTTCCAAAACCACTGATGGGATTGCGACCAAATTTGGCAGAAATGATCTTTGTTGTGTTGTGACTAAAGTTTGTTCACGGCATTAAAAATAATTGGAGTCTAAGGGGGTCTGCCAGGGTCAAAGTGGATCAGGTTTAACCCCCCGAAATAGGAATTTGCTTTTTCCTCTGAAACTACACACACTATTTTGATGAAACTTGACCACAACCATCATTACCCGAGATGTACCGAAGTTTTTTCACGGCATTAAAAAAAACCTGCCCCTTTGGAGGTTTATGGGGAGGGGGGGGGGGGGGGGAGGTTCCCCCAAAAATAGGTATATGCTTTCTTATAAACTATAGACACGATTTTGATGCAACTTGACCACAACCTTAATCACGCATGATGTACCAATGTTTGTTCAAGGCATTAGAAAAATTGGGGTATTAGGAGGTATATGGGGTTGGGGGTAGAGGGGCCTTGCCCCCCAAAATAGGTATTTGTTGGGGTTTGTTTAAAGTCTTATGATTATGTCAGTTTGATTCTTCATGCTGCCCTGTCTTCTAGCAACCATTGAAATTGGTTTAAAATACCCTTAGTCGGTGCAGTATACTGTTTATTCTACCAGGTGTGTGCCAGGTGTATTGCTCCTATGTTTGTTTTAATGCCGTGAACAAACTTTTGTACATCACGGATGATGACGGTTGTGGTCAAGTTTCATCGAAATCACGTGTCTAGTTTCAGAGAAGAAAGTAAACATCTATTTTGGGGGGTCAAACCTGGACCCACTTTGACTGCCCATAGACCCCCTCACACTTCGATTTTCATAGTGCCGTAAACAAACTTCGGTACATCATGGGTGTGATGAAGGTTGTGATCAAGTTTCATTGAAATAGTGTCTGTAGCTTCAGAGGAAAAAGCAAATTGCTATTTTGGGCGGTCAAACCTGGATCCACTTTGACCCCTGGAAGACCCCCTAAAACCCTGATTTATTTTTTTAAGGCCGTGACCAAACTTTAGTCACAACACAACAAATATAATTTGTGCCACATTTTCTCGCAATCCCATTCGTGGTTTTGGAGAAGAAGTTTCATGTGTTTACGGATGCACTGATGGACTGCATGATGGACGGACGGCGTGCCCATTGCATAAGCTTCCCTGAACTTCGTTCCAGGTGAGCTAAAAATGGAATACCAAAAGGTAGAATACCAAAAAATGTAATTATATGCACATTTTAAAACATTTTAAATGTAACCTTGTATATGCAATCAGCATTGGGGGACGCATGAAATATATAAGCTTTTTCTCTAACTTCCGGTTCATGCCCCAGGTTCATGCCCTAGGGGTCAAAATGGAAAGGAAACACTCAAAATTTGATATTGGGTCATTCCTGGTGGAACTTGTCGCCATCTTTCAACAAAAAAAAAACTTTCATTTGAAAACAAACTCCAACCCCAATACTCCAACTGGTCCATCAAAGCAAAAATGTGGATTTTTTTTCCCAACAACAATTTGGTCTTTCTTCCAAAGAAAAGACTTATTTGACTCTGAAATGCTTATTTAAATCTAAATCAAGGTTTGAGTTGTAATTAACTAAATTTCAGTAACTGCAGTTTGCACATCGACGATCTATGTGCAGTTATCTTCTCTTTCCACCATGTTGTATCTTCTCTTATCTACCATCTCTTTTTTTTTTTTTTTTGTATACAAGATCGAGGCTTGTGAAAGAGCTAACATTAATCACACAAAACGTCAAACCAACGCATAAAACAAGTAATGAGGGGAGCGGTAGACTAGATAGGGAGAGAGGGGGAAGGACACAAACACAACATTTGAGAGCAGGGACATCGAGAGATCTGTGGGAGGGAGAGGGCTTGGGGGGGAGGTGGGAGAGGTATAAAACACATGCACACTGCAAGGACATCCAGGAAAGAGGTTGGAATTTCAAAAAAGTGGATCTGGGATGAATTAGCGGGGGTAGAAAAGATAAAGATTTTGGATAGGGGAAGATAAGAGAAGGTGGTGAACAGCTGTTTTAAAGACCTGGAGGGAGGAGTGGGATTGAAGGGAGTGGGGGAGTTTGTTCCAGAGGTGGGAGAAAAGAGGAATGAAAGAGTGAAGGTGAGCAGAAAGCCTTGATTTTGGCAGTTTAACCATAAGAGGGTTCCTGGCAAATCTTGTGCGACCCTTCCGAATATATGGGGAACAGAGCACAGAGTGAGCTGGGGGAGCAAGGCCGGAGAGGAGTCGGTAGAAGACAGAAAGACAACCAAACCTGCCTGCGGTGAGTGAGTGAAAGGCGCTCGGAGTTAGCTTCATCGCGGACGATTCCAATGATTCTGAAAGCTTTGGTTTCAACAGCGTGAAGCCGAGCTAGGTGTGAGGCAGGTGCACCGGCCCAGAGGGGAGAACAGTATTCCATTGAGCTGCAGATGAAAGCCTTGGATGTGGTGAGGAGCTCAGGTGTGCCAAGGATCCACCATCTCTCATCTTCTCTTATCCACCATCTCTTATGTTCTCTTATCCACCATCTCTTATGTTCTCTTATCCACCATCTTTTATCTCCTCTTATCCACCATCTCTTATCTTCCCCCATCCAAAACCATGGTCTTTTCTACCCCCGTTAATGCAACCCAAATCCACCTCTTTCAAATTCCGTTTTTTTTCCTGAAAGTCCTTGTAGTGTCCATTTGTTTTCTACTCCCCCCCCCCCCCACCAAACCCTCACCCCTCTCCCTTTCACAGATCTACCACTGTCACTGTTATTTATTGTTGGTGTGCTTCCATCTATCTTCCCGTCTTGTTTCCCAATCCTTTTATTATATGTTTTATGTATTTTCTGTTTATGTCTTTGTGTTTTATGTGTTGCTCTTACACTCATAAGAAGTAGCTTCCTCATAAGTTTTGGAGCTAGCTGTCTAATTATCAATGTCTTATTTTGATACATGTGCTGGGAGGAGGTTGCAGTAAAGACGTGGACCAAATATACTGTAATGGTGTAGTGATTCTGTGATAATTAGATAATCCTTTTCTTCGACTGAATAAATGTCTTATTGACATGATTTATATTTGGAGGTTTTTAACTTTGTGTACTGCAAAAGACTGACACTGAATTGTATGCAGGTGATGTATATCCTGTGAAAGTGGAATGCACACAAAACAACAACGATTCTTCCGTCTCAGAAGCTTTGAGATATGCTTCTGCAAAGGAAGAGTCAGATGTTCCTTTGACAAATAGCAGTGCTGCCTGTTCTGCAACTGGTGAGAAGAAACCTACAAAATTACCATTTGGGGCTGAATTTGCGAAAGGCACTTAGTGAGCATCTTGCAAACAAATGTGTATACCTTAAGTGCTGTCAAAACTAGAACAGCACTCTGCAGAGCGCATTCCTCCGCCAGGCTGAACAGTTTATGTTTTGTATCCCACTGATGGGCCGGATCTGGATTCGGACCTGAACCAAAATCTTTTCGGCTTGGTCTTGTCACCTAACCAGCTCGTCCACCAAATTTAGTCATAACTCGTCCATAACTTTTTGAAATATTATGTTGTGTATCACCTTTTACCCGATCTCTCAATGGTGAAGAATCGCATAAAAATTATATAAACTTCGTATCCGAATCCATATTCAGATCTTCACCAAAATCGAAACGATTAGTCCTTGTAACACATACAACCTATCCACCAAGTTTCATCCAAATCAGTCCATAACTTTTTGAAATATCGTGCAATATATCGGTTTTAGCCCAATCACTCGATGGTGAAGAATCACTTAAAAGTCATCACCTGGTGTTGGCCAAATGGTTAGGGTGGAAGGCTTGGGATCCTAACGTCCTGAGTTTGAATCCCGTTGAATTAACGCCAGGTGGGGTTGACTCAGCCTGTCATCCTTCCGAGGTCAGCAAAATGAGTACCAGATAACTGGTAATAGAGAGGCATTGCATCAGTGGCAGACGCACCCACTGAAAATGATGCAACCAGCAGCAGGGTGGCTGTACACCGAACCACCACCACCACCACCACCCCTTTAAAATTAAATTATTCTCGTATCTGAATCCATATTCAGATCTTCACCAAAATGGAATCAATTAGTCGTTGAAACACACACAACCTGTCCACCAAGTTTCGTCCAAATCCGTTCTTAACTTTTTGAGATATCGTGCTATATATCGTTTTTGGTCGCATCTCCCAATGGTAAAGAATCACTTTTAAAATTCTACTAGCCGGATCCGAATCCGGATCTTCACCAAAATCGAATCATTTCGTCCTTGTCACATAAACTACCTCTGCCAAATATCGTCCAAATCCGTCAATAAGTTTTTGAGATATCTTGTTCACAGACAGACAAACAGACAGACAAACGTACAGGGGTGAAAACATAACCTCCATCCACCTTTGGTGGCGGAGGTAAATATCTTTGGACGTGCAAACATAATCCACCCGTCCAGATCGCAATTTGTGATGGGAGATAAACAGCCAATTAGTTGTACGTGTAGAAACATCTGATTAGCCTGTGACACATCGAACATATCTCGAACATCCAATTTAAATGATGCAATTGTATCGAATCGCAGTGTCACAGACAATTGTTGAGATGGATTAGGTCGATCCAGTTGATCTTGCACAAGATTCAGCAGCGATCAAAATGATTGCTTTGAGAGTCTGAAAGGCTGGACAAATTTAATATTGCCATATTTCTTCAGAGGATTGTATCTATCCTAAAATAATCTCAATGCACGTCGGTGAACTTCCCTATTACTTACTACCCGCTTCTTCCTCATCTGAGCTAATTCAAGCACTCCTAACACATCTATACGATATTCACCATCCCATGTTAACTACCAATCACAAGTCCTGCAATGCTTGCTTCAAGTCCTTCAACACACTCTTAAACATGCACTTGCCAACATTTAAAGTTTGTTGTTATTTAAATGCTTCTGATTAGGTTTAGAATAGCGCATCAGATAATCACTCTTTCGCGATTGGCGACTAACTTTGAACTGGTGATCATCACACATTAGCGTTTTTACACACGTCTAATTCTTCAACACCTTTCGTAAATTCAGCCCTTAATCTTTTGAATTCAGAATACTGCATATTCCAGCGTACATGTCGAGGTCTTCTTTAATGGTATTGACCTGAAACATCTGCGGTATTCACTCATACCTGACAGATCTCTCAATACACGTTGCTTCTAACAAACCAGACTTGATCTGCTTCACAGAAACTTTCCTCCTTCAAGATGTCTCTGACTCCTTATTAGCTCTCTTCATTACTCCCTCCTCTGATATGATAGACCTGAGCCTCGACCTGGTGGCAGAATTGCTCTCCATATCAGAACTCTATTCCTCACTCTCACTGCACTGCCCTCACTCCACCACACCTCAGGAGAGTCTCCCTCCTCCAAATCCTGGTGGTGTCTGGCCAAATCTGTTTCTGTTGTTTGTTCTCCTTCCATCTTCTCCCTTACCTCAAACGACTACACAGCTGACACCACACGTGAAAACGCTGAATGCCTCTGTGTTTGCCTCAAAGTCTTGTCTCCCAAACCCTCGCTCTCTGTACCCACCATAACCAGTCGTAATCACTTGCTCCTGGACTCTGTATCCTTCTCTCCTGACAAGGTGAAGTTTCTGTCAAAGCTCGACTCTGATTCTGCAACTGGACCAGATGGCATCAGCTCACGGGTCCGAAAATCCTGCCCTGCCACTCTATCACATCCTCTCTCTGTTCTCTTCACCTTCTCTTTTGCTCAAGGTCATCTGCCATCTGCCATCTGCTTGGAAATCAGCCAACATTACCGCTTTACACAAAAAGGTGCAAAAGCAGCTCCCTGCAACTACAGACCAATCATCCTACTCCCAAACATCAGCAAGGTCATGGAATCCATCATCACATCTTCTAGTAAATCCTTCCTCATCTCCAATGGCTTGATCTTTGATGAATCAATTTGGATTCAGACCAGGCTACTCTACTCTCGACATGGTGCTTGCTGTCTCAAACAATTGACGGATGTCCTCGATGCCAAACAGGAAATCAGAGCCGTCTCCCTTGACATATATTGTGCCTTCGATACGGTCTGGCACCCCACCCTGCTCACCAAAGTCTCCTCATATTGTATCCATGGAAATCTCCTTGCATGGCTGGCGGACTTCCTCTTCGTTTGCAGTCAACGTACACTACTCACAATAAGTTAGGGATATTGTAGGAGTGAGTTGATTTTTTTTTTTTTATAGGGGTGTGTGTTTCACTTCACTGATTTTTGGGATAGGCAGACCATTGTATGTGGGTTATGGAATCACCTTGTTTTGTGTTCTGTATGAAATGTGCTCACTGTACACTTTGTTTGTACTATGGGGGTCAATACTCAAAAACTCAAATTCACAATCATGGTCAAAACAGCATACATTTGTCCATATCTGGGGTTATAAAGACAGGTATTGTTGAGGAATATTGCCCAGTACACCATTCGCCCAACAATGCGTACAGGACGTCGCTTAACAGATGAGGAGCGCCACCTAGCCTTAGCCCACCTGTGTGTTGGCAGTGGGCAGTCTGATGTCGCCGTCGAATTTGGCGAGTCACAGAGTGTCATCAGCAGGCTGGCTACGAAGCATACAGCCGCGAGCAGCATTCGGGAATCAACCCAGGAGTGGAGCTCCACGTGTCACCGATCGGAACAACGACCAGTACCTGAGGACCTACGCTCTCCGGCACCGATATGTGAGCACTCCGCAGCTTCAATCACGTTTGCGAGAGGCCAGGCGTACCATGGTGTCCAGACAAACCATCCGCAACAGACTCCACTGCTTTGGATTGAATGCTAGACGTCCATTGCAGGTGACGCCACTGACGGCAAGACACCGTGTTAACCGTT
Source organism: Myxine glutinosa (assembly GCF_964187855.1). Lineage (NCBI taxonomy): Eukaryota > Metazoa > Chordata > Myxini > Myxiniformes > Myxinidae > Myxine > Myxine glutinosa. The sequence continues at coordinate 430,951,863 of NC_136261.1, forward strand.
TGCAGTGGGCACAAGACCACGTCACGTGGACCATGCAGCAGTGATCGTCCGTCCTGTTCACTGATGAATCCCGGATCACCCTGCACAGAAAAGATGGCCGCCGACGTCACTGGAGATTGCAAGGTGAACGGTACGCCAAGGTCAACATGGCCCTGAGGAACCGCTTTGGATGAGGTGGCGTAACAGTCTGGGCAGGCATCACCAGTCAGTGCAAAAATGGAACTGGTGTTTGAAGATGGAACAGTTACTGGCTGTTCTTACCTGCGGGACATCATAGACCCCATCATCATCCCTCAGTACACTCAACGTACCCCAGATTTCATCTTCATGGATGACAACGCGCCTCCTCACCGAGCCAGAATCGTCACAGCTCGTCTTCAGGAAGTCGGGGTTCCTCACATGGAGTGCCCGGCCTTGTCACCCAACCTGAACCCAATCGAGCATGTCTGGGCCCAACCACGTGACCTAGCTGAACACCGCGTGGCGCTGGTGGAGGAGTGGAACGCACTTCCGCAGATCTACATCATGAGGCTGGTGAGGAGTATGAGGAGTCGGTGTCAAGTGGTGATCGCTGCGAATGGTGGGAACACACGCTACTGAAATCCTGAATTTGTGGTTTTGGGGGTATCACCCATATGACGTGATTTGTTGTAACCAATAAATATTGAAATCAAGAATGCTGTGTTTTTTCACACTCATTAATAACCATAGAATTAGGACCAACAACTTTTTTCAACATAATTAATACACAAAATCAACCACACTGAAGAACTTGCCAATATCCCGAACTTATTGTGAGTAGTGTATGATCCTGAATGGAATTCTCTCATCTCCCCTTCCTGTGCAGGCTGGAGTTCCTCAAGGCAGAGTTCTGGGCCCTGTGCTTTTTCTGGTCTTCATCAATGATCTCTCCGAATCTGGAAAATCCTCTCTATCTCTTTACTGATGACTCCACTCTCTGCCACTCCATATCTCTGCACTGAGATCGGCAGGCGGCATCCTCTTCACTCTCTGTGGACTTTTCTCAGATCTTTCCTGACAAAAGGAAAGATGTTTTTTGACTTCACTCTCTGCGGAAGAAGTTCTGTCACTCAAGCTTTTGGGTCTCACCAACAGCCATTAGCTTTCCTAGGAAAACCACATTTCCATGCTGGCCGACAAAGCATGTCGCCGACTGGGCATCCTCCGTCGTGTGCAGTCCTTCCTTGGCACCTTTGAGTTCCTCACCACATACAAACTTTCATCCGCAATCTGATGGAGGACTGCTCTCCCTTCTGGGTTGGTGCTCCTTCCTCACACCTAGCTCGGTTTCACGCTGTAAAAACTGAAGCTTTCAGAATTATTGGTATCTCCCACGATGAAGCCGATTCTGATGGCCTTTCACTAGCTCACCGCAGGCAGGTTGATGGTCTTTCTCTCTTCTACCGACTCCTCTCCGGCCTAGCTCCCCCAGCACCTTCTATGCTCTGTCCCCCAAATATTCCTTCAGGCCACACAAGATCTGCCAGCAACCCTCTTATGGTTAAACTGCAAAAATCAAGACTCTCTGCTCACCTTCACTCCTTCATACCTCTTTTCTCCCGCCTATGGAACAAACTCCCTCACTCTGTTCAATCCCACTCCTCCTTCCAGGTCTTTAAAACAGCTGTTCACCACCATCTCTTATCTTCCCCCATCCAAAACCAGAATTTTTTCTATCCCCGCTAATTTCACCCCAGATTCACTTTTTTGAAATATCAACTTCCTTCCTGGAAGTCCTTGTGGTGTCCTTGTGTTTTATTCTTCTCCCGCCCCTCCACCCCCCCCCCTTTCCCACAACTCCTCCCCCCAAGCCCTCCCACAGATCTCCCGATGTCTCTGCTCTCAAATGTTGTGTTTGTGTGCTTCCCCTTCTCTCCCCATCTTGTCTACCGCTCCCCTTATTATATACTTTGTGTGTCTGTTTGATTTTTCGTGTGATAAATGTTAGCTCTTTCACGAGCCTCGATCCTGTAAACAACAACAAAAAAATACGATAGAAGCAGAGTTTCATGATCAGGGCTGGGTGCTTGACCATATCGCAGGCATGAAATATGTCAAAGGAGACGGCTCTGAGTTCCTGTTTGGCATTGAAAGGACCTCTATCCATTGTTTAGTCAGCAGAAGCAGAATATCCAGATTATAGTGGCCTGGGCTTAATCCAAAATGATGATCAGAGAACAATCCATTAGAGAATAGGTAGGATTTAATATCAGAAGCAATGATGGATTCCATGACCTTGCTGATGATTGTGAGTTGGCTGATTGGTTTGTAGCTGCAGGGATCTGTTTTTGCACCTTTTTTATGTAAAGCGGTAATGTTGTCTAATTTCCAAGCAGATGGCAGATGACCTTGAGTAAAATAAAAGGTGAAGAGAACAGAGAGAGGGTGAGATAGAGCAGCACAGCAGAATTTTAGGCCACGTGGGCTGATGCCATCTGGTCCAGAACCCAGCTGCACACAGAGTCCAGGTGCAGCTTGGTTCCACTGGTTAAGGTGGGTACAGAGAGCTATGGGTTCGGGACACAAGATTTTGAGGCAAAGAGTTGAGACATTTAGCTTTTTCACGTGCAGTGTCAGGTGTGTAGCCATTTGAGGTAAGGGAGGAGATGGAAGGGGAACAAACACCAGAAACAGATTTGACCAGTTGCCACCAGGACTTGGAGGAGGGAGAGATATTATTTGCTGGCGCTCCTGATAGTAGAGATACACTTGATCAGAGCTTTGTGAAAGGAAATTTTGAGAAATTTTTAACATCAGTAAATTCCAGAAAAATTTATGGATGAATTTTACAATCTTTATTTTATTTAAATTGGATTTAAATACATGGACACTGTTGAACTCAAATCGCCTTCTTGTTACTTCCACTAACCTACGGTTTAGCAGTACCAAGACATGTGAAATAGGGTAATGTGGGAGACTGCTTCAATTGCGCTTCACATCTGGAATTTTTCTTTTTAACAATCTTTAACTTCTTTATTATATTTATATTGAAGTGTATTGAAGTGAATTATATTTATATTCCATTGCTTGACATGTTCTATGAACTCTCAAGATAGTTGTCAATCTCATTTCCCTGCAAAAGACTGACGCTGATTTGTATGCAGGTGAGGTCCATCCATTAAATGTGGAAGGCAGACAACACAACAACAATTCATCTGTCACAGAAGATTCAAACTGTGTTTCTGCAAAGGAAGGTTCAGAAGATGTTCACCTGACAAACGGAAATGCTTTATGTTTTGCAACTGGTGAGTGGAAGTGTAAAAAATTAACATAGAATCTTTAATGTGAAGAAAATATGCAATTTTTGGAAATGTTTTAAATATTTTGCATTTTGAATTTGACAAAAAAATATCATATGTTCTTTGTTTCTGTAGAACAATCCAGAAGTAATATGGGACAAGTATGCCCCAGTTGCAGCTTGTCAGTTAGGAAGAAGCCTCTTCTGAAGAAACAATCACCAGATCAAGACTCACTTCCTATAAAATACAGGTGCATGTCTGGGCCTTGCAACACCAAGATTAATATTAAATTAAACAAACACAAAAAAGTTCGAGAAAGGCAAATGTGTTTCAAGTGTAATGTGTGCAGAATGGATTTTGCTTCAATGAGTAACATCAAAATACACATGAGGACCCACACTGTAAAACATCTTCACAAGTGCTCGATATGTGATAAAGGTTTTTCTCGAAACGGCAGTTTGAAAAGGCATATGAGGATCCATACAGGAGAGCAACCTTACAAATGCACGATATGTGATAAAGGTTTCTCTCGAAAAGGCTATTTGCAATCACATATGAGGATCCATACAGGAGAGCGACCCTACAAATGCTCGATATGTGATAAAGGTTTCTCTCATAACTTCAGTTTGAAATCACATATGAGGATCCATACAGGAGAGCAACCTCACAAATGCTCATTATGTGATAAAGGTTTTTCTCAAAAAGGCCATTTGAAATTACATTTGAGGATCCATACAGGCGAGCGACCTCACAAATGTTTGGTATGTGATAAGGGGTTCTCTCAAAACTGCAATTTGAAAGAGCACATGATGATCCATTTGGGACAGCAACCTTACAAATGCTCGATATGTGATAAAGGTTTCTCTCGAAAATGCCATTTGAAAAGGCATACAGGATCCATACATGATCCATACAGGATCCATACAGGATCCATATAGATCCATACACGGTTTCAAATAGATCCATGCAGGAGAGCATCCTTACAAATGCTCGATATGTGATGGAGGTTTCTCTCGTGAAGGCCATTTGAAAATGCATGTGTGATGATTCATGCAGGAGAGCTGAAATCTGAAATACCATGTTATGAAAAATGAGATTAAGAAGATTTCGAAATTGAAGAAACCTGAAATTGTACCAGTAATAGTCGGAGCAACAGGGAATCCAGATGATCCAGAAAACCCTAACTGAGTTCTTAAAAATCATTCTGGGGAATATCACGACAAACAAGCGATAGGTGGAGGCTGTCAGAGGATCATTGAGTATTCTAAAACGAGCCCTTGGAACAAAGCTATGAGAATGAAGATTCACAATCCGGTTCATGAATAATAATTCTTTACCAAAAAAGGAGGTGGAGATTTTGAGTTCTGGAAGAACTGCTTCCCACCTCCTAAAACTTGCCAATGGAGATAACAACCAATGAGAGCATTTTTACAAATGTTCTATTTGTGACGAGGATTTTATTCGAACCAAGGAAACGGATCTTGAACTTCCATAGTGCAACCCACGCTGAAGTTCTCATATAAAAAGTGCTCTGACTGCGGGAAACGTTTTGCTGAGATAGGTTTGTTAAAGTCACATTGCATTACCCACACTGGGTTGTACGTGCCCCCCTTGGAAGCGATCCTCAGCAGTAGGCAAGGTATTCAGTTAACCAGGAAGAAGAAAGCTGTCATGAAACCATACAGCCCTTTCTGCATATACCTTGTAATCACAACTTCACAGAGTACCATCTGTAACCCTTAACAATCAGCTGGCACCCCAAACCTCTGATGAAAGCCATATGGCTGTCTCTCACCAGGATATGCACAACAATGACTGCAAATTGGTGTCAGAGGGCAAGAAGAATCTCAAAATGCTAACACCATCTGTGTCCTCAAACTAAGTTTAAAGAAAATTACAGCTTACAAAAAAAGTAAAATTTATTAATTTGGTCCTCTGTATTCTCAGAATAGAGAATTGTTGAAACATTGATGCCAAAAACTCAAATGGTAACAGAACGTAATCGCTCAATCTGATCTTGGATCTCATCGTGCTTCTTTCAGGGTCTTCCTTCCGTTATTAGTTTGTAATTCTTGTCTGTCCTTGCCATGTATCCAGCCAAGTTAAGTTTTTGAGTTTTTTTTTTATTGTGACCAGTGTTTAGGAATTTTGTTTTCTATCTGATTTAGTTGTTTTTCTTGTCCCTTTTGGTTGTGCTCAGATGGCATCTTTTCATGGCAGTTTGAACATCAATTTTTACCCAATCTTTGAGGTAGTCCATGTTTCATTGCCATGTGTGATATGGGGAGAACATCCTTGTTGTAAAATTGTTCATCAGAAGAAGACTCCTGCCTGTGTTTTTCATGAAACTTGAATTTGTGAAGGGTTTCACAATAAAGAGAAGTTCTCAAAGCACAAATGCACTGTCTGTTATTGTGAATATATAATGGCACATTATGATCAATTTATCAATCAGTGGATAGTTTGGAGTTGTCCATGTCCCCATAAGTAATCCTCATCAAACCAGTTGAAAACCTTGCATGGATTTACCACCATGACATGACTGCCCTTCATGTCATCAATGATTGCCCGCCAAGCAGCTCAGTTACACAGGTCCCAATGTGGATGGCCACACAGCTGGTTGCTGCCACATTTTTCTCAACATCAATGTTGAAGCTTCTTCAATTGAGGGCATACATTTGAACACAGACTTACAAAGAAAAGAAGAGGGGCATGGACCGTTCCCTCACCCCCACTCCCTAAAAGGTTGAGATTCAAGTCTATTTGGCCACTGGCCAGACCAAGAAGTAATAATTATTCCAAAAGCTAAAAAAAACATCTAAAAAACAGATCTGATACAAAACAAATTTTCAAAAACAGATATATGAACCTTTCAAGAGCATTACTTGGTTCCTCCAAAGAACATAAGGGTAGTCTAGCATGCACACGATATTGTTTGAATCTTTCCTCTTTTCTATTGCTTGGCATTTTCTACAAGCTATGGAATGTCTCTTCTTTTCTATACTTTGCTACATGCCACTGTAGAGTCAGATACTATTTGAATAATTGTAATCGGAATAATTCTAATTCTAATCAGAATTAATATAATGAAACTATATAGTGGGGGGGCTATGTACTCATTTTCAAGTTCGTGTGCAGTTCATGTTATTTTTGGGCAACTACTATAAATGTATTCTACTGGGTCCTACTAATTAGAAAAATGATGTCGCCATTTTTTTCTGTTGACCTTTAGTGACCTTCACTCAAGGTCAAAATTCAAACGTCATTACAGTGACAATACTTCATTCAAAGTTTATCGACCTTGGTACCAAAATGTAGCAAATTTCACAAGGAACATTGATTCTGACATTTGTTTTGTCATTTGGCCTCTCAGATGTTTGCAATATGCAAATTAATCAGCAAACAACCTAATTAGAGAAAAAATAGGCATAATTAACATATCTTCACCATACACATAAATCCCATCACCACATTATTATTGAATGCCAATCATTAGTTACCATCTCAAATGTGTTCTGCTGGATCCGAAACTGGAAAAATATGTTGCTTATTGTTTTCTGTTGACATGTTCTTGATATTAACTGACCTTTGACATGTACTTGACTTTACTTACCTTGACCCAAGGTGAAATGTCAAATGTCATTTTAACCATGTGATGCGATCAAGCAAAATAAGTCATGTCTGGAATATTGATTTTTGGATTCAAGTTCCCAATGCTTTTCTCTATACTGTTCATTCATCATGCTCATTTGCTCATGTTGGTTGGGTTTTAGCCATTGTTCGTATTTTTAACATTGAATTTGTTGCCTAAAAGCACAAAATTGATTCTGGCAGATGTCCAAATCACTTTGCTTGTTCGCGTCACACATATATTGTTTGCTCTTTTCAAGGAAGGACTCCAATCCTGTTAAGATAAAGAATTAATGCTTTTGTAAGATACAATTACCTGTAGTATCTACATCTAGGTCAACAGTCAACCTCATTCATACCTTGATTTTTATTAGTGCCCATTGGTAAGTCAAATTATTTAATTTAATCAAACTGCTATCAATGCGGACGATGCTCGTGCAATTGACGTGAAGTATCACCCGGCATGTTGGGTGAAGCATGTTCAGCGAGCTCCAAAACGAGACAGCCAGGGCAGGCAACCTCCAGCAGAAGACACAAATGTTGGTGTAATTGCATCAGATATTGAGTTTCTTAGCCTGGTCAAAAGCTTTCTCACAGATGGTACGAAGCTCAACATGTCAGAACTGCACAGCACATACTGCAGTATTCTTGAAACAAATGGTGTGCACATACTACCACAAAAACGTGATGTGAAGCAGAAAATTGCCTCCCATATAGACAATGTTCACTTCAAGAGTCCAAAATCCAGCAGCAGTCAGAACTGGTTTTTACCACAGCAGTGCGTGATGCCGCAGTAGAAGATGCAATGGCAAAGAATCATCAGTCAGCAATAGGACCCAGGATACATTTGTGATTAATTACTAACAATGAACATTTTCTGAAGAGGGGATGTACTAGCCATTATATGTATAACCGCCAAAATCAAGACTCTCTGCTCACCTTCACTCCTTCATTCCTCTTTTCTCCCGCCTCTGGAACAAACTCCCTCACTCTCTACAATCCCACTCCACCCTCCAGCTCTTTAAAACAGCTGTTCACCACCATCTCTTATCTTCCATCCCACCGTCATCCATCGTCCGCCGTCACCGCCGTCCCATCCACCGACGTGACGCCATCCCGTCACCGCCGTCACCGCCGTGCCGTCCCGGCGGTGATGGACGACCCCCATCCAAAACCTTGATCTTTTCTACCCCCGCTAATTTCACCCCAATTCCACTTTTTTGAAATACCAACTTCTGTCCTGGAAGTCTTTGGTGTCCTTGTGTTTTATACTTCTCCCACCCGCCCCCCTTCCCACGCCTCCTCCCCCCAAGCCCTCTCCCTCCCACACTTCTCCGTGCTCTCAAATGTTGTGGTTGTGTGCTTCCTCTTCTCTCCCCATATTGTCTTCCGCTCCCTCTTTTTATGTATTTTGTTTGTCTGGTTGATTTGTTTGTGAAATAAATGTTAGCTTTCACGAGCCTCGATTCAGTATACAAAAGAAAAGGGGAAAAAAAAAAAAGATTTGCTAAGTATGCATATTTTTGTCTCTAATCAGCTCATTTGCATATTGCAAAAAAACGAAAGGTCAAATGACGAAACAAATGTCATAACCAATGTTCCTTATGAAATTTACCACATTTTGGTTCCAAGCTTGATATACTTTGGATGAAGTATGGTCACTGTAATGACGTTTGAACTTTGACCTTGAGTCAAGGTCACTAAAGGTAAACAGAAAAAATGGCGACATCATTTTTCCGATTAGTAGGACCCAGTAGAATACATTTATAGTGGTTGCCCAAAATTAACATGAACTGCACACGAACTTGAAATTGAGTACATAGGCCCCCCCACTTATACTATGAATCTAAATAATTGGGTTTGCCGAGGAACAGTTCATACTAACCAAGTTAGGCGTGCAGGCAGGTGCAGTGTAATTATTGTTAAAGGAATGTCACAGGCCACAATAATGTTAAACCTGAAGCAAGGAAAATAAAAGTTGGAAATCCACTGAGTGCCACTGCTGGGACAATGTTTATGCTTGAGGCTATGAAGGTTGCAGGTTCACTTTCCTTGAGTAACCTGGCTGGAATGCCCCAGGTGGTTGAAAGAAAGGTAGCCATGCCTTATAAGGAGATGTGGTCTTCTTTGCTTGCACGCCTGCCAGCATTAATCAGATGAACTGTTTGACATTTCATCCAGAAAGGGAGAAGTTATAGATTTTGTTTGCGATTTTCCTGCTAATAACCAGGCCTATGTAACGCCCAGCTTGGAGATTTGTATATAATTGGTGAAAGCCTTCCACAATATTTTTGGAGTTTCGCTTGATGCTTGCACCACACCAAATTCCAACACGTGTGACTGGAATAAACGATCTTATTATTTGAATTTTGTATTTTGAATTCAATAAAAGGATTGAATTGCTCCCACACAACATACCATATAAAGGAGCCTTTTATAATAATAATAATAATAATTCATTTATTTTGTATGGCGCTTTTCCAGAAGCCCAAAGGCGCTTTGACAGAGTGGCAAACATAATGCATAACAATACATGAAAACAACGTCCCTGGCATTTTTCTCAAGAATGGTTGTGCAGATCACGCTCATTAAATTTCAAACCGATTGACTAAACGTTGCACTTGTCGAATTATGACATCATAATTAAGGCACCAATTACATCTTCGTTAACAACACTTATTACCCATGTGGAGGTCTTTTTAAATGAGCCACATTTCAGCCACAGCCACATTTTAAAACTAGATGGTGTTCATGGAATACTGACACTGCGCAGTCAACTGGTGTGAGGCAACTCTTCTATTTTTGAACGTTTCTTTTTTTTTTTGATCCAAAATGGCTGCCAGACCACATGAGCGATGACATAAATTTATATTCTCTCAATAATTGTTGCATAGATCATGCTCAATACATTTCAAACTGATCAGACTAAGCGTTGTCCCTGTCGAATTATGACGTCATAATTATGGCACTACTGACGTCATCGTCAACAACACCTATTCCCCATGTGGCTGATATGGCACACTACTTTACAGAAATGCAGAAACAAATGTTATATTTTCATCAAAAATCATCGGAATTTCACCAAATCTGTTTTGGTCGTGTGTTAATATTCCTCAGCGATTGACAAATCTGAAATCAGAATTTTATTTGAGGTCAAAATGACCCAGTGAGATCACTCCGTACTTTTCCTGCTCGTCATGTGCAGTGTGATAATTATTAATTCCATGCCCACTCCAGGCGACTCTACTTCGTCACGTAATAACAACTTCTAGCTTCCAGACCGTACATCCAATCATCTTGAAATTTTGCACAATTGTTAGCCTTCATTACCTCTACTATAATATTGTTATGCCGGGGGGGGGGGGTTGAGGGGGGAGTAGAGGAATATCTAGAGCCAGATAGTTCTTTACAGGTAGCATGCTTCGTCTGTCGCGGTAAGGAATCTGCCCTGTAATAATTATAGTTAGGGCATTTTATAATTTTTTTGAAAAATCTGTGAAAAAATTGCTTACCAATAGCTTTCTTCACCAATGTGTTCATGTATGTGTCTGCAAACACCTCTCAATTTATTCCTTCCCAAATCCTTGGGGAAAAGTCAAAATTCAAAATGGCGTACAAAATGGAAAAATTGTGGATAAAGTCATAGTTTGGCCAGAAATTTAATACTTAATATGGGGAAGAAACCACAAAAATATTGTTCTAGGACAATTGTGAACTCTTGCTAAGCATATTTGTATTATTATCTTGCTTTATATCCAAGATGGTGGCCAAAATGATGTCCAAAATGGCCGCTAAAATGTGAAAAATGTGGATAAAGTCATAGCTTGGCCAGAAATGTAATAATTATTATCTTGCTTCAATAATAGGTGTCTACTGAGACCTCTCAATTGATTCAGTATGGAGGGGATGTAATAGCTGCACCTGGCCATGGCTTGAGGTGTTTCATCTGTGATGATCCTGGGACTGAGATGCAGAAGCTGTCAAAAGTCACCCAAAAAGGCCACTCACAGATGTTATCATATTCTGAGTGCGTGGACGATGCAGCACTGATCAGGAGACTAAATGAGGACTGGAAAAACGGAGATGACCCCAAGTTGAGATATCATTTGGAGGACCCAGGCACTCCCGAGGACCCAGTCAATGCTGATCAGGCAGAGGAGGTTGGCAGAGCCATGCAGGCCAAGATGGATGGAAAAACTTTTTTGGATACAATGGAAACTAAGCACAAGGTCAAATCATTAGAGAGCTTCAGAAGTGGACCCAAAGTCAATGGGAAGAAGCTGGTTATTGACTCACTCAAGCTCTTCAACCGCCTCATCATCATCAGTGAGCGTGAAGTCAAGACCAAACAAGCCCTGCGATTTGAATTGACGCCAACACTGATGTCTCTATTTGATAAAGATCAGAAGTTGCGAAAGCCAGACAAGGCTGCACTAGCAAGGGTCCTGAAAGCATTTGTGGAACCCGTTGAACAACACCCCTGCACGAGCCTGGTGATTGATGGTGGGTGGCTCCTGCACAACGTCAGATGGGAGGCTAAGCTCACCTGGAAGGACATCGCTGAGAGCTACCTCCAGTTTGTGAAGTCCATGGGGGAGCCATTGCCTCAGGATCAATGTGGTCTTTGACGGATACGGCAGCTCCACCAAGGACCATGATCACCTGAGACGAACAAAGAACGCATGCTGCGACATTCTGATTCGCCCAGACATCAAAAGCCTAGTTCCAAGAGAAAAGTTCCTCGACAACAAGAGCAACAAGACCCAGCTCATTCGGCTACTTGCTGAGACATTCGGTAGAAATGGGATCAGTGTACAGGAATGTCCCGATGATGCAGACACCTCTATCGTCCGGGCAGCTCTAGATGAGGCAAGAGAGTCCCCTGTTGAGGTGAGGGCTGAGGACACCGACATCATGGTTTTGCTGATTCATCATGCTGCAGACCACCTGATCTTCCTCACAACAGCCAAAGACACTTCGTACGATGTCGGAAAGATCCGAGAGGCCCTCCCAGAGAGATACTGGAAGTATCTGATCTTCTTGCACAGCTTCTCCGGCTGCGATACAGTGTCCGCGATTTCTGGGTTTAGCAAATCAACTTTGCTAACCAAGCTCTGCAAGACTGACAAAGCAGAGAGGGCCGTGGACGTGTTTCTGGACATCCGAGCCAAGAAAGATGACATCATCAAAGCCGGCTGTGAACTATTCAAGCTCATGTTCCGCGGGAACCCATCCAAAGACTTGGGGGACTTGAGATTTGACATCTTCATCAAGCGGGCCGCTGCTGGGAACATCAAACCTAAGAAACTGCCCCCGACAACAGAAGCTGCAGCACAGCACTCTCTCCGGGCTTATCTCCAGAGTAGAGATTGGCTGCTGCTGCAAACTCCATCATTGGATGTCCTGGACTACGAATGGAAACTCGGTGACCAAGGTTATGCGCCGGTCCCTACAACAGACCCTATCGCACCGGACTATCTTCTGAAGTTTGTCTGCTGCAACTGTGAGGAGGAATGTAGCACACTCAGGTGCTGCTCTAAAAAGCAAGGAGTCAAGTTTATTTCTACTTGCGGCAACTGTCATGGTAACTCTTGCCAGAACATCAACCAGCCAGATGATGAGAGGAGTGTGGGATATGCTGGGGATTATGATGAGTAGGGTGAACTAGAGAACTGACTAACCGAGGTTTCAATTGAGATACATTTCTATTTCTATATAAAGCTATGACTTTATCCACAATTTTCACATTTTAGCGGGCATTTTGGACATCATTTTGGCCACCATCTTGGATATAAAGCAAGATAATAATACAAATATGCTTAGCAAGAGTTCACAATTGTCCTAGAACAATATTTTTGTGGTTTCTTCCCCATATTAATTATTTAATTTCTGGCCAAACTATTACTTTATCCACAATTTTTCCATTTTGGACGCCAGTTTGAATTTTGACTTTTCCCCAAGGATTTGGGAAGGAATAAATTGAGAGGTGTTTGTAGACACCTACATGAACACATTGGTGAAGAAAGCTATTGGTAAGCAATTTTTTCACAGCTTTTTCAAAAAAATTATAAAATGCCCTAACTATAAATTCTGTGTGTTTAGTCCGGTTTGTCGGTTAAGGAGTATACCTGTGAACATACCAGGATGTTCATGTGCTAGGTAGTTGTAGGGCTTAAAGATAACAGCCCCTGTGTGTCAGACCTGGTGGTCATTCCTTTGTCCCTTATGGCAACGCACACCTGTAGACACATAGATAGGCCCTTTAGTACACACAGTAATTAAATTCCCTTCCCTGACAAAGACTTTGGAAGATGGACAGGAAGTCAGATTAAGACACCGCCGATGATGGCTGCCACCGGCCACACCCCCAGCTCGCCTGGCAACATTGCGGGAGGCACTCGACCAATGGAAGAAAGCCAGCGAGTGCGAACCTCCAGCCGATCAGGGGAGGAGAACGAAGGTGCAGCTGGGAGGGAGGTGACTCATTGGAAGGAAGGTACTGGAAGTTTCGACGGAGAGAGGAAGGTTATAAAAAGGGGGCACTGCATGACATTTTGGAAGTGCTCTAGCTTTCAGCAGCTCTCTTGGCTTGGCTTGGCTCTCTTTGCGCTGGACGACAATTAGAGCAGCTCTCTTGGGTTTTCATCGGGTGTAGTCACAATTATTGCTCTCCCATTGGTCTCTCTCCCCTTTTGCCGTTCTTCTTCGCTGGTCACTGGACGCTATATGACATCTGTTGGTCTCTGCGCTTCTCTTCATCAGGCCGACGGTTCGTTTGTGGTGCTTGGAGCGGTGCTCGGTGCTTCTGGAGCTCGGAGTGGTGAACGGACCTCGTGGGCAGTCGATGAGGAGCCTGGAGAGGGGCGTTGGCTCGGGCCTTCGCGGTGCTGTGGTGCTGGAGTGAGGGACCTCGTGGTGTGCAGCGGAGCTTGGAGCCGCGTGGGGACACGACGACGGACAGTTAAGATGCACAACACTTTACATTACATAACAAACGTTTTTCTTTTCGTTAACTCATCCCTGTGTGGCGTATCGTACACCGCACCTTTCCTATGCCATCTCCAGGCATTGCAAATCGTCATTGCTGGGCACCGAAGGGGGCTCGGCAGTGATAATAATAATAATAATAATAATGCATTTATTTTATATAGCGCTTTTCAGGAAGCCCAAAGACGCTTTGACAGAGTACAAAACATAATGCATAACAAAACATAAAGACAATTGCAAAAAAAAAGAAGAATCAATAGGGAAATATTCAAAGCACAAAGGAAGGAGAAGGAGAGGAGATAGTCAGGGGTTAGATGCTGTGGGTTAAATGTTGAATGCAGTGTTGAACAGGTGGGTCTTGAGTGATGTTTTGAATGTGGTGAGTGAGGAGGAGTCTCTGATGGTGTGAGGTAGCGAGTTCCAGAGGGTGGGAGCAGCGATGGAGAAGGCCCTGTCCCCCCAGGATCTAAATTTGGTCCGGATGGGGGGTGGGGGGTCAGGAGGTTGGTACCAGCAGAGCGGAGGTTGCGGGTGGGAGTGTGTCTGGAGAGGAGGTCAGCCAGGTAGGATGGGGCCAGGTTATGGAGGGCTTTGTAGGTCAAGAGGAGGATTTTGTACTGGATTCTCTGGGAGATGGGGAGCCAGTGAAGCTTGTAAAGGACGGGGGTGATGTGGTCACGGGTCCGGGAATGGGTGAGTAGACGGGCAGCGGAGTTCTGAATGTATTGGAGTTTATTGGTGATTGTTGAGGGTGAACCATAAAGGAGGCTATTGCAGTAGTCCAGACGGGAAGTGATGAAGGCGTGGATGAGGGTTTCTGCAGCCACGGAGGAGAGGGATGGACGGAGACGGGCGATGTTTTTCAGGTGAAAGAAGGCTGTCTTTGTGATCTGTTTAGTGTATTTGTCGAAGGAGAGGGTTTGGTCAAAGATGATGCCAAGATTCCGGATGTGAGGGGAGGTGGATACTGGGAAACCGTCGATGTTGAGGGCAAAGTAATGGGTGGACTTGGTGAGCGTTTTTGGGCCAATGATGATTATTTCAGATTTATCACAGTTAAGTTTGAGGAAGTTGATTTGAAGCCAGGATTTTATTTCAGTGATGCAGTTTGTCAGGATAGAGTGGGTGGCGGTGGAGATGGACTTGGTGGAGATGAAAAGCTGGATGTCATCGGCGAAGCAGTGGAATTGGAGACCATGACGGCGGATTAAGTGACCGAGGGGGGACAGGTAAAGGATGAAGAGGAGGGGGCCAAGAACTGAACCTTGGGGGACACCTTGGGGGAGGGGAGCAGTGGGGGATTTGCAGTTATTGATGGAGATGAACTGACGTCTGTCAGAGAGGTATGATTTAATCCAAGAGAGGGCAGTGCCGGTAATGTTAAAGGTGGTTTCAAGTCGGGTGAGGAGGATGGTGTGATCGATGGTGTCAAAGGCGGCGCTGAGGTCGAGGAGGATGAGAATGTTGAGGTTGCCAGCGTCAGAGGAGAGGAGAAGGTCGTTGGTGATTTTGAGTAGAGCAGTTTCAGTACTGTGGTTGGAGCGGAATCCGGATTGGAATGTTTCATACAGGTTATTGTCAGAGAGGTGATGTTTGAGTTGAGTGGCTACAGCGCGTTCCAAAACCTTTGACAGAAAGGGTAGGTTGGAGATGGGTCTGAAGTTATTTAGGGTGTCAGGGTTTAGTCCAGGTTTTTTCAGAATGGGGGTAACAGCAGCAATTTTGAGGGATGGTGGGACGATGCCTGTAGACAGGGAGGAGTTTATTGTTGCAATGATAAGTGGAGAGAGAGCAGGAAGGGAGGCCTTGACAAAGCTGGAGGGGATGGGGTCAAGAGTGCAGGTGGCAGTTTTCATTCCGATGAGGAGTTCAGAGAGGTCAGTAGGGGAGACTGGGGAGAATTTAGACAGGGGATGGCAGGATAAGGGGGGGCAGGTGGTTTGAGGGGGAGCGGGTGCGGCGGTGGTCAAGCTGTTGTAGATGTTTTCAATTTTGCGTTGGAAGAATGAAAGGAAGGAGATGCAGTTGTCTATTGTGAATGACTAGGTGGTGGTGTTCAGGGGGCTGAGGAGTTTGTTTATTGTAGAGAAGAGTGCTTTTGGGTTTCCGGAGCCAGAGTGGATAATTTGAGAGTAGTAGGCGGAGCGGGCGCGGGAGAGGGCATCTTTATAGTGTTGTATGTGGTCCTTGTAGGCCTGGGAGTGAACTGTGAGACCTGTTTTATTGCGGAGTCTTTCAAGTTGGCGAGCACGAGTTTTCATCAGGCGGAGTTCAGGGGTAAACCAGGGAGCAGAATGGGTGAAAGAAACTGTTTTGGTTTTTATAGGCGCAAGTTGGTCAAGGCAGGAGGAGAGAGTGTGGTTGTAGTAGTCAGTGAGGTCAGAAGGGGTGTGGAGGTCAACGAAGGGAGAAGTGGACATTTTTTCAGAGAGGGTCGATGAGAATGAGGCAGGTGAAAGAGCGTTTAGCTTACGGAAGTTGATAGTGCGATAATGCCTTGGTGCTGGGGTGGGGATGTTGATGGTCAGAGTGATGGCTAGGTGGTCAGAGAGAGTGAGGTCGGAGCCAGAGAGATGGTGCAAAATTAGTCCAGTAGAGCAGACAAGGTCCAAAATGTGACCACGGTTATGGGTAGGAAAGTTGACATGTTGAGTGAGGTTAAAGCAGGTGAGTAAATCAGTGAAGTCAGTGGTTAGCGTGGAGTCAGTGGAGTCCATGTGGATATTGAAATCACCAAGGAGGAGGATTGAGGGGGAGAGGGAACATAGCTGGGTCAGAAAGTAGGAGAAGTCAGACAGGAATGATGGGTGTGGTTTGGGAGGGCGGTAGACAACAGCCATGACTGACTGTGTGTGACCAGAGAGTTTAAAAGCCAGGTGTTCAAATGATGGAGCAGATGAGATGGAGATGAGGTTGGTCTTGATGTCTTGTCGGTGAATAACGGCAATTCCACCACCTCGGCCCTCCGAGCGTGGTTTATTGATGTAAGAATATCCATTGGGTGTGGTGAGGTTGAGCGTGTAGTAGTCCAGTGGTTGTTGCCAGGTCTCAGTGAGACAGAGAAAGTCCAGTTTATTTTCCAGGATGTAGTCGTTCAGGATGAGGCATTTGTTGTTGAGGGACCGGGTATTGAACAGGGTGAGCTTGATGTTGTTTTGTACGGCGGGTATGAAGTGACGCACGCTGAAAGAGAGTACTCAGTTTTCACTCTGGTTGTTTGTTTGTTTGTTTGTTGTACACCGCTCCTTTCCTATGCCATCTCCAGGCATTGCAAATCGTCATTGCCGGGCACCGAAGGGGGCTCGGCAGTGACGCATGCTGAAAGAGAGTACTCAGTTTTCACTCTGGTTGTTTGTTTGTTTGTTTGTTTTCTTGTTGTGCACCGCTCCTTTCCTATGCCATCTCCAGGCATTGCAAATCGTCATTGCCGGGCACCGAAGGGGGCTCGGCAGTGACGCACGCTGAAAGAGAGTACTCAGTTTTCACTCTGGTTGTTTGTTTGTTTGTTTGTCCGGACGATATCTCAGCCATCCTTTGAGCTAGGAAGCTGAAATTTCGGCACAGTAGTGAGCAAGTCCTTTCTCAAAAACATTATTTTTGGTTTTTTGATTAATCAATTAATTGAGGAGTTATTTAATTATTAGCGATTAATTAAGTACTTATTTAATTAATTAAATTTCCTTTATCTTCTGACCATTAACTCAGGCACCTTTTGAGTTAGGAAGCTGATATTTGGACATGCCAATGACCAGGTGATTTGGCTGCAAAGGTTATTTTTGATTTATTAATTAATCAATCAATTAATCGATTAATTATTTAATTATTCGATTAATGACTAAAAAAAAAATTTTTTTTAGGTTACAGATTCTGATGAAATGGTGGTGGTTTATGTGTTCTGTGACCGAATTGATTAATAATTTTATTTTTTTATGATTATTATTTATTTATTTTCTTTCTCATTTGGCCAATATCTCAGGCACCTTTTGAGCTCAGAAGCTAATATTTGGACATAACAGTGACCAAGTGATGTGGCTATCAAGGATATTTTTGATTTATTGATTAATCATTTAATCGATTAATTATTTATTGATTAATCGATTAATTATTTATTGAGTAATCAATTAATTATTTAATTTTTTATTAATGACTTCTTTAATTAAATTTCTGAAAGATACATCTTCGGATGAAGCACTAGTGGTTTAGTTATGCTATTAGCCAATTGATTATGAAAATATTTTGTGATAATCTTTTATTGATTTTAATTATACAATTAATCAATCAATTAGTGTACACCTCTCCTTCCCAATGCAGACTCAATGAGCTGCACTGCGGTATTGCCGGGCGCCTGAGGCGCCCCGGCAATGCCGCTCTGTAGGATATTTAATTATTTGGCATGGGGGCGGTGTACTTTGAATGTATCTGTACTTGTTTTCTTGTTTTCTTGCTTTCTTGTTTGTTTGTCCGGACGATATCTCAGCCATCCTTTGAGCTAGGAAGCTGAAATTTCGGCACAGTAGTGAGCAAGTCCTTTGTCAAAAACAGTATTTTTGGTTTTTTGATTAATCAATTAATTGAGGAGTTATTTAATTATTAGCGATTAATTAAGTACTTATTTAATTAATTAAATTTCCTTTCTCTTCTGACCATTAACTCAGGCACCTTTTGAGTTAGGAAGCTGATATTTGGACATGCCAATGACCAGGTGATTTGGCTGCAAAGGTTATTTTTGATTTATTAATTAATCAACAATTAATCAATTAATTATTTAATTATTCGATTAATGACAAAAAAATTTTTTTTTTTAAGTTACAGATTCTGATGAAATGGTGGTGGTTTATGTGTTCTGTGACTGAATTGATTAATAATTTAATTTTTTTATTATTATTATTTATTTAATTTCATTATTAATCATTTATTTATTTTCTTTCTCATTTGGCCAATATCTCAGGCACCTTTTGAGCTTGGAAGCTAATATTTGGACATGACAGTGACCAAGTGATGTGGCTATCAAGGATATTTTTGATTTATTGATTAATCATTTAATCGATTAATTATTTATTGATTAATCGATTAATTATTTATTGATTAATCAATTGATTATTACATTTTTTATTAATGACTTATTTAATTAAATTCCTAAAAGATAAATCTTCGGATGAAGCACCTGTGGTTTAGTTATGCTATTAGCCAATTGATTAAGAAAATATTTTGTGATAATCTTTTATTGATTTTAATTATACAATTAATCAATCAATTAGTGTGCACCTCTCCCTCCCAATGCAGCCTCTTTGAGGTGCACTGCGGTATTGCCGGGTGCCGGAGGCGCCCCGGCAATGCCGCGCTGTAGGATATTTAATAATTTGGCATGGGGGCAGTGTACTTTGAATGTATCTGTACATGTTGTACACCGCTCCTTTCCTATGCCATCTCCAGGCATTGCAAATCGTCATTGCCGGGCACTGAAGGGGGCTCGGCAGTGACGCACGCTGAAAGAGAGTACTCAGTTTTCACTCTGGTTGTTGTACACCGCTCCTTTCCTATGCCATCTGCAGGCATTGCAAATCGTCATTGCCAGGCACCGAAGGGGGCTCGGCAGTGACGCACGCTGAAAGAGAGTACTCAGTTTTCACTCTGGTTGTTGTACACCGCTCCTTTCCTATGCCATCTCCAGGCATTGCAAATCGTCATTGCCGGGCACCGAAGAGGGCTCGGCAGTGACGCACGCTGAAAGAGAGTACTCAGTTTTCACTCTGGTTGTTTGTTTGTTGTACACCGCTCCTTTCCTCTGCCATCTCCAGGCATTGCAAGTCGTCATTGCCGGGCACCGAAGGGGGCTCGGCAGTGACGCACGCTGAAAGAGAGTACTCAGTTTTCACTCTGGTTGTTTGTTTGTTTGTTTGTTGTACACCGCTCCTTTCCTATGCCATCTCCAGGCATTGCAAATCGTCATTGCCGGGCACCAAAGGGGGCTCGGCAGTGACGCACGCTGAAAGAGAGTACTCAGTTTTCACTCTGGTTTCTTGTCTGTTTTCTTGTTTTCTTGTTTGTTTTCTTTCTTGGTTGTCCAGACGATACCTCAGCCATCCTATGAGCTAGCAAGCTGAAATTTCGGCACAAGAGTGAGCAAGTCCTTTCTCAAAAACAGTATTATTTTTTTTTGATTAATCAATAAATTGAGGAGTTATTTAATTATTAGTGATTAATTAAGTACTTATTTAATTAATCAAATTTCCTTTCTCTTCTGACCATTAACTCAGGCACCTTTTGAGTTAGGAAGCTGATATTTGGACATGCCAATGACCAGGTTATTCGGCTGCAAGGGATATTTTTGATTTATTAATTAATCAATTAATCGATTAATTATTTAATTATTCGATTAATGACAAAAAATTTTTTTTTTTTTAGTTACAGATTCTGATGAAATAGTGGTAGTTTATGTGTTCTCTGACAAAATTGATTAATAATTTAATTATTTTATGATTATTATTTATTTATTTTCATTATTAATCATTTATTTATTTTCTTTCTCATTTGGCCAATATCTCAGGCACCTTTTGAGCTGGGAAGCTAATATTTGGACATGAGTGACCAAGTGATGTGGCTATCAAGGATATTTTTGATTTATTGATTAATCATTTCATCTATTAATTATTTATTGATTAATCAATTAATTATTTAATTTTTTATTAATGACTTATTTAATTAAATTCCTAAAAGATAAATCTTCGGATGAAGCACCTGTGGTTTAGTTATGCTATTGGCCAATTGATTAAGAAAATATTTTGTGATAATCTTTTATTGATTTTAATTATACAATTAATCAATCAATTAGTGTGCACCTCTCCCTCCCAATGCAGCCTCTATGAGGTGCACTGCGGTATTGCCGGGCGCTGGAGGCGCCCCGGCAATGCCGCGCTGTAGCATATTTAATTATTTGGCATGGGGGCGGTGTACTTTGAATGTATGTGTACTTGTTTGTTTGTTTGTTTGTTGTACACCGCTCCTTTCCTATGCCATCTCCAGGCATTGCAAATCGTCATTGATGGGCACCGAAGGGGGCTCGGCAGTGACGCACGCTGAAAGAGAGTACTCAGTTTTCACTCTGGTTGTTTGTTTGTTTGTTTGTTTGTCCGGACGATATCTCAGCCATCCTTTGAGCTAGGAAGCTAAAATTTCGGCACAGTAGTGAGCAAGTCCTTTTTCAAAAACAGCATTTTTGGTTTTTTGATTAATCTATTAATTGAGGAGTTATTTAATTATTAGCGATTAATTAAGTACTTATTTAATTAAATAAAATTCCTTTCTCTTCTGACCATTAACACTCAGGCACCTTTTTAGTTAGGAAGCTGATATTTGGACATGCCAATGACCAGGTGATTTGGCTGCAAATGTTATTTTTGATTTATTAATTAATCAACAATTAATCGATTAATTATTTAATTATTCGATTAATGACAAAAAAAATTTATTTTTTAAAGTTACAGATTCTGATGAAATGGTGGTGGTTTATGTGTTCTGTGAACGAATTGATTAATAATTTAATTTTTTGATGATTATTATTTATTTATTTTCATTATTAATCATTTATTTATTTTCTTTCTCATTTGGCCAATATCTCAGGCACCTTTTGAGCTCGGAAGCTAATATTTGGACATGACAGTGACCAAGTGATGTGGCTATCAAGGATATTTTTGATTTATTGATTAATCATTTCATCTATTAATTATTTATTGATTAATCGATTAATTATTTATTGAGTAATCAATTAATTATTTAATTTTTTATAAATGGTTATTTAATTAAGTTTCTAAAAGATACTTCTTCGGATGAAGCACTAGTGGTTTAGTTATGCGATTAGCCAATTGATTATGAAAATATTTTGTGATAATCTTTTATTGATTTTAATTATACAATTAATCAATCAATTAGTGTACACCTCTCCCTCCCAATGCAGCCTCAATGAGCTGCACTGCGGTATTGCCGGGCGCCGGAGGTGCCCCGGCAATGCCGCGCTGCAGCATATTTAATTATTTGGCATGGGGCGGTGTACTTTGAATGTATGTGTACTTGTTTGTTTGTTTGTTTTCTTTCTTGTTTGTTTGTCCGGACGATATCTCAGCCATCCTTTGAGCTAGGAAGCTGAAATTTCGGCACAGTAGTGAGCAAGTCCTTTGTCAAAAACGTTATTTTTTGGTTTTTTGATTAATCAATTAATTGAGGAGTTATTTAATTATTAGCGATTAATTAAGTACTTATTTAGTTAATTAAATTTCCTTTCTCTTCTGACCATTAACTCAGGCACCTTCTGAGTTAGGAAGCTGATATTTGGACATGCCAATGACCAGGTGATTTGGCTGCAAAGGTTATTTTTGATTTATTAATTAATCAATCAATTAATCGAATAATTATTTAATTATTCGATTAATGACTAAAAAATTTTTTTTTTTTTAAGTTACAGATTCTGATGAAATGGTGGTGGTTTATGTGTTCTGTGACCGAATTGATTAATAATTTAATTTTTTAATGATTATTATTTGTTTATTTTCATTATTAATCATTTATTTATTTTCTTTCTCATTTGGCCAATATCTCAGGCACCTTTTGAGCTCGGAAGCTAATATTTGGACATGACAGTGACCAAGTGATGTAGCTATCAAGGATATTTTTGATTTATTGATTAATCATTTAATCGATTAATTATTTATTGATTAATCAATTAATTATTTAATTTTTTATTAATGACTTATTTATTTAAATTCCTAAAAGATAAATCTTCGGATGAAGCACCTGTGGTTTAGTTATGCTATTGGCCAATTGATTAAGAAAATATTTTGTGATAATCTTTTATTGATTTTAATTATACAATTAATCAATCAATTAGTGTGCACCTCTCCCTCCCAATGCAGCCTCTATGAGGTGCACTGCGGTATTGCCGGGCGCTGGAGGCACCCCGGCAATGCCGCGCTCTAGCATATTTAATTATTTGTCATGGGGGCGGTGTACGTTGAATGTGTGTGTACTTGTTTGTTTGTTTGTTTGTTGTACACCGCTCCTTTCCTATGCCATCTCTAGGCATTGCAAATCGTCATTGCTGGGCACCGAAGGGGGCTAGGCAGTGACGCACGCTGAAAGAGAGTACTCAGTTTTCACTCTTGTTGTTTGTTTGTTTGTTTGTTTGTTGGTTTGTCCGGACGATATCTCAGCCATCCTTTGAGCTAGGAAGCTGAAATTTCGGCACAGTAGTGAGCAAGTCCTTTGTCAAAAATTGTATTTTTGGTTTTTTGATTAATCTATTAATTGAGGAGTTATTTAATTATTAGCGATTAATTAAGTACTTATTTAATTAAATAAAATTCCTTTCTCTTCTGACCATTAACACTCAGGCACCTTTTTAGTTAGGAAGCTGATATTTGGACATGCCAATGACCAGGTGATTTGGCTGCAAATGTTATTTTTGATTTATTAATTAATCAACAATTAATCGATTAATTATTTAATTATTCGATTAATGACAAAAAAATTTTATTTTTTAAAGTTACAGATTCTGATGAAATGGTGGTGGTTTATGTGTTCTGTGAACGAATTGATTAATAATTTAATTTTTTGATGATTATTATTTATTTATTTTCATTATTAATCATTTATTTATTTTCTTTCTCATTTGGCCAATATCTCAGGCACCTTTTGAGCTCGGAAGCTAATATTTGGACATGACAGTGACCAAGTGATGTGGCTATCAAGGATATTTTTGATTTATTGATTAATCATTTCATCTATTAATTATTTATTGATTAATCGATTAATTATTTATTGAGTAATCAATTAATTATTTAATTTTTTATAAATGGTTATTTAATTAAGTTTCTAAAAGATACTTCTTCGGATGAAGCACTAGTGGTTTAGTTATGCGATTAGCCAATTGATTATGAAAATATTTTGTGATAATCTTTTATTGATTTTAATTATACAATTAATCAATCAATTAGTGTACACCTCTCCCTCCCAATGCAGCCTCAATGAGCTGCACTGCGGTATTGCCGGGCGCCGGAGGTGCCCCGGCAATGCCGCGCTGCAGCATATTTAATTATTTGGCATGGGGCGGTGTACTTTGAATGTATGTGTACTTGTTTGTTTGTTTGTTTTCTTTCTTGTTTGTTTGTCCGGACGATATCTCAGCCATCCTTTGAGCTAGGAAGCTGAAATTTCGGCACAGTAGTGAGCAAGTCCTTTGTCAAAAACGTTATTTTTTGGTTTTTTGATTAATCAATTAATTGAGGAGTTATTTAATTATTAGCGATTAATTAAGTACTTATTTAGTTAATTAAATTTCCTTTCTCTTCTGACCATTAACTCAGGCACCTTCTGAGTTAGGAAGCTGATATTTGGACATGCCAATGACCAGGTGATTTGGCTGCAAAGGTTATTTTTGATTTATTAATTAATCAATCAATTAATCGAATAATTATTTAATTATTCGATTAATGACTAAAAAATTTTTTTTTTTTAAAGTTACAGATTCTGATGAAATGGTGGTGGTTTATGTGTTCTGTGACCGAATTGATTAATAATTTAATTTTTTAATGATTATTATTTGTTTATTTTCATTATTAATCATTTATTTATTTTCTTTCTCATTTGGCCAATATCTCAGGCACCTTTTGAGCTCGGAAGCTAATATTTGGACATGACAGTGACCAAGTGATGTAGCTATCAAGGATATTTTTGATTTATTGATTAATCATTTAATCGATTAATTATTTATTGATTAATCAATTAATTATTTAATTTTTTATTAATGACTTATTTATTTAAATTCCTAAAAGATAAATCTTCGGATGAAGCACCTGTGGTTTAGTTATGCTATTGGCCAATTGATTAAGAAAATATTTTGTGATAATCTTTTATTGATTTTAATTATACAATTAATCAATCAATTAGTGTGCACCTCTCCCTCCCAATGCAGCCTCTATGAGGTGCACTGCGGTATTGCCGGGCGCTGGAGGCACCCCGGCAATGCCGCGCTCTCGCATATTTAATTATTTGTCATGGGGGCGGTGTACGTTGAATGTGTGTGTACTTGTTTGTTTGTTTGTTTGTTGTACACCGCTCCTTTCCTATGCCATCTCTAGGCATTGCAAATCGTCATTGCTGGGCACCGAAGGGGGCTAGGCAGTGACGCACGCTGAAAGAGAGTACTCAGTTTTCACTCTTGTTGTTTGTTTGTTTGTTTGTTTGTTGGTTTGTCCGGACGATATCTCAGCCATCCTTTGAGCTAGGAAGCTGAAATTTCGGCACAGTAGTGAGCAAGTCCTTTGTCAAAAATTGTATTTTTGGTTTTTTGATTAATCAATTAATTGAGGAGTTATTTAATTATTAGCGATTAATTAAGTACTTATTTAATTAATTAAATTTCCTTTCTCTTCTGACCATTAACTCAGGCACCTTTTGAGTTAGGAAGCTGATATTTGGACATGCCAATGACCGGGTGATTTGGCTGCAAATGTTATTTTTGATTTATTAATTAATCAATCAATTAATCGATTAATTATTAAATTATTCGATTAATGACTAAAAAAAATTTTTTTTTAAAGTTACAGATTCTGATGAAATGGTGGTGTTTTATGTGTTCTGTGACCGAATTGATTAATAATTTAATTTTTTGATGATTATTATTTATTTATTTTCATTATTAATCATTTATTTATTTTCTTTCTCATTTGGCCAATATCTCAGGCACCTTTTGAGCTCGGAAGCTAATATTTGGACATGAAAGTGACCAAGTGATGTGGCTATTGTACACCGCTCCTTTCCTATGCCATCTCCAGGCATTGCAAATTGTCATTGCCGGGCACCGAAGGGGGCTCGGCAGTGACGCACGCTGAAAGAGATTACTCAGTTTTCACTCTCGTTGTTTGTTTTCTTGCTTTCTTTATTTCTTTCTTTCTTTCTTTCTTTCTTGTTTGTCCGGACGATATCTCAGCCATCCTTTGAGCTAGGAAGCTGAAATTTCGGCACAGTCGTGAGCAAGTCCTTTGTCAAAAACAGTATTTTTGGTTTTTTGATTAATCAATTAATTGAGGAGTTATTTAATTATTAGCGATTAATTAAGTACTTATTTAATTAATTAAATTTCCTTTCTCTTCTGACCATTAACTCAGGCACCTTTTGAGTTAGGAAGCTAATATTTGGACATGCCAATGACCAGGTGATTTGGCTGCAAATGTTATTTTTGATTTATTAATTAATCAATCAATTAATCGATTAATTATTTAATTATTCGATTAATGACAAAAAAATTTTATTTTTTAAAGTTACAGATTCTGATGAAATGGTGGTGGTTTATGTGTTCTGTGAACGAATTGATTAATAATTTAATTTTTTGATGATTATTATTTATTTATTTTCATTATTAATCATTTATTTATTTTCTTTCTCATTTGGCCAATATCTCAGGCACCTTTTGAGCTCGGAAGCTAATATTTGGACATGACAGTGACCAAGTGATGTGGCTATCAAGGATATTTTTGATTTATTGATTAATCATTTCATCTATTAATTATTTATTGATTAATCGATTAATTATTTATTGAGTAATCAATTAATTATTTAATTTTTTATAAATGGTTATTTAATTAAGTTTCTAAAAGATACTTCTTCGGATGAAGCACTAGTGGTTTAGTTATGCGATTAGCCAATTGATTATGAAAATATTTTGTGATAATCTTTTATTGATTTTAATTATACAATTAATCAATCAATTAGTGTACACCTCTCCCTCCCAATGCAGCCTCAATGAGCTGCACTGCGGTATTGCCGGGCGCCGGAGGTGCCCCGGCAATGCCGCGCTGCAGCATATTTAATTATTTGGCATGGGGCGGTGTACTTTGAATGTATGTGTACTTGTTTGTTTGTTTGTTTTCTTTCTTGTTTGTTTGTCCGGACGATATCTCAGCCATCCTTTGAGCTAGGAAGCTGAAATTTCGGCACAGTAGTGAGCAAGTCCTTTGTCAAAAACGTTATTTTTTGGTTTTTTGATTAATCAATTAATTGAGGAGTTATTTAATTATTAGCGATTAATTAAGTACTTATTTAGTTAATTAAATTTCCTTTCTCTTCTGACCATTAACTCAGGCACCTTCTGAGTTAGGAAGCTGATATTTGGACATGCCAATGACCAGGTGATTTGGCTGCAAAGGTTATTTTTGATTTATTAATTAATCAATCAATTAATCGAATAATTATTTAATTATTCGATTAATGACTAAAAAATTTTTTTTTTTTAAAGTTACAGATTCTGATGAAATGGTGGTGGTTTATGTGTTCTGTGACCGAATTGATTAATAATTTAATTTTTTAATGATTATTATTTGTTTATTTTCATTATTAATCATTTATTTATTTTCTTTCTCATTTGGCCAATATCTCAGGCACCTTTTGAGCTCGGAAGCTAATATTTGGACATGACAGTGACCAAGTGATGTAGCTATCAAGGATATTTTTGATTTATTGATTAATCATTTAATCGATTAATTATTTATTGATTAATCAATTAATTATTTAATTTTTTATTAATGACTTATTTATTTAAATTCCTAAAAGATAAATCTTCGGATGAAGCACCTGTGGTTTAGTTATGCTATTGGCCAATTGATTAAGAAAATATTTTGTGATAATCTTTTATTGATTTTAATTATACAATTAATCAATCAATTAGTGTGCACCTCTCCCTCCCAATGCAGCCTCTATGAGGTGCACTGCGGTATTGCCGGGCGCTGGAGGCACCCCGGCAATGCCGCGCTCTCGCATATTTAATTATTTGTCATGGGGGCGGTGTACGTTGAATGTGTGTGTACTTGTTTGTTTGTTTGTTTGTTGTACACCGCTCCTTTCCTATGCCATCTCTAGGCATTGCAAATCGTCATTGCTGGGCACCGAAGGGGGCTAGGCAGTGACGCACGCTGAAAGAGAGTACTCAGTTTTCACTCTTGTTGTTTGTTTGTTTGTTTGTTTGTTGGTTTGTCCGGACGATATCTCAGCCATCCTTTGAGCTAGGAAGCTGAAATTTCGGCACAGTAGTGAGCAAGTCCTTTGTCAAAAATTGTATTTTTGGTTTTTTGATTAATCAATTAATTGAGGAGTTATTTAATTATTAGCGATTAATTAAGTACTTATTTAATTAATTAAATTTCCTTTCTCTTCTGACCATTAACTCAGGCACCTTTTGAGTTAGGAAGCTGATATTTGGACATGCCAATGACCGGGTGATTTGGCTGCAAATGTTATTTTTGATTTATTAATTAATCAATCAATTAATCGATTAATTATTAAATTATTCGATTAATGACTAAAAAAAATTTTTTTTTAAAGTTACAGATTCTGATGAAATGGTGGTGTTTTATGTGTTCTGTGACCGAATTGATTAATAATTTAATTTTTTGATGATTATTATTTATTTATTTTCATTATTAATCATTTATTTATTTTCTTTCTCATTTGGCCAATATCTCAGGCACCTTTTGAGCTCGGAAGCTAATATTTGGACATGAAAGTGACCAAGTGATGTGGCTATTGTACACCGCTCCTTTCCTATGCCATCTCCAGGCATTGCAAATTGTCATTGCCGGGCACCGAAGGGGGCTCGGCAGTGACGCACGCTGAAAGAGATTACTCAGTTTTCACTCTCGTTGTTTGTTTTCTTGCTTTCTTTATTTCTTTCTTTCTTTCTTTCTTTCTTGTTTGTCCGGACGATATCTCAGCCATCCTTTGAGCTAGGAAGCTGAAATTTCGGCACAGTCGTGAGCAAGTCCTTTGTCAAAAACAGTATTTTTGGTTTTTTGATTAATCAATTAATTGAGGAGTTATTTAATTATTAGCGATTAATTAAGTACTTATTTAATTAATTAAATTTCCTTTCTCTTCTGACCATTAACTCAGGCACCTTTTGAGTTAGGAAGCTAATATTTGGACATGCCAATGACCAGGTGATTTGGCTGCAAAGGTTATTTTTGATTTATTAATTAATCAATCAATTAATCGATTAATTATTTAATTATTCGATTAATGTCTCAAAAAAATTTTTTTTTTTAGTTACAGATTCTGATGAAATGATGGTGGTTTATGTGTTCTGTGACCGAATTGATTAATAATTTAATTTTTTTATGATTATTATTTATTTATTTTCATTATTAATCATTTATTTATTTTCTTTCTCATTTGGCCAATATCTCAGGCACCTTTTGAGCTCGGAAGCTAATATTTGGACATGAAAGTGACCAAGTGATGTGGCTATTGTACACCGCTCCTTTCCTATGCCATCTCCAGGCATTGCAAATCGTCATTGCTGGGCACCGAAGGGGGCTCGGCAGTGACGCACGCTGAAAGAGATTACTCAGTTTTCACTCTGGTTGTTTGTTTTCTTGCTTTCTTTCTTTCTTTCTTTCTTTCTTTCTTGTTTGTCCGGACGATATCTCAGCCATCCTTTGAGCTAGGAAGCTGAAATTTCGGCACAGTAGTGAGCAAGTCCTTTATCAAAAACATTATTTTTGGTTTTTTGATTAATCAATTAATTGAGGAGTTATTTAATTATTAGCGATTAATTAAGTACTTATTTAATTAATTTAATTTCCTTTCTCTTCTGACCATTAACTCAGGCACCTTCTGAGTTAGGAAGCTGATATTTGGACATGCCAATGACCAGGTGATTTGGCTGCAAAGGTTATTTTTGATTTATTAATTAATCAATCAATTAATCGATTAATTATTTAATTATTCGATTGATGACCAAAAATTTTTTTTTTTTTAAGTTACAGATTCTGATGAAATGGTGGTGGTTTATGTGTTCTGTGACTGAATTGATTAATAATTTAATTTTTTTATGATTATTATTTATTTATTTTCATTATTAATCATTTATTTATTTTCTTTCTCATTTGGCCAATATCTCAGGCACCTTTTGAGCTCGGAAGCTAATATTTGGACATGAAAGTGACCAAGTGATGTGGCTATTGTACACCGCTCCTTTCCTATGCCATCTCCAGGCATTGCAAATCGTCATTGCCGGGCACCGAAGGGGGCTCGGCAGTGACGCACGCTGAAAGAGATTACTCAGTTTTCACTCTGGTTGTTTGTTTTCTTGCTTTCTTTCTTTCTTTCTTTCTTGTTTGTCCGGACGATATCTCAGCCATCCTTTGAGCTAGGAAGCTGAAATTTCGGCACAGTCGTGAGCAAGTTCTTTTTCAAAAACAGTATTTTTGGTTTTTTGATTAATCAATTAATTGAGGAGTTATTTAATTATTAGCGATTAATTAAGTACTTATTTAATTAATTAAATTTCCTTTCTCTTCTGACCATTAACTCAGGCACCTTTTGAGTTAGGAAGCTGATATTTGGACATGCCAATGACCAGGTGATTTGTCTGCAAAGGTTATTTTTGATTTATTAATTAATCAATCAATTAATCGATTAATTATTTAATTATTCGATTAATGACTAAAAAAAATGTTTTTTTTAAGTTACAGATTCTGATGAAATGATGGTGGTTTATGTGTTCTGTGACCGAATTGATTAATAATTTAATTTTTTTATGATTATTATTTATGTATTTTCATTATTAATCATTTATTTATTTTCTTTCTCATTTGGCCAATATCTCAGGCACCTTTTGAGCTCGGAAGCTAATATTTGGACATGAAAGTGACCAAGTGATGTGGCTATTGTACACCGCTCCTTTCCTATGCCATCTCCAGGCATTGCAAATCGTCATTGCCGGGCACCGAAGGGGGCTCGGCAGTGACGCACGCTGAAAGAGATTACTCAGTTTTCACTCTGGTTGTTTGTTTTCTTGCTTTCTTTCTTTCTTTCTTTCTTTCTTTCTTTCTTGTTTGTCCGGACGATATCTCAGCCATCCTTTGAGCTAGGAAGCTGAAATTTCGGCACAGTCGTGAGCAAGTCCTTTGTCAAAAACGGTATTTTTGGTTTTTTGATTAATCAATTAATTGAGGAGTTATTTAATTATTAGCGATTAATTAAGTACTTATTTAATTAATTAAATTTCCTTTCTCTTCTGACCATTAACTCAGGCACCTTTTGAGTTAGGAAGCTGATATTTGGACATGCCAATGACCAGGTGATTTGGCTGCAAAGGTTATTTTTGATTTATTAATTAATCAATCAATTAATCGATTAATTATTTAATTATTCGATTAATGACTAAAAAAAATTTTTTTTTTAAGTTACAGATTCTGATGAAATGATGGTGGTTTATGTGTTCTGTGACCGAATTGATTAATAATTTGATTTTTTTATGATTATTATTTATTTATTTTCATTATTAATCATTTATTTATTTTCTTTCTCATTTGGCCAATATCTCAAGCACCTTTTGAGCTCGGAAGCTAATATTTGGACATGAAAGTGACCAAGTGATGTGGCTATTGTACACCGCTCCTTTCCTATGCCATCTCCAGGCATTGCAAATCGTCATTGCTGGGCACCGAAGGGGGCTCGGCAGTGACGCACGCTGAAAGAGATTACTCAGTTTTCACTCTGGTTGTTTGTTTTCTTGCTTTCTTTCTTTCTTTCTTTCTTTCTTTCTTTCTTGTTTGTCCGGACGATATCTCAGCCATCCTTTGAGCTAGGAAGCTGAAATTTCGGCACAGTAGTGAGCAAGTCCTTTGTCAAAAACAGTATTTTTGGTTTTTTGATTAATCAATTAATTGAGGAGTTATTTAATTATTAGCGATTAATTAAGTACTTATTTAATTAATTAAAATTCCTTTCTCTTCTGACCATTAACTCAGGCACCTTCTGAGTTAGGAAGCTGATATTTGGACATGCCAATGACCAGGTGATTTGGCTGCAAAGGTTATTTTTGATTTATTAATTAATCAATCAATTAATCGATTAATTATTTAATTATTCGATTAATGACCAAAATTTTTTTTTTTTTTAACTTACAGATTCTGATGAAATGGTGGTGGTTTATGTGTTCTGTGACTGAATTGATTAATAATTTAATTTTTTTATGATTATTATTTATTTATTTTCATTATTAATCATTTATTTATTTTCTTTCTCATTTGGCCAATATCTCAAGCACCTTTTGAGCTCGGAAGCTAATATTTGGACATGAAAGTGACCAAGTGATGTGGCTATTGTACACCGCTCCTTTCCTATGCCATCTCCAGGCATTGCAAATCGTCATTGCCGGGCACCGAAGGGGGCTCGGCAGTGACGCACGCTGAAAGAGATTACTCAGTTTTCACTCTGGTTGTTTGTTTTCTTGCTTTCTTTCTTTCTTTCTTTCTTTCTTGTTTGTCTGGACGATATCTCAGCCATCCTTTGAGCTAGGAAGCTGAAATTTCGGCACAGTCGTGAGCAAGTCCTTTGTCAAAAACAGTATTTTTGGTTTTTTGATTAATCAATTAATTGAGGAGTTATTTAATTATTAGCGATTAATTAAGTACTTATTTAATTAATTAAATTTCGTTTCTCTTCTGACCATTAACTCAGGCACCTTTTGAGTTAGGAAGCTGATATTTGGACATGCCAATGACCAGGTGATTCGGCTGCAAAGGTTATTTTTGATTTATTAATTAATCAATCAATTAATCGATTAATTATTTAATTATTCGATTAATGACTAAAAAATTTTTTTTTTTAAATTTACAGATTCTGATGAAATGATGGTGGTTTATGTGTTCTGTGACCGAATTGATTAATAATTTAATTTTTTTATGATTATTATTTATTTATTTTCATTATTAATCATTTATTTATTTTCTTTCTCATTTGGCCAATATCTCAGGCACCTTTTGAGCTCGGAAGCTAATATTTGGACATGAAAGTGACCAAGTGATGTGGCTATTGTACACCGCTCCTTTCCTATGCCATCTCCAGGCATTGCAAATCGTCATTGCCGGGCACCGAAGGGGGCTCGGCAGTGACACACGCTGAAAGAGATTACTCAGTTTTCACTCTGGTTGTTTGTTTTCTTGCTTTCTTTATTGTACACCGCTCCTTTCCTATGCCATCTCCAGGCATTGCAAATCGTCATTGCCGGGCACCAAAGGGGGCTCGGCAGTGACGCACGCTGAAAGAGAGTACTCAGTTTTCACTCTGGTTTCTTGCTTTCTTGCTTTCTTTCTTGTTTTCTTGGTTGTCCGGGCGATATCTCAGCCATCCTTTGAGCTAGGAAGCTGAAATTTCGGCACAGTAGTGAGCAAGTCCTTTGTCAAAAACGGTATTTTTTGTTTTTTGATTAATCAATTAATTGAGGAGTTATTTAATTATTAGCGTTTAATTAAGTACTTATTTAATTAATTAAATTTCATTTCTCTTCTGACCATTATTAACTCAGGCACCTTTTGAGTTAGGAAGCTGATATTTGGACATGCCAATGACCAGGTGATTTGGCTGCAAAGGATATTTTTGATTTATTAATTAATCAATTAATCGATTAATTATTTAATTATTCGATTAATGACAAAAAAATTTTTTTTTTTAAAGTTACAGATTCTGATGAAATAGTGGTAGTTTATGTGTTCTCTGACCAAATTGATTAATAATTTAATTTTTTTATGATTATTATTTATTTATTTTCATTATTAATCATTTATTTATTTTCTTTCTCATTTGGCCAATATCTCAGGCACCTTTTGAGCTGGGAAGCTAATATTTGGACATGAGTGACCAAGTGATGTGGCTATCAAGGATATTTTTGATTTATTGATTAATCATTTCATCTATTAAGTATTTATTGATTAATCGATTAATTATTTATTGAGTAATCAATTAATTATTTAATTTTTTATAAATGACTTATTTAATTAAATTTCTAAAAGATACATCTTCGGATGAAGCACTAGTGGTTTAGTTATGCGATTAGCCAATTGATTATGAAAATATTTTGTGATGATCTTTTATTGATTTTAATTTTACAATTAATCAATCAATTAGTGTACACCTCTCCCTCCCAATGCAGCCTCAATGAGCTGCACTGCGGTATTGCCGGGCGCCGGAGGCGCCCCGGCAATGCCGCGCTGTAGGATATTTAATTATTTGGCATGGGGGCGGTGTACTTTGAATGTATGTGTACTTGTTTCTTTCTTTCTTTCTTTCTTTCTTGTTTGTCCGGACGATATCTCAGCCATCCTTTGAGCTAGGAAGCTGAAATTTCGGCACAGTCGTGAGCAAGTCCTTTGTCAAAAACGGTATTTTTGGTTTTTTGATTAATCAATTAATTGAGGAGT
This sequence comes from Myxine glutinosa, assembly GCF_964187855.1. Taxonomy (NCBI): domain Eukaryota; kingdom Metazoa; phylum Chordata; class Myxini; order Myxiniformes; family Myxinidae; genus Myxine; species Myxine glutinosa. The sequence goes on from NC_136261.1 coordinate 430,985,989, forward strand.
TATTTAATTATTAGCGATTAATTAAGTACTTATTTAATTAATTAAATTTCCTTTCTCTTCTGACCATTAACTCAGGCACCTTTTGAGTTAGGAAGCTGATATTTGGACATGCCAATGACCAGGTGATTTGGCTGCAAAGGTTATTTTTGATTTATTAATTAATCAATCAATTAATCGATTAATTATTTAATTATTCGATTAATGACTAAAAAAAATTTTTTTTTTAAGTTACAGATTCTGATGAAATGATGGTGGTTTATGTGTTCTGTGACCGAATTGATTAATAATTTAATTTTTTTATGATTATTATTTATTTATTTTCATTATTAATCATTTATTTATTTTCTTTCTCATTTGGCCAATATCTCAGGCACCTTTTGAGCTCGGAAGCTAATATTTGGACATGAAAGTGACCAAGTGATGTGGCTATTGTACACCGCTCCTTTCCTATGCCATCTCCAGGCATTGCAAATCGTCATTGCTGGGCACCGAAGGGGGCTCGGCAGTGACGCACGCTGAAAGAGATTACTCAGTTTTCACTCTGGTTGTTTGTTTTCTTGCTTTCTTTCTTTCTTTCTTTCTTTCTTTCTTTCTTGTTTGTCCGGACGATATCTCAGCCATCCTTTGAGCTAGGAAGCTGAAATTTCGGCACAGTAGTGAGCAAGTCCTTTGTCAAAAACAGTATTTTTGGTTTTTTGATTAATCAATTAATTGAGGAGTTATTTAATTATTAGCGATTAATTAAGTACTTATTTAATTAATTAAAATTCCTTTCTCTTCTGACCATTAACTTAGGCACCTTCTGAGTTAGGAAGCTGATATTTGGACATGCCAATGACCAGGTGATTTGGCTGCAAAGGTTATTTTTGATTTATTAATTAATCAATCAATTAATCGATTAATTATTTAATTATTCGATTAATGACCAAAAAAATTTTTTTTTTTAAGTTACAGATTCTGATTAAATGGTGGTGGTTTATGTGTTCTGTGACTGAATTGATTAATAATTTAATTTTTTTATGATGATTATTTATTTATTTTCATTATTAATCATTTATTTATTTTCTTTCTCATTTGGCCAATATCTCAGGCACCTTTTGAGCTCGGAAGCTAATATTTGGACATGAAAGTGACCAAGTGATGTGGCTATTGTACACCGCTCCTTTCCTATGCCATCTCCAGGCATTGCAAATCGTCATTGCCGGGCACCGAAGGGGGCTCGGCAGTGACGCACGCTGAAAGAGATTACTCAGTTTTCACTCTGGTTGTTTGTTTTCTTGCTTTCTTTCTTTCTTTATTTCTTGTTTGTCTGGACGATATCTCAGCCATCCTTTGAGCTAGGAAGCTGAAATTTCGGCACAGTCGTGAGCAAGTCCTTTGTCAAAAACAGTATTTTTGGTTTTTTGATTAATCAATTAATTGAGGAGTTATTTAATTATTAGCGATTAATTAAGTACTTATTTAATTAATTAAATTTCGTTTCTCTTCTGACCATTAACTCAGGCACCTTTTGAGTTAGGAAGCTGATATTTGGACATGCCAATGACCAGGTGATTTGGCTGCAAAAGTTATTTTTGATTTATTAATTAATCAATCAAATAATCGATTAATTATTTAATTATTCGATTAATGACTAAAAATTTTTTTTTTAAAGTTACAGATTCTGATGAAATGATGGTGGTTTATGTGTTCTGTGACCGAATTGATTAATAATTTAATTTTTTAATGATTATTATTTATTTATTTTCATTATTAATCATTTATTTATTTTCTTTCTCATTTGGCCAATATCTCAGGCACCTTTTGAGCTCGGAAGCTAATATTTGGACATGAAAGTGACCAAGTGATGTGGCTATTGTACACTGCTCCTTTCCTATGCCATCTCCAGGCATTGCAAATCGTCATTGCTGTGCACCGAAGGGGGCTCGGCAGTGACGCACGCTGAAAGAGATTACTCAGTTTTCACTCTGGTTGTTTGTTTTCTTGCTTTCTTTATTTCTTTCTTTCTTTCTTTCTTTCTTTCTTTCTTTCTTTCTTGTTTGTCCGGACGATATCTCAGCCATCCTTTGAGCTAGGAAGCTGAAATTTCGGCACAGTAGTGAGCAAGTCCTTTGTGAAAAACATTATTTTTGGTTTTTTGATTAATCAATTAATTGAGGAGTTATTTAATTATTAGCGATTAATTAAGTACTTATTTAATTAAATAAAATTCCTTTCTCTTCTGACCATTAACACTCAGGCACCTTTTGAGCTAGGAAGCTGATATTTGGACATGCCAATGACCAGGTGATTTGGCTGCAAAGGTTATTTTTGATTTATTAATTAATCAATCAATTAATCGATTAATTATTTAATTATTCGATTAATGACCAAAAAATTTTTTTTTTTAAAGTTACAGATTCTGATGAAATGGTGGTGGTTTATGTGTTCTGTGACCGAATTGATTAATAATTTAATTTTTTAATGATTATTATTTATTTATTTTCATTATTAATCATTTCTTTATTTTCTTTCTCATTTGGCCAATATCTCAGGCACCTTTTGAGCTCGGAAGCTAATATTTGGACATGAAAGTGACCAAGTGATGTGGCTATTGTACACCGCTCCTTTCCTGTGCCATCTCCAGGCATTGCAAATCGTCATTGCCGGGCACCGAAGGGGGCTCGGCAGTGACGCACGCTGAAAGAGATTACTCAGTTTTCACTCTGGTTGTTTGTTTTCTTTCTTTCTTTCTTTCTTTCTTTCTTTCTTGTTTGTCTGGACGATATCTCAGCCATCCTTTGAGCTAGGAAGCTGAAATTTCGGCACAGTCGTGAGCAAGTCCTTTGTCAAAAACAGTATTTTTGGTTTTTTGATTAATCAATTAATTGAGGAGTTATTTAATTATTAGCGATTAATTAAGTACTTATTTAATTAATTAAATTTCGTTTCTCTTCTGACCATTAACTCAGGCACCTTTTGAGTTAGGAAGCTGATATTTGGACATGCCAATGACCAGGTGATTTGGCTGCAAAGGTTATTTTTGATTTATTAATTAATCAATCAATTAATCGATTAATTATTTAATTATTCGATTAATGACTAAAAAATTTTTTTTTTAAAATTTACAGATTCTGATGAAATGATGGTGGTTTATGTGTTCTGTGACCGAATTGATTAATAATTTAATTTTTTTATGATTATTATTTATTTATTTTCATTATTAATCATTTATTTATTTTCTTTCTCATTTGGCCAATATCTCAGGCACCTTTTGAGCTCGGAAGCTAATATTTGGACATGAAAGTGACCAAGTGATGTGGCTATTGTACACCGCTCCTTTCCTATGCCATCTCCAGGCATTGCAAATCGTCATTGCCGGGCACCGAAGGGGGCTCGGCAGTGACGCACGCTGAAAGAGATTACTCAGTTTTCACTCTGGTTGTTTGTTTTCTTGCTTTCTTTATTTCTTTCTTTCTTTCTTTCTTTCTTGATTGTCCGGACGATATCTCAGCCATCCTTTGAGCTAGGAAGCTGAAATTTCGGCACAGTCGTGAGCAAGTCCTTTGTCAAAACAGTATTTTAGGTTTTTTGATTAATCAATTAATTGAGGAGTTATTTAATTATTAGCGATTAATTAAGTACTTATTTAATTAATTAAATTTCCTTTCTCTTCTGACCATTAACTCAGGCACCTTTTGAGTTAGGAAGCTGATATTTGGACATGCCAATGACCAGGTGATTTGGCTGCAAAGGTTATTTTTGATTTATTAATTAATCAATCAATTAATCGATTAATTATTTAATTATTCGATTAATGACTAAAAAAAATTTTTTTTTTAAGTTACAGATTCTGATGAAATGATGGTGGTTTATGTGTTCTGTGACCGAATTGATTAATCATTTAATTTTTTTATGATTATTATTTATTTATTTTCATTATTAATCATTTATTTATTTTCTTTCTCATTTGGCCAATATCTCAGGCACCTTTTGAGCTCGGAAGCTAATATTTGGACATGAAAGTGACCAAGTGATGTGGCTATTGTACACCGCTCCTTTCCTATGCCATCTCCAGGCATTGCAAATCGTCATTGCTGGGCACCGAAGGGGGCTCGGCAGTGACGCACGCTGAAAGAGATTACTCAGTTTTCACTCTGGTTGTTTGTTTTCTTGCTCTCTTTCTTTCTTTCTTTCTTTCTTTCTTTCTTGTTTGTCCGGACGATATCTCAGCCATCCTTTGAGCTAGGAAGCTGAAATTTCGGCACAGTAGTGAGCAAGTCCTTTGTCAAAAACATTATTTTTGGTTTTTTGATTAATCAATTAATTGAGGAGTTATTTAATTATTAGCGATTAATTAAGTACTTATTTAATTAATTAAAATTCCTTTCTCTTCTGACCATTAACTCAGGCACCTTCTGAGTTAGGAAGCTGATATTTGGACATGCCAATGACCAGGTGATTTGGCTGCAAAGGTTATTTTTGATTTATTAATTAATCAATCAATTAATCGATTAATTATTTAATTATTCGATTAATGACCAAAAATTTTTTTTTTTTAAAGTTACAGATTCTGATTAAATGGTGGTGGTTTATGTGTTCTGTGACTGAATTGATTAATAATTTAATTTTTTTATGATTATTATTTATTTATTTTCATTATTAATCATTTATTTATTTTCTTTCTCATTTGGCCAATATCTCAGGCACCTTTTGAGCTCGGAAGCTAATATTTGGACATGAAAGTGACCAAGTGATGTGGCTATTGTACACCGCTCCTTTCCAATGCCATCTCCAGGCATTGCAAATCGTTATTGCCGGGCACCGAAGGGGGCTCGGCAGTGACGCACGCTGAAAGAGATTACTCAGTTTTCACTCTGGTTGTTTGTTTTCTTGCTTTCTTTCTTTCTTTCTTTCTTTCTTGTTTGTCTGGACGATATCTCAGCCATCCTTTGAGCTAGGAAGCTGAAATTTCGGCACAGTCGTGAGCAAGTCCTTTGTCAAAAACAGTATTTTTGGTTTTTTGATTAATCAATTAATTGAGGAGTTATTTAATTATTAGCGATTAATTAAGTACTTATTTAATTAATTAAATTTCGTTTCTCTTCTGACCATTAACTCAGGCACCTTTTGAGTTAGGAAGCTGATATTTGGACATGCCAATGACCAGGTGATTTGGCTGCAAAAGTTATTTTTGATTTATTAATTAATCAATCAATTAATCGATTAATTATTTAATTATTCGATTAATGACTAAAAAAATTTTTTTTTAAAGTTACAGATTCTGATGAAATGATGGTGGTTTATGTGTTCTGTGACCGAATTGATTAATAATTTAATTTTTTAATGATTATTATTTATTTATTTTCATTATTAATCATTTATTTATTTTCTTTCTCATTTGGCCAATATCTCAGGCACCTTTTGAGCTCGGAAGCTAATATTTGGACATGAAAGTGACCAAGTGATGTGGCTATTGTACACTGCTCCTTTCCTATGCCATCTCCAGGCATTGCAAATCGTCATTGCTGTGCACCGAAGGGGGCTCGGCAGTGACGCACGCTGAAAGAGATTACTCAGTTTTCACTCTGGTTGTTTGTTTTCTTGCTTTCTTTCTTTCTTTCTTTCTTTCTTGTTTGTCCGGACGATATCTCAGCCATCCTTTGAGCTATGAAGCTGAAATTTCGGCACAGTAGTGAGCAAGTCCTTTGTCAAAAACAGTATTTGTGGTTTTTTGATTAATCAATTAATTGAGGAGTTATTTAATTATTAGCGATTAATTAAGTACTTATTTAATTAATTAAAATTCCTTTCTCTTCTGACCATTAACTCAGGCACCTTCTGAGTTAGGAAGCTGATATTTGGACATGCCAATGACCAGGTGATTTGGCTGCAAAGGTTATTTTTGATTTATTAATTAATCAATCAATTAATCGATTAATTATTTAATTATTCGATTAATGACCAAAATTATTTTTTTTTTAAGTTACAGATTCTGATGAAATGGTGGTGGTTTATGTGTTCTGTGACTGAATTGATTAATAATTTAATTTTTTTATTATTATTATTTATTTATTTTCATTATTAATCATTTATTTATTTTCTTTCTCATTTGGCCAATATCTCAGGCACCTTTTGAGCTCGGAAGCTAATATTTGGACATGAAAGTGACCAAGTGATGTGGCTATTGTACACCGCTCCTTTCCTATGCCATCTCCAGGCATTGCATATCGTCATTGCCGGGCACCGAAGGGGGCTCGGCAGTGACGCACGCTGAAAGAGATTACTCAGTTTTCACTCTGGTTGTTTGTTTTCTTGCTTTCTTTATTTCTTTCTTTCTTTCTTTCTTTCTTTCTTTGTTGTTTGTCCGGACGATATCTCAGCCATCCTTTGAGCTAGGAAGCTGAAATTTCGGCACAGTAGTGAGCAAGTCCTTTGTCAAAAACATTATTTTTGGTTTTTTGATTAATCAATTAATTGAGGAGTTATTTAATTATTAGCGATTAATTAAGTACTTATTTAATTAAATAAAATTCCTTTCTCTTCTGACCATTAACACTCAGGCACCTTTTGAGCTAGGAAGCTGATATTTGGACATGCCAATGACCAGGTGATTTGGCTGCAAAGGTTATTTTTGATTTATTAATTAATCAATCAATTAATCGATTAATTATTTAATTATTCGATTAATGACCAAAAAAATTTTTTTTTTAAAGTTACAGATTCTGATGAAATGGTGGTGGTTTATGTGTTCTGTGACCGAATTGATTAATAATTTAATTTTTTTATGATTATTATTTATTTATTTTCATTATTAATCATTTATTTATTTTCTTTCTCATTTGGCCAATATCTCAGGCACCTTTTGAGCTCGGAAGCTAATATTTGGACATGAAAGTGACCAAGTGATGTGGCTATTGTACACCGCTCCTTTCCTATGCCATCTCCAGGCATTGCAAATCGTCATTGCTGGGCACCGAAGGGGGCTCGGCAGTGACGCACGCTGAAAGAGATTACTCAGTTTTCACTCTGGTTGTTTGTTTTCTTGCTTTCTTTCTTTCTTTCTTTCTTTCTTTCTTTCTTGTTTGTCCGGACGATATCTCAGCCATCCTTTGAGCTAGGAAGCTGAAATTTCGGCACAGTAGTGAGCAAGTCCTTTGTCAAAAACATTATTTTTGGTTTTTTGATTAATCAATTAATTGAGGAGTTATTTAATTATTAGCGATTAATTAAGTACTTATTTAATTAATTAAAATTCCTTTCTCTTCTGACCATTAACTTAGGCACCTTCTGAGTTAGGAAGCTGATATTTGGACATGCCAATGACCAGGTGATTTGGCTGCAAAGGTTATTTTTGATTTATTAATTAATCAATCAATTAATCGATTAATTATTTAATTATTCGATTAATGACCAAAAAAATTGTTTTTTTTAAGTTACAGATTCTGATTAAATGGTGGTGGTTTATGTGTTCTGTGACTGAATTGATTAATAATTTAATTTTTTTATGATTATTATTTATTTATTTTCATTATTAATCATTTATTTATTTTCTTTCTCATTTGGCCAATATCTCAGGCACCTTTTGAGCTCGGAAGCTAATATTTGGACATGAAAGTGACCAAGTGATGTGGCTATTGTACACCGCTCCTTTCCTATGCCATCTCCAGGCATTGCAAATCGTCATTGCCGGGCACCGAAGGGGGCTCGGCAGTGACGCACGCTGAAAGAGATTACTCAGTTTTCACTCTGGTTGTTTGTTTTCTTGCTTTCTTTCTTTCTTTATTTCTTGTTTGTCTGGACGATATCTCAGCCATCCTTTGAGCTAGGAAGCTGAAATTTCGGCACAGTCGTGAGCAAGTCCTTTGTCAAAAACAGTATTTTTGGTTTTTTGATTAATCAATTAATTGAGGAGTTATTTAATTATTAGCGATTAATTAAGTACTTATTTAATTAATTAAATTTCGTTTCTCTTCTGACCATTAACTCAGGCACCTTTTGAGTTAGGAAGCTGATATTTGGACATGCCAATGACCAGGTGATTTGGCTGCAAAAGTTATTTTTGATTTATTAATTAATCAATCAAATAATCGATTAATTATTTAATTGTTCGATTAATGACTAAAAATTTTTTTTTTAAAGTTACAGATTCTGATGAAATGATGGTGGTTTATGTGTTCTGTGACCGAATTGATTAATAATTTAATTTTTTAATGATTATTATTTATTTATTTTCATTATTAATCATTTATTTATTTTCTTTCTCATTTGGCCAATATCTCAGGCACCTTTTGAGCTCGGAAGCTAATATTTGGACATGAAAGTGACCAAGTGATGTGGCTATTGTACACTGCTCCTTTCCTATGCCATCTCCAGGCATTGCAAATCGTCATTGCTGTGCACCGAAGGGGGCTCGGCAGTGACGCACGCTGAAAGAGATTACTCAGTTTTCACTCTGGTTGTTTGTTTTCTTGCTTTCTTTATTTCTTTCTTTCTTTCTTTCTTTCTTTCTTTCTTTCTTTCTTGTTTGTCCGGACGATATCTCAGCCATCCTTTGAGCTAGGAAGCTGAAATTTCGGCACAGTAGTGAGCAAGTCCTTTGTGAAAAACATTATTTTTGGTTTTTTGATTAATCAATTAATTGAGGAGTTATTTAATTATTAGCGATTAATTAAGTACTTATTTAATTAAATAAAATTCCTTTCTCTTCTGACCATTAACACTCAGGCACCTTTTGAGCTAGGAAGCTGATATTTGGACATGCCAATGACCAGGTGATTTGGCTGCAAAGGTTATTTTTGATTTATTAATTAATCAATCAATTAATCGATTAATTATTTAATTATTCGATTAATGACCAAAAAAATTTTTTTTTTAAAGTTACAGATTCTGATGAAATGGTGGTGGTTTATGTGTTCTGTGACCGAATTGATTAATAATTTAATTTTTTAATGATTATTATTTATTTATTTTCATTATTAATCATTTCTTTATTTTCTTTCTCATTTGGCCAATATCTCAGGCACCTTTTGAGCTCGGAAGCTAATATTTGGACATGAAAGTGACCAAGTGATGTGGCTATTGTACACCGCTCCTTTCCTATGCCATCTCCAGGCATTGCAAATCGTCATTGCCGGGCACCGAAGGGGGCTCGGCAGTGACGCACGCTGAAAGAGATTACTCAGTTTTCACTCTGGTTGTTTGTTTTCTTTCTTTCTTTCTTTCTTTCTTTCTTTCTTGTTTGTCTGGACGATATCTCAGCCATCCTTTGAGCTAGGAAGCTGAAATTTCGGCACAGTCGTGAGCAAGTCCTTTGTCAAAAACAGTATTTTTGGTTTTTTGATTTATCAATTAATTGAGGAGTTATTTAATTATTAGCGATTAATTAAGTACTTATTTAATTAATTAAATTTCGTTTCTCTTCTGACCATTAACTCAGGCACCTTTTGAGTTAGGAAGCTGATATTTGGACATGCCAATGACCAGGTGATTTGGCTGCAAAGGTTATTTTTGATTTATTAATTAATCAATCAATTAATCGATTAATTATTTAATTATTCGATTAATGACCAAAATTTTTTTTTTTTTAAGTTACAGATTCTGATGAAATGGTGGGGGTTTATGTGTTCTGTGACTGAATTGATTAATAATTTAATTTTTTTATTATTATTATTTATTTATTTTCATTATTAATCATTTATTTATTTTCTTTCTCATTTGGCCAATATCTCAGGCACCTTTTGAGCTCGGAAGCTAATATTTGGACATGAAAGTGACCAAGTGATGTGGCTATTGTACACCGCTCCTTTCCTATGCCATCTCCAGGCATTGCATATCGTCATTGCCGGGCACCGAAGGGGGCTCGGCAGTGACGCACGCTGAAAGAGATTACTCAGTTTTCACTCTGGTTGTTTGTTTTCTTGCTTTCTTTATTTCTTTCTTTCTTTCTTTCTTTCTTTCTTGTTTGTCCGGACGATATCTCAGCCATCCTTTGAGCTAGGAAGCTGAAATTTCGGCACAGTAGTGAGCAAGTCCTTTGTCAAAAACATTATTTTTGGTTTTTTGATTAATCAATTAATTGAGGAGTTATTTAATTATTAGCGATTAATTAAGTACTTATTTAATTAATTAAAATTCCTTTCTCTTCTGACCATTAACTCAGGCACCTTCTGAGTTAGGAAGCTGATATTTGGACATGCCAATGACCAGGTGATTTGGCTGCAAAGGTTATTTTTGATTTATTAATTAATCAATCAATTAATCGATTAATTATTTAATTATTCGATTAATGACCAAAAATTTTTTTTTTTTTAAGTTACAGATTCTGATTAAATGGTGGTGGTTTATGTGTTCTGTGACTGAATTGATTAATAATTTAATTTTTTTATGATTATTATTTATTTATTTTCATTATTAATCATTTATTTATTTTCTTTCTCATTTGGCCAATATCTCAGGCACCTTTTGAGCTCGGAAGCTAATATTTGGACATGAAAGTGACCAAGTGATGTGGCTATTGTACACCGCTCCTTTCCTATGCCATCTCCAGGCATTGCAAATCGTCATTGCCGGGCACCGAAGGGGGCTCGGCAGTGACGCACGCTGAAAGAGATTACTCAGTTTTCACTCTGGTTGTTTGTTTTCTTGCTTTCTTTCTTTCTTTCTTTCTTTCTTGTTTGTCTGGACGATATCTCAGCCATCCTTTGAGCTAGGAAGCTGAAATTTCGGCACAGTCGTGAGCAAGTCCTTTGTCAAAAACAGTATTTTTGGTTTTTTGATTAATCAATTAATTGAGGAGTTATTTAATTATTAGCGATTAATTAAGTACTTATTTAATTAATTAAATTTCGTTTCTCTTCTGACCATTAACTCAGGCACCTTTTGAGTTAGGAAGCTGATATTTGGACATGCCAATGACCAGGTGATTTGGCTGCAAAGGTTATTTTTGATTTATTAATTAATCAATCAATTAATCGATTAATTATTTAATTATTCGATTAATGACCAAAATTTTTTTTTTTTTAAGTTACAGATTCTGATGAAATGGTGGGGGTTTATGTGTTCTGTGACTGAATTGATTAATAATTTAATTTTTTTATTATTATTATTTATTTATTTTCATTATTAATCATTTATTTATTTTCTTTCTCATTTGGCCAATATCTCAGGCACCTTTTGAGCTCGGAAGCTAATATTTGGACATGAAAGTGACCAAGTGATGTGGCTATTGTACACCGCTCCTTTCCTATGCCATCTCCAGGCATTGCATATCGTCATTGCCGGGCACCGAAGGGGGCTCGGCAGTGACGCACGCTGAAAGAGATTACTCAGTTTTCACTCTGGTTGTTTGTTTTCTTGCTTTCTTTATTTCTTTCTTTCTTTCTTTCTTTCTTTCTTGTTTGTCCGGACGATATCTCAGCCATCCTTTGAGCTAGGAAGCTGAAATTTCGGCACAGTAGTGAGCAAGTCCTTTGTCAAAAACATTATTTTTGGTTTTTTGATTAATCAATTAATTGAGGAGTTATTTAATTATTAGCGATTAATTAAGTACTTATTTAATTAATTAAAATTCCTTTCTCTTCTGACCATTAACTCAGGCACCTTCTGAGTTAGGAAGCTGATATTTGGACATGCCAATGACCAGGTGATTTGGCTGCAAAGGTTATTTTTGATTTATTAATTAATCAATCAATTAATCGATTAATTATTTAATTATTCGATTAATGACCAAAAATTTTTTTTTTTTTAAGTTACAGATTCTGATTAAATGGTGGTGGTTTATGTGTTCTGTGACTGAATTGATTAATAATTTAATTTTTTTATGATTATTATTTATTTATTTTCATTATTAATCATTTATTTATTTTCTTTCTCATTTGGCCAATATCTCAGGCACCTTTTGAGCTCGGAAGCTAATATTTGGACATGAAAGTGACCAAGTGATGTGGCTATTGTACACCGCTCCTTTCCTATGCCATCTCCAGGCATTGCAAATCGTCATTGCCGGGCACCGAAGGGGGCTCGGCAGTGACGCACGCTGAAAGAGATTACTCAGTTTTCACTCTGGTTGTTTGTTTTCTTGCTTTCTTTCTTTCTTTCTTTCTTTCTTGTTTGTCTGGACGATATCTCAGCCATCCTTTGAGCTAGGAAGCTGAAATTTCGGCACAGTCGTGAGCAAGTCCTTTGTCAAAAACAGTATTTTTGGTTTTTTGATTAATCAATTAATTGAGGAGTTATTTAATTATTAGCGATTAATTAAGTACTTATTTAATTAATTAAATTTCGTTTCTCTTCTGACCATTAACTCAGGCACCTTTTGAGTTAGGAAGCTGATATTTGGACATGCCAATGACCAGGTGATTTGGCTGCAAAAGTTATTTTTGATTTATTAATTAATCAATCAATTAATCGATTAATTATTTAATTATTCGATTAATGACTAAAAAAATTTTTTTTTAAAGTTACAGATTCTGATGAAATGATGGTGGTTTATGTGTTCTGTGACCGAATTGATTAATAATTTAATTTTTTAATGATTATTATTTATTTATTTTCATTATTAATCATTTATTTATTTTCTTTCTCATTTGGCCAATATCTCAGGCACCTTTTGAGCTCGGAAGCTAATATTTGGACATGAAAGTGACCAAGTGATGTGGCTATTGTACACTGCTCCTTTCCTATGCCATCTCCAGGCATTGCAAATCGTCATTGCTGTGCACCGAAGGGGGCTCGGCAGTGACGCACGCTGAAAGAGATTACTCAGTTTTCACTCTGGTTGTTTGTTTTCTTTCTTTCTTTCTTTCTTTCTTTCTTGTTTGTCCGGACGATATCTCAGCCATCCTTTGAGCTATGAAGCTGAAATTTCGGCACAGTAGTGAGCAAGTCCTTTGTCAAAAACAGTATTTGTGGTTTTTTGATTAATCAATTAATTGAGGAGTTATTTAATTATTAGCGATTAATTAAGTACTTATTTAATTAATTAAAATTCCTTTCTCTTCTGACCATTAACTCAGGCACCTTCTGAGTTAGGAAGCTGATATTTGGACATGCCAATGACCAGGTGATTTGGCTGCAAAGGTTATTTTTGATTTATTAATTAATCAATCAATTAATCGATTAATTATTTAATTATTCGATTAATGACCAAAATTTTTTTTTTTTTAAGTTACAGATTCTGATGAAATGGTGGTGGTTTATGTGTTCTGTGACTGAATTGATTAATAATTTAATTTTTTTATTATTATTATTTATTTATTTTCATTATTAATCATTTATTTATTTTCTTTCTCATTTGGCCAATATCTCAGGCACCTTTTGAGCTCGGAAGCTAATATTTGGACATGAAAGTGACCAAGTGATGTGGCTATTGTACACCGCTCCTTTCCTATGCCATCTCCAGGCATTGCATATCGTCATTGCCGGGCACCGAAGGGGGCTCGGCAGTGACGCACGCTGAAAGAGATTACTCAGTTTTCACTCTGGTTGTTTGTTTTCTTGCTTTCTTTATTTCTTTCTTTCTTTCTTTCTTTCTTTCTTTCTTGTTTGTCCGGACGATATCTCAGCCATCCTTTGAGCTAGGAAGCTGAAATTTCGGCACAGTAGTGAGCAAGTCCTTTGTCAAAAACATTATTTTTGGTTTTTTGATTAATCAATTAATTGAGGAGTTATTTAATTATTAGCGATTAATTAAGTACTTATTTAATTAAATAAAATTCCTTTCTCTTCTGACCATTAACACTCAGGCACCTTTTGAGCTAGGAAGCTGATATTTGGACATGCCAATGACCAGGTGATTTGGCTGCAAAGGTTATTTTTGATTTATTAATTAATCAATCAATTAATCGATTAATTATTTAATTATTCGATTAATGACCAAAAAAAATTTTTTTTTAAAGTTACAGATTCTGATGAAATGGTGGTGGTTTATGTGTTCTGTGACCGAATTGATTAATAATTTAATTTTTTAATGATTATTATTTATTTATTTTCATTATTAATCATTTATTTATTTTCTTTCTCATTTGGCCAATATCTCAGGCACCTTTTGAGCTCGGAAGCTAATATTTGGACATGACAATGACCAAGTGATGTGGCTATGAAGGATATTTTTGATTTATTGATTAATCATTTCATCGATTAATTAATTTATTGATTAATCGATTAATTATTTATTGATTAATCAATTGATTATTTCATTTTTTATTAATGACTTATTTAATTAAATTCCGAAAAGATAAATCTTCGGATGAAGCACCTGTGGTTTAGTTATGCTATTAGCCAATTGATTAAGAAAATATTTTGTGATAATCTTTTATTGATTTTAATTATACAATTAATCAATCAATTAGTGTGCACCTCTCCCTCACAATGCAGTCTCTTTGAGGTGCACTGCGGTATTGCCAGGTGCCGGAGGCACCCCGGCAATGTCGCGCTGTAGCATATTTAATTATTTGGCATGGGGGCGGTGTACTTTGAATGTATGTGTACTTGTTTGTTTGTTTGTTTGTTTTCTTGCTTGTTTGTCCAGGCGATATCTCAGCCATCCTTTGAGCTAGGAAGCTGAAATTTCGGCAAAGTAGTGAGCAAGTGCTTTGTCAAAAACTTTATTTTTGGTTTTTTGATTAATCAATTAATTGAGGAGTTATTTAATTATTAGCGATTAATTAAGTACTTATTTAATTAATTTAATTTCCTTTCTCTTCTGACCATTAACTCAGGCACCTTTTGAGTTAGGAAGCTGACATTTGGACATGCCAATGACCAGGTGATTTGGCTGCAAAGGATATTTTTGATTTATTAATTAATTAATAAATCGATTAATTATTTAATTATTCAATTAATGACAAAAAATTTTTTTTTTTTTTAAGTTACAGATTCTGATGAAATAGTGGTAGTTTATGTATTCTCTGACCAAATTGATTAATAATTTAATTTTTTTATGATTATTATTTATTTATTTTCATTATTAATTGTACACCGCTCCTTTCCTATGCCATCTCCAGGCATTGCAAATCGTCATTGCCGGGCACCAAAGGGGGCTCGGCAGTGACGCACGCTGAAAGAGAGTACTCAGTTTTCACTCTGGTTTCTTGTCTGTTTTCTTGTTTTCTTGTTTGTTTTCTTTCTTGGTTGTCCGGACGATATCTCAGCCATCCTTTGAGCTAGGAAGCTGAAATTTCGGCACAATAGTGAGCAAGTCCTTTGTCAAAAACGTAATTTTTTTTTGATTAATCAATAAATTGAGGAGTTATTTAATTATTAGCGATTAATTAAGTACTTATTTAATTAATCAAATTCCCTTTCTCTTCTGACCATTAACTCAGGCACCTTTTGAGTTAGGAAGCTGATATTTGGACATGCCAATGACCAGGTGATTTGGCTGCAATGGATATTTTTGATTTATTAATTAATCAATTAATCGATTAATTATTTAATTATTCGATTAATGACAAAGATTCGATTATTATTAGAAGTCCAATGACTATAGGAGACCCATTCTCTTATAGACCTGGTCCCCTAATGATCGATTCATAATAAGAAGTCCAATAACAATAGGAGACCCAGTCTCTTATAGACCTGATCCCCTCATGAGCGATTCATAATAAGAAGTCCAATAAGAATAGGAGACCCATTCTCTTCTCGACCTGGTCCACAAATGATCGATTCATAATAATAAGTCCAATGACAATAGGAGACCCAGTCTCTAATAGACCTGGTCTCCTAATGATCGATTCATAATAAAAACTCCAATAACAATAGCAGACCCAGTCTCTTATAGACCTGGTCTCCTAATGATCGATTATACTTTGGAAAAATCAATCAATGTCTGTTTAAACATAGAGATACAGGGTTCTATATTACAAGTCCGTCTATCTTTCTGATTTGCACGAGGGGACCCACGAAGATGTTTATTGTATGGCAGCAGGAACCATTTATATTTTACCAGGATTTTACCATTTTATATATATATATATTTTTTTTTTTTACCATTTACCAGGATTTTAGAATAAAGTGACGGACATGAAAGGAGCACACAAACAACAACAACAACAACACAAACAACAACAGCTCAGCCACGAAAGTTCCGTGTTTTGCGTGTTTCACTGTATTTTTCATCCCCATTGACATTTACAGATTTTTTTTTTTTTTTTGGTATACAAGATCGAGGCTCGTTAAAGAGCTAACATTAAACACACAAGAAGTCAAACCGACACATAAAACACAAAATAAGGGGAGCGGTAGACAAGATGGGGAGAGAGGGGGAAGGACACAAACACAACATTTGAGAGCATTGACATCGAGAGAAATGTGGGAGGGAGAAGGCTTGGGGGGAGGTGGGAGAGGTATAAGACATATTGAACACTGCAGGGACTTCCAGGAAAGAAGTTGGAATTTCAATAAAAGTGTATCTGGGATGAATTAGCTGGGGTAGAAAAGATCAAGGTTTTGTATGGGGGAAGATAAGAGATGGTGGTGAACAGCTGTTTTAAAGACCTGGAGGAAGGGATGGGATTGAAGGGAGTGTGGGAGTTTGTTCCAGAGGCGGGAGAAAAGGGGAATTAAAGAGTGAAGGTGCGCAGAGAGCCTAGATTTTGGCAGTTTAACCATAAGAGGGTTGCTGGGAGATCTTGTGCGACCTGTAGGAATATTAGGGGGACAGAGCCCAGAGAGAGCTAGGGGAGCAAGGCCGGAGAGGTAGATATTTGCCACGTGGTTGAGATGTACCACGTGGTTGAGATTTACCACGTGGTTGAGATTTACCATGCTTTAGCTGGTGTGGGTTGCTTCTTTTTGTGGGTGGCCCCTCTTTGTGGGTGGCTCCTCTTAGTGGGTGGCCCTTCTTTGTGGGTGGCTCCTCTTTGTGGTTGGCTCCTCTTTGTGGGTGGCTCCTCTTTGTGGGTGGTCCCTCTTTGTGGGTGGCTCCACTTTGTGGGTGGCCCCTCTTTGTGGGTGGATCCTCTTTGTGGGAGGCCCCTCTTTGTGGGAGGCTCCTCTTTGTGGGAGACTCCTCTTTGTATGTGGCCCCTCTTTATGGGTCGCCCCTCTTTGTGGGTGGCCCCTCTTTGTGGATGGCTTCTCTTTGTGGGTGGCCCCTCTTTGTGGGAGGTGCGCTTTGTGGGTGGCCCCTTTTTGTGGGTGGCTTCTCTTTGTGGATGGCTTCTCTTTGTGGGTGGCCCCTCTTTGTGGAAGGTGCTCTTTGTGGATTGCCCCTTTTTGTGGGTGGCTTCTCTTTGTGGATGGCCCCTCTTTGTGGGTGGATCCTCTTTGTATGTAGCTCCTCTTTGTGGGTGGCCCCTCTTTGTGGGTGGCCCCTCTTTGTGGATGGCTTCTCTTTGTGCGTGGTCCCTCTTTGTGGGAGGTGCTCTTTGTGGATGGCCCCTTTTTGTGGGTGGCTTCTCTTTGTGGATGGCCCCTGAGGCTGCTGGCTCCGCGGGCGCCTAACGGAGGCTTTGCTGGGCATCCCTTGCACTCCTGCAAGTTAAGTCAGGAATTTGTAATTTGTTCAGGATGTTCATGGATGAGTAATGAACGTAGAGCAGCAACGAAGGCTGGAAAGGGGTGGAAATGCGAATGGTTCGGTGGATGTGTGGAGTATCGTTGAGAGAGAGGAAGACAAATGATGAATTGCGAAAGATGATGGGAATAGAGCTTGTGATTGATGCTGTGAAGAGGAACAGGTTGAGATGATTTGGTCATGTGTTGAGGAAGGATGAATGTGACTGGTTGAGAAGAGTTATGGAAATGAATGTAGAAGGAAGTCGAGGATGGGGAAGACCGAGAAAGACTTGTCTAAAGATGGTGGAAGAAGAAATGCGAGCAACGGGGTTGACAAGGGGAGATGCAGAAAATAGGGCAAAATGTAGAAGATTGGTATGGGGACCGCAAGGCTAACCCCCGCTCTTGCAGGGAAAATGGCCTTAAAATGCATGTTGTTGTTGTTGTTGTCAGGATGCCGGCGATAGCTCGCCGACTCTTCACGAAGGAAACCGTGGGATCTTTAACGTCCACCAACTCATGTCGGCAGATGGGATTCCCGTTTAACGTGCATCCGAGGGGCGGTACACACATTGATGAGTCACCCTACCTGTTGTGGAAGAACATTCAATCAGGTTCAGAGGAGAAAAGGAGAAAAAGAGAAAGAGAAAGAGAAAGAGAAAGAGAAAGAGAAAGAGAAAGAGAAAGAGAAAGAGAAAGGTTGAGAGAGAGAGAGAGAGAGAGAGAGAGAGAGAGAGAGAGAGAGAGAGAGAGAGATAGAGAGAGAGAGATAGAGAGAGAGAGAGAGAGAGATAGATAGAGAGAGAGAGATAGAGAGATAGAGATGCTTCCAGGTGTTCAAATCGAACGGTTGATCTTCATAAATGAGCGAATACTGAATCAAATTCCAGGTAAATTGTAATGAGCTAAATATTTCACTGACAACCCCAAATACATTCCTCCTGGGAGACAAGATCACGTGTACCGATTGTTATCGAGTCGTGAAACGAACTGCTGAAACACACGTCTGTGACGTCACAGCGCATTATGACGACAATCCACCGACAACCCACAAGACATTCCTCATGGGAGCCAAGATCACGTTTGCTGATTGTTATCGAGTTCGTTCGATCGAACATGGAGTTGTACAAGGACAGGGAATCGGGGCTCCAGGTTACACTTCAGCCATTGTCCAGTGTACACGTTTAAACCAGGTATCTAACAATGGTCTTTCAACGTGATTCACTTCGCTCGAGGAATCGACTCAGAAATGATGGGACAAGCGTTATAAACCGCGTTACCTGCTTGTCAATCGGGTTATCAATCACACCTTAATACTCCATGTCGTGATGACGTTTTATCACGTTGGTTTGTGTACTATGACGTATTAGGTCGGTGGAACTATTCTGGTGTCACGTGTTCCCGATAATATAACAAATGCTCGTCGTACCTTTACCTTATTTTCAGGAGTGCCTCGTGGGTTTCAGTCGGCATGTGTAATTTATTCAGGATGCCGGCGATAGCTTGCCTTCTCTTCGCGAAGGACACCGTGGGATCTTTGACGTTCACCAACTCATGCTAGCACACAGGACGACAGGCTTTACGTCCATTCGAGGGACGAAGATGAACACATTGATGAATCACCTGCCTGCAAAACACCTGGACGGCAGTTTATACCTGGGTCGGGATTCGAACCCAGCTGTCCTGGGTTGAACCTGAAACACATTTTGAAGTTCGTTCTCCCGAATGAGTTCAGTTCAGGCTCCAATTGAACTTTTTGAACTCGAACATCGATCGGAGAAATCCGTGGATCGGGATTCGGGAATGATGTTTGTTTTGATAAATGATAACGACATGAGAACGAGTTTGTTTATCAAACGGGATAATCAGAGATAAAGGGTTTAAAGTAAACGTTATCATCACATGAAAGGGTTTAAACCCCAACGAAATGTTCCCTCATTACCCCACTGATCTCTACAACCACTGGATAGCACATTGGCTGATCGATCTGACGCCAAACGTACGAACCGGCCGCCATCTTCACCACTCGCATTGATTCTCCAAGAAAGCTCACGTTAACACTCCTGCCAATACATATATAATTTTGATTCGTTATTACTATAAATGGACTCAAGATGCCTTCGTGTGCTGCGGTCAACTGTACAAATAGGCAGTTCAAGGGTTGAAATCCAACATTTCATCTGTAAGTATAATAAAGTTACTGTAAACGAGACTGTTTAGAGTTAATAGCGTGCAACACATGAACGAGTTAGATGTTTGTACAGACCCATGTGTAGATTCCCTTGTTAGTTGCTGTGTAAAAAGTTCAATATTTTAGATTTACATTACAATCTAACTTTTAGTTAGGCTACTTTAAAACAAATAGCTTGCAAAACCACAGATTTGTGTGGAGCTAAGTATGAATCATTACTTTGTGGTGCGGAGCACACACGTTGAACAAAGGTAGGCCACAACGCTTTGGTTATTATCGAGCTCTTTATTGCTTGCTCACTCATCCGCACTACTGTGTGCGCGGCAGCGAGCCCGCGTATATCTCCAGGCCACGCCCTACCTGGGGCGTGGCCGCCACCCGCTGGTGCGCGGAATTATGTATCTGTGCCAGCGAGCCATCGTGTCCGCCACACGCGCCCCCCCAGAATTCCACGCACCTGAAGGGTCAGCTTGCGGGGCAACTGGATGACCCGGCCGAAGCGCCCACGGGCGGCTGGCGGCGTCTGGGATGCCGGGATGCCATCGGGGATGCCTCCGGCGGCTTCTGGGATGGGTGCAGGACAGGGGGGTGGCGTGACGGTGGGGTTGGGTGGAGCCGGGGGTCCGCCCGCCGGGGGGCGGCCCCGACGTGGGGGCAGAGCCGCTGGCGGGGGGTGGTCCAAGTCGAGGTGGGCCGGCTTATGGCGGTCCACGGAGACGCGGTCCGGAGCCCCGTCGATGTCCAGGGTGAAATGCTGCACCCCGGTCTCCAGCACGCGGAAGGGCCCGTCGTACGGGGGCCGCAGCGGTGTCCGGTGGGTGTCGTGGCGGACGAAAACGTACTCCGCTGTGCGAAGCTCCGGGGCGACGTGCGTTGGCGGGCAACCATGGTGCGCCGTCGGCACCGGGGCGAACCTCCAGGCGGTCTCCTGCAGGGCAGAGCGCTGCTGCGCCGTGGACCATGGTGCTGTGGAGTCGGGGAGGAACTCGCCCGGCACCCACAGTGGTTGTCCGAAGACCGGCTCTGCCGCGGATGCACGCAGGTCGTCCTTGGGTGCCGTCCTGAGGCCAAGCAGGACCCAGGGGAGCCTGTCAACCCAGCTGCCGTCACGGAGGCTGGCCCAGAGCGTGGCCTTCATGGCACGATGGAAACGCTCACACAGGCCGTTGGCCTGTGGGTGGTAGGCCGTGGTGCGATGCAGCTGGACGCCGAGCCCCCGCGCCACCTCCCCCCAGAGCTCCGAAGTGAACTGGGGGCCGCGGTCGGATGAGATGTCCGAGGGGGTGCCGAAACGGGCAACCCAAGTGGCGATGAACGCCTGCGCGACGTCCGCCGTCGTCGTTGCTGCCAAAGGCATGGCCTCCGGCCATCGGGTGGTGCGGTCCACCATGGTGAGGACGTGGGTGAAACCCCGCGAGGGGGGCAGAGGTCCCACCAAGTCCACGTGAACATGGTCGAACCGACGTTCGGGCACCGTAAATGGGGCCAGCGGGGCCCGGTTGTGGCGGTGAACCTTCGTGCGCTGGCATGCGAGGCACGTCCTGGCGCAATCGCAGATGGCCTTCAGGAGGCCATGCCAGACGAACTTGTCAGCGACCAGCTTTTGGGAGGCCTGCGTGCCCGGGTGGGACAGGCCGTGGATGGCGGCAAAAACCCGGCACTGCCAGCCAGCGGGCATGATGGGGCGAGGCCGGCTGAGGGAGACCTCGCACAAGAGGGCCACGCCCGCACCGTCGAACGGTACCTCGGCGACGCGGAGGCCCGTGACGGCGGTCCGAAAAGCCTGGAAGGCGGGGTCGGCGGACTGGTCCGCCGCCATCCGGGCATAGTCGATCCCGAGGTGGATCGCGTGGGCGAGGGCCCGGGAAAGGCAATCAGCCACTGGATTGTCCTTCCCCGTGACATGACGGATGTCCATCGTGTACTCGGACACGGCCGAGAGGTGACGCTGCTGCCGTGCCGACCACGGCTCGGCGACCTTGGCCATCGCGAAAACCAGGGGCTTATGGTCGACGAAGGCCGCAAACGGGCGTCCCTCGAGCAGATAGCGGAAGTGCCGGACCGCCAGGTGGAGCCCGAGCAGCTCGCAGTCGAAGGTACTGTACAGCCGTTCGTGTGGGCGGAGCTGCCGGCTAAAGAACGCCAGCGGCTGCCAAGCCCCCTTCACCCATTGCTCGTGCACCGCGCCCACCACGTAGTCTGATGCGTCGGTGGTGAGGGCGATCGGTGCATCGGGCGCCGGGTGCGCGAGCATGGTGGTGTTAGCCAAGGCAAGCTTCGCTCCCGCGAATGCCGCATCCATCGGCTCGGTCCAGACAACGTCGCCTTTGCCCGGCTTCCCCCGGAGGGCCTCGTGCAGGAGGCGCAGAAAACCCCTGACCGCCTCCACCTTGGCCGGCAAGGGGATGGCCCCGTGCCTGGTGACGCGGTGCCCCAAAAAGTCGATCTCGGTGACGCCGAACCAGCACTTGGCGGGGTTGACGATCAGGCCATGCCAGTCCAGGCGTTCGAAGAGCGTGCAGAAATGGCGGAGGTGCTCCTCATGGGACGCGCTTGCGACGAGGATGTCGTCCAGGTAGACGTAAACGAAATACAAGTCACGCAAGATGCTGTCCATCAGCCGCTGGAACGCCTGGGCCGCATTCTTCAACCCGAAGGGCATCCGCAGAAACTCGAAGAGGCCGAATGGTGTAATGACGGCCGTCTTCGGTATGTCCTCCGGCCTGACGGGGACCTGGTGGTATCCGCGGATGAGGTCCACCTTGGAGAAGAGGGACATGTTCGCCAACCGGGTGGAAAAGTCTTGGATGTGAGGGACCGGGTAGCGGTCGGGGGTGGTAGCATCGTTGAGGTGGCGGTAGTCGCCGCACGGGCGCCACCCGCCGCCGGGCTTGCGCACGATGTGCAGCGGCGATGCCCACGTGCTGTTGGAGCACCGGACGATGCCCAGTCACTCCAGCGTGGCAAACTCCCCCTGCGCCACGGCGAGCTTCGCCGGGTCGAGGCGGCGCGCCTGGGCGTAGACCGGTGGCCCGACGGTGGGGATGTGATGCTCCACCCCGTGCTTGACGGCCACCGCCGAGATAGTGGGCCGCATGAGGGCCGGGAAACTGGCGAGGAGGCGGGTGAACTCGTCCGCTGCCGGAAGCGTGCAGACCAACCTGCCCGGAACTGAACCGCTCAGCAAGCCACTTGGCGAGCATCTCGGTGAGCCGCCCAGGGAGCAGCTCAACGAACTGCTCAGTGCGCAAGCGAGCGAGCTGAAGGTTTCGGCCTGGACAAGGCGTCTGTGCCTCACGTCCACCAGCAGCCCATGCGCACAGAGGAAGTCCGCTCCGAGTAGGCCCATGGGGACACCAGCGGTAACGAACGACCACTGAAAGCGTTGCCCCCCGAACCGCAGCGAGAGGCAATGCTTCCTGAACGTGCGGATGGGCGTGCCGTTGGCGGCAAGCAAAGCGGGGCCCCGGCCCGCACCTTGCCGGTCGGACGCAGAAGCAGGGAGGACGCTCACCTGCGCTCCCGTGTCACACAGGAAGTGACGACCTGAGGATGTGTCCGTTATGAACAACAGGCTGCCAGTATGGCTGATGCTCATGGCAGGAAGCGAGCGCCGGCCTGGTCGTTTCCCGACCTGCCAAAAGTACAAGGCGGGCGACAGGACCTGGCCTTGTGGCCAAACCTTGAATGGAAACGGCACCAGGTCTGGCCCGTTGGTGGTTGCCGCGCCGGTTGTGACGACGGTGGTGGGCGGGGCATGGCGGCGGCCACGCATGGATCCGCCAAACCTACGCCGCGCTCAGAAGGAATGGAACGCCATGCCACGTGGCGATCCGCCAAACCTACGCCGTGCTCGGTATGATCCGAACCACATGTGCTGCGTGCGGCGCCGGGACCCACAACGGCCGTGCTATATGCCGGCCGTGCATCGTGGGCTGCAAAGTACTTGTCTGCCTCCCTGGCCAGGGCCCGCGGTTCCGTAATGGTCGACCCGGCCAACGCGAGCCGTACCTGTACAGGCAGGGTGCGGAGGAAGGGAGCACGGAACAGGAAATCCGCGCGGCCGTCGCCGAGCAGGGATAGCATGTAATCCATGCGGGTGGACGGGCGTGTGTCGCCGAGGGCGGGAAGGTCCAAAAGACGGTCAGCGCGGTCGGCCTCTGGGAGGCCAAACGTATCGAGGAGCAGCTGCTTGAGTCCCGCGTACTTGCCCTCGTCCGGCGGGTGCCGGAGGAAGGACACGACGCGCGCGGCCGTGCCGGAGCCAAGGGCAGCGACCACGTAGAAGTACCTCATGTCATCCACCGTGACGCTCCGGAGCTGGAATTGGGCCTCGGCCTGAAGAAACCAGGTGTCGGCCTGCGCTTCCCAAAACTCCGGTAGCTTGATCGCGACCGCGTTGGTGGCCATTGCGCGTTTGGGGGTTCAGCTACGGTTGAACCAATCGGAGGTCACCAGTGTGGTGCGGGAGCACACACATTGAACAAAGGTAGGCCACAGCGCTTTGGTTATTATCGAGCTCTTTATTGCTTGCTCACTCATCCGCACTACTGTGCGCGCGGCAGCGAGCCCGCGTATATCTCCAGGCCATGCCCTACCTGGGGCGTGGCTGCCACCCGCTGGTGCGCGGAATTATGTCTCTGTGCCAGCGAGCCATCGTGTCCGCCACAACTTAATTGTAAGTGAAGAATAAAAATCTGTAAAAAGAAAATGCACAAAATTACGGTGTAAAACTGTAATCAGATCTAGATCTGATTACAGTTTTACACAAATGACAATGTGACTAGATCTAGAGTCAGACTCTAGATCTAGTCACATTGTCATTGAAGAGTCTGGACTCGGAGCTCAAGCAATACTGCAACTACATGACTGTAAAATATGTTGTATGTACATGCATGTAGTTTATTCCTTAAAGGCTAAAGGGCTAAGGCAGTTCCCTTGTTATGATTTATAATTTCTGAAAGGAATACATAGATGGAGAATAAATATATTTACTAAATAAAATTGCATATCAATTGTATGTTGACAGCTGTATAACAGATATGTACATACATTGTAGAACCAGTAACATTCATATGCATATGGATGTGGTAAAGAAGCCTGATCATTTGTGGCCATTAGGGTGCATCAAACGCCCCTATGTCAAGAAAACAATCTGTCCCCAATTTTATTTTGTTCCAGTCATAAAATAAAGTTCCTATGCAAAATTTGGTAAGGTTTTGATATCATCTTCTGGGTCCACCTCAGCAAATTAGATTTTGAGTCGGTAGTATCAGAGTCAGAAATTTGACACGCAGCTGTTTTGACGCCCATAAATAAAAATGAAAGGATTGACCGATTGCTACATACAATAGCTCTTTGGAAAGGTATTATTGTGCCCTGTAGCAATATATAATCATCATAGGGATAGGGATATAATTCACTTATACACAAATAGTCAAAATCATGATTTTATTGGTATAATCATATGTATTATAGATACCAGAATGATATAATTTTTATTACAGTAGAATCATATATACATAATCTTAGCATTTATCATCTTAATACAAGTACATCTGACTATGGATGAACATGAAAATAGAAACAAAACAAAGATACTGTAGTTTTCATGGATATTTCTGACAGTTTAGTCTTGAGCTGCTCGCTTTCGAAGATTCGGTTCTCCTTGCGGTTGTGCTCAACAACTTGTAGCACATTTTGGTAGTGGTCTTCACTTCTGGCTGCTGAAAGGAAGTCAGAGCTAAGCTTAACTCCCCTTTCTGCAGAGTCATTCACCACATTCAAGGCTTCAACATTAGTCCATGATGTCTGGTAGGCTGCAGAGTTAGTCCATTCTTGAACATTGGTAACTAGAAATGCCCAGTCAAGCTTCAGATGATGAAATAGGTACCATGAATCTGGTCCAACAAAATCAGCCAGAGTGGTCTTCTCAGTCAAGTCATCAGGAAATCTGGGCTTTCCAAACCCAGTACCAAACCGTCCTTGTGGGTTGGTTACTGGAAAATCTGGCTGAACCTCCAGAAGTCTGTCTGCCAGAGCACGGCGATGGTCATGAGGAACAACTGAGCTGAAGAGGGCAAGTGGAACCATCTCTTCTGTGAGGTACCAGAGATGTCTTTTGAAGGCTTTCAGGGCACTTCTTGAGATTCCAGCATTGACAGCTTCATACTGTTTCAGTTTGGAGATGAGCTGCAGGTCATTCCATGGGGCATCGGTGACAGAGGTACATGTCATCCACCAGGAGCTGTATACTAGAGTGACAAACGTGACAAATTCTCTGATCTTTGGCACTTGTTTTTCTGTGGTAATTGTACCTGCTGGAAGATCAGCGATTTGTTTTTCGAAGAGACATAATTTGATTGAGTAGAGGAGCTTCGCCATCCCTCTGGCTTTATGCAGTGCACCAGGATGCTTGAAGGTTATTTGATGTTCAGCTACTTCACCATAAAGGAATACAGTACACAGATCAACAAATTCCAAATAATCATCACGTCTTAGAGATTGCTCGGTGTGACAGAGTCTGAGAACATTATTTTGCCAGTCACTTGTCAAACTTGTTGCTGCTTCATTTAGTTGAGATGGATCAAATCGTGAAAGTGGTTCATTGAATGTGTGTGGAAACATTTCAAAGTTCTTGTGAAACCTTGAGAAGAGGAAGATATCTGGTGACTTAGATGCTTCAACTTTAAGATCAGTAAAAATGTGCGTAAGAATGACTTCACCAATGTGGTGTCTGCAGCCTGACCACAGAAGAGCTTTGTTAAGCCGTTGTTGAATTGTTACACAAGCTGCACTGATGTGGCCGGTGTTAGATGCAGTTGTGTCAAATGTCAAGTTGACAACATTCTCTTGGCAGTTCCATGATTCAAGTAGGTTATTAGTCAGCTGAGCAATTATATCTCCAGATTTACGGTCTGTTCCAGGCTTGTAGGATGGAACACCCAGCAGCTTCATATCAGTTTGAGAACCCAAAAGCACAGCCAGGCGTTCTTCAAAAGTGTTTTGGTTAGTTAAGCATGGAAGCAGCTTTGAGTCCCAGTGCAACGTAGCAAGCTTCGGAGGTATCCATTTGTCCTTACAGGTAGAAGCAATATGCTGTCCAATTTTGCGTCTTGATTTATCTGCTGTAGCATATGATGTTGACACCTTCGCTACATCCCCTCCTGTTTCTTCAATAAGAGCTTCTGTGAAAGCAGCCTGTTGGGTTGGTGTCATCTTCATCCTTGTTGCCAGTGAAACAAGACTGGGCCTCTTCAGGATGTCATGTGGAATGAAAACTGATGTGCCAGGTCTAACTAAACGATGATGACTTGTTGAGGTTGTTGGTGTGCTTGTTGAAGGTCCAAGAGTTACTTCTTCATCACTGTCACTAATATTATACACAGCGGTTGTAGTATTTATGTTGAACTCCAGCTCCATACTTGCTCGCGTCTCTGATTCTTTTTCCTCGCGGTTCACTTTATGCTGCATCTTATCTGCCAACAGTTTATCTTGGCAGCCAAATGTTGCACAGCGATCTGTCTTCATAGATTCCAGGAATGCTAAGTCTTCAGGATTCTTGATGTGAGAACTAGCATCATTGGGCCACAAGGGAAATGTCTCCATAAATTTCATCTCCATTTGATTCACCTTTGTGATGCTTGCTGGAGTTGTTCTTCGGTTGATAGGGATTGATCTAAGCTTGGAATTATCATCTGCAAGTTTGATAATTTTCTCAATAGCCTTGCGTTCAGAGATGATAGGAATATTAGCCTTGCCATAAAATGGTGTCACTTTCTGCAGTACAAGCTTTGCTGATTCCCACCGAGAGCGTCGTTCAAGTTTGCCATCTTCCGTGTGCCACATGAAACAACGTAGTACTTGTAAACAAGTTGGAAGTCTGGTGCCATTGATCTGGGAATCTTGTTCAGTTATGGCACTTCCAAGACCAAACACCTTGGTGGACTCTCTTGTTGCAACAGATGCTTTCTTTACTGTGCCATCCATTGTTTTATCTGAAAGAAAAAGGTAGTATTAGTAACAATAATGTCATTTCATAATTATGGACAACAAATAAATCAATTATCCAATTTTATTAGAGTATAGCCTAATAATTGTTTTAATCATCTTGTCTAGTTAAAAGATCTCTGTAAAGACAAGATGACTACAACATTCAGGATATTCTTTAATTTATATATTATATTTTAAAAATACTCTTCATTTAGCTTTATATCCATATTTTGAAAAAAATCATTATTTTGACTATTTGTATATAAATGAATTGTATCCCTATCCCTATGATGATGATATATTGCTACAGAGCACAATAATACCTTTACAAAGAGTTATTATATGTAGCAATCAGTCAATCCTTTCATTTTTATTTATGGGCCTCAAAACAGCTGCGTGTCAAATTTCCAACTCTGATACCACCGACTCAAAATATGAAATGGTGAGGTGGACCCAGAAGATGATGTCCAAACCTTACCAAATTTTGCATAGCAACTTTATTTTATGATTGGAACAAAATAAAATTTGGGACAGATCAATCCAACATCTTTTTAAAAATAGTTGGGCGTTTGATGCACCCTAGTGGCCATATTTGCTGGAATAAGTCGGTATAATACATAGAAATTATTTTTATGTTCCCCTTTGTTTTGTCATATAGATTCCCTTGGAGTCGTCGATCTGTTCTGCAGATATGGATGGTAAACATGCATGTGCTCACCACTGCTGGCACTCGTTACCCCTCACCACTGCATGCACTCGCTGCCCCTCACCACGGCATGTGCTCGCCACCCCTCACCACGGCATGTGCTCACCACTGCTGGCACTCGCTACCCCTCACCACTGCATGCATTCGCTACCCCTCACCACTGCTGGTACCCGCTACCCCTCACCACTGCTGGCACTCGCTACCCCTCACCACTGCATGCATTCGCTAACCCTCACCACGGCTGGCACGCGCTACTCCTCACCACGGCACGTGCACGCCACCCCTCACCACGGCATGTGCTCGCTACCCCTCACCACGGCATGTGCTCACTACCCCTCACCACGGCACGTGCTCACTACCCCTCACCACGGCATGTGCTCGCTACCCCTCACCACGGCACGTGCTCGCTACCCCTCACCACGGCATGTGCTCGCTACTCCTCACCATGGCATGTGCTCGCTACCAACTCACCACTGCATGCACGCGCTACCTTCTCACCACTGCATGCACTTGCTACCCACTCACCACTGCTGGCACTCGCTACCCCTCACCACTGCTGGCACTCGCTACCCCTCACCACTGCATGCATTCGCTAACCCTCACCACGGCTGGCACTCTCTACCCCTCACCACGGCACGTGCACGCCACCCCTCACCACGGCATGTGCTCGCTACCCCTCACCACGGCATGTGCTCACTACCCCTCACCACGGCACGTGCTCACTACCCCTCACCACGGCATGTGCTCGCTACCCCTCACCACGGCACGTGCTCGCTACCCCTCACCACGGCATGTGCTCGCTACTCCTCACCATGGCATGTGCTCGCTACCAACTCACCACTGCATGCACGCGCTACCTTCTCACCACTGCATGCACTTGCTACCCACTCACCACTGCTGGCACTCGCTACCCCTCACCACTGCTGGCACTCGCTACCCCTCACCACTGCATGCATTCGCTAACCCTCACCACGGCTGGCACGGCTACTCCTCACCACGGCACGTGCTCTCTACCCTTCACCATGGCACGTGCTTGCCACTGCTCACCACGGCACGTGCTCGCCACCCCTCACCACGGCACGTGCTCGCTACCCCTCATCACGGCATGTCCTCGCTACCCCTCACCACGGCACGTGCTCACTACCCCTCACCACCCCTCACCACGGCACGTGCTCGCTACCCCTCAACACGGCACGTGCTCACTACCCCTCACCACGGCATGTGCTCGCTACCCCTCACCACGGCATGTGCTCGCTACCCCTCACCACGGCACGTGCTCGTCACCCCTCACCACGGCACATGCTCGCCACCCCTCACCACGGCACGTGCTCACTACCCCTCACCACGGCATGTGCTCGCTACCCCTCACCACGGCACGTGCTCGCTACCCCTCACCACAGCATGTGCTCGCTACTCCTCACCACGGCATGTGCTCGCTACCAACTCACCACTGCATGCACGCGCTACCTTCTCACCACTGCATGCACTTGCTACCCACTCACCACTGCTGGCACTCGCTACCCCTCACCACTGCATGCACTTGCTACCCACTCACCACTGCATGCACTTGCTACCCACTCACCACTGCATGCACTTGCTACCGACTCACCACTGCATGCACTTGCTACCCACTCACCACTGCTGGCACTCGCTACCCTTCACGACTGCTGGCACTCGCTACCCCTCACCACGGCACGTCAATAGCCTCAGTTGATAGCTCATTGTACCGCTATTACGTAATAGGCCTCTATTACGAGAATACAATTTGAAACTATAGTATAAGGGATTTGATATAAAGTCCAGATCTGAAGGAAAGTAGCGAGCTTAGTTGGGAATTGCATACAAATTACGTGTTGTTCACTCCCTGATTCCTGACGCGTCCGCATACGATGCCAGTGGTTAAGATGGCCGACAAGTGTGTGCGGCAGCGTCAGTTGTGTGTGTTACGTTCAGTGGGCGATGCGCTCGCTATCCAATGGTTGTAGAGATCAGTGGCACCGACGAGCTACTTCGCAAAAGTTGCGGAATCATTTATTGCAAAATGGCTTCTCGAGGACATTGAAAAAAAATTGATCCGGGATCACGGACGAGGCGCCACCTGTTTCAGCCGCTTGTATAAACACACGGAGCTGATGTCAGTTCAAGCAAGTCATGTTCCACGTGCAGGCGTGCAGCCCGGAAGTAACCCCAGAAGTGCATCCCCACCGTATTACCATGCAGGCCATAATCACCCACTAGGCGGTGTATGTTTTATGCAACAAGTTCACACCTGTAAAAACATCCCGTGACGTGCATACATGCATCAGGTATTCTTGCATTGTACATTTGTAGAATACATTGTATATTTGCATTATAACAGGTTTCATCGAATCCAATAATCCTGTGATTCCCTGTGAAATGATCAATGTAAAATCATATCCGACATTATGTGACGTCGAACTCAATTTGAGGAAGAAATAATGAGATAATTTACTGATATTTCCCCCTTTTTCATTAAAATAATTAATTGATATTCCCCATTTTTTTAATTTATAATTTATTGATATAAAATAAATGTGCCACTCCCCATGATGACCACGTGTACTTACATTCGTGTTATGTTAAAAAGAATTCCTCAAACT
Source organism: Myxine glutinosa (assembly GCF_964187855.1). Classification (NCBI taxonomy): domain Eukaryota; kingdom Metazoa; phylum Chordata; class Myxini; order Myxiniformes; family Myxinidae; genus Myxine; species Myxine glutinosa. Next base: position 431,016,977 of record NC_136261.1, read on the forward strand.
TTTCTGACTTTTTAACAGGTAACAAACTGGTTTGTAGCTCACCTGGGCTTTCGTCTGCTAAACTTATCGATAGAGCAGTGTCTGTAGGTAAGTAAGTGAGGGAGTGAGTCAGTCAGTCAATCAGTGGGTGAGTGAGTTGAGTCAGTGAGTGAGTGAGTTGAGTCAGTGAGTGAGTGAGTGAGTTGAGTCAGTGAGTGAGTGAGTTGAGTCAGTGAGTGAGTGAGTTGAGTCAGTGAGTGAGTGAGTTGAGTCAGTGAGTGAGTGAGTGAGTGTGAGTTGAGTCAGTGATTGAGTTGAGTGAGTGAGTTGAGTCAGTGAGTGAGAGTCGTCAGTGAGTGAGTGAGTTGAGTGAGTGAGTGAGTGAGTTGAGTCAATGAGTGAGTGAGTTGTCAGTTCGTGAGTGAGTTGAGTCAGTGTCAGTTGAGTCAGTGAGTGAGTGAGTGAGTGAGTTGAGTCAGTGAGTGAGTGAGTTGAGTCAGTGAGTGGGTTGAGTGAATGAGTTGACTCAGGGAGTGAGTGAGTGAGTCCACAAGCACTTCAGTCATTATTACTTGAACCAAACACACGATTTTGACCAACCTGACCACAAGCTGCATACCTGATAACTACTACAGGTAGATCGATTCTCAGCATCAAAATCTGCGTTCATTGGGGACGCATATTGGGGGGGGGGGGGGGGGGGGGGGAGGTTTTCCCCAGCACAAAACCAAACCAAGGGGAGGTTGCTCCTGATCCAGGAAGCTTCAGGACCCACACTCCCGTTTTTATTTCCATGATTATTCACTTTAATTTTGAACTGATACATGATTTAACCAACTCGTCCATTGTTTGGATTAAATAATGTCGATGTTCGTCAGTGTACGACTACGGTTAACTCATACCACACTGTAAACCGAATGGCATTGAGGTTCATGTCCTTTGAGATACTGGTTCCCAGGTAAGCAAAGCAAGCAGAGACTGGCCACAAGATAACTTGCCAGACACCGTTTTAACACCAGTGGAAGAAATCCGACAGGATGGATTGTGAATGAAGGCTGCAGATTGAAGCCCCATTCATTTGAACGATGGTTTGAAGCAGAGTTTCAGTTGAAAAACGGTTTAAAAACGGACCCAATAATTGGCTTCAACGTAATTTCAGAGTTCATGGTTCAGAACAAGGCCAAGTCTCATCCACTTGCATGTGAAAACACCCACACTGTGAGAAACTGACCAAGAACAGTGCTGGTCAGAAGGGGAGACAGTGAAACCGTTTTTGTATATTTAGTCTCGGCCCCGATGAGAGCTAACACATGGAACATATAATAAGGGGAGTGGGAGATAACAGGAGGAGGGCGAGGGAAGTACAACAACAGCAAGGAACAGGGACATCGGGAAATCTGTGGAAGAGAGAAGGCTGGATGTGCTTTGCGGGGTAAACAAAATGGACATGACAGGGACGTTTTATTCAGGAAAGAAAGTGGAATTCGGAGGAGGTAGATTTAAGATAGATTAACTGGGGAAGAAAAAAATCAAGGTTTTGGATGGAGAAAGATATAAGATGGTGCTGAACACCTGTTTTAAAGACCTGGAGGGAGGACTGGGATTGAAGAGAGTGTGGAGTGTGGAAGTTTGTTCCACAGGTGGAAAAAAAGGAATGAAAGAGTGAAGGTCAGCAGGGAGTCTTGATTGTGGTAGTTTCACCAGAAGAGGCTTACGACAGGTAGACCTTGTGCACCCTGCGGGAATATTTGGGAGACAGAACACAGAAAGAGCAGAGGGTGCAAGGCCGGAGAGGAGTCGGCAGAAGACAGAAAGACCACCCTTGAGGAGTTCCTCAATGCAGTGTTCTGGGCCCTGTACTTTTTCTAATCTTCATCAGTGATCTTTCTGACTCTATCGAAAATCTTAATTTTTTTGCTGACGACTCCACCCTCTGCTGGTCCAGCTTTGATCCCTCAGGTCGACAGTACTGGGCAAAAAGCAGCCTCTTAACTCTGCAGACTTGGATAAAATTACAAGCTGGTCAAACACATGGAACATGTCTTTCAATCCTGTTAAATCTCACACTCTCACCTTGTTTCTCCAAAAAGATCGTCTGGAAAATCTTCACATCTCGTTTCTCAACAATCCTCTTTGAAGAAGTTATGTCACTCAAGATTTTTTAAAATCTAATTATCTGCCGTGGTCTTTCCTGGGAAAGCCAAATGTCCAAGCTGGCCTCCAAAGCCAGTTGCCAACTCGGCATCCTCCATTGTGCAAAGTCCTTCCTTAGCACTGCTGAGCTGCTCATCACTACCGACAAAGCTTTCATCTGCACTTTGATTTGAGTATTGCTCTCCTCTTTGGGCTGGTTTTCCTGTGTCATAACTAGTGCGGCTTCACGCCATAGAAACCAAGGCTTTTAGGATTGTTCGTACCTCCCATGATGAATCCGATTATGAGAGCCTTTCACTCTCTCACAACAGGCAGGGTGGCGGTCGTTCTGTCTTCTATCGACTCCTCTCCATCCTTGCACCCCCTGCTCTGTCTGTGCTCTGTCCCCCAAATATTCCTGCAGGACACATAGGATCTTCCAGCAATCCTCTTCTGGTGAAACTGCCAAAATAAAGCCTCTCTGCTCACCTTCACTCTTTCATGCCTCTTTTCTCCCCCCTCTGGAGCAGGGGGTGCAAAGCCGAAGAGGAGTCGATAGAAGATAGAACGACCACCAACCTGCCTGTTGTGAGGGAGTGAAAGGCCCTTATAATCAGATTCATCATGGGAGGTACCAATAAATCGTAAAATATTTGGTTTCTACAGCATGAATCCACAATGGGAATGAGGCAGGAGCATCAGCCCAGAGGGGAGAGCAGTACTTCCTCAAACTGCAGATGAAAGCTTTGCAGGGGTGAGCAGCTCAGCAGTGACAAGGTAGGATTTTGTAGAATGGAGGATGCCCAGTTGGCAACTGGCTTTGGAGTTCAGCTTAGACATGTGGCTTTCCCAGGAAGATCACGGCAGATAGTGAAACCAAAAAGCTTCAGTGACCGAACTTCTTCAAAGAGGATTGTTGAGAAACTGGATGTGAGTGTCTTCCAGATGGTCTTTTCAGAGAGACAAGGTCAGAGTGTGAGATTTATCAGGATTGAAAGACATGTTCCATGTTTGACCAGCTTGTAATTTTATCCAAGTCTGCAGAGAGTTAAGAGGCTGCTTTTTGCCCAGAACTGTCGACCTGAGGGATCAAAGCTGGACCAGCAGAGGGTGGAGTCATCAGCAAAAAGATAAAGATTTTCCAGAGAGTCAGAAAGATCACTGATGAAGATCAGAAAAAGCACAGGTCCCAGAACACTGCCTTGAGGAACTCTAGCCTGGTCAGGAATGAGGAGATGAGAGAATTTATGAGAGAGGTGAGAGAGATGAGAGGAGTGGAGGGGGTGAATTCCCCTCTGTGTTCAAATGTATTCCTTCCATTAACAATGCATTGTCATTGATGTTGAGAAAAATGCAGTAGCAACCAGCTGTGTGGCCTTGCACGTTGGGACCTGTGCAACTGAGCTGCTTGGAAGCAATCAGTGTTGGCATGCAATGCAGTCATGCCATGATGGTAAATGTTATGCAAGGATTTCAACTGGTTTGGTGAATAACTCTTGGTTTGATCAGAATTACTTAAAGGGACATGGACAGCTCCAAATCCCCAAAGACAGATAATCTTACTATAATTCACCAAATGTCCGTCCATCCGTCTGTCTGTCTGTCTGTCTGTTTGTTTGAAGGTACCGTAAAAACTGCTGAACCGATCGCAAATATATTGTTGCGGATCCGGAGGTCGGCACTCCGTTACCAAGAGGGGGTTAATCCTTTTGTCTTTTAAGCTGGCCGTCCCCCGATCCTGGAAATTATAATGCTCCTCTGTGGTCGAGATTGGCCAGGGTGATTGGTCAACGGAGTTCCCAAATACCTGAGTGCCAATCCGACCGCAAAGCAGGGAAATAACTCCCGCCCGAGCCACGGCGTTAATGGATACGCCGAGCGAAGCATACCGCGACCTGGGCCGTTAACAAAGGCTAACCCGATCCTGAGCGGTTTTAATCATGCCACCGGTATTCAATGGATAGAAATGACGAAAAGCGATCGGATAAGAGAGGAAACCAAAAGGTAAGGAAGAACACAGGATTTATTACAACAATCAAAGAACAAGCAGAAGCAGACACAGAGCAGCTTAAACAGTCTTAATTAACATGCCCCAGGACGACACAAACAGACTTACACGTAAGGGGTAATGATGGCAGGGGAGGAAGGTCCAAGCAGATGGACAGCGTGGGCTTCGGCTCTGATCCATGCTCCACCACGGTCCACGTTCCGGTCCCGATCCACCCTCCGGTTTCACGGCGAAACGCGGCAGGCAGCGCTGCTCGTATATCGTTGGAACGCGAGCAGACCTTATTTATCAGGGTTCATATATCGGGGAGGGTATTTGGCTTTCTCTCCCTTTCTCTCTCAACGTTCCTGACATGCCGATGTTCAACAGAAGTCCCCGGGGAAGTTTTACGCGGAGCTCCAGCAAGAGGCAGTCCGTGCACGCAGTTCTCCCCCTCTCGAAGTAGTCCATCGCGGCGCTTATATCTCGCGCTCGCAGATTAAGCCACGCTTCATAGGGCTACACCCACCAGCGAGCTAACCTCAGCCCAGATTAGTTGGTGAGGGCTCGCTGGCTCCACCTTTGGCGACGAGTTCACAGGGGCGATGCCTCCTCCCGATGCTCCGCCCTTCTTCTCCAGCTTGACCGCGTGTTCAATGGCATCCTGATAAAAAGGGAAAACTCTCCGCTGAAGCTTTTGAGAGAACTTTGGGGCCTAACTTATTTAATTAATGCAACGCAGATTCAAAATATTGGAAACAGAGCCTTAAATAAAACACATACTAATGAAATAACTAGAGTTCCTATGGTGCCCTACGTGTTGCATATGGACTAATTAGGGTGCGACCTTTAACCTTTAGAAAATGGGAATATTTACAGGGAATTATTTACAATGGATTATTATTTACAAGTGCCGGTTCTAAAACCCGTAACACTGCACTCTCCCTTTCTCCAGGTCCATCCTGGGCCGATTCACAAGGGATATCTTTTACAATTATGTGTGACACTCAGGTGTGGTTATCCTCTATTTTTAACCTCACACTGAGTGCAACATTTTAAAAACATTTTTAACGCCTGCTGCATTGCATTCTACCTGGCAGACTCACGCCCACAGACTAACCGAATGCGGAATTATTTTGAAACTACACATTTAACCGGTGGCCATTATTTACAAGAACACTACTACTATTTGGTTTTTTCAACTAGAACCTAGGACCTGTCTTTTGGGTAGACAAAATCAGCGCTTTTGAAAAGAGGAAAGGTCATGCACTACACTGTACCGATACACCATACCCACACGCACAGAAATGCACAATCGATAATGAAGTGCATCAAAATGCACGAAAAGCGCCACAAATGCACAGTCATACATTTTTGAAAAATAAACTGGCGTCTTCTCCGCTGGGCCGATGGCTGCTGGGCCGATGTTTCTTGGCGTCTTGTTGTTCTTTCTTGCTGCCTATTTAGTAAATAAAAAGGGCACACACAACGTCCGTTTTTTAAAATTAGGGCCAGCAGGGCCAACTGAGGTGGTCCACCTGCATGGCATAGGTGCCACTTGAAACCGTGGTCCACAAGCCAGCATGCTGGCAGCAAAGGGCTGTCCCAGCAGAATGCCAGGCCATAGACGTGTCTTCCATATGTGGTGCGAGGCCACAGAACGTGGTCCATAGGTGGTGCGAGGCCACAGAACGTGGTCCATAGGTGGTGCGAGGCCACAGAACGTGGTCCATAGGTGGTGTACCGGTCCAGGCAGGCAAACAGCGAGGGTGCGGGTGCACAACTGCGACAACTGCACACTTTCCCCTCAGCACACAAAGACCACGGTCCATGAGTGGGGAAGGACGACAAAGCAGGGTTAGCGGGGTGCAATGACGCAAGGGTACACATCAACACAAGGCAATGCAAGATGAGCGGCGTGGGAGAGCAAGCCGAGGAAGCTCGTCCCTACACGTTTGTCACCCGGAATGTTACCTACACTACCCTTGCCCCTCCCCATATTTACACAATCTACACATTTACAAATTCATCTCTAACGTCCTATCTCCCATATCTCCCCCTAATCCAAATTGGTCATCAATCCCTCCTAAGGAGGAAGAGATGCAATTAACCACGTCTCACCCACGTCATGATGCGTCTTTCATTCCAAATGTTCACAAACCATGGTGTGGAGTCTTATCACCTTGGTGAGTGGATGCGGATGGTGCGGAGATTTTCTCCCAACTATCTCCTAAATGACATTACCACACTTTACACTACCCGGGGTCTTTCCCTGCCAAATCATTGGCCATCTTTACTCTATGTGGTTCCAAAAACCAATTCCCATTGACCATACTGCGGTGCTCACCAATTTGGGGTCTCACTCCCCCGATTCTTCTCCCTGTGCCCTCGCACAATTTCAGGGCTGGGTCGTGTGGCTCACCAGCAGGTCCGCTCACCTGCACACCTCCGCCACTGCAGTTGCCACCCGAGCTTACCTAGCTCCTCACCCTAACCTATCTGTGGAAGGCCCTCTTGCTCCCTTACCCCACTAATGCCCACTCTGGCATCGGGCTACCCGGGTCCTCTCCATAGGATCCTCGGGCCCCATTGGACTCCAACTGGCTCCCAGAGCCTAGCTGCGGCCTCACCTGGCCGACAGACTAACAGTGGCGGAGTGCCCAACCAATCACACACACTAACAGGCCACACGCCCAGCCATTCCACTTTACTCATGCACCCAATCCAGCAGTACTCTGCTACTTCCCGCACCACAGGTGCCAATATCCAACCACAATTTACCTACTCCCTCTACCTACTTTTAAACGGCCCTCCCCGGGTACTCGTGAAAGGGGTCCATCCTTCCTCCATCCACCCCTTCACACCATGCACTCCACACTACTCAGCACTCAACACCATTTATTACCACTCACCATATCTATGCTTGCACACATGCAAGCACATTCACTCAAAACCATTACATTCACCCACAATACACCATCTCCAAGCATTGCCTAATTTCCTCAAGAATAAGATTCTCACACATACAACCATTCCCATTCAATTCCTGATTTGTGCAAGATTTTCCCACGCGCAATTCCTCATTTCAACTTGCTCACGACAAAGACACTCATTCATACTGCATCATCTAGCTAGCTATTGCCCTTCTAAGATTAGTGCTTCCCAGTCATCCCTTTAAACTATGCACATCCCTCGTCATTATCATCCATCTACCCTACTCTATGTCCCCACTACTTGTACAATGTCACTACTTAAATCTTGGTCACCTATGGTCATTCTAGATCCCTAACAATAACCTAACCCTCCCCGGCTAGTTTGGTACTGCCAATCCCCATAAAACTATTGCTCCTTTGCCCTCAGTGTGAGGGATGGTAGGGATACCAATCACCTACACCGGGCATCATTTCCAATTATCACTACCATTACACAGTCCACTTCACTAAGAGCTTCTCGGTGCGTCATTGCATTACATTTTTAAAACTCGGCTTAGTTAAGCCGAGCAATGCATTCGGGTGGTTTGGTCTCGGGCCAAGGCTCCAGGCACCATCCCGGCGCAACGCTTTGCGCCCCCATGAGTGATGGCCCGGCCTTGCCCGGTCAGAGCACCACGACCGCAAGGGTGCACGGCCCCGAACCCTCCTTCCTCCCCTCAAACCGTGCCGGTCGCCTTGCCCGGCAAAGCGCGGATTTCGACCATACAGGGCGGAGGACGGCGCGGATCATGTGCAGCGGCTTTTGCCAAACTGCCGCCGGTCCCCGCAGCAAAAAAAGCCCGGCACAGACCGAGAGCTCGCGTCAGCTATACGTCGGGCTAGACGCTAACCCGGTCCGCGTTGATGCTTGGGCTGCCTTCTCGCAACCCGTTGCCCACTCTTCACTCGCACATCGATGCACTCCAGTGCTTCTCATACATCCCATGCACTGTTATTCCACTTGTGCCGTGCTCATTCTCTCCTCTCACACACTCAGGTGCACTCATAACGCTCACCCACTCCGGTACACACTCCTGTGTGCACTTTTCCTCCACACACTCTTGTGCATACTTCCCTGTTACCTCCCTTGTAACAATCATGGGTGTGGACTCTTCTGCACACCCATCCACCACCGCACACCTCTGCGCACACTCTCGCGCACTCATACCATTCCCACACTCCATCATCACACACTCCTCCATAACACTCATGGGTGTGCACTCTTGCACATACCCACTCAGCGCACACCTACACAGGGGTGTGCAATCTGTTGCACACCCAATAACGCACTCCGGTGTGCTCTCTCGCACACTCTCTCCATCCATCTCACCCTCTGTGTCACACTCACTCTCACTTCCACACTCTGTGGTTACACACCCACGCTTCGGTGCACACTTTTTTCTTACACGCCTGCCATTCGCTCTCACACAGCACACCACGGACCTTCCACAAGCGCCCGGGTTCAGTCTAAACCCCAAGCGTGCCAAAAATATTTTTGCACCATATACACTCCCGTGATATACACTTCGTCTCACCTTGGCGCTTCCTCTTCTTCACTCCACACGCACCTGCAAATCTTTATAAGGATTAGCAAGTACAGCATCATGATGCGAGCACAGACTTTGCACGCATTCCATCTCAATCTCCGATATATCCTCCATACCTGCCATCTCTCCAACCCCAAGTTCCACTATCATCATTACATTCTCTTTGTCCTCAACGATCACCGGCACATATGAATTTGCCCTGTCCAATTCAGCGGCCGTCAGGTTTTTCACACCCCTTGTCGCGATTTCTATCCCGGTCCACCCGGCTGTGCTTTGCTCCACCTTGCTTTCCCCGCGCTTCTCAAGCCACGCTACCCATTGCATACCGATGTGCCTTCCCCACTCAACATGTGATCAATGTCCTCCCTCAGTTTTTTCATATCACCCCTGGATTCCTCCCTCATCTTTTGTACTTTCTTTCCCATTGGAGATTTGGCCCATAAGTTTATTGCCCTTCTGGATTCCTCCGTCACGTTTCCACACCTCAATTTTTCCATTTCCCCCTCAAAGTATACTTTCCATTCAGTCGAGGACATCCCAATATAAAACCCGGCTTGTGCAGCGGGCTTGGCTGCCGCCGCCACGTGTGAGGTGCCGCCATTTTGTGCGCCTGCAACCCCCTCTACCGCACATTCTTCAACCTCCTCTTACATCTCTCCTACTTCTTCCCTGGTGTCCTGGGTTGCCTCCATCTCCTCCTCTACCCCCACCGGCATCCGATCGCCTTGATTATCCATGGCACGATTTGAATTTGGTTTTTAATACTAAATTTTATCCGCTCGAAATTTTGACCAAATATATATTTTTTCAGACATATAAAATTTGGTTCGGGTCCAATCCCACTCCCAGAAACCAATTGTTGCGGATCCGGAGGTCGGCACTCCCGTTACCAAGAGGGGGTTAATCCTCGTCTTTTAAGCTGACCGTCCCCCAATCCTGGAAATTATAATGCTCCTCTGCGGTCGAGATTGGCCAGGGTGATTGGTCAACAGAGTTCCCAAATACCTGAGTGCCAATCCGACCGCAAAGCAGGGAAATAACTCCCGCCCAAGCCGCGGCGTTAATGGATACGCCGAGTGAAGCATACCGCGACCTGGGCCGTTAACAAAGGCTAACCCGATCCTGAGCGGTTTTAATCGTGCCACCGGTATTCAATGGATAGAAATGACGAAAAGCGATCAGATAAGGGAGGAAACCAAAAGGTAAGGAAGAACACAGGATTTATTACAACAATCAAACAAGAAGCAGAAGCAGACACAGAGCAGCTTAAACAGTCTTAATTAACACTCCCCAGGACGACAAAAACATACTTACACGTAAGGGGTAATGATGGCAGGGGAGGACGGTTCAAGCAGATGGACAGCGTGGGCTTCGGGTCCGATCCACGCTCCACCCCGGTCTATGTTCCGGTTCCAATCCATGCTCCGGTTCAGCGGCGAAACCCAGCAGGCAGCGCTGCTCGTATATCGTTGGAACGCGAGCGGACCTTATTTATCAGGGTTCATATATTGGGGAGGGTATTTGGCTTACTCTCCCTTTCTCTCTCAACGTTCCTGACGTGCCGATGTTCAACAAAAGTCCCCGGGGAAGTTTTACACGCAGCTCCAGCAAGAAGTCCATAGCGAGAAGCAGTCCGTGCACGCAGTTCTCCCCCTCTCGAAGTAGTCCGTCGCGGCGCTTATATCTCGCGCTCGCAGATTAAGCCACGCTTCATAGGGCTGCGCCCACCAGCGAGCTAACCTCAGCCCTGATTGGTTGGCGAGGCCTCACTGGCTCCACCTTTGGTGACGTGTTCACAGGGGCCATGCCTTCTCCCGTCGCTCCGCCCTTCTTCTCCAACTTGACTGCGTGTTCAATGGCGTCCTGATAAAAAGGGAAAACTCTCCGCCGAAGCTTTTGAGAGAACATTGGGGCCTAACTTATTTAATTAATGCAATGCAGATTCAAACTATTGGAAACAGAGCCTTACCTAAAACACATACTAATTAAATAACTAGAGTTCCTATGGTGCCCTACGGGTTGTATATGGACGAATTAGTGTGCGACCTTTAACCTTTAGAAAATGGGAATATTTACAGGGAATTATTTACAATGGATTATTATTTACAAGTGCCGGTTCTAAAAACCATAACAATATTTTGGGTGGATAATCCTGGGATCACCAGGAGTAAAATAGGCTATTTAGTTTTCCCAATTTCAGCTATTGTCTCCAGCATTCTCAGGTTTGGACTCCCACATAACATTCGCGTTCGCATAACGTTCATTGTTCTCATTGTGACGATGTTGTTTTCCCGGGTGCCGCACAAACGGCTGCACCGATCGCTGCACAGCTGCACAGATCGAACTTGGTGACCTCGGACAAAGACCTTTTATAAGGACACGGGTTGTTTGAGGACACGGGAGTACATACAACATTGGGAGTATTAACTGCACGCGTCTTCAGTATCAAGCTTAAATCTGTCATGGCGGATCTGAAGAGCGGAATGTTTGGAGAAGTGGTGGGCTACTTCGGCAGAAGGAGGATCAGAAATGTGGACTCCCACACTGCCACATCCTGCTGATACTTGCTCCCGCATGACGTTATTTTCCCGGGTGCCGCACAAACGGCTGCACCAATCGAGATTTAATGGATGTTTATATAAATCGTTTAAAAGAAAAAAAGCCTTCAATTTCTGATATTTAGCCTTTTCATTTGGCCCTCCCACTTGAAGCCCCTCCCTTAGGGCGGGTACCATTGCTAGTTGATCATAATGTGCCATTACATATTCACAATAACACAGACACTGCATTTGTGCTTTGAGGACCTTTCTTTATTGTAAAACCCTTCACAAATCCAAGTTTCATCAAAAACATAGGCAGGAGTCTTCTTCTGATAAACAATTTTACAGCAAGGGTGTTCTCCCCAAATCACACATGGGAATGAAACATGGACGACAGCAAATATCGAGTAAAAATTTATGTTCAAACTGCCCTTGAAAGATTCCATCTGAGCATAACCAGAAAGGGACAAGAAAAACAACAAAGTCAGAAAGAAAACAAAATTCCTAAACACTGGTCACAATCAAAAAACTGAAATGGAACTTGGCTGGATACATGGCGAGGACAGAAACAATAATTACAAACTGGCAACCTCAGGAAGACGCTGAAAGAAGCACAATGAGATGCAAGATCAGATTGAGAGATTAAGTTATGTTACGATTTGAGTTTTTGGTTTCAATTTTTCAACAATGCTCCATTATAAGGATATGGAGAACCAAATTAATAAATTTTACATTATTTTTTATTTTCTTTAATCTTCATTTGAGAATTCAGATGGGGTTAGAATTTTGAGATTCTTGTTGTCTTCCGAACCACTTTGCAAACATTGTTGTGGACATTCTGGTGACAACCAGTCGCATGGCTTTCATCAAGGGATTCAGGGTGGTGGATGGTTATCAGGGGTAATAGATGGTACTCTGAGAAGTTATGTTTACAAGGTATATGCTCAAAGGGATATACGCTTTCACGATAGCTTTCTCCATACTGGTTAACTGAATACCTTGCCGACTGCTGAGGATCGCTTACAAGGGGGGCACGTACAACCCAGTGTGGGCAATGCTATGTGAATTTAACAAACCTTTTTCAGCAAAACCATTCCCACAATATTTGTTTGGTATTTCAGATTCAGTTCTCCTGCATGGAACTTCATATGCATTTTCAAACTGCCATTTTGAGAAAACCCTTTATCATATATCGAGCATTTGTAAGGTCGTTTCCTGTATGAATCCTCATATGTAATTTCAAACGTTTGCTATGAGAGAAACCTTCATCACATATCAAGCATTTGTAAGGTTGCTCTCCTGTATGGATCCTGATATGCAATTTCAAATGGCCTTTTTGAGAGAAACCTTTATCACATATCGAGCATCTGTAAGGTTGTTCTCCTGTATGGATCCTGATATGCAATTTCAAATGGCCTTTTTGAGAGAAAGCTTTATCACATATCGAGCATCTGTAAGGTTGCTCTCCTGAATGGATCCTCATATGTAATTTCAAATTGTGTAGATGAGAGAAATCCTTATCACATATCGAGCATTTGTGGGGTCGCTCTCCTGTATGGATCCTCATATGTCTATTCAAATCGCATTTTTGAGAGAAACCTTTATCACATATCGAGCATTTGTGAGGTCGCTCTCCTGTATGGATCCTCATATGTAATTTCAAACTGCCTTTTTGAGAGAAACCTTTATCACATATCAAGCATTTGTGATGTCGCTCTCCTCTATGGATCATCATGTGTGATTTCAAATGGCCTTTTTGAGAGAAACCTTTATCACATATCGAGCATTTGTGGGGTCGCTCTCCTGTATGGATCCTCATATGTGATTTCAAATGGCCATTTTGAGAGACACCTTTATCACACATCGAACATTTGTGGGGTCGCTCTCCTGTATGGATCATCATGTGTGATTTTAAATGGTCTTTTTGAGAGAAACCTTTATCACATATCGAGCATTTGTGGGGTCGCTCTCCTGTATGGGACCTCATATGCGATTTCAAATTGCCTTTTTGAGAGACACCTTTATCACATATCGAACATTTGTGAGGTCGCTCTCCTGTATGGATCTTCATATGTCTTTTCAAATTGCTGTTACGAGAGAAACCTTTATCACAGACAGAGCACTTGTGGGGACGTTTTCCAGTGTGGATCCTCATGTGTATTTTGATTTCACTCTTTGAAGAAAAATCCATTCTGCACACATTACACTTATAACGTATTCCCCTTTCTTCAACCTTTTTGTGTTTGTTTAATTTAATATTAATCTTGGTGTTGCGAGGCCCAGACATGCACTTGTATTTTATAGGAAGTGAGTCTTGAAGTTGTGATTCTTTCTTCAAAAAAGGCTTCTTCTCCACTGTCAAGCTGCGACTGGACCTTATTTTTCCCATCTTACTTCTAGATTGTTCTGCAGAAACAAAAAAACACATTTTCAATTTTTTTTGGTCAAAATCAAAATGCAAAATATTTCACACTTTTCCGAAAATTATATATTTTCTCAACACAAGATCGTACGTATGTTAATTTTTTACATTTCCACTCACCAGTTGAAAAACAGGAAGCACTTCCGTTTGTCATGGTAATATCATTTGAACCTTCCTTTGCAGAATCACATTTTGAATCTTCTGTGACAGATGAATCGTTGTTGTGTTGTCTGCCTTCCACATGTACAGCATGGACATCACCTGTGTACAAATCAGCATCAGTCGTTTGCAGGGAAATGGGATTGAGACCCATCTTGAGAGTTCATAGAACATGTTGTCATGGAATGTATTCTTCAATTTAAATATAAACATTGCCGCAATACCCCTGGGCGCTCACCTGGTAGAATGAAGCAGTATACTGCACTGACTAAAGGTATTGTTGTTCAAATTATCAAATTATTATCTTAATTATGCCACTCCATCACAACAATTTTGTTGCGCGATTCCCCTCGGTTAATACCGGTAAATCACGAATACCTTGAAGGTGCACACGTCACGTTGGACACGTGACCGAAGACGGCGGTCGAGACCTCACTTTCACACACCTTGTGGGTGCCGACCGGATTTGCACGGTGTGCGAAGCGGCGTTACCTTACATGACTTATGAATCCGATTTGAGCCAAATTCGGCTCAAATTGGTCACATGCTGGCCTTCAATCCTTCCTCCTTCTTGGAAGGTTTCATTCCTCCTTCCCTCTTTCATTCAGGGTTTGGTTTCACAGCCCATTAGTCACGTGGGCCTGGCTTTCTGGCCACGCCTTCCTGCACATTAGTAATGGCTTCTCCCAGTCACACGAAGGTTTGACATCCTGCTCTAATTTCAACGCATATTGGTCTTGATTAACTACACAATGGGAAAGGGCTAATCTTCACATTCAATATGACATAAATAACTACTGCAGGCTACATGTTGTCGTGCAATTAACTATAGGGGGTTTGCCTTTATTGCATAACCGCAACAGTATTTCAAACCGTATCTTGGCATTTTTAACCAATTTCAATGGATGCTAGAAGACAGGACAGCATGTACAATAATACTAACATAATCATAAGACTTTAAACAAAGAAACAAAAAAAAATATTTTGGGGGGCAACCTATCCCCCTTTGCCACCCCCCCCACCCCCATTGATTACCTTAGACCCCAATCTTTCAAATGCCGTGAACAAACGTCGGTACCTCATGGGTCATGAACGAAATGTTGTGGTCAGGTTTAATTGGAATAGTATGTGTAGTTTCTGAGAAGAAAGCAAATACCTATTTTGGAGGGCGGCCCCTGCCACCCCCCTCGCCCATCAACCCCAAAGGGGCAGATTTTTTTTTTAATGCTGTGAACAATCTTTGGTACAGCATGGATGGTGAAAAGACTGTGGTCAAGTTTCATCAAAAGCGTGTGTGTAGTTTCAGAGAAGAAAGCATCTATCTATTTTGGGGGAGTCAAACCAGGACCCACATGCCCCGTTGCATGAACCACATGACCACCCCACCTTGTTGAGCCCCTTAGACGTCCATTTTCTTAGTGCCATGAACAAACATTGGTACATCATAGGTGATGAAGGTTGTGGTGAAGTTTCATCAAAATAGTGCGTGTAGATTCAGAGGAAAAAGCTAATTCCTATTTTGGGAGTCAAACTCAGTGCCGACGAGTCTGGCATTTCACTCAGGCTGACTGGCATGGTCTGCAAGCAGCCATCAATCATCTAGACTGGTCTCCCATCTCTACTGCCTCTGACATCAATTCTTCCTGGGAATTCTTCTAAAGCAAACTGCTCTTTCTCATGCACAGATCTATCCCATCTCGTCTTCAGTTGTCGTACCGTTCCTCCCGTCCATGGTACACTGAATCTTGTGGTGAGGCAGTTGCCCTGAAACAATTTGCCTTTGCCTCTTGGAAGGCAAATCAAACTGAAAGCAATCTCAGTTCTTCCACCAAGCTCGGAACAAGTGTGTGTCTACACTCAGGAGTGCCAGGAAGCACTATCTCTACACACTCAAGAATGAACTCTCAAACCTGTCTCCTTCCTCCAAATCCTGGTGGCGTCTGGTCAAATCAGTTTCTGGTGTTTGTTCCCCCTCGATCCCCTCCCTTACCTCAAATGGCTACACAGTTGACACCGCACATGACAAAGCCGAATGCCTCAACTCTGTGTTTGCCTCAAAATCTTGTGTCCCAAACCCATCTCTCTCTGTTCCCACCTTACCCAGTCGAACCCAACTGCTCCTGGACTCTGAGTCCTTCTCTCCTGACAAGGTGAGAATTTTTGTCAAACCTCGACTCTGATTCTGCAACTGGACCAGACGGCATCAGCCCACGGGTCCTAAAATCCTGCTCTACTGCTCTATCTCACCCTCTCTCTTGCTCAAAGTCATCTGCCAGCATCTTGGAAATCAGCAAACATTACCGCTGAACACAAAAAGGTGCAAAAACAGACCCTTGCAACTACAGACCAATCAGCCTGCTCCCAATTATCAGCAAAGTCATGGAATCCATCATTGCTTCGGATATCAAATCCTTCCTCTTCTCCAATGGCTTGATCTCCGATCATCAATATGGATTCAGACCAGGTCATTCTACCCTGGACATGTTGCTTCTGCCGTTGCAATAATGGATGAAGGTCCTCAATGCCAAACAGGAAATCAGAGCTGTGTCCCTTGACATATCACGACCCTTTGATACGGTCTGGCACCCAGCTCTGCTCACCAAACTCGACTCCTATGGTATCCATGGAAATCTCCATGCATGGCTTGCGGACGTCCTCTCTGGTCGAATTCAACATGTGGCCCTGAATGGATTTCTCTCATCTCCCCTCCTACTCTGGCTGGTTTTCCCCAAAGTAGTGTTATTGGCCCTGTGCTATTTCTGGTCTTCATCAATGATCTCTCCGACTCTCTGGAAAATCCTCTCTATCTCTTTGCTGATGACTCCACTCTCTGCCGCTCCATTCCTCATCTGTCAGATCGGCAGTCTGCAGCCTCCTCACTCTCTGCAGACCTGGACAAAATCAGACTGGTCAAACAAGTGGAACATGTCTTTCAATCCTGACAAATCTCACACTCCTACTATGTCTCTCTGAAAAGACCGGCTGGAAAACCCTCCCATCCAATTTCTCAACAATCCTCTCCAAGAAGTTCTGTCGCTCAAGCTTTTGGGTCTCACTTTCTGCCATGATTTTTCTTGGGAAAACCACATTTCCAAGCTGGCGGCCAAAGCCAGTCGCCGACTGGGCATCCTCCATCGTGCGAAGTCCTTCCTTGGCACACCTGAGCTCCTCCCCACATACAAGGCTATCATCTACAGCTGAATGGAATACTGTTCTCCCCTCTGGGCCGGTGCTCCTGCCTCACACCCTAGCTCGGCTTCACGCTGTTGAATCCAAAGCTTTCAGAATCGTTGGAATCTCCTGCGATGAAGCTAACTCCGAGGGCCTTTCACTCACTCGCGCACCGTAGGCAGGTTGGTGGTCTTTCTGTCTTCTAACAACTCCTCTCCGACCTTGCTCCCCCAGCTATCTCTGTGCTCTGTCCCCCAAATATTCCCACAGGTCGTACAAGATCTGCCAGCAACCCTCTCATGGTTACACTGCCAAAATCTCGGCTCTCTGCTCACCTTCACCCTTTCATTCCCCTTTTCTGCCGCCTCTGGAACAAACTCCCCCACTCCCTTCAATCCCACTCCTCTCAAGGTCTTTGAAGCAGATGTTCACCACCATCTCTTATCTTCCCCCATCCAAAACCTTGATCTTTTCTACCCCCGATAATTCACCCCAGATACACTTTTATGATATTCCAACTCTTTTCCTGGAAGTGCTTGCAGTGTCCATATGTTTTATACCTCTCCCACCTCCCCCAAGCCCTCTCCCTCCCACAGTTCTCTCGATGTCCCTGCTCTCAAAATGTTGCGTTTATGTCCTTCCCCCTTCTTTCACGAACCTCGATCTTGTATACAAAAAAAATCCCCAAAAAAACCTGGACACACTTTGAATCCCGATAGACCCCTCAGCCACCGACTTATTTTCATGCCGTGAACAAACCTAAGTCACAACACAACAGATATAATTTATGCCAAGTTTCGTCACAATCCCGCGGTTGCGGAGAGGTGTTTACGATGGATGGACGGACGTGCCACCGCATAAGCTCCCCGGAACTTCTTTCCAGGTGAACCAATAATGAAGTTAAAGATTGTTAAAAAGAAAAATTCCGGATGTCAAGTGCTATTGAAGCAGTCTTCTACATCACCCTTATGCACCACCCTATTTTACATGTCCAAGTGATGCTAAACTTGAGGTTAGTGGAAGTAACAAGAAGGCGATTTGTGTTCAACAGTGTTTAAGTATTTAAATCAATTTACATAAAATAAAGATTGTAAAATTCATTTTTAAACAATTTCTGCAATTTACTGACGGTGCACAGTGCCTATTACATCACTCTATCGAACGCGTTACATTAGTTATTTGTGCCTGTTGTTTGTGTACTCTATGATGTCATTGCAAACAGTAATTCTCCTGTTTGGAATGATTTTCCGTTTTGTTTGACTCCCAAGTAGCAGATAGAGTGAAAATATTGTTGCAGATGCGTGTTTTTGGGTTTGGGGTTTGGGGTGCATCACGAGTGGGTCTTCTATGACCCTCCCCGACCTCTGAACCCGCAGGTCGCTGCGCCTTGGATAGGTTCGTTGCCCGGCGGGATGTTAAGCAACTACTGACACCGATTGAGACCGCCAACCCTGGTAACACAATTGATCTCGGCAGGTGATCCTTCCACGGCATAAACAGGTAGGCAGCTTCTCCTCAGGTACCCATATCGTTCAAACAGCAGCAATTGGTCTGGTGTTCCAGCTTTTAAAATGCTTCCGCACTATATATTGTCGTACAACTCCGGTTAACACCAGAGTCGTGGATGGCCTAAACGGTCTTATTCGGAGGCAACTACCAAACACGGATTCGGCTATATGTCACGTGGGAGGAAGAAGGAAAATGGAGGCTGCGGCAAAAGCTTACCTTGGTGAAACGACGGCAGCTGCAGGGAAATTAATGCACGCGACACCAAATTAAAATGTACAAAAATAAAGATTTATTGACGGACCCGATAACAATGAAACGCGATGGCAATCAAATAAACTAAATCCTATATTCGGGATCCCGCACACCAGACTCAACAAATACAGACGGGGGATGGATTAAAGGAAAATAATTGTCTCGTCGTGTAAAATGTAATCGCGGAGCTCGGGCTTATCTGGCTCTTGTCGTCTTCAGTGTAACACGGCCCCACGGCCCTCTCCGTCCGCCTTCGAGCACCACCAGGCCTCGTCGGTTCAATGGCACACCACGAGGTCCCTCGCTCCAAAGGTCCAACGCAGGGCTGCACGAAGAAAGCGAGCTCCACTCGGGCTGCCGGCCGGGACTAAAGCTGTGCAAGCTGCAACTCTCCAAACTCGGGGTCGCACCGGGACTGCCAACTCAATCCGTGAACTGCGAACCAAACTGGTCAAATGCGAACTGCCAGGGCTGGGAATCTCTCTCTGACTCCAATCTCCAAGAGTCAAGCATGAAGAAAAACGAATGACGTCCAAGCACGAAGGAAGGGCAAAAAGAGAGCTCTCTTCTAACTCTCCCTCTCTCTCCCTTGAACCAACTCTGTGCCACTGCTCTCAACCAACTCACTCACTCCACTGACATAACAATTGCGTTCGGCGCTCGCTGATCTCACTGGGCCAACTCACTCACGAAAGTCCCGCCGCGCCTCGTATCACTCCGGGGCGGTGACGTCAGCCTTGGCGCGCCACCCAATCAGTGGCCTCCACCGACTCGTTGGCTCGCTCAGGCCCCTTCCCACCTTGCCACCCCAAACACTTGTTCTCTGTTCCTTGGTCATAGCGCGTGGTACTCAAGGTGGATAGGCCTGTCGGAGGTGTAAATGGTGGCGGCCATGCGGCGGTGTCCTGGCCTGGTTTCCTTCCTAAGTCATGTCAGGGAGAGGGCATTATTTAGAGTTGCACTGAGGACTTGTTGGAATGTCTATGTGGCGTCCAGTGCCAAAAGGGACAAAGGTTTGGCTAACGAGGTGAGGACACACAGGGGCGCTACTCTTTAATCCCTAACTCTACTTAACACACGGATCTCCTGGTAGATTCACAAGTATACTCCTTACCCGACAAAACGCCTACACATGAAGAACTCATTACAGGGTCAGATTCCTTACCGCGACACCTCGAAGCATGTTACCTACTCAGCTCTATCTGCTCGACATATCACTACCCCGCCAGACATAACACAGCCTCCCCCCAAGCAAGTATATACATTTTTGTACCCCGTCCCACAGCGGAGCGAAAGGGGGACTATGGTTTTCCCCTTCGTCCGTGTGCCCGTCCATCCATCCGTGCAGGCATGCGTGTGTGCGCGAAGGACCGCATTCGAATTTGGTGTGTGGGTGCAACCCACGTCAAAATCCAAGATGGCCACCGCCATGTATGTCTGATGCCATGTATGTCTGAACCTTGTGAGCTGAATATCATGAAAAATAAGTGAAGTACCAACTTCTAATCTGGTGTGTGGGTGTATCTAGGCACAAGGAAGAACGCTGTTTAAAATTGGGTCGCCACGTCAAAATCCAAGATGGCCGCCGCCATGTATGTCTGAACCTTGTGAGATGAATATCTTGAAAAATAAGTGAAGTACCAACTTCTAATCTGGTGTGTGCGTGTATCTAGGCATACGGAAGAACGGTGTTGAAAATTGGGTCGCCACGTCAAAATCCAAGATGGCCACCACCATATATATTTCTGAACCTTGTGAGCGAAATGTCTTGAAAAAAAGCGAAGTACCAACTTCTAATCTGGTGTGTGGGTGTATATAGGCACAAGGAAGAACGCTGTTTAAAATTGGGTCGCCACGTCAAAATCCAAGATGGCCGCCGCAATGTATGTCTGAACCTTGAGATGAATATCTTGAAAAATAAGCGAAGTACCAACTTCTAATTTGGTGTGTGGGTGTATCTCGTCATCACGAAGAAAGCAATGCAAAATTGTGGCGCCATGTCAAAATCCAAGATGGCCACTGCCATGTATGTCTGAACCTTGTGAGATGAATATCTTGAAAAATAAGCGAAGTACCAACTTCTAATTTGGTGTGTGGGTGTATCTCGGCATAAGGAAGAACGCTGTTAAAAATTGGGTCGCCACGTCAAAATCCAAGATGGCCGCCTCCATGTATGTCTGAACCTTGTGAGCGAAATATCATATCATAGCATGTTTTCTGCGTCTTCCACTTTGTCAACTCACATCACTTCCCCGACGGGGGACCTAGGCATAACGCTTGTCTTCTTTGTTCCAGCGGAGGGAGGAAACAAACAACATGCAACAATCCTACCTTAGCCACGAACCTTAACCTTAACCAGAAATTCAAAACTCTCAAAACTCGATAACATTTGTACAACCACAGTCTACAGACCACGTCCCCCGGTGGATGCCACCAGACGCAACCTTACCTGCGGGGCCATCCTAATGTGCCCCTAAATTTCTGCGGGCCCTGCACAGATGTTACAGGTGAGTGACATGGCTCGGTGGATTTCGCCCACATTCATGCAACACAAAATCCCTTAACCACGCATTCTCATTCCACCACTCATTACTGCACTTCAAAAATCAACAAAGCACTTGCTTCACTACACCCCCCCTGCAGGACCATGGCATTGATGTCATATACATGTGTGCATTCCTCAACTTGGCAGCGGGGAGGTACCACACAAAAATATGGTGGGAGCGCTTCAGGCCATGGTGCCCGCAGTCCCAAAAACAAGTCAACCGACTCACAAGTTCATTGCCCCCCCCCCCCCTTTACCTCTTGGCCCCATGACAGCCCAACAGCCCCTTTCCGCTGTTACCTCGCCGGTGAGGGTCTCCACACACACCAGGTTCCTCGGTGGCCTCCTGCTTCCACGCAGCTACACAGGTCACCGGGGGACTCCCTCACCCCACGGCGCCCAACCAGACCCTCCACCGACGAGCTCCAATTTCTAGATACCACTGGCTGTCAGGGGTAATTGCCACAGAGGGGGCCGCAGGCATCGCTCCTCAGAGCTTGATCCATACCTGCGGACACACACACCTTCCCCACCCACAAGACCCCAAAACACACTTCCTCCCCCGCTGCCATTCAAGTCTCACACAACTCATAGGCCAAGAATTATGTTAAACCTGGAAAAAATTTATTAACAAGCTGAAAATTTCAGGAAAGGTCCAGAAAAATGAGTTTAAAAACATACCAAAAGTCCCAGAAAATCCTCATTGTGCTTTTCAAGATGGCCACCAAAATAGCCGCCATTTTGCTTTTTATCATACCTTAACAAGTAGACATGGTAGAAATGCAAAGTGTCGAAATGTAGGTTTTCATACACAAGCAATCCTATAAAATCATTAATTACATGACTAAAACACTCAAAATATCCAAAACCAAGATGGCGGCCAGTATGGTGCCAAATATGGCCACCGTTCTCTATTTTATCATATCTTAGCAACTACATATGATAGAAATGCAAACAAAGTGTCTAAATATAGGTTTGAAGACACAAGCAATCCAATGAAATCATTAATCACATAATTAAAAAGCCCAAAATGTAAAAATCAAGATAACGGCCAGTATGAACGTCAGTGTGACTGACAAATCCAAGCCAAATCAAACCTTACTTTTATGAGTAGGCACATATAAATTATGTATAATATAAAAGGAAATTAGGGAAGCCTCAATACCCTCTAAGCTTAAGTTCTTTTCATAGTTTATGAATTGAGCATAAAGTCATTTATTACCATGTTGCTTCATGGATGATCCTCATTGTCATCTTCAGTCTCTTCATCCAATGGTATTGGTGCTGTATCTTCATCATCCATATCCAACAATGTTGGTGTAGTATTCTTGCATGATTGGCCGGTAAATTTGCTGCACATTGAAGTGCAAAACAATCCCTGTTTCTTGCATCCACATGACATCTATCTATAATTCCATTAATCTCTGTGTGTATGTGTGTATGTGTGTATGTGTGTATGTTTGTCTGTGACCGCTGTTTCTCGACAACTACCGGTCCGATATACTTTAAACTTGCCAGGTATATTGCTGGGGACCCGAGGATGTGCCTTTTCAAGGTTTCATATTAATCGGAGAAGTAGTTACCGAGCTATGGCGATTTCTTTACCAAACACTGCAAGCCGTTCGCTTTGGACCAAACCATTGCATGTAAATAGAGGGGGGGGGTTCTGTGGTCGTTGCGAATGGACCAAACCATTCATGTAAATAGAGGGGGGGGGGGGGGGGTTCTGTGGTCGTTACTGCCACGTGGTTTCAAAGTTTTTTTTTGTTGTGTTGTTTGCACGCATGTTTTTTTGCACCCACGTACGGGCACGCCCTAGGATGTTTACACACACACACCCCTACACAAATTTTATTTTTTATTTTTTTTGGCAAGGAACGGGCACCCACGTACGGGCACGTCCTAGCTTATATATAGTACGGGCATGCCCTAGTACCAACACATCCATCAACTTTGCACCCGCATGAAACCATGTTGAGCAAAGTGTCAGGGGCAACAGGGAGGTCAGTTTCCACTGGTGCGAGGGTATTATCCTGTAACCTCCATCCCCAATCTGTTGGTGGCAAAGTATTGGCAAAGGCTGTTGGTGGCAAAGCTGCATGCTGAAATTATGGAATGTGCTATGACAGTACATCTTCTATTGGTAACCGTGGGCCTTTTACCCTTCCGTTCCACCAAATTGTGCATGAATTGCTTGAGAGAATTTGGTATCAAGGTAGCTCCATTATCAGTTTCCTCCATGGTACAGTATTCATCACAGTCATATACTCTCAAACGGATATTGTTAAGTATGATTGAGGCAGCCATCTCAATGATCCGTTCGGATTTAGTGGCCACATCAATTACCTTATCAGTAATCCACTTTTCACGGAGAATCTTGTGTGTGGAGTCACGAAAACTAACGATGCTTTATTTCCCAGTGATGCTTGTTATTGTGATATCATCACCATAATGTTCCTGCAGCTTTATCTTGAGATGCTTCATTGAATATCCTTCTTGACCATATAAGAAAGGGTCCATGTATTCTAAAAGCTCTGTGACAGAATACTGACATTCGTCATTCTCATCGAGAAATTCACAAAGCTGCTTGAAAGCTTCATCCTTTACTTTATCATTTGGCCTGCCAACGGATTTTTCATGTTTATCTCCGAGGAATGCTGAGGCACAAATACGGTGATATTTTGCCTCAGCTGCCACTAGATCAAAGGCGTGTCGTATGCGATCTGCAACCACATTACCCCAATCATCTTGTCTATTTGTGGCATGATTCAAGACAGTTTCCTGGAATTGTAGGGTTTCAACGTTGCTAACAACTTTCCTGCGTTTGGTCGCTATTTTATAGTCAACAGCTATAACTTCTGAACAGAACATACAGTCACGTTTGGTGTCAAATGTAGAAACACCTGATCGCAGTTGTGGTGTTTCTTCATCTTGTATCAGAGTAGCAGCTGATTTCCTCTTTTCAGCAGTTATTTTGCTTTGACGGGTATAGTTCTTGCGGCATGCAACATGAAGTCTCAGTGGTGATGTTTTCTTCAGTACTTCATTAAGCCCATCTTCTCACTTGAAGCTTGCTAAAACAAGTGTTTTGCGGCCCTTATCGCCAACTGTTGCAACGTCAGTCAAACCCAGCTTCTCTTTGCATATTATACAAGGCACATCCATTATCTGAAATGACAAATAAAAGTAGAACCTTGGTTGGGGGGATTTGGGGTTTTTAAAACATATAATTAATAATTTCATGAGATTGCTTGGGTCTTCAAACCGAGATGCATTTCTATCACAAGTGGCTGCTAAGATATGAAATTGAGAACAGCGGCCATATTTACAGACATATTGGCCGCCATCTTGGTTTTGGATATTTTAAATGTTTTAGTCATATACTTAATGATTTAAATGGATTGCCTGTGTTTGAAAACTTATATTTAGACACTTTATTTGCATTTCTACCATATCTGGTTGCTAAGATATGATAAAATAGAGAACGGTGGCCATATTTGGGGTCATACTGGCCGCAATCTTGATTTTGGATATTTTGAGTGTTTTAATCATGTAATTAATGATTTTATAGGCTTGCTTGTATTTGAAAACCTATGTTTCGACACTTTGTTTGCATTTATACCATGTCTACTTGTTAAGATATGATAAAAAACAAAATGGCGGCCATTTTGAAAACCACAAGGAGGATTTTCGGGGACTTTTTATATGTTATTTATCATACCCACTGGCATCTTTCCTGAAATTTTCAGCTTGTTATAAATTTTTTCCAGGTTTGGGCCGATATACACTATTACTCTTGGCCTATCAGCACAATTCCAAAGATGGTGTAAAAGATGTTACAAAAAGTTGCCATGGCCTGCCACATGTGAAATCCCCCAGTTCACATTTAACCACATTTCCAAAAGCACCATAATCACCACTCATTGTCTCCAATAACCACTCATTCATTTCTTCCAACCTCACGACCACATACCACATAAAAACACATAACCACAACACAAAAACATACGCCACCCACAAGACACTGTGTGGCCCCCATTCCATCCCCGCACCGGCCATGTCATCACTCTCACCCGCCTCCCAACTCCAAACTACATGTCCCCAATTTCCATGGCAAGTCCTGAAGCCTGGGACAGTACGCATCCAAACACTCACCTCAAGTGCAGGCAATTTCCGGTTGGTCAGGTCCAAAGTGCAATCCACCCACAAAATCCCAAAATTTATCAGTGGGCCAATCAAATTTCTCCAAATTTCTCTTTTGTCCCCACTACACTGGCAGGTATGTGGATCCGCATCCAACAGTGATCATCACTACAGAACTACCTGTGACCACGACAGCTCTGCAGCTCTACCGTGCAAGGGTCATCAGGTCAAGGTGAGCAGTCAAAACGCCAACATGGCCCATGAGTGTCCATAAGGGTGCGACCCACCATCCATCCTTTGGCCCCCCTGCATGGAACATGGCTGCACCAGCCCCAGCTGGCCAATGTGGTGAGCACCTGCTGCCACAACACACACTACCGCACACACAACCTCGGCCCTGGGGGAGACGGTCGCAGTGCGTGGCATTCCCCTCACGTCACCTATGCCGCCCTCTCGTCCCCCATTCCACAGAACCGCAGCCCCCCAGTGCTCACCCACACCAAGGTCCAGTCGACAGGCATGCTCCACCAGGAGACCCACCCAGACGACATGGTCCACACACCTAGGACACGCACAGCACCACGTTGACCCTCAGGCTACACAACTACATCCCCATGATCCCGCGTCCCCAATATTGGCACAGTCGCACCGCAACCAGTTGAAGGCTGTGTCCTGCTACCCTATTAATTTTATCACAGCCTCCAACACTTTGGTCTAACACACCTGGATCAATAATGACGTCACTGTACAGTGTCCACCATTTCTCTTCACAAAATTCACCCTTAATTTTACATTTAACCTACAGATTACCCATGCCAAACATTTTTCACATTCACTAACTCACCAAAGAAACATGCTTTGCCATACACATGCCAGCCGAGCATGGCCCATATGCTTGGTTCGTTACACGTTCCCGATCCATAAACCCCATGGCTCTCTTCCCAACCCGAGAGTCCATAAATCATGATGGAACATCTGTGGAAGGTCACTCTCACACCATCACGTTCCACAGATGCCCCAATGGTTGTCCGGTGGGCTATCTCCATCCTTGTCCATTCGGTTTGACCCGCGTCCATAGACCAACACAGCATGTCAGGTCTCCACATGCTGGCTGTCCCAAAGTCTCAGGTAGAGGGTGTCAGGCCGCATGCCCGGGTGGTCACCACATCAGGCCCAAGTTTGCCATCCGCAGTGCCACCACCAAAGCATGACCCACAACACCTCCCCCTAGTGGTCCTCAATATAAATGCCATGCCAGGCTTGAGAAACCACCTTGGACCCCCTTTGAGGTCTTAACCCCCACCAGGGTCCAGTGACCCTGCCGGCCCGAGCCACCAGCTTGGACAGCACCCCGACGGACAAGGGACACCACCAGACCCCCCGTGGGGCCCAGGTTGACCCATGCCACCCATGGCTGGACCCCACGTCCAAATCTCGCCAGCACAGCCCCCCCAGCTAGCTGGCATCACCAAATTTCGAAAGGGGCAACTTTTGCCCAAGGCCATCACCATTGACCTCCCCATGTCCAAATCCTGCAGCCCGGGGACCAACTCCAACCAAGGCTGCTCCACATCAACCTCCCATTTTTATTTTATTTTAAATTTCCTTTTAAAAATTTTGATTTGTCATCCCAAACCACAGCTGCAGGTAACAACTTCTTCAGGTTGTTCTACCCCTCCTTGCAGCTGGTCAAAATTCCCTACGGGGACCAAATCTCCTGAGGCTCGATCTCCCGATCCTCCAAGATCCAAATCCAGCCCGGAGCCAACACACTCCCCCCAACTGGTCATTCAATTTCGGAGCCTCAGTTATCAAATCGTAGTGCATGGTGAGGGTCCCCTTGGTCACCTCAACCACCTCCTCGGACCAACTCACCTCATCACCAGGCTCCTTTGGGCCCGGTCAACCTTGTCATCCATGGGACTGTCCCAAGTCTCCAGCCGCTGGATCAAATCATCCTCATCATCATCATCATCATCCCCCATCAATTCTGGCTCTGACAGGTCTTCCCCAATATCCCCAATAAAAACCCGGTCCGGCTCCCTTACACGGACTCTCATTAATGTTACCCCCTCTCGCTCTGCACCACCGCCCTGTTGCTGCACCATTCCAAATTCATCCCCTGGTTGAGGTGTTGGGGCATCCACCCAGTCCTGATAAACCTCCAGGCCACCAGGTATCAAACATGTCCCATTTACCTCCAAATGTTCATTCACTTCCCTCATTTCATTTCCCTGTTCACTCATTCGTTCGTTCATTCCACATAGGGTTTTTGTTTCTTTAATCCGTGCATCCAATCTTTCACTACCAGCATCACTTTCCTCTTTCATTTCATCAGGGAGGTTCCATCTTTACCCTCCACTTCCCCATTTATTTCAATTGCCATTCCCGGTGCAATTCCAAATTTGCCTTCCCCCCCTCCCCCCCCCTTTCTGAATGAATTTCTGCCACCTTTGGCTTCTCCTGTGCCCCAACGGCACAATTCGTTCGTCCTTCCTTCAATATACTCGACCAGGCATCCATTTTGTTAATCAGTCCCTCAATTTTTCCTTTAATTTGCCCCTCCAATCGATCACTCATTCCCTTCATTCCTTCCCTACATTCATTCCCCTGGGACTCCATTTTGTTTTTCATTTCACTTTTCATTTCTTTCATGTTATTTTCCAATCTGCACATGTCCTCAATCTGGACAAAATCACAGACTGGGCAAACAAGTGGAACATGTCTTTCAATCCTGACAAATCTCACACTCTTACGATGTCTCTCCGAAAAGACCGACTGGACAACCCTCCCATCTACTTTCTGAATAATCCTCTCCAAGAAGTTCTGTCACTCAAGCTTTTGGGTCTCACTATCTGCCATGATCTTTCTTGGGAAAGCCATATTTCCAAGCTGGCCTCCAAAGCCAGTCGCCGACTGGGCATCCTCCGTCGTGCGAAGTCCTTCCTTGGCACACCTGAGCTCCTCACCACATACAAGGCTTTCATCTGCAGCTCAATTGAATACTGTTCCCCCCTCTTGGCTGGTGCTCCTGCCTCACACCTAGCTCGGCTTCACGCTGTTGAGGCCAAAGCTTTCAGAATCATTGGAATCTCCTGCGATGAAGTCAACTCCTTGGGCCTTTCACTCACTCACCACAGGCAGGTTGGTGGTCTTTCTGTCTTCTACCGACTCCTCTCCGGCCTTGCCCCCCCCCAGCTCTCTCTGGGCTCTGTCCCGCAAATATTCCTACAGGTCGCACAAGATCTGCCTGCAACCCTCTTATGGTTAAACTGCCAAAATCTAGGCTCTCTGCTCACCTTCACTCTTTCATTCCCCTTTTCTCCCACCTCTGGAACAAACTCCCCCACTCTCTTCAATCCCACTCCTCCCTCCAGATCTTTAAAACAGCTGTTCACCACCATCTCTTATCTTCCCTCATCCAAAACCTTGATCTTTTCTACCCCCGGTAATTCACCCCAGAGTCCTTGCAGTGTTCATATGTTTTATACCTCCATATGTTTTATATGAACATATGAACATATGTTCATATGTTTTTATGCAAGTCCTCCCGATGTCCCTGCTCTCAAATGTTGTGTTTGTGTCCTTCCCCCTCTCTCCCCATCTTGCCTGCCGCTCCCCTTGTTTTTTGTGTTTTTTGTGTCGGTTTGACTTTTTGTGTGATTAATGTTAGCTCTTTCACGAGCCTCGATCTTGTATACAACAAAAAAAAAAAAGAAAAAAAAAAAAGCTTTGGTTTCAACAGCGTAAAGCCGAGCTAGGTGTGAGGCAGGAGCACCGGCCCATAGGGGAGAACAGCATTCCATTGAGCTGCGGATGAAAGCCTTGCATGCTGTGAGGAGCTCAGGTGTGCCGAGGAAGGACTTCGCACGACGGAGGATGCCCAGTCGGCGACTGGCTTTGGAGGGAAGCTTGGAAATGTGTTTGTCCCAAGAAAGATCATGGCAGATAGTGAGACCCAAAAGCTTGAGCGACAGAACTTATTGGAGAGGATTGTTGAGAAAGTAGATGGGAGGGTTGTCCAGTCGACTTTTCGGAGACATAGTAAGAGTGTGAGATTTGTCAGGATTGAAAGACATGTTCCACTTGTTTGACCAGTCTGTGATTTTGTCCAGGTCTTCAGAGAGTGAGAAGGCTGCAGACTGCCGATCTGAGGGAAGAGGAATGGAGCGGCAGAGAGTGGAGTCATCAGCAAAGAGATAGAGAGGATTTTCCAGAGAGTCGGAAAGATCGTTGATAAAGACCAGAAAAAGCACAGGGCCCAGAACCCTGTCTTGCCAAGGCAGTGCCTTGGGGAACTCCAGCCTGAACAGGAAGGGGAGATGAGAGAAATCCATTCAGGGCCACACGTTGTCTACGACCAGAGAAGATGTCCGCAAGCCATGCATGGAGATTTACCATGGATACCATAGGAGGAGTGTTTGGTGAGCAGAGCTGGGTGCCAGACCGTATGGAAGGCACGTGATATGTCAAGGGAGACGGCTCTGATTTCCTGTTTGGCATTGAGGACTTCCATCCATTGAGACAGCAGAAGCAGCATGTCCAGAGTAGAATGACCTGGTCGGAATCCAAATTGATGATTGGAGATCAAGCCATTGGAGAAGAGGAAGGATTTGATATCCGAATCAATGATGGATTCCATGACTTTGCTGATAATTGGGAGCAGGCTCATTGGTCTGTAGTTGCAAGGATCTGTTTTTGCACCTTTTTGTGTGAAGCGGTAATGTTTGCTGATTTCCAGGATGCTGGCAGATGACCTTGAGCAAAAGAGAGGGTGAAAAGAACAGAGAGAGGGTGAGATCGAGCGGCAGAGCAGGATTTTAGGACCCGTGGGCTGATGCCGTCTGGTCCAGTTGCAGAATTAGAGTCGATGTTTGACAAAAACTCCTCCACCTTGTCAGGAGAGAAGGACACAGAGTCCAGGAGCAGTTGGGTTCGACTGGGTTAGGTGGGAACAGAGAGAGATGGGTTTGGGACACAAGATTTTGAGGCAAACACAGAGTTGAGGCATTCGGCTTTGTCACGTGCGGTGTCACCTGTGTAGCCATTTGAGGTAAGGGAGGGGATGGAGGGGGAACAAACACCAGAAACGGATTTGACCAGTTGCCATGAGGATTTGGAGGAAGGAGACAGGTTTGAGAGTTCGTTCTTGAGTGTGGAGAGATAGTGCTTCCTGGCACTCCTGAGGGGAGACACACACTTGTTCCGAGCTTGGTGGAAGGAACTGAGATTGCCTTCAGTTGGACGAGCCTTCCAAGAGGCAAAGGCAAGTTGTTTCAGGGCAACTGCCTCAGCACAAGATTCAGTGTAGCATGGACGGGAGGAAGGGTAAGCCAACTGAAGACGAGATGGGATAAATCTGTGCATGAGAGAGAGAGCAGTTTGCTTTGAAAGAATTCCCAGGAAGAATTGATGTCAGAGGCAGTGGAGATGGGAGACCAGTCCAGATGATGGATGGCTGCTTGAACGGCCTGAGTGAAATGCCAGACTCGGCGAGGCTGAGGAGGCTCTCTGAGAATGGCCAGAGAGATGTCTACTTTTACAAGCACATGATCAGAAGAACCGATTGGGGCAGAAGAAGAGCAGCAGACATTGGCAGGGAAGTTTGCAATAACCAAGTCTAGAAGAGAAGATACACCATTGGCTGAGATCCGGGTCGGGAAATTGACAGATTGTGTCAATCCCAGTGAGTCGCAGAAGTCCTTTGCTGAGGTGCCATTGCTGGTGAAAAATGAACCCACACCCAGCTAGCTGGCATGATGACAGTTGAAGTCACCACATATGAGGAAGAGAGAGTTGGGATGAGTGGATAAAGTTGGTCCATGTTGTCAGACAGTGAAATGTAAATGGAGTCATCACTGTTTGGAGGACAGTACAGAACACATATGAACAAAAGGTGGGAGCGGAGAGGAAGCCGTAGCCAGAGGTACTCCTGGGGGTGAGGTGGAGAGAGGGCTGTGCAAGGGGAGTGAGGAAGAGAGTTTTTGAAAAAGATAGCAACCCCACCACCAGGACGAGGCTCAGGTCTATAATACCGGAGGAGGGAGTAACCAGGAAGAGATATTAAGGAATCAGAGACATCTTGAAGGAGGAAAGTTTCTGTTAAGCAGATCAAGTCTGGATTGTCAGAAGCAACCTGCATGGAGAGATCAGTCAGGTTTGAGCGAAGGCCCCGGATGTTTGAGGTCCATACCGTTAATGAAGAAAGAGGGGGAGCATCATATGGTGGATATCCAAGATGCTTATCCAAGAAGCTTATCCAAGATGGTGGATAAGAGAAGACAAGAGATGGTGGATAAGAGAAGGCAAGAGATGGTGGATAAGAGAAGACAAGAGATGGTGGATAAGAGAAGACAAGAGATGGTGGATAAGAGCAGAAAAGAGATGGTGGATAAGAGAAGATAAGAGATGGTGGATAAGAGAAGATAAGAGATGGTGGATAAGAGAAATATAAGAGATGGTGGATAAGAGAAGATAAGAGATGGTGGATAAGAGAATATAAGAGATGGTGGATAAGATAAGATAAGAGATGGTGGATAAGAGAAGATAATAGATGGTGGATAAGAGAAGATAAGAGATGGTGGATAAGAGAAGATAAGAGATGGTGGATAAGAGAAGATAATAGATGGTGGATAAGAGAAGATAAGAGATGGTGGATAAGAGAAGATAAGAGATGGTGGATAAGAGAAGATAAGAGATGGTGGATAAGAGAAGACAAGAGATGGTGGATAAGAGAAGACAAGAGAGGGTGGATAAGAGAAGACAAGAGATGGTGGATAAGAGAAGATAAGAGATGGTGGATAAGAGAAGAAAAGAGATGGTGGATAAGAGAAGATAAAAGATGGTGGATAAGAGAAGACAAGAGATGGTGGATAAGAGAAGATAAGAGATGGTGGATAAGAGAAGATGAGAGATGGTGGATAAGAGAAGATGAGAGATGGTGGATAAGAGAAGATGAGAGATGGTGGATAAGAGAAGATAAGAGATGGTGGATAAGAGAAGATAAGAGATGGTGGATTAGAGAAGACAAGAGATGGTGGATAAGAGAGGACAAGAGATGGTGGATAAGAGAAGATAATAGATGGTGGATAAGAGAAGATAAGAGATGGTGGATAAGAGAAGATAAAGATGGTGGATAAGAGAAGATAATAGATGGTGGATAAGAGAAGATAATAGATGGTGGATAAGAGAAGATAAGAGATGGTGGATAAGAGAAGATAAGAGATGGTGGATAAGAGAAGATAATAGATGGTGGATAAGAGAAGATAATAGATGGTGGATAAGAGAAGATAATAGATGGTGGATAAGAGAAGATAAGAGATGGTGGATAAGAGAAGATAAGAGATGGTGGATAAGAGAAGATAATAGATGGTGGATAAGAGAAGATAAGAGATGGTGGATAAGAGAAGATAAGAGTTAAGCCCATCCATGGATAAGAGAAGATAAGAGATGGTGAACAAGAGAACATAATAGATGGTGGATAAGAAAGACAAGAGATGGTGGATAAGAGAAGACAAGAGATGGTGGATAAGAGAAGACAAGAGATAGTGGATAAGAGAAGATAAGAGTTAAGCCCATCCATGGATAAGAGAAGATAAGAGATGGTGAACAAGAGAACATAATAGATGGTGGATAAGAAAGACAAGAGATGGTGGATAAGAGAAGACAAGAGATGGTGGATAAGAGAAGATAAGAGATGGTGAACAAGAGAACATAATAGATGGTGGATAAGAAAGATAAGAGATGGTGGATAAGAGAATATAAGAGACTAGCAGAAGTACCCGGCATTGCCGGGTGGGGGATGGGAGGGGAACAGGGGGGGGAGCGAGCCCCTTGGCAAAGCGAGTGATTTTTTTTTAATAGCGTCATAGCGTCATAGCGTTTCATAGCGTAATAGCGATTTTTTTTTTCAAAGCGTCATTAGCGTTCATAGCGTCATATCGTTCGTAGTGTTTCATAGTGATTTTTTTTTTCATAGCGTCATAGCGTCATCCCATGATCGCTCTGAGCGAATCAGCGCCCACCTGCTCTGATTCCGTTGATTCCGTGTGCTGAAATGCGCTGAGGTAAATATGAATAAACTAGAACGGGCACTCGGTAGAGCGCATACTTTCGCCGCAGCTACTGTTCTGTACTTGGCATGGCAGTGTAGGGAACAGAACAGTGAACAGTTTGGTGCTGATTTCATGCAAATCGGATAAGAATTGACCGAGTTATGACAAATAAAAATACGATTTTGACCTTTTCGTGACCTTGACCTTTGACCCGATTGCTCCCAAAATCTAACCAAATGTGTCCCGTATAATAACCAATCATCCCACCAAATTTCATGCAATTCGGTTGAATACTTTTTGAGTTATGCGAATAACATACACACACACACACACACACACAGACATACAAATAAATACACAGCGATCAAAACATAACCTTCCGCTTTTGCGAAGGTAAAAATATGGATCGTCAAATATTTTGAGTTCGGCCATGTTCGTCCCAGGCTCAATGGCCATGTCTATGCCAAATATCAAGCACGTAAACCTCTCCGTTTTGGAGTCTACCGGTAACATCACACACACACACACACACACACACACACACACACACACACACACACACACACACACACACACACACACACACACACACACACACACACACACACACACACTGTGTTTTATATATATAGATGGTGGATAAGAGAAGATAATAGATGGTGGATAACAGAAGATAACAGATGGTGGATAAGAAAAGATAAAAGATGGTGGATGAGAGAAGACAACAGATGGTGGATAATAGAAGATAAGAGATGGTGGATAAGAGAAGACAAGAGATGGTGGATAAGAGAAGACAAGAGATGGTGGATAAGAGAAGACAAGAGATGGTGGATAAGAGAAGACAAGAGATGGTGGATGAGAGAAGATAATAGATGGTGGATAAGAGAAGATAAGAGATGGTGGATAAGAGAAGATAAGAGATGGTGGATAAGAGAAGATAAGAGATGGTGGATAAGAGAAGATAAGAGATGGTGGATAAGAGAAGATAAGAGATGGTGGATAAGAGAAGATAAGAGATGGTGGATAAGAGAAGATAAGAGATGGTGGATAAGAGAAGATAAGAGATGGTGGATAAGAGAAGATAAGAGATGTTGGATAAGAGAATATAAGAGATGGTGGATAAGAGAAGACAAGAGATGGTGAATAAGAGAATATAAGAGATGGTGGATAAGAGAAGATA
This sequence comes from Myxine glutinosa, assembly GCF_964187855.1. Taxonomy (NCBI): domain Eukaryota; kingdom Metazoa; phylum Chordata; class Myxini; order Myxiniformes; family Myxinidae; genus Myxine; species Myxine glutinosa. Next base: position 431,051,570 of record NC_136261.1, read on the forward strand.
ATAGATGGTGGATAAGAGAAGATAAGAGATGGTGGATAAGAGAAGATAAGAGATGGTGGATAAGAGAAGATAAGAGATGGTGGATAAGAGAAGATAAGAGATGGTGGATAAGAGAAGATAAGAGATGGTGGATAAGAGAAGATAATAGATGGTGGATAATAGAAGATAAGAGATGGTGGATAAGAGAAGATAAGAGATGGTGGATAAGAGAAGATAAGAGATGGTGGATAAGAGAAGATAATAGATGGTGGATAATAGAAGATAAGAGATGGTGGATAAGAGAAGATAATAGATGGTGGATAAGAGAAGATAAGAGATGGTGGATAAGAGAAGATAAGAGATGGTGGATAAGAGAAGATAAGAGATGGTGGATAAGAGAAGATAATAGATGGTGGATAAGAGAAGATAAGAGATGGTGGATAAGAGAAGATAAGAGATGGTGGATAAGAGGAAATAAGAGATGGTGGATAAGAGGAAATAAGAGATGGTGGATAAGAGAAGACAGGAGGATGGTGGATAAGAGAAGATAATAGATGGCGGATAAGAGAAGACAAGAGATGGTGGATAAGAGAAGACAAGAGATGGTGGATAAGAGAAGATAATAGATGGTGGATAAGAGAAGATAATAGATGGTGGATAAGAGAAGATAAGAGATGGCGGATAAGAGAAGACAAGAGATGGTGGATAAGAGAAGACAAGAGATGGTGGATAAGAGAAGATAATAGATGGTGGATAAGAGAAGATAATAGATGGTGGATAAGAGAAGATAAGAGATGATGGATGAGAGAAGATAATAGATGGTGGATAAGAGAAGATAAGAGATGGTGGATAAGAGAAGATAAGAGATGGTGGATCAGAAAAGATAAGAGATGGTGGATAAGAGAAGATAAGAGATGGTGGATAAGAGAAGATAAGAGATGGTGGATAAGAGAAGATAATAGATGGTGGATAAGAGAAGATAAGAGATGGTGGATAAGAGAAGATAAGAGATGGTGGATAAGAGAAGATAAGAGATGGTGGATAAGAGAAAATAATAGATGGTGGATAAGAGAAGATAAGACAAGGTGGATAAGAATGGTGGATAAGAGGATAAGAGATAGTGGAAAAGAGAATACAAGAGATGGTGGATAAGAGAAGATAATAGATGGTGGATAAGAGAAGATAACAGATGGTGGATAAGAGAAGATAATAGATGGTGGATAAGAGAAGATAATAGATGGTGGATAAGAGAAGATAACAGATGGTGGATAAGAGAAGATAAGAGATGGTGGATAAGAGAAGATAACAGATGGTGGATAAGAGAAGATAATAGATGGTGGATTAGAGAAGATAAAAGATTATGGATAAGAGAAGATAAGAGATGGTGGAAAAGAGAAGATAATAAATGGTGGATAAGAGAAGATACTAGATGGTGGATAAGAGAAGATAAAATATGGTGGATAAGAGAATACAAGAGATGGTGGATAAGAGAATACATGAGATGGTGGATAAGAGAAGATAATAGATGGTGGATAAGAGAAGATAAAAGATGGTGGATAAGAGAAGATAACAGATGGTGGATAAGAGAAGATAACAGATGGTGGATAAGAGAAGATAAGAGATAGTGGATAAGAGAAGATAAGAGATGGTGGATAAGAGAATATAAGAGATGGTGGATAAGAGAAGATAATTATAGATGGTGGATAAGAGAAGACAAGAGAGGGTGGATAAGAGAAGACAAGAGATGGTGGATAAGAGAAGATAAGAGATGGTGGATAAGAGAAGAAAAGAGATGGTGGATAAGAGAAGATAAAAGATGGTGGATAAGAGAAGACAAATGATGGTGGATAAGAGAAGATAAGAGATGGTGGATAAGAGAAGATAAGAGATGGTGGATAAGAGAAGATAAGAGATGGTGGATAAGAGAAGATAAGAGATGGTGGATAAGAGAAGATGAGAGATGGTGGATAAGAGAAGACAATAGATGGTGGATAAGAGAAGATAAGAGATGGTGGATGAGAGAAGATAAGAGATGGTGGATAAGAGAAGATAAGAGATGGTCGATTAGAGAAGACAAGAGATGGTGGATAAGAGAAGACAAGAGATGGTGGATAAGAGAAGATAATAGATGGTGGATAAGAGAAGATAATAGATGGTGGATAAGAGAAGATAATAGATGGTGGATAAGAGAAGATAATAGATGGTGGATAAGAGAAGATAATAGATGGTGGATAAGAGAAGATAAGAGATGGTGGATAAGAGAAGATAATAGATGGTGGATAAGAGAAGATAAGAGATGGTGGATAAGAGAAGATAAGAGATGGTGGATAAGAGAAGATAAGAGATGGTGGATAAGAGAAGATAATAGATGGTGGATAAGAGAAGATAAGAGATGGTGGATAAGAGAAGACAAGAGATGGTGGATAAGAGAAGATAAGAGATGGTGAACAAGAGAACATAATAGATGGTGGATAAGAAAGATAAGAGATGGTGGATAAGAGAATATAAGAGACTAGCAGAAGTACCCGGCATTGCCGGGCGGGAGATGGGAGGGGAACGGGGGGGGGGGGGGAGCGAGCCCCTTGGCAAAGCGAGCGATTTTTTTTTCATAGCGTCATAGCGTCATCGCGTTTCATAGCGTTTCATAGCGTTTCATAGCGTTTCATAGCGTAATAGCGATTTTTTTTTTCAAAGCGTCATAGCGTTCATAGCGTCATATCGTTCATAGTGTCATAGCGTTTCATAGTGATTTTTTTTTTCATAGCGTCATAGCGGTCATAGCGTCATCACGTGATCGCTCTGAGCGAATCAGCGCCCACCTGCTCTGATTCCGTTGATTCCGTGTGCTGAAATGCGCTGAGGTAAATATGAATAAAAAATATGGATCGTCAAATATTTTGAGTTCGGCCATGTTCGTCCCAGGCTCAATGGCCATGTCTATGCCAAATATCAAGCACGTAAGCCTCTCCGTTTAGGAGTCTATCGGTAACATCACACACACACACACACACACACACACACACACACACACACACACACACACACACACACACACACACACACACACACACACACACACACACACACACACACACACACACACACACACACTGTTTTATATATATAGATGGTGGATAAGAGAAGATAAAAGATGGTGGATGAGAGAAGATAACAGATGGTGGATAATAGAAGATAAGAGATGGTGGATAAGAGAAGACAAGAGATGGTGGATAAGAGAAGACAAGAGATGGTGGATCAGAGAAAATAAGAGACGGTGGATAAGAGAAGATAAGAGATGGTGGATGAGAGAAGATAAGAGATGGTGGATGAGAGAAGATAAGAGATGGTGGATAAGAGAAGACAAGAGTTGGTGGATAAGGGAATATAAGAGATGGTGGATAAGAGAATACAAGAGATGGTAGATAAGAGAATACAAGAGATGGTGGATAAGAGAAGATAATAGATGGTGGATAAGAGAAGATAACAGATGGTGGATAAGAGAAGATAATAGATGGTGGATAAGAGAAGATAAGAGATGGTGGATAAGAGAAGAAAAAAGATGGTGGATAAGAGAAGACAAGAGATGGTGGATAAGAGAAGATAAGAGATGGTGGATAAGAGAAGATAAGAGATGGTGGATAAGAGAAGATGAGAGATGGTGGATAAGAGAAGACAAGAGATGGTGGATAAGAGAAGATAAGAGATGGTGGATAAGAGAAGATAAGAGATGGTGGATAAGAGAAGATAAGAGATGGTGGATAAGAGAAGATAATAGATGGTGGATAAGAGAAGATAATAGATGGTGGATAAGAGAAGATAAGAGATGGTGGATAAGAGAAGATAATAGATGGTGGATAAGAGAAGATAAGAGATGGTGGATAAGAGAAGACAAGAGATGGTGGATAAGAGAAGATAATAGATGGTGGATAAGAGAAGATAAGAGATGGTGGATAAGAGAAGATAATAGATGGTGGATAAGAGAAGATAATAGATGGTGGATAAGAGAAGATAAGAGATGGTGGATAAGAGAAGATAATAGATGGTGGATAAGAGAAGATAAGAGATGGTGGATAAGAGAAGATAAGAGATGGTGGATAAGAGAAGATAATAGATGGTGGATAAGAGAAGATAAGAGATGGTGGATAAGAGAAGACAAGAGATGGTGGATAAGAGAAGATAAGAGATGGTGGATAAGAGAAGATAAGAGATGGTGAACAAGAGAACATAATAGATGGTGGATAAGAAAGATAAGAGATGGTGGATAAGAGAATATAAGAGACTAGCAGAAGTACCCGGCATTGCCAGGCGGGGGATGGGAGGGGAACGGGGGGGGGGGGCGAGCCCCTTGGCAAAGCGAGCGATTTTTTTTTCATAGCGTCAGAGCGTCATAGCGTCGTAGCGTTTCATAGCGTAATAGCGATTTTTTTTTTCAAAGTGTCATAGCATTCATAGCGTCATATCGTTCATAGTGTCATAGCATTTCATAGTGATTTTTTTTTTCATAGCGTCATAGCGGTCATAGCGTCATCACGTGATCGCTCTGAGCGAATCAGCGCCCACCTGCTCTGATTCCATTGATTCCGTGTGCTGAAATGCGCTGAGGTAAATATGAATAAAAAATATGGATCATCAAATATTTTGAGTTCGGCCATGTTCGTCCCAGGCTCAATGGCCATGTCTATGCCAAATATCAAGCACGTAAGCCTCTCCGTTTAGGAGTCTATCGGTAACATCACACACACACACACACACACACACACACACACACACACACACACACACACACACACACACACACACACACACACACACACACACACACACACACACACACACACACACACACACACACACACACAGTGTTTTATATAGATAGATGGTGGATAAGAGAAGATAAAAGATGGTGGATGAGAGAAGATAACAGATGGTGGATAATATAAGATAAGAGATGGTGGATAAGAGAAGACAAGAGATGGTGGATAAGAGAAGACAAGAGATTGTGGATAAGAGAAAATAAGAGATGGTGGATAAGAGAAGATAAGAGATGGTGGATGAGAGAAGATAATAGATGGTGGATAAGAGAAGATAATAGATGGTGGATAAGAGAAGACAAGAGATGGTGGATAAGAGAAGATAAGAGATGGTGGATCAGAAAAGATAAGAGATGGTGGATAAGAGAAGATAAGAGATGGTGGATAAGAGAAGATAATAGATGGTGGATAAGAGAAGATAAGAGATGGTGGATAAGAGAAGATAATAGATGGTGGATAAGAGAAGATAAGAGATGGTGGATAAGAGAAGATAATAGATGGTGGATAAGAGAAGATAATAGATGGTGGATAAGAGAAGATAATAGATGGTGGATAAGAGAAGATAAGAGATGGTGGATAAGAGATAGTGGATAAGAAAAGATAAGAGATGGTGGATAAGAAAAGATAAGAGATGGTGGACAAGAGAAGATAAGAGATGGTGGATAAGAGAAGATAAGAGATGGTGGATAAGAGAAGATAAGAGATGGTGGATAAGAGGATAAGAGATATTGGATAAGAGAATATAAGAGATGGTGGATAAGAGAAGACAAGAGATGGTGGATAAGAGAAGATAATAGATGGTGGATAAGAGAAGATGAGAGATGGTGGATAAGAGATGGTGGATAAGAAAAGATAAGAGATGGTGGATAAGAGAAGATAAGAGATGGTGGATAAGAGAATATAAGAGATGGTGGATAAGAGAAGACAAGAGATGGTGGATAAGAGAAGATAAGAGATGGTGGATAAGAGAAGACAAGAGATGGTGGATAAGAGAAGATAAGAGATGGTGGATAAGAGAAGATAAGAGATAGTGGATAAGAGAAGATAAGAGATAGTGGATAAGAGAAGATAAGAGATGGTGGATAAGAGAAGATAAGAGATGGTGGATAAGAGAAGATAAGAGATGGTGCATAAGAGAAGATAAGAGATGGTGGATAAGAGAAGATAAGAGATGGTGGATAAGAGAAGATAAGAGATGGTGGATAAGAGAATATAAGAGATGGTGGATAAGAGAAGATAAGAGATGGTGGATAAGAGAAGATAAGAGATGGTGGATAAGAGAATATAAGAGATGGTGGATAAGAGAAGATAAGAGATGGTGGATAAGAGAAGATAAGAGATGGTGGATAAGAGAAGATAAGAGATGGTGGATAAGAGAAGATAAGAGATGGTGGATAAGAGAAGATAAGAGATGGTGGATAAGAGAAGATAAGAGATGGTGCATAAGAGAAGATAAGAGATGGTGGATAAGAGAAGATAAGAGATGGTGGATAAGAGAAGACAAGAGATGGTGGATAAGAGAAGATAAGAGATGGTGGATAAGAGAAGATAAGAGATGGTGGATAAGAGAAGATGAGAGATGGTGGATAAGAGAAGACAAGAGATGTTGGATAAGAGAAGATAAGAGATGGTGGATAAGAGAAGATAAGAGATGGTGGATAAGAGAAGATAAGAGATGGTGGATTAGAGAAGACAAGAGATGGTGGATAAGAGAAGACAAGAGATGGTGGATAAGAGAAGATAATATATGGTGGATAAGAGAAGATAAGAGATGGTGGATAAGAGAAGATAATAGATGGTGGATAAGAGAAGATAATAGATGGTGGATAAGAGAAGATAATTATAGATGGTGGATAAGAGAAGACAAGAGAGGGTGGATAAGAGAAGAGAAGAGATGGTGGATAAGAGAAGATAAGAGATGGTGGATAAGAGAAGAAAAGAGATGGTGGATAAGAGAAGATAAAAGATGGTGGATAAGAGAAGACAAGAGATGGTGGATAAGAGAAGATAAGAGATGGTGGATAAGAGAAGATTAGAGATGGTGGATAAGAGAAGATGAGAGATGGTGGATAAGAGAAGATAAGAGATGGTGGATAAGAGAAGATAAGAGATGGTGGATAAGAGAAGATAAGAGATGGTGGATAAGAGAAAATAATAGATGGTGGATAAGAGAAGATAAGACAAGGTGGATAAGAGAAGATAATAGATGGTGGATAAGAGAAGATAACAGATGGTGGATAAGAGAAGATAATAGATGGTGGATAAGAGAAGATAATAGATGGTGGATAAGAGAAGATAACAGATGGTGGATAAGAGAAGATAAGAGATGGTGGATAAGAGAAGATAACAGATGGTGGATAAGAGAAGATAATAGATGGTGGATTAGAGAAGATAAAAGATTATGGATAAGAGAAGATAAGAGATGGTGGAAAAGAGAAGATAATAAATGGTGGATAAGAGAAGATACTAGATGGTGGATAAGAGAAGATAAAATATGGTGGATAAGAGAATACAAGAGATGGTGGATAAGAGAATACATGAGATGGTGGATAAGAGAAGATAATAGATGGTGGATAAGAGAAGATAAAAGATGGTGGATAAGAGAAGATAACAGATGGTGGATAAGAGAAGATAACAGATGGTGGATAAGAGAAGATAAGAGATAGTGGATAAGAGAAGATAAGAGATGGTGGATAAGAGAATATAAGAGATGGTGGATAAGAGAAGATAATTATAGATGGTGGATAAGAGAAGACAAGAGAGGGTGGATAAGAGAAGACAAGAGATGGTGGATAAGAGAAGATAAGAGATGGTGGATAAGAGAAGAAAAGAGATGGTGGATAAGAGAAGATAAAAGATGGTGGATAAGAGAAGACAAATGATGGTGGATAAGAGAAGATAAGAGATGGTGGATAAGAGAAGATAAGAGATGGTGGATAAGAGAAGATAAGAGATGGTGGATAAGAGAAGATAAGAGATGGTGGATAAGAGAAGATGAGAGATGGTGGATAAGAGAAGACAATAGATGGTGGATAAGAGAAGATAAGAGATGGTGGATGAGAGAAGATAAGAGATGGTGGATAAGAGAAGATAAGAGATGGTCGATTAGAGAAGACAAGAGATGGTGGATAAGAGAAGACAAGAGATGGTGGATAAGAGAAGATAATAGATGGTGGATAAGAGAAGATAATAGATGGTGGATAAGAGAAGATAATAGATGGTGGATAAGAGAAGATATAGATGGTGGATAAGAGAAGATAATAGATGGTGGATAAGAGAAGATAAGAGATGGTGGATAAGAGAAGATAATAGATGGTGGATAAGAGAAGATAAGAGATGGTGGATAAGAGAAGATAAGAGATGGTGGATAAGAGAAGATAAGAGATGGTGGATAAGAGAAGATAATAGATGGTGGATAAGAGAAGATAAGAGATGGTGGATAAGAGAAGACAAGAGATGGTGGATAAGAGAAGATAAGAGATGGTGAACAAGAGAACATAATAGATGGTGGATAAGAAAGATAAGAGATGGTGGATAAGAGAATATAAGAGACTAGCAGAAGTACCCGGCATTGCCGGGCGGGAGATGGGAGGGGAACGGGGGGTGGGGGGGGGGGAGCGAGCCCCTTGGCAAAGCGAGCGATTTTTTTTTCATAGCGTCATAGCGTCATAGCGTTTCATAGCGTTTCATAGCGTTTCATAGCGTTTCATAGCGTAATAGCGATTTTTTTTTTCAAAGCGTCATAGCGTTCATAGCGTCATATCGTTCATAGTGTCATAGCGTTTCATAGTGATTTTTTTTTTCATAGCGTCATAGCGGTCATAGCGTCATCACGTGATCGCTCTGAGCGAATCAGCGCCCACCTGCTCTGATTCCGTTGATTCCGTGTGCTGAAATGCGCTGAGGTAAATATGAATAAAAAATATGGATCGTCAAATATTTTGAGTTCGGCCATGTTCGTCCCAGGCTCAATGGCCATGTCTATGCCAAATATCAAGCACGTAAGCCTCTCCGTTTAGGAGTCTATCGGTAACATTACACACACACACACACACACACACACACACACACACACACACACACACACACACACACACACACACACAGTTTTATATATATAGATGGTGGATAAGAGAAGATAAAAGATGGTGGATGAGAGAAGATAACAGATGGTGGATAATAGAAGATAAGAGATGGTGGATAAGAGAAGACAAGAGATGGTGGATAAGAGAAGACAAGAGATGGTGGATCAGAGAAAATAAGAGACGGTGGATAAGAGAAGATAAGAGATGGTGGATGAGAGAAGATAAGAGATGGTGGATGAGAGAAGATAAGAGATGGTGGATAAGAGAAGACAAGAGTTGGTGGATAAGGGAATATAAGAGATGGTGGATAAGAGAATACAAGAGATGGTAGATAAGAGAATACAAGAGATGGTGGATAAGAGAAGATAATAGATGGTGGATAAGAGAAGATAACAGATGGTGGATAAGAGAAGATAATAGATGGTGGATAAGAGAAGATAAGAGATGGTGGATAAGAGAAGAAAAAAGATGGTGGATAAGAGAAGACAAGAGATGGTGGATAAGAGAAGATAAGAGATGGTGGATAAGAGAAGATAAGAGATGGTGGATAAGAGAAGATGAGAGATGGTGGATAAGAGAAGACAAGAGATGGTGGATAAGAGAAGATAAGAGATGGTGGATAAGAGAAGATAAGAGATGGTGGATAAGAGAAGATAAGAGATGGTGGATAAGAGAAGATAATAGATGGTGGATAAGAGAAGATAATAGATGGTGGATAAGAGAAGATAAGAGATGGTGGATAAGAGAAGATAATAGATGGTGGATAAGAGAAGATAAGAGATGGTGGATAAGAGAAGACAAGAGATGGTGGATAAGAGAAGATAATAGATGGTGGATAAGAGAAGATAAGAGATGGTGGATAAGAGAAGATAATAGATGGTGGATAAGAGAAGATAATAGATGGTGGATAAGAGAAGATAAGAGATGGTGGATAAGAGAAGATAATAGATGGTGGATAAGAGAAGATAAGAGATGGTGGATAAGAGAAGATAAGAGATGGTGGATAAGAGAAGATAATAGATGGTGGATAAGAGAAGATAAGAGATGGTGGATAAGAGAAGACAAGAGATGGTGGATAAGAGAAGATAAGAGATGGTGGATAAGAGAAGATAAGAGATGGTGAACAAGAGAACATAATAGATGGTGGATAAGAAAGATAAGAGATGGTGGATAAGAGAATATAAGAGACTAGCAGAAGTACCCGGCATTGCCAGGCGGGGGATGGGAGGGGAACGGGGGGGGGGGGGGGGCGAGCCCCTTGGCAAAGCGAGCGATTTTTTTTTCATAGCGTCATAGCGTCATAGCGTCGTAGCGTTTCATAGCGTAATAGCGATTTTTTTTTTCAAAGTGTCATAGCATTCATAGCGTCATATCGTTCATAGTGTCATAGCATTTCATAGTGATTTTTTTTTTCATAGCGTCATAGCGGTCATAGCGTCATCACGTGATCGCTCTGAGCGAATCAGCGCCCACCTGCTCTGATTCCATTGATTCCGTGTGCTGAAATGCGCTGAGGTAAATATGAATAAAAAATATGGATCATCAAATATTTTGAGTTCGGCCATGTTCGTCCCAGGCTCAATGGCCATGTCTATGCCAAATATCAAGCACGTAAGCCTCTCCGTTTAGGAGTCTATCGGTAACATCACACACACACACACACACACACACACACACACACACACACACACACACACACACACACACACACACACACACACACACACACACACACACACACACACACACACACACACACACAGTGTTTTATATAGATAGATGGTGGATAAGAGAAGATAAAAGATGGTGGATGAGAGAAGATAACAGATGGTGGATAATATAAGATAAGAGATGGTGGATAAGAGAAGACAAGAGATGGTGGATAAGAGAAGACAAGAGATTGTGGATAAGAGAAAATAAGAGATGGTGGATAAGAGAAGATAAGAGATGGTGGATGAGAGAAGATAATAGATGGTGGATAAGAGAAGATAATAGATGGTGGATAAGAGAAGACAAGAGATGGTGGATAAGAGAAGATAAGAGATGGTGGATCAGAAAAGATAAGAGATGGTGGATAAGAGAAGATAAGAGATGGTGGATAAGAGAAGATAATAGATGGTGGATAAGAGAAGATAAGAGATGGTGGATAAGAGAAGATAATAGATGGTGGATAAGAGAAGATAAGAGATGGTGGATAAGAGAAGATAATAGATGGTGGATAAGAGAAGATAATAGATGGTGGATAAGAGAAGATAATAGATGGTGGATAAGAGAAGATAAGAGATGGTGGATAAGAGATAGTGGATAAGAAAAGATAAGAGATGGTGGATAAGAAAAGATAAGAGATGGTGGACAAGAGAAGATAAGAGATGGTGGATAAGAGAAGATAAGAGATGGTGGATAAGAGAAGATAAGAGATGGTGGATAAGAGGATAAGAGATATTGGATAAGAGAATATAAGAGATGGTGGATAAGAGAAGACAAGAGATGGTGGATAAGAGAAGATAATAGATGGTGGATAAGAGAAGATGAGAGATGGTGGATAAGAGATGGTGGATAAGAAAAGATAAGAGATGGTGGATAAGAGAAGATAAGAGATGGTGGATAAGAGAATATAAGAGATGGTGGATAAGAGAAGACAAGAGATGGTGGATAAGAGAAGATAAGAGATGGTGGATAAGAGAAGACAAGAGATGGTGGATAAGAGAAGATAAGAGATGGTGGATAAGAGAAGATAAGAGATAGTGGATAAGAGAAGATAAGAGATGGTGGATAAGAGAAGATAAGAGATGGTGGATAAGAGAAGATAAGAGATGGTGCATAAGAGAAGATAAGAGATGGTGGATAAGAGAAGATAAGAGATGGTGGATAAGAGAAGATAAGAGATGGTGGATAAGAGAATATAAGAGATGGTGGATAAGAGAAGATAAGAGATGGTGGATAAGAGAAGATAAGAGATGGTGGATAAGAGAATATAAGAGATGGTGGATAAGAGAAGATAAGAGATGGTGGATAAGAGAAGATAAGAGATGGTGGATAAGAGAAGATAAGAGATGGTGGATAAGAGAAGATAAGAGATGGTGGATAAGAGAAGATAAGAGATGGTGGATAAGAGAAGATAAGAGATGGTGCATAAGAGAAGATAAGAGATGGTGGATAAGAGAAGATAAGAGATGGTGGATAAGAGAAGACAAGAGATGGTGGATAAGAGAAGATAAGAGATGGTGGATAAGAGAAGATAAGAGATGGTGGATAAGAGAAGATGAGAGATGGTGGATAAGAGAAGACAAGAGATGTTGGATAAGAGAAGATAAGAGATGGTGGATAAGAGAAGATAAGAGATGGTGGATAAGAGAAGATAAGAGATGGTGGATTAGAGAAGACAAGAGATGGTGGATAAGAGAAGACAAGAGATGGTGGATAAGAGAAGATAATATATGGTGGATAAGAGAAGATAAGAGATGGTGGATAAGAGAAGATAATAGATGGTGGATAAGAGAAGATAATAGATGGTGGATAAGAGAAGATAATTATAGATGGTGGATAAGAGAAGACAAGAGAGGGTGGATAAGAGAAGAGAAGAGATGGTGGATAAGAGAAGATAAGAGATGGTGGATAAGAGAAGAAAAGAGATGGTGGATAAGAGAAGATAAAAGATGGTGGATAAGAGAAGACAAGAGATGGTGGATAAGAGAAGATAAGAGATGGTGGATAAGAGAAGATTAGAGATGGTGGATAAGAGAAGATGAGAGATGGTGGATAAGAGAAGACAAGAGATGTTGGATAAGAGAAGATAAGAGATGGTGGATAAGAGAAGATAAGAGATGGTGGATAAGAGAAGATAAGAGATGGTGGATTAGAGAAGACAAGAGATGGTGGATAAGAGAAGACAAGAGATGGTGGATAAGAGAAGATAATATATGGTGGATAAGAGAAGATAAGAGATGGTGGATAAGAGAAGATAATAGATGGTGGCTAAGAGAAGATAATAGATGGTGGATAAGAGAAGATAAGAGATGGTGGATAAGAGAAGATAATAGATGGTGGATAAGAGAAGATAACAGATGGTGGATAAGAGAAGATAATAGATGGTGGATAAGAGAAGATAAGAGATGGTGGATAAGAGAAGATAAGAGATGGTGGATAAGAGAAGATAATAGATGGTGGATAAGAGAAGATAAGAGATGGTGGATAAGAGAAGACAAGAGATGGTGGATAAGAGAAGATAAGAGTTAAGCCCATCCATGGATAAGAGAAGATAAGAGATGGTGAACAAGAGAACATAATAGATGGTGGATAAGAAAGACAAGAGATGGTGGATAAGAGAAGACAAGAGATGGTGGATAAGAGAAGATAAGAGATGGTGAACAAGAGAACATAATAGATGGTGGATAAGAAAGATAAAAGATGGTGGATAAGAGAATATAAGAGACTAGCAGAAGTACCCGGCATTGCCGGGCGGGGGATGGGAGGGGAACAGGGGGGGGAGCGAGCCCCTTGGCAAAGCGAGCGATTTTTTTTTCATAGCGTCATAGCATCATAGCGTCATAGCGTTTCATAGCGTAATAGCGATTTTTTTTTTCAAAGCGTCATAGCGTTCATAGCGTCATATCGTTCATAGTGTCATAGCGTTTCATAGTGATTTTTTTTTTCATAGTGTCATAGCGTCATAGCGGTCATAGCGTCATCACGTGATCGCTCTGAGCGAATCAGCGCCCACCTGCTCTGATTCCGTTGATTCCGTGTGCTGAAATGCGCTGAGGTAAATATGAATAAAAAATATGGATCGCAAAAATATTTTGAGTTCGGCCATGTTCGTCCCAGGCTCAATGGCCATGTCTCTGCCAAATATCAAGCACGTAAGCCTCTCCGTTTAGGAGTCTATCGGTAACATTACACACACACACACACACACACACACACACACACACACACACACACACACACACACACACACACACACACACACACACACACACACACACACAGTTTTATATATATAGATGGTGCATAAGAGAAGATAAGAGATGGTGGATAAGAGAATATAAGAGATGGTGGATAAGAGAAGACAAGAGATGGTGGATAAGAGAAGATAAGACATAGTGGATAAGAGAAGATAAGAGATGGTGGATAAGAGAAGATAAGAGATGGTGGATAAGAGAAGATAAGAGATTGTGCATAAGAGAAGATAAGAGATGGTGGAAAAGAGAAGATAAGAGATGGTGGATAAGAGAAGATAAGAGATGGTGGATAAGAGAATATAAGAGATGGTGGATAAGAGAATATAAGAGATGGTGGATAAGAGAATATAAGAGATGGTGGATAAGAGAAGATAAGAGATGGTGGATAAGAGAAGATAAGAGATGGTGGATAAGAGAAGATAAGAGATGGTGGATAAGAGAATATAAGAGATGGTGAATAAGAGAAGATAAGAGATGGTGGATCAGAGATCATAAGAGTTGGTGGATAAGAGAATATAAGAGATGGTGGATAAGAGAATATAAGAGATGGTGGATAAGAGAATATAAGAGATGGTGGATAAGAGAAGATAAGAGATGGTGGATAAGAGAATATAAGAGATGGTGGATAAGAGAATATAAGAGATGGTGGATAAGAGAATATAAGAGATGGTGGATAAGAGAAGATAAGAGATGGTGGATAAGAGAATATAAGAGATGGTGGATAAGAGAATATAAGAGATGGTGGATAAGAGAATATAAGAGATGGTGGATAAGAGAATATAAGAGATGGTGGATAAGAGAATATAAGAGATGGTGGATAAGAGAATATAAGAGATGGTGGATAAGAGAAGATAAGAGATGGTGGATAAGAGAATATAAGAGATGGTGGATAAGAGAATATAAGAGATGGTGGATAAGAGAAGATAAGAGATGGTGGATAAGAGAAGATAAGAGATGGTGGATAAGAGAAGATAAGAGATGGTGGATAAGAGAATATAAGAGATGGTGAATAAGAGAAGATAAGAGATGGTGGATCAGAGATCATAAGAGTTGGTGGATAAGAGAAAAAAGAGATGGTGGATAAGAGAATACAAGAGATGGTAGATAAGAGAATACAAGAGATGGTGGATAAGAGAAGATAATAGATGGTGGATAAGAGAAGATAACAGATGGTGGATAAGAGAAGATAATAGATGGTGGATAAGAGAAGATAAAAGATGGTGGATAAGAGAATAAAAGAGATGGTGGATAAGAGAAGATAATAGATGGTGGATAAGAGAAGATAACAGATGGTGGATTAGAGAAGATAAAAGATTATGGATAAGAGAAGATAAGAGATGGTGGAAAAGAGAAGATAATAGATGGTGGATAAGAGAAGATAATAGATGGTGGATAAGAGAAGATAATAGATGGTGGATAAGAGAATATAAGAGATGGTGGATAAGAGAAGATAAGAGATGGTGGATAAGAGAAGATAAGAGATGGTGGATAAGAGAAGATAAGAGATGGTGGATAAGAGATGATAAGAGATGGTGGATAAGAGAAGATCATAGATGGTGGATAAGAGAAGATAACAGATGTTGGATAAGGGAAGATAAGAGATGGTGGATAAGAGAAGATAAGAGATGGTGGATAAGAGAAGATAAGAGATGGTCGATAAGAGAATATAAGAGATGGTGGATAAGAGAATATAAGAGATGGTGGATAAGAGAAGATAATTATAGATGGTGGATAAGAGAAGACAAGAGAGGGTGGATAAGAGAAGAGAAGAGATGGTGGATAAGAGAAGATAAGAGATGGTGGATAAGAGAAGAAAAGAGATGGTGGATAAGAGAAGAAAAGAGATGGTGGATAAGAGAAGATAAAAGATGGTGGATAAGAGAAGACAAGAGATGGTGGATAAGAGAAGATAAGAGATGGTGGATAAGAGAAGATAAGAGATGGTGGATAAGAGAAGATGAGAGATGGTGGATAAGAGAAGATAAGAGATGGTGGATAAGAGAAGATAAGAGATGGTGGATTAGAGAAGACAAGAGATGGTGGATAAGAGAAGACAAGAGATGGTGGATAAGAGAAGATAAGAGATGGTGGGTAAGAGAAGATAATAGATGGTGGATAAGAGAAGATAATAGATGGTGGATAAGAGAAGATAAGAGATGGTGGATAAGAGAAGATAATAGATGGTGGATAAGAGAAGATAAGAGATGGTGGATAAGAGAAGATAAGAGATGGTGGATAAGAGAAGATAAGAGATGGTGGATAAGAGAAGATAATAGATGGTGGATAAGAGAAGATAAGAGATGGTGGATAAGAGAAGACAAGAGATGGTGGATAAGAGAAGATAAGAGTTAAGCCCATCCATGGATAAGAGAAGATAAGAGATGGTGAACAAGAGAACATAATAGATGGTGGATAAGAAAGACAAGAGATGGTGGATAAGAGAAGACAAGAGATGGTGGATAAGAGAACATAAGAGATGGTGAACAAGAGAACATAATAGATGGTAGATAAGAGAATATAAGAGACTAGCAGAAGTACCCGGCATTGCCGGGCGGGGGATGGGAGGGGAACAGGGGGGGAGCGAGCCCCTTGGCAAAGCGAGCGATTTTTTTTTCATAGCGTCATAGCGTCATAGCGTTTCATAGCGTAATAGCGATTTTTTTTTTTCAAAGCGTCATAGCGTTCATAGCGTCATATCGTTCATAGTGTCATAGCGTTTCATAGTGATTTTTTTTTTCATCGCGTCATAGCGTCATAGCGGTCATAGCGTCATCACGTGATCGCTCTGAGCGAATCAGCGCCCACCTGCTCTGATTCCGTTGATTCCGTGTGCTGAAATGCGCTGAGGTCAATATGAATAAAAAATATGGATCGCAAAAATATTTTGAGTTCGGCCATGTTCGTCCCAGGCTCAATGGCCATGTCTATGCCAAATATCAAGCACGTAAGCCTCTCCGTTTAGGAGTCTATCGGTAACATTACTTACACACACACACACACACACACACACACACACACACACACACACACACACACACACACACACACACACACACACACACACACACACACACACACACACTGTGTTTTATATATATAGATGGTGGATAAGAGAAGATAATAGATGGTGGATAAGAGAAGACAACAGATGGTGGATAAGAAAAGATAAAAGATGGTATCTATCTATAATTCCAGTAATCTCTGTCTGTACGTTTGTACGTTTGTCTGTCTGTGACCGCTGTTTCTCGACAACCACGGGTCCGATATACTTTTAACTTGCCAGGTATATTGCTGGGGACCCGAGGATGTGCCTTTTCAAGGTTTCATATTAATCGGACAATTACTTACCGAGCTATGTCCAAAAAACGATTCAACCAATCAGAGAGCAGCGAACGATCGCGTGTGCCGAACGTGGCGGGCACACTCTGCCTCGGATGGCACATTTGAGAGCGTATTCATTTATTTCACGTTTGCAAACTATGTTGGCGTTAAACTATGTTTTACAACTAATAAAAACGAATTTGCGATTCATTCGCTTTCCTGCGCGTTTGTGCACGCGATGGCGATTTCTTTACCAAACTCCGGAAGCCGTTCGCTTTGGACCAAACCATTGCATGTAAATAGAGGGGGGGGATTGTCACCACTCGCAAGCCGTTCGCTTTGGACCAAACCATTTCATGTAAATAGAGGGGGGGGATATAATTTTAGATATAGATATAGTACGGGCATGCCCTAGTATGAGAAAAGATAACAGATGGTGGATAATAGAATATAAGAGATGGTGGATAAGAGAAGATAAGAGATGGTGGACAAGAGAATATAACAGATGGTGGACAAGAGAAGATAACAGATGGTGGATAAGAAAGATAAGAGCTTTTACCCTCTACTGCACCTAGATGGTCGATGTCCAAACTGCTGTTACTGAAAATTAGTTAATCACAATTCAAACCTTGATTTAGGTTTAAATAAACATTTCAGAATTCAACAATTATTTTCTTTTGAAAAATGACCAAGTTGTAAAAAAACAACCAAAATTTCCACATTTTGTTTGTTTTATTGACCAATGGGTTGGAATTTGTTTTCAAACGAAAGTTTTTTTTTAACATTCAAATTGTTCAACCAAATTTTCCAAGATATAAAGATTTAAATGATGAATTCACTGTTTAAACAAGGATAAGAGAAGGTGGGGTACATCATATTGCATGTGGGGGATCCCTGGGTCATTTCTGGGAGATCGATTGGCTGTCTCCGTGCAGCGGTCCTGTTCAAGAGAACTATCCAAGGCTATACAACAACAACAATAACCTCCTGACCCCCTCCATCCGGACTGCTCCCTGGTTTACCCCTGAACTCCACCTGATGAAAACTCGTGCTCGCCAACTTGAAAGACTCCGCAAAAAAACGGGTCTCACAGTTCACTCCCAAGCCTACAAGGACCACATACAACACTACAAAGATGCCCTCTCCCGCGCCCGCTCTGCCTACTACTCTCAAATTATCCACTCTGGCTCCGGAAACCCAAAAGCACTCTTCTCGACAATAAACAAACTCCTCCGCCCCCTGAACACCACCACCCAGTCATTCACAGTAGACAACTGCATCTCCTTCCTCTCTTTCTTCCAACGCAAAATTGACAACATCTACAACAGCTTGACCACCGCCGCACCCGCTCCCCCTCCAACCACCTGCCCCCCCTTGTCCTGCCATCCCCTGTCTCGGTTCTCCCCAATCTCTCCTACTGACCTCTCTGAACTCCTCATAGGAATGAAAACTGCCACCTGCACTCTTGACCCCAT
Source organism: Myxine glutinosa (assembly GCF_964187855.1). NCBI lineage: Eukaryota > Metazoa > Chordata > Myxini > Myxiniformes > Myxinidae > Myxine > Myxine glutinosa. The sequence goes on from NC_136261.1 coordinate 431,070,202, forward strand.
CCCCTCCAGCTTTGTCAAAGCCTCCCTCCCTGCTCTCTCTCCACTTATCATTGCAACAATAAACTCCTCCCTGTCTACAGGCATCGTCCCACCTTCCCTCAAAATTGCTGCTGTTACCCCCATTCTAAAAAAACCTGGTCTAAACCCTGACACCCTAAACAACTTCAGACCCATCTCCAACCTACCCTTTCTGTCAAAAGTTTTGGAACGCGCTGTAGCCACTCAACTCAAACATCATCTCTCTGCCAATAACTTGTATGAAACATTCCAATCCGGATTCCGCTCCAACCACAGTACTGAAACTGCTCTCCTCAAAATCACCAACGACCTTCTCCTCTCCTCTGACGCTGGCAACCTCAACATTCTCGTCCTCCTCGACCTCAGCGCTGCCTTTGACACCATCGATCACACTATCCTCCTCACCCGACTTGAATCCACCTTTAACGTCACCGGCACTGCCCTCTCTTGGATTAAATCATACCTCTCTGACAGATGCCAGTTCATCTCCATCAATAACTGCAAATCCCCCACTGCTCCCCTCCCCCAAGGTGTCCCCCAAGGTTCAGTTCTTGGCCCCCTCCTCTTCATCCTTTACCTGTCCCCGCTCGGTCACTTAATCCGCCGTCATGGTCTCCAATTCCACTGCTTCGCCGATGACATCCAGCTTTTCATCTCCACCAAGTCCGTCTCCACCGACACCCACTCTATCCTGACAAACTGCATCACTGAAATAAAATCCTGGCTTCAAATCAACTTCCTCAAGCTTAACTGTGATAAATCTGAAATAATCATCATTGGCCCAAAAACGCTCACAAAATCCACCCATAACTTTGCCCTCAACATCGACGGTATCCCAGTATCCACCTCCCCTCACATCCGGAATCTTGGCGTCATCTTTGACCAAACCCTTTCCTTCGACAAATACACTAAACAGATCACAAAGTCAGCCTTCTTTCACCTGAAAAACATTGCCCGTCTCCGCTCATCCCTCTCCTCCACGGCTGCAGAAACCCTCATCCACGCCTTCATCACCTCCCGTCTGGACTACTGCAATAGCCTCCTCTATGGTTCACCCTAAAAAATCACCAATAAACTCCAATACATTCAGAACTCCGCTGCCCGTCTACTCACTCATTCCCGGACCCGTGACCACATCACCCCCGTCCTTTACAAGCTTCACTGGCTCCCCATCCCCCAGAGAATCCAGTACAAAATCCTCCTCTTGACATACAAAGCCCTCCATAACCTGGCCCCATCCTACCTGGCTGACCTCCTCTCCAGACACACTCCCACCCGCAACCTCCGCTCTGCTGGTACCAACCTCCTGACCCCCTCCATCCGGACCAAATTCAGATCCTGGGGGGACAGGGCCTTCTCCATCGCTGCTCCCACCCTCTGGAACTCACTACCTCACACCATCAGAGACTCCTCCTCACTCACCACATTCAAAACATCACTAAAGACCCACCTGTTCAACGCTGCATTCAACATTCAACCCACAGCATTTAACCCCTGACTATCTCTTCTCCTTCTCCCTCCTTTTGCTTTAAATATTTCCCTATTGATTCTTGTCTTGTCTTTTTGATTCTTGTCTTATATATATGCCGTATATCGCTGCTGTTTGTTTTCTTGATTCTTGTCTTTTTGCAATTGTTGTTTTCATGTATTGTTATGCATTATGTTTTCCACTCTGTCAAAGCGCCTTTGGGCTTCTGGAAAAGCGCTATACAAAATAAATGAATTATTATTATTATTATTATAATGTTAAGCCCATCCATGGCTAAAGAGAGGTACTAAAACCACAAGAGCAAAGCATGGCACGCCATCGCAAATCCCCACACTTCACACCCACAGAAAAGTTGAAAGATGGCAACACGTTTCACCAGGAATAAACCAATATCAAATTTTGAGGGTTTCTTTTCCATTTTGACCTGTGACGCCACATCCTGGGGCATGAACCAGAAGGCAACGAAAAAGGTTGCATATTTCATGTGTCCCTTAATGCTGATTGCATATACAAGGTTACATTAAAAAAATGTTTAACATGTGCCTCTCATTACATTTTATTTCTACCCACTGAAACCTCGATTTTTTTTAATGCCGTGAACAAACTCGTGTTCGAAAACACAAAATATAATTTTAGCCAAGTTTGGTCACAATCCCATCAGCAGTTTCAGAGAAGAAGTTGAAAGTGTTCGAAGTTGAAAGTGTTTGAAAGCTTAGAAATTATACAAGTTAAAAGATTACAAAAACAAACAAACAATGGTGAACATCAAGTGATTTGTTGACATGCGATGTCGTATGAAAAAGTCACGTACCAGACATGAGTCTTGATCCATCATCCTGTGAGCGGAGGCTGCTGACGTCACTGAACCCGATTCCAGAGAAACCAGAAACTTCGTCCCGGTGCACATTTTGGGATCCGAAAATCTTTGCACAGAAACTGGAAAGTTCCCGAATAACATTCTCCAAGTTGATGAAAATACTTCCCAAAAGAGAAGAACCTGCAATCTGGACATCTTGTGGCTTTGAAAATGAATTCATAAATTTACAGAAGTCAGCATACATTGCAAATTGTAATTTCTCTTTGGCGAGAGAAAGGAGCTCGGTCCGCAATGCATCAGACTCAGTACAAGCTCGAATAACCTTCTGATCCTCAATTCCAAGCTTATCAATCACTGCTTGGGCTGTTTCTGCTCTCAGGCCTTGGGACTTGAGCCATTCCAAGAAGCTCTCCATATCACCGATGACCTGCCAAGGATACAATGCTTATGTTAATCACAGAAAAGTAATTCATGTTATTTTCTTTACTCTGTTTGGAATTTGAGAGTTATTATCTTATCCTATTTGATCCGTATCCAGCGAAACGGCAAACGTATCCAGCTTGATTTCTACATGAAGACTGACAGTATATGTAAGAGACTGCCACACTCACCTTTGAGCTGTGAAGCATAGTCACAAATAAATGATGCACCAGTATGTTATCCTGATGAGCCCATAATAAGGGTGTAAGCTGCATCGGCCACTCTAATTCCATGTATTTGTGTCAAAAATCTCTGTATTCAAAGACCTGAGTAGCACATGGAAGCTATCCTGGTGTTGGCTTAGCGGTTAGGGTACCGGCTTGGGATCTTTGGATCCTGGCTTTGAATCCCGGTCGATTGCTGAATTAATGCCAAGTGGGTTGTAGGCCACGGGGCATGCAGTATATATGCACTTCAATTTAAATTTTCGTGCAACAACGATGGGGGCAACTTAAAACTTTAATGGGTTTGTAGAAATGTGTCACTGATTGAGAATATCCATGTCGCCAAGCACAAGGGGTGCTCAGAAATTTATAACGAGCAGTTGATGAAAATGCATATTAACAAATGGTACGTGAAGTGTACGATGTCTTTCTGGCTTTTTAATCAGATTGTTCAGTGAACATGTTATTATCTGTTGGGCTTCATCAATTAATAACGTGCATTTATAATAATAATAATAATACTAAGAGTATTAATGATAAGAATATATTATTGTTATTATTATTATCATTATTATTATTAACATGTATGCGCTTAATCTCGTTTGAGCCATAAGCACCCACACAAACTGAAACACAAACCACAAACTAAACCACACACAACACCAACACCAAGAGAAAAAGAGGCAGGGAACAAAGAGGCAGGGAACAACACAAACACCGAGAGAAAACGAGGCAGGGAAATTGGGAAAAGTCCTGACTGGAACAGATGTTTTAGATTTAATGAAAACCCATTAACAAATGATGCTCCAAATGTATGATGCGATATTAATTTTCTCTGGCCAAATGAAAAAGTTTATGTTGGTAAAATATTACCATAGTTACAAGCTCTCAATATTATACCCTCATTTTTTTTTATTGAAATGCAGAGGCGGGGGGGGGGGGGGGGGGATGGGGGGGGGAGAAGTATTACATACTTTGAGTGGATGTTAAGAAAGAAATTGTAAATTAAATGTACACTGTTGTAATGTTGCAGAACTGTAAGTTTCACATACTAATCTTTATCCATTTCAAATGATCACTTCACAAGTGTTAAGACCCAGGACATGAGACACCCCAGTGAGAGCATGATCTTCCAGTACATGTAAACACAAATATGACAAACATATACTGCATAATATTTTGTTGTGTTCACACAGACCAAAAATGTTAGTATAATGCAAAGTATTTAAATCTGTATAATCATCTTTCTTGTTTTATTTTATGGGTATTGTACATCAGGATCACTGTATACACAAAAATGTGAGTCAAATAATCAACACTGACAAGTTATCTCGAGTCACATTGCTATTTGCAATTTTCATGTTATTTATATCTCATGCAATACTATTGTAACGAATGTGGAAACGTTACAATGTGAACGTTACAAAAGTACGGTAACACCCTGTTAATGTAAATAATGGTCACAGTCGGCGTCCTAATTAATTCCATGAAACTTACACGCAGGTCACGATATATCTTTTAAATAGTGTATTTCCTTATTCCATGTAGGCTAAATATGTGTTTCCCACTAGATTGACTTTGCATTGTATCAAACAAAATAAGCGTAGGCCCTTCCAATTTCCCCAAAACCTCCCTTCCAATTGCCTTCCGCATTTTGGCCGGTTTTCTTCAAACCACCATTGGCCACGAGGTAGGGTTGGGGAAGAAAGGCGTGTCTCCACCTCGTCATAAGAGGGAAGGAGTGAACCAGCCCTAACAGCCAATCAACACCGCAGTGAGTGACCCGGTAGGCGTGCCCTCGGAGTCGGCGGCTTGATTTCGCTCGAGGTGATAAAAGCGACTGTAAGGGACTGCTTTAGGGGAGGCCTTGAGAGATGACCCTGGGAGAGGAGCAAAGAGGCTGCACCAAAAGGATCGGTGAGATGCGAAACGCTCCAAGCCAAAGAGGAGAGGTACTCGGCAAGGAAACCAGCTTTGGAGAGACGCGCTGAAAGGAGGGAGACGGCCCCACCCCAAGAAAAGGAGCAGGTGTGCCGAACCAGCGCGTGACGTCTACCGCAGTGGAGACACGACGGAGGGTTCCCCGCCAAAACCGCGAGGAATTGCGAACTGCGGCCTCCCGACCTTGCCTCCCTCTCAAGCAATCCATCTCAAGCCTTACCTGCCCGCATTATCCCCTGTGTAAGTGTGAACGTCCTGTCCTGCTCGTTGTCTTGGGGCTAAGTAAAAATGAATAGTGTAAGTTAACGATTCGCTGTGTTACTGCTTCTTCCATCCATTGCTTGTGTGTGTATAATAAAATCTGTTCTTCCTCCGTATTCTTCTTCTTCTTCTTTTTCATTCTCTTTCGGTCGCTTTAGAGATTTCCCGATTGAATATCTGTGGGGCGATCTGGTCAACGTCGGGTGGAATCGGGTTTTAATCGGGGAGTAACTGTTCGGACGCGGTTAAATACACCACCGCTCGGTCAATATAACATCTAAAAGCCGCGTCTGTAACACTATGTTTAATATTATTTAGTTATTAAGTACATGCACAGCACTCATGTTAATCTCTATATAATTCCAGCAATCTCTGTGTGTGTGTGTGTGTGTGTATGTGTGTGTGTGTGTGTGTGTCTGTCTGTCTGTCTGTCTGTCTGTATGCGACCGCTGTTTCTCGACAACTACCGGTCCGATATACTTGAAACTTGCCAGGTATATTGCTGGGGACCCGAGGATGTGCCTTTTCAAGGTTTGAAATTAATCGGACAAGTGGTTCCCAAGGTATGGTCACCGTACTCGCAAGCCATTCGCTTTGGCTTTGCGAATGAACCAAACCATTTCATGTAAATAGAGGGGGGGGGGGTTCTGTGGTCGTTACTGCCACGTGGTTTCAAAGTTTTTTTTTGTTGTTGTTGTTTGCACGCATGTTTTTTTGCACGCACGTACGGGCAAGCACGTACGTGCGGGCACGCCCTAGTTATTATAATCTGTACAATATTGTTCATCATAATTACATCATTGTACAGTTGACATATCCTTCACAGTGAACACTGATGTATTTAATATGATGTGAAAATTAGTTAATTTAAAGCTGCAGTGCAAGAACAAAAATGACCTTTTTTTTTTTTTTTTACAACAAAATCAAGATGAACTGGGACTTCACCAATTTCTTATTAAAGATGATATTATGATCTTATTTTGCATGAGTTTTAGATTATTTCATTTAACGAGGAATGACAATAATTAGATTGAAATAGAATATTAGTGAATACCTGGAAAATGATGATGACACCAGATGCAATAGCAACATTTAACAAATGAAAAGTTAAAAATTATCAAAATTCACTCTACTTATATATTTTCACTCAGTTCAATTTCTATGGTCACTTGCATTGCTCATGTTAATATGATTCTTCAAATTATACCTTTTATTTAATGCTGTAATTTTAGGCCTGACTAAACCTGTTACCCAGGCTAAACCTGTTAGCGGTGCACGCGGCACACCGCTCGGCCAAGCTGCCAGCATCCCGAAGTGATTTTAGTGATAAAGTGACAGTGAAACACAAAGCAGCACAATTCGACATGACTAGTTGAGGAGAGCATGCCATGCGATTAAATTCGCCCTTGCTGGGCGACACATTAAGTTGAAACAGCTCTACCTGTGATTAGTTTTGCTCACAGTGATGCACTCCAATAATGTACCGTGCTCCATATGCTCCACACAAGGACATTCTAGCCGACGGAGGCCAGAGGGCCAAGCCACTTCATACAGGATATAAATTGCAATTGCCTTGAAGGCTGTTGTGCTGTTTAGGCCTTGACGTCTTCTGTGCTTGAACGATCTCTCTCGTACTGTGCAATAACCAAACTGCTGGAAACCGAAGTTATGGGTGGTCGTAAAGCAATATTGGGGCGGACATTGAGGCAACGACGAGGGGATGTAATGGATCGTGGGTAATGTAATCAAATCACAGTAAAATTGTACTAGTACAGCAAGTTGAACATGATACAAAGTCACTAACTTAGTCTTCCACCAAATCATCATCATCATTCACATGTCCAATCTAACGTTACATAAGTTCATTTTAAAGTCATTCTCAATGCATGGTGCATGAGTTTACACATACCTTGTCCTTGAGAAGTAGATTTCTTTGCAAATGACTTCTCTTTTCTTCTGATTTTACTGATGTCACAGAAGCGCTTGTCGCAATTGTAGTGGTAGCCAATGTTACTCGACGGCGAGGGCTGAGCCGCAATGCATGTAGCAGTATCGTGAAAATCAATACCAAGCTTTGTTGCAATCTCGGTAACTATATCACTCTGTTTGCAGTCGTAATTCACCCATTTGCGAGCAAAATCGACAAATTGTTTCCACGATTCATTATTGAACACGATGAAGTTACTTTTTGTTGTAGAATCTATGTGCTTAATGCAAAACTTTGAAGAAAATGTACGATCCGCCGCAGGACTGCATTCCGTGGGCACCGCCATCTTTGGTTCGCAGTGCAATGGCACACGGCGACCGTGATTGGATTATTCTGGGAAACTACGTCATCAATTTCACTGAGTGCCAAATACGGTAACGCTGCTTGGCCTATTTCATTACGTGAATCGACTGGTCAGCAAAATTGAATGACATTATTTACCGAAATTATTCGATTTTTACGCTTTTAGGAGCAATTTTGAGGATTGGGGACACACATTTTCTGAATGCTTATAATATTTTTGGAATTAATGATCAAGAATAAAGTTGCCCCCAGTAATGTTGCATGAAACAGAGAGTTAGATATGGACGTATTGTGGTCTATTGACTCAGCCTGTCATCCTTCCGAGGTCGGCAAATCGAGTACCAGTTCACTGGTAATTTCCTGTGTGCCGCAAAAAGTGACCAACATGGTTGGGGCAGGAAGGGCATCCAGCCATAAAACATTGCTTCAAAAAGGAAACCACAGTGCCTGAAAAAGGCCAACCCCTGCTCTGCGGGGAAAAATGGCCTCTAAAGGTGGTCTCATACGGCATCAGCATCATGTCGCGTTCAGGGTCAGAGTTGATCCTCTTGTTTAACACACACGTACATCTAAAACCTGTTTTTATTTTCCTCACTGCAATTGTCTCACACACATCCACCAAGGAGTCTCCACTTTGCTGGAATTTAAACTTTTCAGGTTCAACACACATAATCCTGTTATCTCATAAACTTGCAGTTATATGTAGCTGCCTGCAGCAGTGAATTAAATAAAATATAATAATAATTATAACAACTTTATATGTTTCCTTATTTAAGACATTTAACCCTTAAATACATAGGGTTAAACAGAGGTTACTTACGTCAGTGGGATACCTGGGTTTGCTTCTGAGAACCAATCAGATCAATCCGAGGTGGGATGAGTGAGAGGCCGACTCAGAGTACCATTCAAAGTTGCTTTCAGTTTATTCCTGGTCTTTGATGTTGTGCCAATCACAAGTGAAAACCCTGACTCACACAGGTATGTGGTGGTGAAAGGTAACAGGAACTTGATTGCCCGCTCTGACTGAATCCCCTTTCACTGTAAATCGAAACTTAATATATCCGGGGTCGTATTTTCTGACAATGCGTTTCACCTCCTTTTAGCAACTCCTGAAGTTTCGCCACAATCATCGGGTTTTTTTTTTCAGTTAACGGTCCATGTTTGTTAAAATAATATACAGCAAAAGCAAAATACAGCAGCTTGCCTTTTCATGTGAACACGAGATGCCCGAGACGTTCTCCATCCCGGAAAAAAACTTCAATCAACCAAATACGGTTAATGGCGAAACTGCAAATACAGAATCCACGAATGTTACAGATGGAAACCCTCACGTCATTTCCTAATTCACTTTTAACCTCAATCTCTCTATATTTTCATTTTAAACAGGATCATACCAATCACAAGTTAATCCAATAACATTAATATAACTTCTTTTTCGAGAGGTAAATTTTACGAACACTCGTGAGGTAAACTAATCACCTGCCTTCTCAGGTGGGTACGATATCCGCGGACCACGAGGTTGGACCTTCCGGCCCAATGATGGTCGCGAACCCCGGTTGAGAATCACTGGTCTAAAGGACTTTTTAGAGAAGATAGTCCAACTTTAGTTTTGGATGTAGCAGATGGGACCGACATTTTTTTCCGTACCAACGCGAAGTAGATCCCTCATCCATCCATCATCTACAACCTTTATAACACCTCCTCATTTAGAGGTCACATTGGATATACAAGTTAATAATAAAAACTTCCTGCCTGGTTTGTAGTTAAAAGGAAGCATGAGGTTTAACCAACGTTGTATGAAGTTTAGTCATGACGTCATATAAAACAATGCAGTGAATAAACAAAAGGAGTGAAAAACACCTCAATAAATGAACAATGAAATACCTCAACATACTTTTAATAAAAACTCGTTTAACCTATCTTCATTCCCGTAATCAACAAACAGAAAATTATTTTATCTTTCAATAAACGTTTTCCACATCTTTCTCAGTATTAATAATAATAAATGAGAATCTCCGAACAAACCTCTTCAGATGAGATACGATCTGATCACGTGAGCTTTCCTCACAGTTACAGCACGAGGTTCACTGGAAGATCACCCGGAAGTTGTTCATTGTTACTGTATATTTCCTGTTATGCTTTACTGTTACGTTTACGCACATCGTTCTTCTTCCTCTTTGTAAGAAGATTGTTTGTGATGTCCTCAATTGTATACCGCCATTACAGTGCGAAAATAAAAGTGAAGACAAAGAAGCAGGGACTGCTTCCAGGTTGGAATGAACCACGTGCGAGTGAGCGCTGCTCTGTCCGCAATGGCGGATTGACGCACGTGCATAATGGTCACGTGCCCAGGGCCCCCAAATTCAATGACGTCATGCAATCGATACAACCCGAGATCAGAACAGATGAGAAATAACGCGAGACCGATCCTGGTCCACAATGTTTCGAGATGAGACCGAGGGTGGGACTCACTTTACCCACACAACACATCACCTTGTGAATGGTGATAAACACAGCATAAAGGGAATGATCCATCTCGAGCAAAGAGGGCATCGTCACGTGATTAATCGATTTAAAAAAACGTTTTTCCCTGATGTTTAACTGGACGCTACTATTATAAAATTAACGGGTGAAGTTAGCATCTTAATATAATTCACCAAATGTCCGCCCATCTGTCTGTTCGAAGGTACCACATAAACGGCTGAACCGATCGCAACGATATTTTGGGTGGGTAATCCTCGGACCCCTGGGAGTAAAACAAGCTATATTGTTTTTCCAATTTTTTCACAATTTTCAAATTTTCCAGTTTTTCCAAACACGTTGGAATAATATTTACCAATATGAACAGTGATGTGGCTTTTGTTGAAATTCCGCAAATACTGTTTGTTCTACGTACCAGTAGAGTAGATCTACTCCTGACGAACTCTTCCAAAATCAACGTGTGGCTCCGAAGTAACATGGCAGCGTGTGCAATGCGACTGAGAAACAGGTGTAGCGGCCGCTTCCATGTCACAGATTCGGCGCGCACTCTTCACACATAAACGTGCGACTGAGAAAGACGTGTAGTGGCCACTTCCGTTTTGCAGAATTCAATCTTTTTTCAAAATGGGCACCATGTACTGTTTAGATTTTGACGATTTGTGTGTGATATGATTCAACGAATGTTAATATGAATCGTTTAAAATAGAAAAGCCTTCAATTTCTGATATTTTGCCTTTTCATTTGGGCCTCCCAATTGAAGCCCCGCCAGTAGGGCGGGTACTGTTGCCAGTTGGTAAAAAAGCAGGTAAAGTGGATTTCATGAATAACTCATTGAATGTATACAAATGCAAAAATAATCACATTAAAATTCTACAATTGCTATTGTTAATACATATCGATATTGTTTATCAAATGCACATTATAATATATTGTACATTAACAAAGGAAGGTTCATAAGTAAATGGAATAACCCGTGAATTCGGCAGAACCTTGCGCTTTTTAAATTCAGAACTCCTGTCCCGAGGATGATGATGCAACCAAACTACCCGGGTGAGCGGTGATGAAAAGTGAAACATTGCTCAACTCGAACAGCACTCCGTGGAGAGAACACCTGCACCAGCTGAACTCCCAGTGGATGTATTCTGTTGAACTCCCAGTAGGGGTGTTGAGAGGGTGGTGATGAGGCTTTAAGAGGATGGGGACGAGGCGTTGAGAGGGTGGGGACGAGGCATTGAGAGGGTGGGGACGAGGCATTGAGAGGGTGGGGACGAGGCATTGAGAGGGTGGGGACGAGGCATTGAGAGGGTGGGGACGAGGCGTTGAGAGGGTGGGGACGAGGCGTTGAGAGGGTGGGGACGAGGCGTTGAGAGGGTGGGGACGAGGCGTTGAGAGGGTGGGGACGAGGCATTGACAGGGTGTCGACGAGGGGTTGAGAGGGTGGGGACGAGGCGTTGAGAGGGTGGGGACGAGGCGTTGAGAGGGTGGGGACGACGTGTTGAGAGGGTGGGGAAGAGGCGTTGAGAGGGTGGGGACGAGGCGTTGAGAGGGTGGGGACGAGGCGTTGAGAGGGTGGGGACGAGGCGTTGAGAGGGTGGGGACGAGGCGTTGAGAGGGTGGGGACGAGGCATTGAGAGGGTGGGGACGAGGCATTGAGAGGGTGGGGACGAGGCGTTGAGAGGGTGGGGACGAGGCGTTGAGAGGGTGGGGACGAGGCGTTGAGAGGGTGGGGACGAGGCGTTGAGAGGGTGGGGACGAGGCGTTGAGAGGGTGGGGACGAGGCGTTGAGAGGGTGGGAACGAGGCGTTGAGAGGGTGGGGACGAGGCGTTGAAAGGGTGGGGACGAGGCGTTGAGAGGGTGGGGACGAGGCATTGAGAGGGTGGGGACGAGGAGTTGAGAATGTGGGGACGAGGCGTTGAGAGGATGGGGACGAGGCGTTGAGAGGGTGGGGACGAGGCGTTGAGAGGGTGGGGACGAGGTGTTGAGAAGGTGGGGATGAGGTGGTGCGAGGGTGGGGACGAGGTGGTGAGGGTGGGGACGAGGTGGTGAGAGGGTGGGGACGAGGTGGTGAGAGGGTGGGGACGAGGTGGTGAGAGGGTGGGGACGAGGTGGTGAGAGGGTGGGGACGAGGTGGTGAGAGGGTGGGGACGAGGTGGTGAGAGGGTGGGGACGAGGTGTTGAGAGGGTGGGGACGAGGTGTTGAGAGGGTGGGGACGAGGTGTTGAGAGGGTGGGGACGACGTGTTGAGAGGGTGGGGACGAGGTGTTGAGAGGGTGGGGACGAGGTGTTGAGAGGGTGGGGCCGAGGTGTTGAGAGGGTGGGGCCGAGGTGTTGAGAGGGTGGGGACGAGGTGTTGAGAGGGTGGGGACGAGGTGTTGAGAGGGTGGGGACGAGGTGTTGAGAGGGTGGGGACGAAGTGTTGAGAGTGTCGGGACGATGTGTTGAGAGGGTCGGGACGAGGTTTTGTGACGGTGTGGACGTGGTGCTGAGAGGGTGGGGACGAGGGGATGAGAGGGTGGGGACGAGGTGCTGAGAGGGTGGGGACGAGGTGCTGAGAGGCTCGGGGTGAGGTGTTGAGAGGGCCGCACTTTGACGAGGCTCGGTTTTTCATGTCAAATTCCTTGGTAGATGAAGGAGAGCTGCGGGGTAATCCATGGTGTGGATCCGTCCATGGAAATTGATGAAATGAAGTGAAACTTAGCGGATAGCTGAGTTATCGACCCTCAAAGATCCTGTAGCTAGCTGTCTCAGCACAATCACGAGCAACGACCTCAACACGGGTGTCTTGCGTTGAACTTTATTCTACTCACAATAAAACGCTCGCACACCGTAAGGAAAAAACTATTAGTATTATGGTGAAAACAAAATACCAATAGTAAGAACAATGTCACATTACCTGATACACACCTCGACAGTTGAACTTTCCAATTGACAGACAAAGAGTATGACACATGAACTGAAAACCACGTGGTTTGGACCCAGAAACACGAGGTTGAGGAGAGAACAGCAACTAAATAATCAAAAAGCTTGATATTAAAAACCCTTGAAACCACATAAAACTTTGTTCCATGGATGCCCGTCATATTTATACACTGAATTATCATGAAGGAAGACCTTGTTACCTCTTTATTCTGGACTCCAAAGACGACTTTCGTTGCTTAGATTCGGCGGCTTCTCTTACGTTCAAAGACGTTTGGCGAATGAATAAAAGCCGTTAGACCTACTTTCGAACATGGTCTAAAAATTCTAAATAATCACACATGTACATTACAATGTATTCCAATGCATGACTCTGGGCTTGACATACACATATTGTGGTAACAGAATGTTCAAACTAAAATATATCGATACAAATCAGCGGTAATATACAGCACTATTTCCTGATTCCGTATGTACACAAACTCGTGAGTTGTGATGCGGTCCTCGCCAAGAACAATGGACTGCATTACCGGAAGTGCGTCAGAAATTAATCAAGATAACGGTTGATTAAATTTCACATTACCAGTTGCAGTTCAAATAAAATTAAATATATCATATGATGAAGTTATATTTAACAACCAGTAACAGCAAACATAATTATTCGATGTTATTTACACCGATCCCTCTGAACCCTCGTGTGGTGAGGCGCCCGCGCCACGTCAGTATCATTAAAACTTTGATTGAGGGATCTTCAAACATTGAAGCATTTCTTATGACTGTCTCCATCCACCCTAATCCTGGTGTTGGTTTAACGCTTTTGGTGGGGATCTTGGGATCCTCGGGTCCTGAGTTTGAATCCCGATCAGCTGTTGAATGAACAGCAGGTGGGTTGACTCACCTGTCATCCTTCCGAGGTCGGCAAAATGAGTACCAACTCACTGTGTCCTCTCTCAAGGAACTTAGTGGCAGGATTTGTACTCCGGCTGCTGTAAAATATCACATTATGTAACACACACAGTGATGTGTGTCGGGATGGTGCTGAAGTCACTTTGATGGTGTTGGCTAACTCACCAACATATAGTATAAACCAGGGTCTCAATGTAATCTCTTCGTTTTCATTGTGACCGACAGCTTGGAGACTTCGAGTACTTCAAAAAAAATTGAATACTTAAATAATTTGCGAAGTGGTATCTGCACCCAGGTCATACTTTCCTCTTCAACTAAAGTATCAAACAATCCCGCATATGCGCTGTTACACTTTCAATCTTGTTTTGTTTGTTTTTGTTTACATAGACGAGGCTCGTGAAAAACAAAAAGTTTATTGCCGAGTGATCGCCAAGTGGTTCAAGCACACAAGCAAGAACTTCAACAAAACCGTTGGTAAGGAACGTGTAAAGTATCTCGACAGACTTCGATCGATTGTTGCACATTTATTGACTCTGCAGATACAGGCCCGATTCACCCAAGCGCCATCCGAACTGGGCCGCAACTTACGGAAACGGAAATAAACCCGCGGTCACGGTGTTGGGATGAAACGGGGGATGTTTGCACTTTCATACATGACATCCTCCCCTTTAAGTCCAAAATTACCAAGAGCAATACGTGCTAGAATTCCAAAATTGACATTCCAAAAGCAACATTTCCAAAAACATGTGAAAATATGTGTGCAAACGAAAGCAAGTGGACACAGGGATAATTCTGCCCCATGTGTGTGTCAACGTGAAAGTAGAACATGTGTCAACGTGAAAATAGAGCATGTGTCAACGTGAAAATAGAACATGTGTCAACGTGAAAATAGAACATGTGTCAACGTGAAAATAGAACATGTGTCAACGTGAAAATAGAACATGCGTCAACGTGAAAATAGAGCATGTGTCAACGTGAAAATAGAGCATGTGTCAACGTGAAAATAGAACATGTGTCAACGTGAAAATAGAGCATGTGTCAACGTGAAAATAGAGCATGTGTCAACGTGAAAATAGAACATGTGTCAATGTGAAAATATAACATGTGTCAACGTGAAAATAGAACATGTGTCAACGTGAAAATAGAACATGTGTCAACGTGAAAATAGAACATGTGTCAACGTGAAAATAGAACATGTGTCAACGTGAAAATAGAACATGTGTCAACGTGAAAATAGAACATGTGTCAACGTGAAAATAGAGCATGTGTCAACGTGAAAATAGAACATGTGTCAACGTGAAAATAGAACATGTGTCAACGTGAAAATAGAACACGTGTCAACGTGAAAATAGAGCATGTGTCAACGTGAAAATAGAGCATGTATCAACGTGAAAATAGAACATGTGTCAATGTGAAAATAGAACATGTGTCAACGTGAAAATAGAACATGGGTCAACGTCAAAATAGAGCATGTGTCAACGTGAAAATAAAGCATTTGTCAACGTGAAAATAGAGCATGTCAATGTGAAAATATAACATGTGTCAACGTGAAAATAGAGCATGTGTCAAAGTGAAAATAGAACATGTGTGATGTGAAAATAGAGAATGTGTCAATGTGAAAATAGAACATGTCAACGTGAAAATAGAACACGTGTCAACGTGAAAATAGAACATGTGAACGTGAAAATAGAACATGTGTCAATGTGAAAATAGAACATGTGTCAACGTGGAAATAGAACATGTGCCAACGTGAAAATAGAACATGTGTCAACGTGGAAATAGAACGTGTCAACATGAAAATAGAACATGTGTCAACGTGAAAATAGTGCATGTGTCAACGTGAAAATAGAGCATGTGTCAACGTGAAAATAGAACATGTGTCAACGTGAAAATAGAACATGTGTCAACGTGAAAATAGAACATGTGTCAACGTGAAAATAGAGCATGTGTCAACGTGAAAATAGAACATGTGTCAACGTGGAAATAGAACATGTGCCAACGTGAAAATAGAGCATGTGTCAATGTGAAAATAGAACATGTGTCAACGTGAAAATAGTGCATGTGTCAACGTGAAAATAGAACATGTGTCAACGTGAAAATAGAACATGTGTCAATGTGAAAATAGAACATGTGTCAACGTGAAAATAGAACATGTGTCAACGTGAAAATAGAACGTGTCAAGGTGAAAAAACATCTTCAAAGATTCAAACGGTTGGGTGCTTTTCTCTCGCACATTGAACATCGCGGTGAACCAATGGATACAGAGTCCGAGGTGATTCCTTGGGTCTCCATGAAGTGTGTAGCGTTCGCAGAGTTTTTCGGGACATCCAAGCCGGCTGGAGCGGCCACGAAGATCTCTGGCAATGGCGGGTCGAACTGTTGTTCTGACTGTGACGATGGTGCAGGCCCTATCGACTGACGGTGACGGTAGGTTATGTGGTCCTGATGTCGACGAATTTCACGGCCGTCCTGCAGGTGAATCACGCAGGACAGTGGACCTGGCTTCTCGATGATGTCCCCTGGTAGCCACGTCGCACCTGCACCAAAATTTCGGGCAAACACTGGATCTCTGATGTTGATACAGCGACTGTTGGACGACTTATCGTGGACCAACTTTTGATTAAGCTGGCTCGGATAAACATTTGATGATATGTCTGGTTTGAGATTGTCGAGTGTCGATCTCAGGTGTCGTTTCATCAATAACTCAGACGGAGCTGCACCTGTTGTTGATTGTGGCGTAATGTGGTATTTGAACAGGAGACGAGACAGCTTTGTTTCCAGGTTTCCCTCCTGACGTTTCTGCAATCCGAATTTGATGATTCCCACAGATCGTTTGGCCAAGCCATTTGAAACCTGGTGATATGGGCTGACAAACTTATGTTTGATGCCGTTCCGACGTGTGAACTCGGCAAACTCGGAACTGGAAAAACACGAACCGTTATCACTCACGATCATCCTGGGCAGACCATGAGTGGCGAAACAGCGTCTGAGTTTTTCGATGACAATGGCTGACATAGTACCACGCGTCACATAGGCATCAATCCATTTTGTGTGCACGTCCGTGATGATTTTAATCATGCTGCCATTGATAGACCCAGCATAATCGAGATGTAGGCGATGCCACGGTTCGCTGGGCCATTCCCAGGGAGGCAGTGGCGCTTTTGCAGGTGTGTTCCGGGTGCTCTGGCAGGGGTAATAATGTCGAACATGATGTTCGATATCAGCATCAAGATTCGGCCACCACACATAGTTTCTAGCGAGAGACTTCATCTTCACAATCCTGGGGTGACAGTCATGGATTTCATCCATGACCATAGAACGCAGATTTTCCGGGATCACGACACGACATCCCCAGAGTAGGCAGCCATTTTCCACGCTGAGTTCGTTTTTACGTGCTTTTAAAGCCGCAAAAGCTGGGTCCCCCTCAGGTCACAAATGCCATCCAAGCTGCACAGCCTGGACAGTTCTGGACAGAACGGGGTCTCGTCGAGTATGGGTGCAGATCTGGCCGGCGTCGACAGCACAATCTTTCAGATGATCCATCAGTGCGATAATGGATCCTGGTGTAGGCGAATCATCAACGGATTCTGGAAGGGGTAAACAACTCATGGCATCTGCATTTGTGATAGACGAACCAGGCTTATAACATATGGTGTAGTCATAAGCAGCAAGAAACAGGGACAATCGGATGATCCTGGGTGGTAGTGTGTCAGACGTCGCCTGAGTTGGACCAAACAGACTGATCAGCGGCTTGTGATCAGTGTGAATTGTGAAATGATGCCCTTAGAAGGTACTGGCGAAATTTGCTGATGCCGAAAACGATTCCCAATCCTTCCTTGTCAAGTTGGGAATAGTTCTTCTCTGCTGTGGACAACGTTCTGGAAGCAAATGCAACAGGTCTTTCCATGACATCAGGCATCACATGTGATAATACACTCCCCACTCCATACCGACAGGCATCGCATGTCAGCACAAGATCCTTCTCTGGATCAAAATAAACGAGAACATTGGATGATTTGAGCAGATCCTTGGAGGTCTGGATTGCTGATTGTTCAGTGGACCCCCAGCTCCAGGAGACTCCTTTCCTCAAAAGACGATAAAGGGGGCCCAAATCGCCGGTCACCTCCGGGATGTAGCGACCATAGAACTGAACCAAACCGAGGTATGACTTCAATTTGGTTACATCTCATGGAGCAGGAGCATCCTTGATAGCTTGGACTTTCTTATCTGTCGGTTGTAGACCCTTGGCATAAATTGTATGACCCAGGTACGTGACTGATGGCAACATAAACTTGCATGTGTCTCGATGCAAACGTAGGCCGGAGTCCGAAATCTTCTTCATAACTCTATCCAGGTTTTGTAGATGTTCAGCATCCGTACGACCAGTAACCAGAATATCATCCTGGTGACAAACGACGTTGCGTTCGGCGGCAAACAAACTGTCTATGACACGTTGATAAATGCCAGGTGCAGATTTCACTCCAAAACTGAGTCGGTGGTACATGTACAACCCACGATGCATGTTGATGGTAAGATTCTGTTTCGAATTCTCGTCCAAGCGGAGCTGTAGATAGGTGGATTTGAGATTGAGTTTAGTAAAATTCTTGCCTCCCATGAGACGAGCATAGAGGTCTTCGATCCGCGGGATTGGATATTTATCCAATGAAGAACACTTGTTCACGGTCATTTTATAATCTCCACATATGCGGATGGACTGGTCCGATTTTATGACCGGAACGACTGGCGCCGCCCATTCGGCATACTGAATTTGGTCGATGATCCCCAGATTTTCAAGATGATCCAGTTCCTTGTCAATCCGCAGGGCGAATGGGACTGGGCGAGCTCTGAAAAATATAGGATTGGCATCCCGGTCAACACTGAGTTGAGCCGTATGTCCTTTCCAAGTTCCAAGCTCATCCTTCAAGACATCCAGGTCCGTATCCAGGACATTTTCGAGTGTGTATGCTGCGGTAGCAGAAATGTTGGCTGCCCGGAGTTGATGAATGCTTTTCCACTTCAGTTGAAATATGTTGAAGAAGTTCCTGCCTAGTAAGGAAGGGCCCTTTCCAGGAATGATGATCAGGGGTAGGTGACGTCACATGTACTGCAGGGAACAATCTTCTCACCTGTATAGGTGGAGAGTCCATAGGTTGTAGGTTTCAGGTGGGATTGGTCAGCATCACTCCACAGGTTTGTGAAAACAGCATGGCTGATGAGCGAGACAGCTGCACCAGTGTCGACCTCCATTTGCAATGGTCGATTATTATTGACGAGAACAGTGGCAAGAAAAGGGTCCAGCTTATGGCGAGAATCAATATGAAACAGGTGATACGATTCTGAGTTGTCGGAAACAGAGCTCACCTGGTCAAGCTCAGGTTCCTCCGAACCGAAAAACTGATGAATCTTCTTGTCAGCAGCTTTCTCTTTTCCCGATTTGCGAGTGATGCAAGCTGGAGCAATATGACCAGTTTTCGAACAAAAATGGCAGGTCGCATCTTTGAACCAACACGTCTTCGGAGGGCACTTTCCGTTGCACCGAAAACATTTGTTGTGGGTTTGAGACTACACTGGCTTCTGATGAGGAGACTTGTTCCAACGTTTTAGCTGATAATGATCCAACCGATTCACAGCAGGGCTGGTACCAGAAGAGCAAGTGGCACCGATGCTTGCAGCATTGCGTTCAGCACTTTCCATGGAAATGGCGGGGTCTCTGGCATTTTGGAAAGTCAGTCTTCTCTCAGCAAGCAGGCGTCTACGAGTGCGGTCATCGGACATGCCAACCACCAGCAAATCACGGAGCATGTTGTCAATCGTGTCCCCAAGCTCACACAGTCGTGACAGTTTTTCAGGTGTGCAATGAAGTCTGCGATCGACTGACCTTGTCGCTGTCTGCACATGTAAAAATTAAACCGACACAGGATGACTGAAGGAGATGGATTTCAATCTTCCTTCAAAGCGGCCTTGAGCTCTGCATACATGAGCTCCTGGATTGTCCAAGGACGAATCAGGTTTTAACGAGTGTGAACGTCTCTCCCCCGCAAATGGACAGGAAGACGGCCTTCATCCGGGCTTCCGTCATGATGCCGTTCGCCTCAAAGTAGAAAGACAACCGCTCAGAATACGTGTCAAAATCTCCCTCATGAGGTTCGAATTCATCGATATGGCCGAAATAAGTCATAGTCTAGACTCTAGATGTTTATCCTCGTCGCCATGTAATGTTTCTCGACATACTACAATCAATAATTGCACTTTTATTGACTCTGCAGATACAGGCCCAATTCACCCCAGCGCCGTCCGAGCTGAGCCGTAACTTCGGGAAACAGAAATAAACCCGCGGTCTCGGGGTTGGGATAAAACGGGGAATATTTTCACCTTCCTACATGACAATCAGGTTTAAAATTTGTTTGAAATCATCGGAATAAGGAGAGAACAGCACTCGGTAGAACATACCTCTGCTACGTGAAGTGTTTACGTTTTGGATCCCACTGATGGGCAGCATCTGGATTCGGACCTGAACTAAAACCGAATCTGCTTGTTGTTGTCAACCAAACAACTCATCCACCCAATTTTATGATACGCTGTCCCCAACCTTTTGAAATATGTCATAAATATTATTTAGCGCTATCTCAATGGTGAAGTCACTTAAATTAAAAGAAAAAATATCGTATCCGGATCTTCACGAAAATCAAATAATTTATTCTTTGTCAAAAACCCAACATGTCCACCAAATACGGCCGAATCCGTCCACAATGTTTTGAGATATCCTGCTGGACAAAAACATGGATATCCTGCTGATAGGCCAGATCTACATATGGATCTTAACCAAAAGCTAATCAGCTTGTTTTTATCATCAATCCAACTCGACCACCAAGTTTGTACGAATCTGTCCATCGCTTCTGTAAATATCATGCTATATATTGTAGCATCAAAGTCTCAACTTACATCAAGCATGTTGCGATGGGAGGTTAAAATCCCACGATGTACCCAAACGTTTTAATTTCTGTGGAGACATCCCAAATGATGGCGATATTATGCTCGCACGCACAAGCTGAGGTGAACAACCACGAGGACCTTATTTCTTTTAATAAACCAAAGAAACGGGTTTATTCCCGAGCAAAAAACAACCAGGGAAAGTGAATTTAATAATAACAACACACAACGAGGTAAACAATGGTAAAATAAATCCTATAAAATATATGGCGCCTCTCCAGTCACAAGCACAGATGAAGTGAGGGACCAAACTGGGCGACTTATCTCTGGTGGCAGCAGGGGAAGGCGGAAGTTGGGCATGGAATAAGCGATGGGCAGCAAGATGATGTGACAGCAAGCACACAAAAAGGTGAGGAGGAGACAAGCAGGATGATCAACAGGCATGTGGGAGGGAGGGAAGATGAGAACAGCGCCAGAGCAATTGCTCAATTCTCTTCAGTTCTCACCAATCCTCCTCAATCCTCATCATTCCTTCACAGTTCTCTCACAACAAACAAACTCTCCTCAAATCTGTTGCAGTTTCCTCACACAGCCGAGCACAAATCCTCGAGGCTGCACCTTTTTGACAGCTCTTCCCTTGTCGTCCTTGACAACCCAACGTCCCTCCAGGCAATAGGCTGCACCCCCTTCCAGGGGACGATCATAGCTCCACTCCCCCCTCTCATTGCCTGGCAAAATCCCATAACTCTGCTTTGTTCTTCTGGGTTGGTGCAAACCCTGGTCTACAGAGATGTCACCCGGCATGCCCGGTGGATGTTTACATGAGGTTTTACACATGTTTAATTAACTCTAATCCCTCTCTATGTGATCACACACATGACCCTCCATATCATGCACATTCAAACACAATCCTTAAGCTAACAGGTCCCTACTTCCTTACATCGAGATTTGCTTCCGACTCGCACACAGTCCATCATATTGTTGCGGATATGGGATTTACATCCATCCATATCCGCTTGTAAATATTCCCCTATTTCCTCATCCTTCCCAACTATCCCCAATCCCCCATTCCCTAGTCCCATTTTCTGTAAACAACACTCTGTAGACCCGACCTTCCCCTATTTCCCCCATTAAATGTCGCATCCAGGTCCACCGCATCTCACGTAGACAACTTTCGGACATATTGCTAGTTATTCTTAGTCTATGTCAGTTAAGGACTCGTTTCCATTAATTCTGACTCTTCGTTGCACCAGAATGTGATTGTATGGCACCATTAGTAAGTTTAGGACCTCCCAATACCTCCCCGCATCTCTTCCTCATGGAACAACAACTACAACAACAACAACAACAACAACAACAACAGCGGAGGCGGCGCGGGGAGTGTGCGCCCTCACTCCGGCTTGGTGAGCCGCCATTGAACATGTGCTCCGACGGGGTTACCACACAGGGGCTCGCTGTCAGCTCCTCGTCAAGGGCGGAGCCCGGTAACCCCCCGCACCCAATAGGAGCGGCGGACCGATTCCATCTGGGGCGGAGCCAACGAGCCGAGGGCGTGTCACTCCCTGCTGAGCATGCGCAGGAAGAGGGAGGTGACGTCAGATGCGCCTCAGCTTGGAGAGAAGGACGCCACCCCCGAGCGCTGCGATACCTCCCCGCATGTCTGGACTGGACCGAGCTGTATTCTGCCCCTGAGCCAAGGTGCACCTTGTGCTATCGACTGCCTGCCCTTCCTTGCCATCAATCCCCGTGTAAGTCAGTCTTGTCCCGTTTGTCTGTGGTCTGTCGGGGATAAGATAAGACTGTGTCTAGGTGCCCATCTTTCTGTGCTTTACCTCTTACCGTGTAATCTACCCGTTTCTGCATCACCAATATTATATCCTCCTCCGGAGGTCTTGAGAAATGTACCCCTTGTGTCGTTGCATTTATCCCAGCCGTTGTGTCCTTTCCCTCATTGATTTAGCATAGCGCGACTTAGTCAACGTTCGGGTGGAATCGGGTAAACTGTGCGAACACGGCGGCCATTCCGCTCGGCCCATCATAACATCTTAATAAGTCGTGTCCGTAACAATATTTTATACAGTTCTATCTCTTTGAAGGTAATCTCTTTCCCTTCCTCCCCTGCTCCCCACCCCAACCCCCCCCCCCCCCCATAAACATAACAATATTGTTTGTGGCCTTTTCTCTCAATGGTGAAGAATCACTTAAAATTATGGGATCTGGATCATCATCAAATCAATTCGTCCTCGTCAAACACTCAACCTGTCCACCAAGTTTCATCTGAATCTGTCCAAAATTTTTCAGATATCCTCGTTGCAGACAAACAAAAAGTCAGGTGTGAAAACATAACCTCTGTCCACCTTTGGTGGTGCAGGTAATGACAAAACGATACAATTAACAATAAAATCTGTTTGTTTATATTGTTGAATGTGGTTACCAGACAACAATACCTGTGACATGACAAAGACCATGATGGGCTTCCATGCAGCAACGTGGTGGCTTTTTGTTCTGCTCTTGGGTTTTCTCGATTAAAACTCACGAATTACGAACATTGCATTTCAAGACGACAATTTCCTGGTGCACAAAGTGTGCCCTGGAGTATGGGCCATGAAAAAACATCATCTGGTGAGTGGGAAATGTAGATAAAGGTGGTCGCTGTTGAACACAAAGTAAAGGGCTCAAGATCAGATTGATGAGTGTAAAGATCAAGTACCACGAAGGGAGCAGATTGTGGTACGTACAAAATACACCATTACAGTTTGATTGTGGGAGGAAAAATGTACTCTTCACTTTTCTTCCAAGCAAACCACAGCTGTTCAGAGAAGTTCAATTCCATTTTTTGGGCCTTTGCTCAGACCATCAAGTTTAAAATTTGTTTGAAATCATCGGAAGAAGGAAAGAACAGCACTCGGTAGAACATACCTCCACTACGTGAAGTGTTTACGTTTTGGATCCCACTGATAGGCAGCATCTGGATTCGGACCTGAACCAAAATCGAATCTGCTTGTTGTTGTCGATCACCCAACTCATCCACCAAATTTTCTCATATGCTGTCCCCAACCTTTTGAAATATCATGCCATAAATGTTAGGTAAAGGCGTCTTCAACCTTCTACACATCAAACGCTGTGCTGTGCTGCTATCCTTGTCCTCCACGGTGTGTTCCTCCACTGGAGTATGGCCTTCCAAGGGTCATTGCCATTCAAATAGCTTTCTTGCGCAGGTTCTTTACGAATTTGATGACAGACTCAGCTTTCCCATTGGCATTTGGGTGTCATGGAGAGGAGGTGAGATGCTCAAATTCCCATTTTGTGGTAAAGAGGTTGAATCGCTCACCTGTAAATTGAGGCCCACTGTCAGAGATCACACGGTCTGGTTGACCGTGATGTGCAAACTGCGCCTTGCATCACCGGATTGTTGTCTCGGCAGACAAATCTGGGAGAAACTCAATTTCCCAGAGGTGAGAGTAGTGATGACCATCAGGAGGAAATCTTTGCCAGTGTACTTGAATAAGTCCATGCTGATAATTTGCCAGGGCCGTGTGGGCAACTCGTGCGACATCATAGTCTCCTTCTGCTGCTCATGTGCATATTCATTGCACATGGAACATTTACTGACAAAGTCTTTCATCTTTGTTTGCAAGTTTGACCAGTAGAGTGTATCACGAGCTTGTCTGGAGCTGTTTCCCCTCCAATGTGGCTGGAGTGGATTCGTGTCAGCATCTCTGGGCGTGGTACCTTTGGTATGATAACTCTCTGACCTTTGATCAGCACGCCATTACGCACACTGATTTGGTATCTGCATCGCCAGTAATCTCTAGCAGCAAGAGATATCTTCTCTCTCTCTGGTCAGGCCATCCTGGCAAGACAACAACTTTTAGTGCTTGCAAGTTTTAGTTTCTGTCTGTGTGTTGTCTGATCTGAAGTAGGCGTCAATCAGTGACGTTCAGGTAATCTGCCTGAATGATATGCACCACATCAAACTGCTCCTGCTGCATGCTACAAACTAAGTGTCGCTCATGTTCCGCACTTGGAGTCCTGACCGCTGCTGTTGCCCTGCTGAGCATGTCGCTCATGTGCATTGTAGGCCCAGGCTTGTACACAACCCTGAGGCTGTAGTTTTGGAATGTGAGAAGCATGCTCTGGAGTCACTTAAGTGCGCTTAGGAGGGGCTTGCTGAAAATGGCAATGAGCGGCTTGTGATCAGTCTCTGCCGTTATCACTTCCTCGACATACAGGTAGTGGTGGAAGCGGTGATAGGCAAACACAATGATCAGACATTCTTTTTTGATCTGTATATAGTTTTTCTCCATCAGCGTTAGTGCCCTTGATGCAAATGCACCTGGTTGTCCCTCTTGCATGAGACAGCAACCAAGCCCATTTTGCCTTGGGTCACTTTGTATGGTGACTGGCTTTGAGATATCATCGTATATCAATACAGGCACAGTGGTGACCAAGCACATTATTTCCTCCACGGCAGCATCGTGTTTCGGTAGCAATGCCATATCGTATCCTTGTCCAGCATTCTTCTCAACGGGTCACAAACGGGCATGAATTTGAGGCGTGGCATGAATTTGGCAAGGGAGGTTACATAGCTGATGAAATGATGGACCACCTTTACGTCTGTTGGGTGTGACATTTCTAGGTTGTCCGTCACCTTTTCAGGATCAGCCTTCAGGTCATTTGAAGACATTATGTATCCATGGAAACAGACCTTTGTCACTTTGAACTGTAGCTTCTTCAGACCAAGTCTTAGTTTAATCTACCTGCAGCGGTCCATCAACACCAGTAACTTTGCATCATGGTCACTGTCTGCCTCATCATCTGTGTCTCTGCAGCCAACCATGAGGATGTCATCTACAATCAGCTCTACTCCACCAATAGCTCATGCTGCTTGCGTTGGTACGCCTCTGGTGCTACGGAGACTCCACAAGGCAGTTTGAGCCGCCGTTACCTGCCCCAGGGGATCCAGAATGTTGTCATGTAACTGCTCTCCGAATCTACCTTGCATTGCAGAAAGGTGTCGCGTGCATCTACAAGTGTCAATGCCCGTGCCTTTGGTAGTTTGTACAAGACATCTTCCTCAAAGCAAACCACGGTAAAGTGATTAGCTCTGCCACATGATCTGCATGTTTTACCATAGGTCGGACAGTGTTTTCGTCCTCGTTTGTTTGCATTACCACAGTATTTACATGTGTCACGGTTGTCCGTCCACGTGCTCCATTGTTCTGATCCGCATGTCCGTGACCTCCTCTACTTGACATGTCTCAATTGCCGCGTTTACAGGCAAATCACGTTACCCCAGGAGGTGACGCCATGTACTCTCACGACGACGAGAACGATTTTATCTCTCTTCAGCTCCTCTTTCAATAATCTATATTCACAAGATGCTGCTTTCTCTCTTTGACGTGAAACAAGATTATCAATTGATTCTTCTTCTTCTTCCTTACACCTGCCGAACACGTGTCATTCAAAAATCACATTTCTCCCTGGATTGAAGTTTGTCTCCAATTCAATTAGTAAAGACGTAACGTTTTTCTCCTCTTCGGCTGTGAGATTCACGTTGTTCTTATAAACACGACGTCATTCGCTGCCCATCGCCTTATCAGAGTTTCCGCTTGTACCTCGTCTACCTTCTCATTAATACAGATTACCACTGCCATTAGTCTCCCTCAATCACAAGGGTAATGGTAATGGCGGCGCCTGCACGTGGCGGACGAGACCAGCTCAGGAACGTAGCATCGGTTTGTCTCATTTGGCTTCTTGGTTCTTTGTTCCGTTTTGTCTCATCATTGTGATCTCTGGTCCGGGCCTGCGGACACAGAGCATCGATCCGGGCCTGCAGCCACAAAGCATCGATCCGGGCCTGCGGACACAAAGCATCGATCCGGGCCTGTGGATACAAAGCATCGATCCGGGCCTGCGGACACAAAGCATCAATCCGGGCCTGCGGACACAGAGCATCGATCCGGGCCTGCGGACACAGAGCATCGATCCGGGCCTGTGGACACAGAGCATCGATCCGGGCCTGCGGACACAACGCATCGATCCGTGCCTGCGGATAAACCATTGATAACTTCCTAAGTCAAGTCCATCTTAAAACAAAGACAGCATGCATGGTGCTGGGTGGTTCGTGTGCAGCCACTCAGCTGCTGGTTGCATCATTTCTCTGTGGGCGCGTCTGCCGCTGATGCAATGCCTCTCCATAACCAAAATGGTTTTTGTAATGATAAATGATTTCGGTCCAAAATGAGGAAAAGTCCCATCCCGTATTTTAAATATCTGGATGATCTTACCCTTGTTGAAAGTTGTAAAGAAACTCAACAGTCACAGATGCAGAAATCCTCACTTTCTTTTCAGAATTGGACGACTGATAACATGAAACTGAATGAGTTAAAATGTTACACGGTGACAGTTTCCTTCACAAAGCAGCGAGTGCAACACCGAACACTCTTTATAAATAACACTTTTCTTTACACAGTAAATTACAATAACACACTTTTCTTCACAAATTTCTTCCTCAATCTCCTTGCACTGCCCTCTATCAACCTCACCCCCAGGAGTACCTCGAGCTATGGCTTCCCCTTTGCTCCCACCTTTTCTTCATATGTGGGATGTACCATCCACCAAACAGTGATGACTCCATTCACATTTCGCTGTCTGACAACATGGACCAACTTCTATCGACTCATCCCAACTCTCTCTTCCTCATATGTGGTGATTTCATCTGTCATCATGCCAGCTGGCTGGGTGTGGGTACCTCTCTCACCAGCAATGGCACCTCAGCAAATGACTTCTGCGACCAACTGGGACTGACACAATCTGTCATTTTCACGACCCGGATATCAGTCAACGGAACATATTATCCTCTGGACTTGGTTATGACAAACTTCCCTGAAAATGTCTGCTGCTCTTCTTCTGCTCCAATCGGTTCATCTGACCATATGCTTGTTAAAGTGGACATCTCTCTGGCCATTCTCAGAGAGCCTCCTCAGCGTCAACTAGTCTGTCATTTCACTCAGGCCAACTGGCACGGTCTTCAAGCAGCCATCAATCATCTGGACTGGTCTACCATCTCCACTGCCTCTGAAATCAACTCATCCTGGGAATTCTTCCAAAGTAAATTGCTCTCTCTCATGCACAGATTTATCTCATCGAGTCTTCAGTTGTCATACCCTTTCTCCCGTCCATGGCACACGGAATCTTGTGGTGAGACACTTGGCCTGAAACAACTTACCTTCACCTCCTGGAAGGCAAATCCAAAGGTAAGCAATCTCATTTCCTTTCACAAAGCCCGGAACAAGTGTGTGTCCACCCTCAGGTGAGCCAGGAAACAATAACTCTTGACTCTCAAGATTGACGAGACGAGATAAGACCACATGCTGACGAGGAGGGGAGTGTCGTTGGATGCTGAAGGGAAAGGTGTATGCTGCATGTGTGAGGAGTGTTATGATTTATGGGAGCGATACATGTGTAATGAACGTAGAGCAGCAACAAAGGCTGGAAAGGGTGGAAATGCGAATGGTTCGTTGGATGTGTGGAGTATCATTGAGAGAAAGAGGAAGACAAATGACGAATTGCAAAAGATGATGGGAATAGAGCCTGTGATGGATGCTGTGAAGAGAAACAGGTTGAGATGGTTTGGTGGTGTGTTGAGGAACGATGAAATTGACTGGTTGAGAAGAGTGATGGAAATGAATGTAGACGGAAGTAGAGGATGGGGAAGACTGAGAAAGACTTGGCCAAAGTTAATAGAAGAAGAAATGCGAGCAAGGGGGTTAACAAGGGGGAGATGTAGAAAATAGGCCAAAATAGAAAAGATTGTCATGGGGCCCGCAAGGTTAACCCTCGCTCTGATAGGGAAAATGGCCTTCAAATGCCTGTTGTTGTTGTTGTCTCAAGACTGAACTCTCAAACCTGTCTCCCTCTTCCAAATCCTATTGGCATCTTGTCAAATCTCTTTCTGGTGTTTGTTCCCCTCCATCTTCTCCTTCACCTCAAATGGCTACACAGCTGACTCCGCACATGAAAAAGCTGAATGCATCAACACTGTTTGCCTTAAAATCTTGTGTCCCAAACCAGTCTCTCTCTGTACCCACCGTACCGAGCTGCTTCTGGAATCTGTGTCCTTCTCTCCTGACAAGGTGGAGAAGTTTCTGTCAATCCTCGACTCTGATTCTGCAACCGCACCAGACGGCATCAGCCCATGTGTCCTAAAATCCTGCTCTGCCACTCTTTCACACCCTCTCCATGTTCTCGTCAACCTCTCTTTTGCTCAAAGTCATCTGCCATCAGATTGGAGATCAGCCAACATTCCAACTTTACACAAAAAGGTGCAAAAACAGATCCTTCCAACAACAGACCAATCAGCCTGCTCCCAATTATCAGCAAGGCTATGGAATGCATCATTGCTTAGGATATCAAATCTTTCCTCTTCTCCAATGGCTTGATCTCTGATCATCAATTTGGTTTCAGACCAGGTTACTATACACTGGACATGCTGCTTCTGCTGTCTAAACAATAAATGGAGGTCCTCAATGTCAATCAGCAAATTAGAGCTGTCTCCCTTGACATATCACATGCCATCGATACGGTCTGGCACCCCGCTCTGCTCACCAAACTCTCCTCCTATGGTATCCATGGAAATCTCCACGCATGGCTTGCGGACTTCCTCTCTGGTCATCATCAAAGTGTGGCCCTGAATGGATTTTTCTCATCTCCCCTTCCTGTTCAGGCTTAAGTTCCCCAAGGCAGTGTTCTGGGCCCTGTGCTTTTTCTGGTCTTCATCAATAATCTCTCCGACTCTTATTTGAAGATTTTAAAAATCTTTTTGCTGATGACTCCACCATCTGCCATTCCATATCTCAACCCTAAGATCGGCAGGCAGCAGCCTCTTCACTATCTGCAGACCTGCATAAAATCACCAACTGGTCAAACAAGTGGAACATGTCTTTCAATCCTGGCAAATCTCACACTCTCACCTTGTCTCTCCGAAAAGACCATCTGGAAAACCCTCCCATCTACTTTCTGAACAATCCTCACTCGAGCTTTTGGGTCTCACTATCTGCCATGATCTTTCCTGGCAAATCCACATTTCCAAGCTGGCCTCCAAAGGCAGTCGCCGACTGGGCAATGGGCATCCTCCATCATGCGAAGTCCGTTCTTGGCAATACTGAGATTCTCACCACATACAAAGTGCTAATCCGCTGCTTGATGGAGTACTGCTCTCCTCTCTAAGCTGGTGCTCCTGCCTCACACCTAGCTCAGCTTCATGGTGTAGAAACCAAAGCTTTCAGAATCATTGGTATCTCCCACGATGAAGCTGATTCTGAGGGCCTTTCACTCTCTCACCACAGGCAGGTTGGTGGTCTTTCTGTCTTCTACCGACTCCTCTCTGGCCTAGCTCCCCCTGCTCTGTCTGTGCTCTATCCCCCAAATATTCCTGCAGGATGCACAAGAACTGCCAGCAACCCTCTTCTGGTGAACTGCCAAAATCAAGACTCTCTGCTCACCTTCACTCTTTCATTCCTCATTTTTCTCACCTCTGGAACAAACTCCCTCACTCTCTTCAATCCAACTCCTCCCTTCAGGTCATTAAAACAGCTGTTCATCACCATCTGTTATCTTCACCAATCCAAAACCTTGATCTTTTCCATCCCGTTAATTCACCGCAAATCCACATCTTTCAATCCCCAACTTCCTTCCAGAAATTCCTTGTCGTGTCAATTTGTTTTGTACCCCTTCCCTCCCCCAGCCGTCTCCCTTCGAACAGATCTCCCGATGTCCCTGTTTGCTACTGTTGTGCTTGTGTGCTTCCCCCTCTCTTCCCATCTTGTCTCCCCCTCCCTTTATTGTTTTACGTGTCCGTTTATGTTTTTTGTGTTATATGTGCTGATATGTGTTTGATGTGATAGCATCGATGTTGTATATGAAAAAAATAAAAAAAAACAACAAAAACCCAAGAACAGAAAATGGCCAGAGGATCCAAAACACCCTGAAGACCCAAAAGACCCCAAAGGCCCAAAACACCATGAAGACCCCAAATAACCTTAAAGATCTAGAGGAACCAAAAGACTCTTCAGACCCAAAAGCCCCTGAAGACACCAAAGACCCCAAATACCTAAAAGACATTGAAGACCCAAAATACCCCAAACACCCCGAAGACCCAAAACACCTTGAAAACCACACACACAACAACAACAACAACAACAACAACAACAACAGGCATTTTAAGGCCATTTTCCCTGCTGGAGCGGGGTTTAGCTGTCTGGAAAACTCTCCTCTTAAAGACCATGAAGACCCAAAAGACCCTGAAGACCCAAAATAACCTTAAAGGCCCAGAGGATCCAAAAGACCATGAAGACCCAAATGGCGCCGAAGACCTAAAAGACTCCAAAGACCCAAAACACCCCAAAGACACTGGCGGTGTCACGCCAGGCGGTCCCCCACCCCCACTCTTTTTGTCTTTTATAATTTTTTAAAGGAACTTTTTTGAATGAAAAAGAATAAACTTTTAAAAACAAATCGTCACTTTTAGTTTGCCGTTTGATCGAAAATATCGGAGATAGCTGGACGTTTGGACCGATCGAGTCAATTTGCACCCTCGACTATTGAACACTATTTCTCCCTAAGATTGGTAAAAAAAACTTGAGAAGACGATTAATAATTTTTAGACAAAAAGGATACAAACGCATTTCTTTGTAAAGCACATTTCTGGTTAATAACCATTTTCTGTTAAGTTTGAAACTACCATTAACAGCGGCAAATGTTGTTTTGTTTCTGGCATGAAAAAGCAAAATTAGTTTCTGGGTTTTAATGTAACGATGAGGAAATGAGGATGAGCTGGTGAGGTGTTTGGTTTCACTGTACTGTGTTTGGTTTCACATTACAGGAGAAGCTCAGGCTTCGTGGCAGTGCCCTCCCCTCGACGCCCCTTCCAAAGACCATGTGAGAACCACTCTCCATCAGGACCTAGAGAGTTAGATGAACTGGGGAAAAGACTGGTTTGTTACTCTCAACCAAAAATGACCCACTTATTATCTGTTTCTCGTTCAAGATCACCTTCTTTTCTGACACTGTCTATGGATTCTTCATTTTTGCAGGAACTCCCTGTTATCTGTCTGCTTGGATTGGATATCAGCTCAAACCTCAGCTGGGAAAAGTACATCTCTGGTCGAGCTAAAAGCACATCACAACACCTTGGCAGCTTGTTTTTGTGCTCGGCGATGCCTTTCTCAGGCTGCTATGCTCCATCTATACAAGGCCACTGCATGTCCTGTCATGGAGTATCATTGACATGTTTGGGCTGGTGTGCTGGCCTGCCACTTTTCTCTTCTTGATAGAATCGAGCAGTGTGTTGCCATTCTGGTGGGACAGGAGTTGCATCATCCCTGGAACCTCTCTCAATCTGCCACTCTGTTGCTACAGATATTCCCACGGAATGTGTTCTGAGGGTCTATCAGGTTGCTCCACCTGAGCATTCTTTCAGTTGCTCAACACATCTGGCAGTTTCCGCCCATCCATACACTATGTCTGTCCCAAGGAGTAAGACTATAAGGCATTCTGGATGGAGGTCCTCAATGCCAAACACGAAATTAGAGCTGTCTCCCTTGACATAACATGTGCCTTCGATACGGTCTGGCACCCCGCGGATCTCCACGCATGGCTTGCGGACTTCCTCTCTGGTCATAGTCAACGTGTGGCCCTGAATGGGTTTCTCTCATATCCCCTTCCTTTTCAGGCTTGAGTTCCCAAGGCTGTGTTTGGGCCCTGTGCTTTTTCTTGTCTTCATCAATGATCTCTCTGACTCTCTTGAAAATCCTCTCTACCTCTTTGCTGATGACTTCACTGTCTGCCACTCCATTCCTCATCCCCCAGATCGGCAATCTGCAGCCTCCTCACTATCTGCAGACCTGGACAAAATCACAGACTGGTCAAACAGGTGGAACATGTCTTTCAATCCTGACAAATCTCACACTCTTACTATGTCTCTCCAAAAAGACCGACTGGACAACACTCCCATCTTACTACATAAGCAACGCTGGACTGCATGCGGTGGCCCCGTGCTGGCTGGTTCGGTAGGCCATGAGTAAATAAGGGAGATGTTCGTCCCAGTCATCCTGACGGGTGGCGGTGAACAGTGCCAGTTGTTGGATTAAAGTTCGGTTGAATCTTTCCACCATCCCGTCAGATTGAGGTCTTAAGGGCGTTGTTCTTGTTTTCCGAATTGACAGGAGACTGCACACATCTTTTATCAATTTGCTCTCAAAATTTTGTCCCTGGTCGGTGTGCAACTCCTGCGGAATCCCATGCCGGCATACAAATCCTTCCACGAAGGCCTGCGCGACCACCCCTGCTTCTTGGTTGGGGAGGGCGTAGGCCTCCGGCCACTTGGTGAAGTAGTCCATCACAACGAGGATGTACTTATTACCTAGGCGGGTGCGGGGTAGTGGGCCTAGGATATCCATGGCCACCCGCTCTAGGGGGGCTCCCACCTGGTGTAATTGAAGGGGGGCCCTCATCCTCCGTGCTGGTCCCTTTTTGGCAGTACAGGCGTCGCATCTCCGACACCAGTCCTGTATGTCGCGCCCCATATTCACCCAATAAAACCTCCGGCGTACCTGCGATGTCATCTTTCTCCTGCCCAAATGGCCGCCGGGGCGGGTACCATGCACCTGTTGCAATATATCGGCCTTAAATTTATTTGGGACTACCACCAGACAGGAAGTTTTATCAGAGGGAACCTCCACCCACTTGCGAAACAAGATGTTATCCTTCAATTCCAGGGTTTTCCACTGAGCCCAATATGCCTTGGTCTGTGCCCCGAGGGGGGTGACCTCTTCCCCATTAGGTCTTTGCCCCAATCTCACCCATTCGTGTACCGGTCCCAGTACGGGGTCCTCCCGCTGGGCCGCGCTCCAAGCCAAAGTTCCGAATTCCTCATCTGCGGTTATTAGCAAAATTGCCCTCTCACCCGGGTTGCACGGACAACGAGGATCGGGTCCGAATCGCCCAATTGTTCCCTCTCCTCGTGTCTCGCACAAAATTTGCAGTTTTCCCCCAGACAAGGACGCCGAGAGAGTGCGTCCACATTACCATGGGCCTTCCCGGCCCTATGGGCCACATCAAAATCGTACTGCTGCAACTTTTCCAACCACCTTGCAATTTGGCCCTCCGGTTCCTTGAACCAAAGGAGCCATTGCAAGGAGGAATGGTCAGTTCTAACCAAAATTTTCCGCCCGTACAAGTACGGGTGGAAATGGTTCATGGCAGCCAGCATAGCCAATAACTCTTTGCGAGTGACACAATAATTTCGCTCGGGCCTACTCAAGGCCCGGCTATAATAACCAATCACTCTCTCCACGCCCTCCTGTGTCTGTGACAAAACTGCACCCAATCCTTCCTGGCTTGCATCCGTGTCCAGGGTAAATGTCCCATCACTAGTGGGGTAAGCTAGAAGGGGTGCGGATGTCAAACACCCCTTCAATTGTAGGAAGGCCTCCTGGCACTCCCTTGTCCAATTAAATCTCGTCCCCTTCTCCGTAAGGCGGTGAAGGGGCCGAGCCAACTCCGCAAATTTCGCCACGAAGCGCCGGTAGTAGGAGCAGAGTCCCAAAAACCCCCGCACCTCCTTCAGGGTACGTGGTACGGGCCACTCCTCTACCGCTGCAATTTTACCTGGGTCTGTTCTTACCCCATCGCGACCGATGACGTGGCCTAAATAGGCCACCTCCTTGGCAAACAAGGTGCACTTACTGGGGCTCAGTTTCAACCCTGCCTGTCTGAGGCACCTAAACACCTCGTCCAAATTAGCTACTGCCTGGGGGAACGTTTTGGCATGTACTAGGACGTCATCCAGGTACACCAGGCATGATTGCCATGGCATGCCGCCTAGCACATGTTCCATCAATCTCTCAAAGGTGGCGGGGGCGTTACACAAACCAAACGGCATCACAGTGAACTGATACAGTCCCTTACCTGTGGAAAATGCCGTTTTCTCCTTCCCTGCCCTATCCATCTCCACCTGCCAATACCCACTCTTGAGGTCCAAAGTTGAGAAACAATTTGAGCCCACAATGGCATCGAGGGTATCATCAATTCTTGGCAGGGGATATGAGTCTTTGAGTGTCACGTTGTTTAGCTGGCGATAGTCCACGCAGAAACGCGTGGTCCCATCTTTCTTTTTGACCAGCACAACAGGTGACATCCAAGGACTTCCCGAGGGCTCGATCACGCCTGCGTCGAGCATCTTTTCAACCTGCTCGTCAGCTTCCGCCCTCTTGCTCCAAGGGAGCCGTCGGGCGGCCTGACGAATAGGCCAGGCCTCACCGGTGTGGATCTGATGTTTCACCAGGCCCGTACGTCCAATATCCTCGGTGGACAAGGAGAAGAGGTCCAAATGGGACCCAACCAGTTTGTGTAAGGCCTCCCTCTGGGTACCTCCCAACTCTACGCTACTACGATTTACCATCTCGCAAATGGGATCGGGCCAATTCCTACTTCTTATTGAAGGCTCCCCCTGGGGCCGGCTCGGCTGGACGTTCTCGCCCCTCACTGTCGCGACTTCCTCAACTGGGGTGCAGCCAGCTACCCTCGTGCCCCTTACTATAGTGCGTGGTTCTGTACTTATATTTATTACTCGGACGGCCACTACCGGTCCGTCCGTTTTTACAAGGGTGCGGCCCACGATTAAACCCGGTATGGACTGCGCTGCCACCAGTTCGACCAGGCCGCAGGATTCCTGCCATGTTGGGCGAGCTGCCCATCGGGCCGGCACTATCGCCTCGGCCCTTGGAGGAATGGTCATGGCCTCGGAAGCCTCCAGCTCCGCTCTCTCGGCCGTGCTCACTCCCCCTAATGGCAGCTCTTCTACTCCCACTTGCAGGATCCCCCGGCACAAGTCGATTTTACAACCGCTGGCAGTCAACAAATCCAACCCTATTAAACATGGGTCGCACACCTCCGCCACCCAAACGTCTATCTCCCTCCTTACCGACCCTAACTTGAGGGTCACAGAACCACGCCCTATGATCGGGGCCGTTACCCCGGTAGCAAGTTGCAAACTATAATTTTGCAGGCGCTGGATCTTATCCCAGCCACCTGCGCTCGAATCAAGGACCACAGGGCTGATGATCGTGGCGCTAGCTCCTGTGTCCACTACGGCGTCTACCCCCACGCCGGCAATTTTGCATCTGATTGTCAGGCTACTGGTTCCAATTTGGCCACAATAAATGACCTGTCGCGTCAATGAGGGCTCTCCTCCATCCTCTTCTGCCGAACACCGCCCTACGTGCCCGACACCTTCTAGTTTCCCGGGGTCTGGCGGGGGGGTGTCTGGGGTCGGCTAACCCGCTCCCCCCTGGGTGGAGTTGAGGACCTCAACCGCCAGGGATCATCTCGGCACGTGGCTCGACAGTGCCGCGCCAGGTGACCCAGACGGTTGCAGGTATAGCACCTCACCTGATAAGGTGCTTGTCTCCGGAATTCCAAATTTTCCCCCCTGAAGGTCCGAATTGGATTACCCACTCGTGGGCCACCGCGGGCCACCTCCGGGGCCGCCTGCCATGGTCCAGGTCCCGCCAGGCGCTGGTCCACCAGCCTCCGGACCATGCCCGCCAGGTCAGGACTCACGTCGGGGGCGGGCCCCCTAGGGGGTCCTCCCTCCATCGGGGGTCCCACCTGGCGGACCGCCACGCGTGACCGCCTTGCAACTTCTCTGAAACTGCTGAAGGGATTGTGACCAAACCTGGCACAAATTATATTTGTTATGTTGTGATTAAAGTTTGGACATGGCACAAAAAAATGAAAAAATATTTAAAAAATAAATAGATTGTGTTTAAGGGGGTTTAATGGGGTCAAAGAGGATCCAGGTTTGACCCCCTAAAATAGGAATTTGCTTTTTCCTCTGAAACTACACAAACTATTTCGATGAGACTTGACCAGAACCTTCATCCCCCATGATGTACCGAAGTTTCTTCACGGCACTAAGAAAATCGAAGTCCAAGGTGGACTACGGGATTCAAAGTTGGTCCAGGTTGAACCCCCCAAAATTGGTATTTGCTTTCTTCTCAGAAACTACACACACAATTTCAATGAAACTTCACTACAACCTTCACCACAACCTTCAACACCCGTGATGTACCAATGTTTGTTCAAGGCATTAGAAAAATTGGGGTCTGAGAAGGTATATGGGGTTAGGAGAGGGGGGAGTTTCCCCCCAAAATAGGTATTTCTTTTGTTTGTTGTTCAAAGTCTTATGATTATGTTAGTATGATTGAACATGCTGCCCTGAATTCTTGCAACCATTGAAATTGGTTTAAAATACTTTGAGTCAGTGCAGTTTACTCTTTATTCTACCAGATAAGCACCAGGGGTATTTCCCCTATATTTAAAAATCACTTATCTTTATTATTTCCCACTTTTCCCCCTTCGGTTCTTCTTCTAAGATTATTTTAGTGTCTTCCATTCTTTCTTTCACTTTCCGTTCTTTTGTCTCTCTCGTTCATTCCATTTCTTCTATCTTCTGTGTTAGGTCATCATGGCCCATTTTACATTATTTCTTTCTTGCCCTTCTGAGCTGCCCTTAGATCCTGTATTTCTTCTGATTTACCCGTTCAGTTCTTTTTTCCCCTCGGCAAGTCCTTCTTTCCCTGTTCAAGTCCATTCACCTCTTCTTTTATCCCATTTATCTCCTCCATCATTCTAGCCTCACCTGCCCCCAACTCGTTCCAGACACCATCCACATGCTCACTTACCTTTCCAAATACTGCCTCGAGCGTTGTGGCTATCTCATTGCCCATATCCATCATATCAGCCTTTACCTCTGCCTGCCCCAGATGCATATCATGCCTTATGCCAGCCACCTTGTCCCTCCTCCATTTTCATCTTCATCTGTGCCATTAGTTGACTAATCAACAACATCACCTGGTCACTGCCGGACTGGGGTGACCCACTATTTTGTGCCATTCGCGCTGCCTTTCCCAGGGGCTGGTGAGGGGGGGAGTTTAGAGGGAGGAGGAGAGGGTTGGGTCCTCGATCACTGTCGGCACCTTCACTGCAGCCCCTCCTGGTCCTTCTCCCACAATGTTACATTGATGTGCATATTCCTGGGCCATTATCTCCTCCATATCCTCCTCAAGTTAGCCCACCAGGTCCTGCTCACCTTGGCTTGACATCGCTGAATAATTGTTTGAAGTACAATTTCACCCTACACTCCTTACAATTTTTGGGGCACCACTGATAGCGCCCCAGATTCGTTTCTCACTCCTGACATCAATTGTTCCAGAAGCAGGGTTTTCGCTCTTTCACAAACGTGCTTCCTTTTGGTGCCAAATAGTTTGGCTTTGCCAATTGGGGTACGTACTCTCAATGCACATCCACATATATGTTTATGGCATATCGCCTGCAACAAAGACTTTCAGGCCACTCGATGTGGGGCCTACACAAGGGAAAGTACAGATTTTCGACATGAGACAGAAAGGAGGAGTCTATTGACATTCCTCTTGAATCGAGGTAGCTTGATATAGAGGGGAGAGAGCAGGATGCAGGGAAGCTGTTCCAGAGTCATGCCTTGTGGGGAAAAAGAAAAAGATATATATATATTTTAATGTATACAGGATCGAGGCTCGTGAAAGAGCTAACATTTATCACACAAAAAAAAATCAAAGACACAAAATATAAAATAAGGGAAGTGGTACACAAGATGGGGATAGAAGGGGAAGCACACAAACACAACATTTGAGAGCAGGGACATCGAGAGATCTGTGGGAGGGAGAGGGCTTGGGGGGAGGAGGCGTGGAAAGGGGGGGGGTGGGAGAAGTATAAAACACAAAGACACTGCAAGGACTTCCAGGAAAGAAGTTGGTATTTCAAAAAAGTGGATCTGGGGTGAAATTAGCGTGGTTGAAAAGATCAAGGTTTTGGATGGGGGAATATAAGACATGGTGGTGAACAGACGTTTTAAAGACCTGGAGGGAGGAGTGGAATTGAAGAGACTGAGGGAGTTTGTTCCAGAGGCAGGAGAAAAAAGGAATGAAGGAGTGACGGTGAGCAGAGAGTCTTGATTTTGGCAGTTTAACCATAAGAGGGTTGCAGGCAGATGTTGTGCGACCTGTAGGAATATTAAGGGGACAGAGCACAGAGAGAGCTGGGGGAGCTAGGCCGGAGAGGTGTCGGTAGAAGACAGAAAGACGACCAACCTGCCTGCGATGAGTAAGTGAAAGGCCCTCGGAGTTAGCTTCATTGTGGGAGATTCCAATGATTCTGAAAGCTTTGGTTCAACAGTGTGAAGCCGAGCTAGGTGTGAGGCAGGAGCACTGGCCCAGAGGTGAGGACAGTATTCCATTGAGCTGCGGATGACTACATAATTACAATTCACTTCACTCAGCTGCACACAATCTCACAATCCATACTCAAGTCACAAACGTCTTGCCAATATCCCAAATACTCTTCAATCTCTAAAGCTTCCAGGTATCTATATAATCCTAATTTAAACTTATCTATTAGTTCTGTTGCCAATACCTTTCTCGGAGACCATCTCATGCATCAACAACTCTCTGGGTGAAAAATCCTTACCATACTACTGTGGCGGACACGATGGCGCTGGCGCGATGACATCATTTTGCGTACCAAGAGGGCGTCGGCCACGCCTAAGTGGTAGGCGTGGCCTCGAGATATACACGGGGCTCACAGCCCCGAGCACGGCAGTGCTGAAGTTTGAGCAGCAAATGAAGACGCTTTTGATTACATACGGTGTTGCTTCCTTTGTTGGCAAGACAAGTCGTGCGCATAGCACCGCACTACATTGGTGACCTCCGATTTGGTTTAGCCGTCGCTAACCAACAGAACGCGCAATGACGAGCAACGCCATAGCGGTAAAACTCCCCTAGTTTTGGGAGGCTCAGGCCGAGGTATGGCTCATGCAGGCAGAGGCCCAGTTCCAACGACAAGGCATAACGGCGGACGAGACGCGCTACTTCCACGTCATCGCCGCCCTCGGGCCCAGCACAGCGGCCCAAGTCGTGTCCGTCCTGCGGAACCCACCGGCCAACCACCGGTACGACACACTCAAGCGTCGCCTCATCGCCATGTTCGGCCTCACAGAGGACGAATGGGCCGATCGCCTCCTGGACCTCCCTGGGCTTGGCGACACGCGACCATCGGTCCGCATGGACTACATGCTGTCGCTGTTGGGGGACAAGGCCCCGGACTTTTTATTCCGGGTGCTCTTTCTGCACCAGCTACCGGCCCAGGTACGCCTCGCGTTGGCTGGTTCCAAAATAAAGGAACCCCGCGCGCTGGCGGTCGCGGCCGACAAGTTTTTTGCGGCTTGTGAGACGCGGGTGAGTCACGGTGCAGCCGTTGCAGTCCCGAGGCTGATGCCGACGCACGCCTCGTGGAGCCCGAGGCTGATGCCGGTGCACATCTCATGGCAGCCACCACGCCCCGCCCTCCACCACCGCGAAAGCCACGGCCTACACCGCACCCGCCGCAAGCCTGGTGCCATTTCCACGCCAGGTTCGGCCACAAGGCAAAGAAGTGCTGCCCACCGTGCTCGTTTGCCAGGTCGGGAAACGCCCGGGCCGACGCTCGGTCGTGGCTTCGAGCATTGGCCTTTCCGGCAGCCTTCTTTTTATAACAGACACCTTGTCTGGGCGCCGCTTCCTATGCGACACGGGCGCACAGGTGAGCGTTATCCCTGCCAATACATCGGACAAGCGAACCGCGGGCCGGGGCCCCGCGATGCTTGCCACTAACGGAACACCCATATGCACATTCGGGAAGCGCTGCCTCTCCCTGCGGTTCGGGGAGCAATGCTTTCAGTGGGAGTTCGTAACCGCAAGCATGCCCATGGCATTGCTCGGTGTGGACTTCTTATGTGCAAACGGGTTGTTGGTTTGGAGTTATGGAGGAGACGGATGGACACACACACACACACACACACACACACACACACACACACACACACACACACACACACACACACACACACACCTTTTTAGCCACGTCACAAGACGCTGGTCATAGAGTGCCCTCTGCTGTTGTTCTTGTTCTTGTTCTTGTTCTTCTTCCTCCCCTTGTTCTTGTTGTTCTTGCAGAGAAGACAAAACCTCAAAGCTCCACCCATTCTGGGAACCATAGCTCCACCCATTGTGGGAGAGGCTTCATATAAACAAATATCCACCATTTTATTAACTCGCATAGCTTTGAGGCCTGTTTTGTAGGCCCGTGGTGTCTTCCTCTCTCACACAGTTTTATTTCAAATCAAATTCGATATATCATTTCATTTTTCACAGTCGCTCACATAGTTTTAGACTCGGTTGAAAAAAAACGGGAAGAAAATCCGATGAAAGTTGCCCTTTATAGAACGAAATCAATTCTCAAAGGCCTGTAACTTCAAGTCCATTGAGATATTTTTTGTTTAAATTGCGGCATGGTCAGTCATACACCGCCCGAAATAACAGACGGGAAAATGCCGAGATATATTAAAAATTCGTCCATTTGATGACAATCGTCACGATGAAATATTTAATTTATACGTCGTCACAATAATGTGGAGAGAGGAGCATAGCTTCGTTCACGTGTCGCCACACACGGGAAATTGCCGATATATATATATATATTTTAAATCGCGGCATGGTCATTCATACACCGCCTGAAATAACAGACGGGAAAATGCCGAGATATATTAAAAATTCGTCGCCACACACGGGAAATTGCCGAGATATATTTTCACTTTGCACAAAAATAACATCACGTAATCGAATCAATAGGAATGTCCTGTGCCTATAACATCGACGTTATAGGCACAGCTGCATCTAGGCATTGTGTAACATCGACGCGGCTTTTGTTTTAATTAAAACTTTTTGTACTTGTTATTATTATAGATAGATGATTCCACAATGTTTGTTGATGTAAGATGTTTATGTCAGAGATCTGGAAATATCTCACAAGTTCCTTCAGGATTGTAAATTTTATCTGGGATGAATGAGCAATTTATACCGGATTGAAGAGCAGGGCCCTTGCTTGAGACGGACGAAGTGACGGGCAAGACACAAACTCGTCCGAGAAGATGTTTATTGTAAAAACCAACTCGGGAACTCTAAAAAGCCTGTTTATTGGGCTGCATATATATCAAAACCAGAAAGCACAACCGAAACCGAAAGCCCCGCCTCTCAGGCGAGGCGCGCTTTGGTGGTCACGTGACTGACAGGTGCAAAGGATTATAACCGCATGCACGGCACGCTTTGGTGGTCACGTGACCGGCCACCCCGGCGCCGTGGTTTGCCCGCCGGTTACGTCACCGGCTGGAGCAAGGAGATTTTGCTGCTGGTCTCGCTTGGGGGACCCATGGGTCGCTACACAAGCCCCCCCAGAATGGACTTGATCCAGGAAGGTCAACTTGAGGGGGTCCGGATGACCCGACCGAAACGACCCCTGGCCAGTCGCGGGGGGGGGGGGGGTCCGGTGTGGTGGCGGGTGGTCGGACGGGGGGTGCAGTGGACGGGGGGCGACCGTTCCGCGATGGGAGAGCCAGCCGTGGCAGCTGGCCAACGTCCATGTGGGCCGGCTTGAGGCGGTCCAGCGAAATCCGGTCCGCTCGGCCGCCGATGTTGACGATGAAGGACTTGTTGTCCCGTCGTATGACCCGGAAGGGTCCGTCGTATGGTGGCCGGAGCGGCCCCCGGTGCGCATCATGGCGCACGAAGACGTACTCCGCCGTGCGGAGTGCTGGGGGGACGTAGGATTGGGGGTCGCCGTGGCGGGACGTGGGCACCGGGGCAAAACGTCGGGCGGCCTCCTGGAAGTCCGTGCGCTGGCGCGCAGCGGACAAGGGGCTGCTGGCGTCGGGAATGAACTCGCCTGGTACGCGGAGGGCCTGGCCATACACCAGCTCGGCGGTGGACGCCTGGGGGTCCTCTTTGGGAGCCGTGCGGAGGCCCAAAAGGACCCAAGGAGCTGGTCTGCCCAGCCGTCGTCCTGGAGGCCGGCCATGAGTGCGGCCTTCATGTAGCGGTGGAACCGCTCGCACAACCCGTTGGCTTGAGGGTGGTAGGCCGTGGTGCGGTGCAGGGTAACACCCAACGTGCGGGCGACCGCGCCCCATAGTTCGGACGTGAACTGTGGGCCGCGGTCCGACGAGATGTCCGCTGGTGCGCCGAAACGCGCGACCCAGGTGGCGATGAACGCCTGGGCCACGTCGGCGGTGGTGGTGGAGGGGAGGGGCACGGCCTCCGGCCACCTGGTGGTCCTGTCCACCATGGTAAGCAGGTGGGTGAACCCCTGCAATGGGGGAAGGGGACCCACCAGGTCCACGTGGATGTGGTCGAACCGTCGCTTGGGCATGGTGAAGGGAGCCAGCAGAGCCTGGGTATGACGGTGGACCTTGGCCCGCTGGCAGGGTGTGCAGGCGTTGGCCCAGTCACGGACGTCCCGTCGCAACCAGTGCCAGACGAAACGTGCGGCCACCAGCCTCTGGGATGCCTTCCGGCCCGGGTGAGAGAGGCCGTGGTGTGAAGCAAAAATGCGACGCCGCCAGGTTACCGGCACAACGGGGCGAGGTCGGCTTTGGGAGATGTCGCACAGCAGGACCGTGTCCGCGAAGGGGACGTCAGCCAAGCGGAGGCCCGTGTCCGCCACCCGGAGCGCCTGCACCGTGCCTTCGGTGGCCTGGTCCGCTGCCATGAGGGTGAAGTCGACGCCGAGGTGGACGGCGTTGGCGCCGGCTCGAGAAAGGCAGTCGGCCACGGCGTTGTCTTTCCCGGCGACGTGCCGGATGTCCGTGGTGTACTCCGACACGGCGGAGAGATGGCGCTGCTGGCAGGCCGACCACGGCTCCGTGACCTTGGCCATGGCGAAAACCAATGGCTTGTGGCCGACAAAAGCCATGAATGGGCGGCCCTCCAGGAGGTGGCGAAAATGGCGGACGGCCAGTTACAGCCCGAGGAGCTCGCGGTCGAAGGTGCTATACTTCAACTCGTTGGGCAGGAGTTGCCGGCTGAAGAACGCGAGCGGCTGCCAGGCCCCGTTTACCCATTGTTCATGGACCGCGCCCACGGCGTAGTCGGAGGCATCCGTGGTGAGGGCGATGGGAGCCTGGGGTACCGGGTGGGCCAGCAGCGTGGCGTTGGCGAGGGCCCGTTTTGCGCCGGTAAATGCAGCGTCCATGTCCGTGGACCAGACAACGTCGCGTTTTGCCGGCTGGCTGCGGAGGGCGGCGTACAAGGGCCACATGAGTAGCGCAGCTCGGGGCACGAAGCGGTGATAAAAATTCACCATCCCGAGGAACTCCTGCAGCGCCTTGATGGAGCGGGGACGCGGGAAAGCGGCGATGGCCTCGACTTAGGCCGGTAGCGGCACGGCACCGGTCCGGGTGATGCGGTGGCCCAAAAAGTCGATCGTCGCCGCACCAAAGTGACATTTGGCCGGGTTGACAATCAATCTGTGCTCGCTGAGGCGGCCGAACAGCGTCCAGAGGTGGAGGAGGTGCTCGGCTCTGGACGTGCTGGCGAAGAGGATGTCGTCCAGGTAGGTGTAGAGGAATGGCAAGTTGCGCAGCACGCCGTCCATCAGGCGCTGGAATGCCTGTGCCGCGTTTTTGAGGCCGAGGGGCATCCGGAGGAATTCAAAGAGGCCGAAAGGTGTAATAACGGCCGTCTTTGGGATGTCGGCCGGGCGGACGGGCACCTGGTGGTACCCCCGAATCAGGTCCACTTTTGAAAAAATGGTCCGCCCCGCCAAATGGGCGGAAAAATCCTGGATGTGCGGGACGGGGTACCTGTCGGGGGTAGTGGCGTCGTTAAGGCGGCGGTAGTCACTGCATTGCCGCCATCCGCCCCCCGGCTTCGGGACGATGTGCAGTGGCGAGGCCCAGGCACTGTCGGAGCGCCGCACAATGCCGAGGTGCTCCAGCGCGGTGAACTCGGCCTTGGCGACGGCGAGTTTGGCAGAATCGAGACGGCGAGCCCAGGCGTACACCGGCAGGCCCGTAGTGGGGATGTGATGCTCGATGCCGTGACGTACCGCAATGGCCGAAAACGTCGGTCACTTGAGGGCCGGAAACTCCGCGAGGAGACGTGCGAAGTCGTCTGCCAATGGGAGGATGCAGGAAAACTCGGTGGGCGCGGAACGGCTCAAGGCGCATGCCAGGGAGCTGAAAGTTTCGGCGTTGACGAGACGCCGGCGTTTCACGTCGACCAGCAGCCCGTGGGCGCACAGAAAATCGGCCCTGAGCAAAGCCATGGGGACGTCCGCCGTCACAAACTCCCAGTGAAACAG
The DNA here is from genome assembly GCF_964187855.1 of Myxine glutinosa. Classification (NCBI taxonomy): domain Eukaryota; kingdom Metazoa; phylum Chordata; class Myxini; order Myxiniformes; family Myxinidae; genus Myxine; species Myxine glutinosa. Next base: position 431,115,166 of record NC_136261.1, read on the forward strand.
CTGGCTGCGGAAGCGGAGGGCGACGGTGCGTGGGCCGAAGGTGCGGATGGCGGAGCCGTTGGCCGCGATTAAGGAGGGGCCGCAAACGGCGGCCCGCCTGTCCTCCGCCGAAGTGGGAATGACGCTCAGCTGGGCGCCGGTGTCGAAGAGAAAGTGCCGCCCCGACGCTTTGTCCGCGATGAATAGCAGGTTTCCAGAACGGCCGGCGTTCATTGCTGGTAGGGAACGCCGGCCCGCCCGTTTCCCGACTTGCCAAACGTGCATGGGGGTCGACATGATCGGGCCTGCTGCCCGAACCTGGCATGGAAATAACACCAGGCCAGGTCCAGCGGGGGCTCCGGTCGACGCGTCGGGACCGGGTGATGTGGCTTAGCCGCTGCCAGTCGCGCCGGCCCGGCAGCCTCTGGGAAGGAACCTGTGTCATGGGCACCGGGCGGGTGGGCGGGAGGGCTCCCAGCCACCACCCCGACGAGCTGGCTAGCTGCTCCGGCGAGCTGGCTTGCCGAATCGATCTTGTTGGCCTCCTTGGCGAGGTCGCGGGGGGGGGGGGGGGTCACAATGGTCGTGCCTGCCAGGGCGACCCGTACTTGGGCCGGGAGCTGGCGAAGAAAAAGCTCCCGAAACAGGAAATCCGAGGGGTGCTCGCCGAGAAACGCGAGCATGTAGTCCATGCGTTCGGACAGGCATGTATCGCCGAGCTCAGGAAGGTCGAGCAGGCGTTGTGCGTGCTCAGCCGGGGAGAGGGCGAAAGTGCCCAGAAGAAGTGCCTTGATGGCGTCGTACTTGCCGTCAGCGGGCGGGTTCTGGAGGAAGCTCAGGCAGCGGGCGGCGGTCGCGGAGCCAAGCGCGGCGACCATGTAATGGTATCGCGTGGCGTCCTCCGTTATGCTATGCAGGGCGAACTGGGAGTCCGCCTGCACGAACCAGACGGTGGCATGTGCTTCCCAGAAGGTGGGCAATTTGAGGGACACTGTGGTGTCCATCACGTGTCGTAAATTCGGGGTCACCAGTGAAGAGCAGGGCCCTTGCTTGAGACGGACGAAGTGACGGGCAAGACACAAACTCGTCCGAGAAGATGTTTATTGTAAAAACCAACTCGGGAACTCTAAAAAGCCCGTTTATCAGGCTGCATATATATCACAACCAGAAAGCACAACCGAAACCGAAAGCCCCGCCTCTCAGGTGAGGCGTGCTTTGGTGGTCACGTGACCGACAGGTGCAAAGGATTATAACCGCACGTGCGGCACGCTTTGGTGGTCACGTGACCGGCCAACCCGGCGCCGTGGTTTGCCCGCCAATTACGTCACTGGCTGGAGCAAGGAGATTCTGTTGCTGGTCTCGCTTGGGGTACCCATGGGTCGCTACAGGATTATGTTACAGAACGAACCAAGATTTGTCAAGAAAGATGTTGTTCTGATTACATCGTTGGTGAGAGGGGAGGACGAGAGAAAGAGGGGAATGGGGTAGTGGGGAAGAGAGAGAGGGGATGGGGTAGTGGGGAAGAGAGAGGGGGATGGAGTAGTGTGGAGAGAGAGGGAGGGGATGGGATATTCGGGGAGAGGGATGGGGAGAGAGAGAGAGAGGGGAAGAGAGAGGGAGAGGAAAGAGAGGAAGGGGAAGAGAGAGGTAGGGGGAGAGAGAGAGAGGGGAAGAGAGAGGGAGGGGAAGAGAGAGGGAGGGGCATGAGAGAGGAGGGAGGAGAGGATAGGGATTAAGAAAGGCCTTTAATCAGCAAACACAAGTTTGGACTATCCCCTCCTCCTGGTTGGACATCGTTCAATTAAACAAACTGTGGGTCTTGTGACACTTGACAAGAGCGAAAATAGAGTTGGAAAACAACTAAATGGAATAGAGTGAAGGAAAATATTGTTGTGGATATGAGAATGGTGTTTTTTTTTTGTTGTGTAAATTGTTGTAAAAATATCGACCTCCTTGCTCCAGTTATGTATAAAGGTCAAAGTGCGTCCCGTAATTAGTTCATAAGCACTCACGTTCGACAATCATAGATTTCCCCCCTTGTTGACAGTTATTTCCTTATTCTGTGTATTAGGCTAAGGATTTGTCTTCCATTAATTGACACTCCATTGCACCGAACTCAAATAAATAGATCCCCTTTTATTCCCATTCCCAAAGCCTTTCCTGCCTGCAAACCACATTTGCTGCAGCTGTGGGTTGCTGTTTTCACTGCGACTCCATTATGCACGAGGTAACCTCGGAGAAGAAAGGCGTGTCCCCACCTCATCATAGGGGGGAGGAGTGAGTCAGCCCCACTCAACCAACCAAGAACAAGGGGTTGGACTTGGAGAGGGTGTGGAGAGAAACATCGAGTAGGTTCGCAAAAGGTTCAAGGGCATGATATATATAACCCGCACGACGACGCCACCACGAGAGACGCGCAAGGAGAGAGAAATACGTGCAGCGACAACCAGCCCCTGCCGCGTGCAAAGATATACGTGTGCCGACGTCGCCCTGCTCGCTCCCAGCCTGACAAGGACCGGCTTGCTGTGCACCCTGCCAAGCCTTCCAGCTTGTGGTTCGACCTTCTCCCTCCAGCAAAAACCAACCTGCAATTTCCCCATTCGTGTACGTGAGTTTGTTCTGTGTGTCTTGTCCCTGGGTTAATTAAGACTGTAGGTAAGCTAGCATTGCACTGTGTCTCCTTGATTCCTTCTGTCTTTATTTTATTATCTTTCCTTCTTCCTTGGTTTCTTTGGTCCTGTACATAGTAATAAATTATATTCGTATTACAAAACCTTTTTGTCTTCTTCTTCTTCTTCACAACCATGTCGTCTTTGTCTTTTCCCTCATTGAATATCTGTGGCACGATTTGGCCAACGTTCAGGAATCGGGTTAGTCGGGGTAACTGTTCGGGTGCGGCGGCCATCCGCTCGGCCAATTAACATCCTAGCCGCGTCCGTAACAATTGGTGCCAGGAGCGAGAACGGACCTGAAGCGCTTCGTGCGCTCAAATTACGAGTGGGCCGAAATTTGTTTTGTAAAATCTTAAATTGAACATCGTGCCATGGATAGTCAAGGTGGCGGGATGCTGGTGGGGGCATTAGAAGAGGGGTTATGGGTAACCCAGGATCAGAGGGAAGAAATGGGTGAGGTCGTTGAGGAGGTATCAGGTGCGCAAAATGGTGCCCTCGTGCACGTGGTATCAGACGCACAAAGTGGCAGCTCACACGAGCGCGGGGTAGCCACGCCCGCTGTGCAAATAGGGGGAATTGATGTGCGGGACCTCATGGCGCAGATTAATGCAGCCATACTAATGGCGAATATGGGGCTAGAAGCCAAAATGGGAGAAATGGGGGGCCAAATGGGAGCAATGAGGGACAAAGCGAGGGTTACCCGTGAACGGATAGACAATAAATTTGAGGGGCTCGGAAGCAAATTGGAGGGACTCAGAAGCAAATTGGAGGGGCTCGGAAGCAAATTTAAGGGATTCGGAAGCGGATTAGGGGACAAACTGGGGGGCATGGTTGGCCAAGCCAAATAAATTAATGAGGGGTTGGAGAGGGACAGAGACCGAAGGTTGAGCGAAAGGGTCCCAAGGGTGCACGACGAGGTAAAGCGGGTCGAGGAGCACTGGTTGGGCGAAGTCGAGAAAAGCACGGGTAACTGGACCGGGGTAGAAATCGCGACCTGGGGTATGGGGCAGCCGGCGACCGCTGAGGTAGAAGAGGGAATTTTAATACAGCCAGCGGTCATCGTGGTGAATAAAGAAAAAGTGCTGGGAATTGAAATTGGAGAGACCGGGGGCTTAGAAAAGCACTCGCGGCAGGAAGGAATGGAAATTGCTCAGAGTCTGAATGCACATCCTGATGCCGTACTTGCTAATCCATATAAAGATTTGCAGGTGCGCGTGGAGAAGGGAATCCCCCAGGTGAGTCGTGCTGTGTATTGTGCGGGGAGATTTTGCAGGAGGATGTTTCACGACAAGAGAATTGTCACGCGATTGGGATCGAGGAAGCACCCGGGCGTTGGTGAAGGGTCGCATGTGGAAAAAAAGTGTGCGTTAAAAGAGTGGGTGTGTTATAAAGTGTGGGAGTGAAACCGAGTGCGAGCGAGAATGCACGTCGGGGTGTACGGAGTGTGACATGAGGAGTGAGTTGGTGGTGGAGCGGGTGCGAGGATGCACGTATGGGATGAACGGCGAGGGTGTGCGAGGAAGCACACCTGAGTCGGTCGTGGCGCTAGTGCGAGGGAGCACATCGGAGCATGGTAGTGGGTGGATGCAAGGGTGCACGCCCATGGTGAGTAGTACGGAGTACGTACCGAGGGGGGAGAGTGCGCAAGACGGTGCGCGAGGTGTATTAAGGGAGTGTGCGAACGGCGAGAGTGCGCGAGAGGTGTGGTGTGTAACAGGGAGTGCGTTGGTGGAATGGACGGAGTGTGTGGAATGTACGGACGGCATTGGAATGCCGGGTTTTGTGAGTGTCAAAAGGGTCGCGTGTGCGTGTGGGCATGTGAGTAAAGCATCGATGTTGAACAGGGCAGTGTTTAGGGCAACGGATAGCCGATGCGAGCACTCGGGGCGCGGTGCGCTTTGTTGGATGCCAGGCCCGGCGCGGATCGATGCTGCGTCGCTTCTCTTCGAAGCGTCGTTGCCGATTCGGGCTTGGCCCCGCCCTGCACGGTCGAGTCCGGGCCTTGTCGGGCGAGGTGACCGGTCCGGTTCAAGGGCGAGTAGGAGGTAGCGGATTGGAGCCCCCTGGCGGGGGCGGGGTTCCGACCGGGGGAGATTGAGCCATCGGGCCCGGGACCGCGAGGTGCCGCGCCGAGATGGTGCGTGGAATCTCGGCCCGACCAAACCACCTCCCTTGAACCAAAAGCCGGACGGATTCAACCTGCAGGCGACCAAACCACCCGAATTCATTGCTCGGCTTTGCGAAGCCAAGTTTTAATGATGTGACGATGCACCGAGGCTCAGATAAAGCGGACTGTGATGATGATGATAGTGCTTTTGATCCGAAATTTAGAAAAGTGAATAGAATTGGCAGTAATTGGAAAATTTTTGATTGGTTGCAATTGGATGAGCCAAATTGGTAGTGGAAGATACCCGATGTGGTGGGATGGCAACTCTGCCATCCCTCATAGCGGGGGGGGGGGGGGGGCAAAGGAGCAATAGATTTATGGGGTTTATGGCAGTGAAAACTAGCCCGGGAGGGTTAGGATATTGTGTGTAGGGACCTAGAGAAAACGAGCTTAGGTAACGGTAAGGTTAGGTAGTGACAATGATACCTGTAGTGGGGACGCAGGTAGATTAGTGTGGATGATAATGACGTGGTATGTGCTTAGTTTAAAGGGAAGACGGGGAGCACTAAGTTAGCAGGGCAACAGGTAGATGAGATGATGCCGTGTGTGTGAGGATCGAAAGTGTATGAGCAGGGTATGAGTAACTGATTGTGATTGTGAGTTGTATTGAGATTGCACAGGTGTGCAACTGGACAGGTGTATGGAGCAGTGTTTGACTGAGTGATAGTGATGTGTATTGTGCTAATTAAATGGTCCAGAAAGGAAGGAGGGTGCAGGTGGCACCAGGTGCGATTGCACAGGTGTGCAATGACAGGTGTATGGAGAATGGTTGTGTGGAATACATGGAGTGTGGAGTATTGGAATGGATGGTCGTGGAGTGAGTATGGTGGAAACTGTGGAGTGGAGTGGATGGTGCGAAGGTGTGGATGGGGGAAAGGAGGATGGACTCCATCACGAATACCCAGGGAGGGTAGTGTAAGTCTTAGGTAGAGGGTACAGGTAAATTGTGGTTGGATATTGGCATCTGTCGTGCGTGGTGGAAGAATGGTATTTGGATGGGTGCATTAGTGATGTGGAAATGGCTGGGCGTGTAGCCTGTTAGTGTGTGTAGTTGGTTGACACTCCGCCACTGTTAGGATGTCGGCCAGGTGAGGCCGCAGGTGGGCTCTGGGAGCCGGTAGAGTTGTTGTGGATGGGGCCCGAGGATCCGGAGGACGGACCCGGGTAGCCCAGTGCCAGAGGGCACCGAGGGGTGACAGAGCCAGGAGGGGCCTTCCCCAGTTAGATAGGTTAGGGTGAGGAGCTAGGTAAGCTCGGGTGGCAACTACAGTGGTGGAGGTGTGCAGGTGGGTAGACCTGCTGGGAGAGCTACACGACTCAGCCCGGAAATTGTGCAAGGGAACCGGGAGACAAATCGGGGGAGTGAGACCCCAAATTGAGAAGCACCACAGTTTGGTCAATGGGAATTGGTTTTTAGAACCCATAGTGTAAGTTGGCCAATGGATTGGCAGGGAAAGACCCCGGGTAGTGTAAAGTGTGTTAATGTCATTTAGAGGATAGTTAGGATGGAGATCTCCTCGCACCATCTGCATCCACTCACCTGAGGTGACAAAGCTCCGCACCATGCCGTGGTTTGTTGGTTTTTATTACTTTGATGCAAATGTTTGGAATGTTAGACGCATCATGACGTGGGTGTGACATTGTGCTGATGTTCCATCTCTTCCTCCTTATGAGGATTGATGATGAATTGGGTGATGGCAAATTTTGGTTAGAGGGATTGTGGTGACGAATTTGGTATAGGAGAGATATGGGGAGACGTGACAGTAGTGACAAATTTGTACATGTGTAGATTTTGTACATGTGGGGTAAGGGCAAGGGTAGTGTAGGTGACGGGGGGGGTGACGTACGGTAGGGACGAGCTTTTCTCCGCTCTGTCTCCATACGCACCTCGCCTTGCATTGCCTTGTTTGATGTGTACCCTTGAGACCTTAACCCTCGCTCATCTGTCTTTTCCCCCCTTTGTCTCCCACATGAGGACTGTGCGCCACTGGGCGCCGAGGGGAGCGTGCGAGAGTCCGCCATTGGGCGCCCGAACCTCTCGCAACCACAGCTGTCTGCATCGATGCACCACCTTATGGACCACATGTCTGTGGCTGAGCACCACTTATGGACCCCATGGGTTGGGGCATGGCCCCTCTGCTGGAACCGGCCATGAAGGCCCGATATCTTGCTCGCGGACCTTGGCCACAGGGCACCTATGCCCCACAGGTGAACCATACAATAGTCGGCCCTGTGGGCCATAAATAAATAAAGATGGACACGTTTGTGCACTTTTATTGCAAATAGGCCGCCAGCAAAGAAGATGACAACAACAGGAAAATAACATGGCCAGCAGAGGGAGCCGAAGAGGAAGACCAGCACCAGGGTTTGTTGGTTTATTTTTTATTGAACTGTGGTGACTGTGCACCGATTGGTGCTTGAGGGTGCTTTGGTGCGTTTTTGGGTGCTTTCATGGTGCATCGATGCAGGGCAGACTGTCTCCCCCCCCCCCCCCAAAAGAACGATCACAGGTCCTGGGTTGCGTTTTGTAAATAAAGTAGAGTCGTTGTAAATAATGCGCCCCCCCACCGTAAATGTATAGTTTGAAGACCATTCCGCAATTCGGTTAGCTGTGGGAGTGAGTCTGTTAGGTAGGGTGCAATGGAGCAGTTGGACATATTTATTTATGTTTTAAAACTGTCACACTCAGGGTCAGGTTAAATGTAGAGGGAACTACACCTATGTGCCACACTAAAAGTCAAGGTAAGAGGCCCGGGACGTGCCTAAGAGGAGGAGGGTGCAGTGTTGTGGATATGAGAATGGTGTTTTTTTTTTTTGTGTAAATTGTTGTAAAAATATCGCCCTCCTTGCTCCAGTTATGTATAAAGGTCAAAGTGCGTCCCGTAATTAGTTCATAAGCACTCACGATAGCCAATCATAGATTTCCCCCCTTGTTGACAGTTATTTCCTTATTCTGTGTATTAGGCTAAGGATTTGTCTTCCATTAATTGACACTCCATTGCACCGAACTCAAATAAATAGATCCCCTTTTAGTCCCATTCCCAAAGCCTTTCCTGCCTGCAAACCGCATTTGCTGCAGCTGTGGGTTGCTGTTTTCACCGCGACTCCATTATGCACGAGGTAACCTCGGAGAAGAAAGGCGTGTCCCCACCTCTTCATAGAGGGGAGGAGTGAGTCAGCCCCACTCAACCAACCAAGAGCAAGGGGTTGGACTTGGAGAGGGTGTGGAGAGAAACATCGAGTAGGTTCGCAAAAGGTTCAAGGGCGTGATATATATAACCCGCACGACGACGCCACCACGAGAGACGCGCAAGGAGAGAGAAATACGTGCAGCGACAACCAGCCCCTGCCGCGTGCAAAGATATACGTGTGCCGATGTCGCCCTGCTCGCTCCCAGCCTGACAAGGACCGGCTTGCTGTGCACCCTGCCAAGCCTTCCAGCTTGTGGTTCGACCTTCTCCCTCCAGCAAAAACCAACCTGCAATTTCCCCATTCGTGTACGTGAGTTTGTTCTGTGTGTCTTGTCCCTGGGTTAATTAAGACTGTAGGTAAGCTAGCATTGCACTGTGTCTCCTTGATTCCTTCTGTCTTTATTTTATTATCTTTCCTTCTTCCTTGGTTTCTTTGGTCCTGTACATAGTAATAAATTATATTCGTATTACAAAACCTTTTTGTCTTCTTCTTCTTCTTCACAACCATGTCGTCTTTGTCTTTTCCCTCATTGAATATCTGTGGCACGATTTGGCCAACGTTCAGGAATCGGGTTAGTCGGGGTAACTGTTCGGGTGCGGCGGCCATCCGCTCGGCCAATTAACATCCTAGCCGCGTCCGTAACAATTGGTGCCAGGAGAGAGAACGGACCTGAAGCGCTTCGTGTGCTCAAATTATGAGTGGGCCGAAATTTGTTTTGTAAAATCTTAAATTGAACATCGTGCCATGGATAGTCAAGGTGGCGGGATGCTGGTGGGGGCATTAGAAGAGGGGTTACAGGTAACCCAGGATCAGAGGGAAGAAATGGGTGAGGTCGTTGAGGAGGTATCAGGTGCGCAAAATGGTGCCCTCGCGCACGTGGTATCAGACGCACAAAGTGGCAGCTCGCACGAGCGCGGGGTAGCCACGCCCGCTGTGCAAATAGGGGGAATTGATGTGCGGGACCTCATGGCGCAGATTAATGCAGCCATACTAATGGCGAATATGGGGCTAGAAGCCAAAATGGGAGAAATGGGGGGCCAAATGGGAGCAATGAGGGACAAAGCGAGGGTTACCCGTGAACGGATAGACAATAAATTTGAGGGGCTCGGAAGCAAATTGGAGGGACTCAGAAGCAAATTGGAGGGGCTCGGAAGCAAATTTAAGGGATTCGGAAGCGGATTAGGGGACAAACTGGGGGGCATGGTTGGCCAAGCCAAAGAAATTAATGAGGGGTTGGAGAGGGACAGAGACCGAAGGTTGAGCGAAAGGGTCCCAAGGGTGCACGACGAGGTAAAGCGGGTCGAGGAGCACTGGTTGGGCGAAGTCGAGAAAAGCACGGGTAACTGGACCGGGGTAGAAATCGCGAACTGGGGTATGGGGCAGCCGGCGACCGCTGAGGTAGAAGAGGGAATTTTAATACAGCCAGCGGTCATCGTGGTGAATAAAGAAAAAGTGCTGGGAATTGAAATTGGAGAGACCGTGGGCTTAGAAAAGCACTCGCGGCAGGAAGGAATGGAAATTGCTCAGAGTCTGAATGCACATCCTGATGCCGTACTTGCTAATCCATATAAAGATTTGCAGGTGCGCGTGGAGAAGGGAATCCCCCAGGTGAGTCGTGCTGTGTATTGTGCGGGGAGATTTTGCAGGAGGATGTTTGACGACAAGAGAATTGCCGCGCGATTGGGATCGAGGAAGCACCCGGGCGTGGGTGAAGGGTCGCGTGTGGAAAAAAAGTGTGCGTCAAAGAGTGGGTGTGTTATAAAGTGTGGGAGTGAAACCGAGTGCGAGCGAGAATGCACGTCGGGGTGTACGGAGTGTGACATGAGGAGTGAGTTGGTGGTGGAACGGGTGCGAGGATGCACGTATGGGATGAACTGCGAGGGTGTGCGAGGAAGCACACCTGAGTCGGTCGTGGCGCGAGTGCGAGGGAGCACATCGGAGCATGGTAGTGGGTGGATGCAAGGGTGCACGCCCATGGTGAGTGGTACGGAGTACGTACCGAGGGGGGAGAGTGCGCAAGACAGTGCGCGAGGTGTATTAAGGGAGTGTGCGAACGGCGAGAGTGCGCGAGAGGTGTGGTGTGTAACAGGGAGTGCGTTGGTGGAATGGACGGAGTGTGTGGAATGTACGGACGGTGTTGGAATGCCGGGTTTTGTGAGTGTCAAAAGGGTCGCGTGTGCGTGTGGGCATGTGAGTAAAGCATCGACGTTGAACAGGGCAGCGTTTAGGGCAACGGATAGCCGATGCGAGCACTCGGGGCGCGGTGCGCTTTGTTGGATGCCAGGCCCGGCGCGGATCGATGCTGCGTCGCTTCTATTTTAAGCGTCGTTGCCGATTCGGGCTTGGCCCCGCCCTGCACGGTCGAGTCCGGGCCTTGTCGGGCGAGGCGACCGGTCCGGTTCATGGGCGAGTAGGAGGAAGCGGCTTGGAGCCCCCTGGCAGGGGCGGGGTTCCGACCGGGGGAGATTGAGCCATCGGGCCCGGGACCGCGAGGTGCCGCGCCGAGATGGTGCGTGGAATCTCGGCCCGACCAAACCACCTCCCTTGAACCAAAAGCCGGACGGATTCAACCTGCAGGCGACCAAACCACCCGAATTCATTGCTCGGCTTTGCGAAGCCAAGTTTTAATGATGTGACGATGCACCGAGGCTCAGACAAAGCAGACTGTGATGATGATGATAGTGCTTTTGATCCGAAATTTAGAAAAGTGAATAGAATTGGCAGTAATTGGAAAATTTTTGATTGGTTGCAATTGGATGAGCCAAATTGGTAGTGGAAGATACCCGATGTGGTGGGATGGCAACTCTGCCATCCCTCATAGCGGGGGGGGCAAAGGAGCAATAGATTTATGGGGTTTATGGCAGTGAAAACTAGCCCGGGAGGGTTAGGATATTGTGTGTAGGGACCTAGAGAAAACGAGCTTAGGTAACGGTAAGGTTAGGTAGTGACAATGATACCTGTAGTGGGGACGCAGGTAGATTAGTGTGGATGATAATGACGTGGTATGTGCTTAGTTTAAAGGGAAGACGGGGAGCACTAAGTTAGCAGGGCAACAGGTAGATGAGATGATGCCGTGTGTGTGAGGATCGAAAGTGTATGAGCAGGGTATGAGTAACTGATTGTGATTGTGAGTTGTATTGAGATTGCACAGGTGTGCAACTGGACAGGTGTATGGAGCAGTGTTTGAGTGAGTGATAGTGATGTGTATTGTGCTGATTAAATGGTCCAGAAAGGAAGGAGGGTGCAGGTGGCACCAGGTGCGATTGCACAGGTGTGCAATGACAGGTGTATGGAGAATGGTTGTGTGGAATACATGGAGTGTGGAGTATTGGAATGGATGGTCGTGGAGTGAGTATGGTGGAAACTGTGGAGTGGAGTGGATGGTGCGAAGGTGTGGATGGGGGAAAGGAGGATGGACTCCATCACGAATACCCAGGGAGGGTAGTGTAAGTCTTAGGTAGAGGGTACAGGTAAATTGTGGTTGGATATTGGCATCTGTCGTGCGTGGTGGAAGAATGGTATTTGGATGGGTGCATTAGTGATGTGGAAATGGCTGGGCGTGTAGCCTGTTAGTGTGTGTAGTTGGTTGACACTCCGCCACTGTTAGGATGTCGGCCAGGTGAGGCCGCAGGTGGGCGTTGGGAGCCGGTAGAGTTGTTGTGGATGGGGCCCGAGGATCCGGAGGACGGACCCGGGTAGCCCAGTGCCAGAGGGCACCGAGGGGTGACAGAGCCAGGAGGGGCCTTCCCCAGTTAGATAGGTTAGGGTGAGGAGCTAGGTAAGCTCGGGTGGCAACTACAGTGGTGGAGGTGTGCAGGTGGGTAGACCTGCTGGGAGAGCTACACAACTCAGCACGGAAATTGTGCAAGGGCACCGGGAGACAAATCGGGGGAGTGAGACCCCAAATTGAGAAGCACCACAGTTTGGTCAATGGGAATTGGTTTTTAGAACCCATAGTGTAAGTTGGTCAATGGATTGGCAGGGAAAGACCCCAGGTAGTGTAAAGTGTGTTAATGTCATTTAGAGGATAGTTAGGATGGAGATCTCCTCGCACCATCTGCATCCACTCACCTGAGGTGACAAAGCTCCGCACCATGCCGTGGTTTGTTGGTTTTTATTACTTTGATGCAAATGTTTGGAATGTTAGACGCATCATGACGTGGGTGTGACATTGTGCTGATGTTCCATCTCTTCCTCCTTATGAGGATTGATGATGAATTGGGTGATGGCAAATTTTGGTTAGAGGGATTGTGGTGACGAATTTGGTATAGGAGAGATATGGGGAGACGTGACAGTAGTGACAAATTTGTACATGTGTAGATTTTGTACATGTGGGGTAAGGGCAAGGGTAGTGTAGGTGACGGGGGGGGGGGGGGGGGGTTACGTACGGTAGGGACGAGCTTTTCTCCGCTCTGTCTCCATACGCACCTCGCCTTGCATTGCCTTGTTTGATGTGTACCCTTGAGACCTTACCCCTCGCTCATCTGTCTTTTCCCCCCTTTGTCTCCCACATGAGGACTGTGCGCCACTGGGCGCCAAGGGGAGCGTGCGAGAGTCCGCCATTGGGTGCCCGAACCTCTCGCAACCACAGCTGTCTGCATCGATGCACCACCTTATGGACCACATGTCTGTGGCTGACCACCACTTATGGACCCCATGGGTTGGGGCATGGCCCCTCTGCTGGAACCGGCCATGAAGGCCCGATATCTTGCTCGCGGACCTTGGCCACAGGGCACCTATGCCCCACAGGTGAACCATACAATAGTCGGCCCTGTGGGCCATAAATAAATAAAGATGGACACGTTTGTGCACTTTTATTGCAAATAGGCCGCCAGCAAAGAAGATGACAACAACAGGAAAATAACATGGCCAGCAGAGGGAGCCGAAGAGGAAGACCAGCACCAGGGTTTGTCGGTTTATTTTTTATTGAACTGTGGTGACTGTGCACCGATTGGTGCTTGAGGGTGCTTTGGTGCGTTTTTGGGTGCTTTCATGGTGCATCGATGCAGGGCAGACTGTCTTCCCCCCCCCCAAAAAGAACGATCACAGGTCCTGGGTTGCGTTTTGTAAATAAAGTAGAGTCGTTGTAAATAATGCGCCCCCCCCCCCCCCCACCGTAAATGTATAGTTTGAAGACCATTCCGCTATTCGGTTAGCTGTGGGCGTGAGTCTGTTAGGTAGGGTGCAATGGAGCAGTGGGACATATTTATTTATGTTTTAAAACTGTCACACTCAGGGTCAGGTTAAATGTAGAGGGAACTACACCTATGTGCCACACTAAAAGTCAAGGTAAGAGGCCCGGGACGTGCCTAAGAGGAGGAGGGTGCAGTGTTGTGGATATGAGAATGGTGTTTTTTTTTTTGTGTAAATTGTTGTAAAAATATCGCCCTCCTTGCTCCAGTTATGTATAAAGGTCAAAGTGCGTCCCGTAATTAGTTCATAAGCACTCACGATAGCCAATCATAGATTTCCCCCCTTGTTGACAGTTATTTCCTTATTCTGTGTATTAGGCTAAGGATTTGTCTTCCATTAATTGACACTCCATTGCACCGAACTCAAATAAATAGATCCCCTTTTATTCCCATTCCCAAAGCCTTTCCTGCCTGCAAACCGCATTTGCTGCAGCTGTGGGTTGCTGTTTTCACCGCGACTCCATTATGCACGAGGTAACCTCGGAGAAGAAAGGCGTGTCCCCACCTCTTCATAGAGGGGGGGAGTGAGTCAGCCCCACTCAACCAACCAAGGACAAGGGGTTGGACTTGGAGAGGGTGTGGAGAGAAACATCGAGTAGGTTCGCAAAAGGTTCAAGGGCGTGATATATATAACCCGCACGACGACGCCACCATGAGAGACGCGCAAGGAGAGAGAAATACGTGCAGCGACAACCAGCCCCTGCCACGTGCAAAGAGATACGTGTGCCGTCGTCACCCTGCTCGCTCCCAGCCTGAAAAGACCGGCTTGCTGTTCACCCTGCCAAGCCTTCCAGCTTGTGGTTCGACCTTCTCCCTCCAGCAAAAAACCAACCTGCAATTTCCCCATTCGTGTACGTGAGTTTGTTCTGTGTGTCTTGTCCCTGGGTTAATTAAGACTGTAGGTAAGCTAGCATTGCACTGTGCCTCCTTGATTCCTTCTGTCTTTATTTTATTATCTTTCCTTCTTCCTTAGTTTCTTTGGTCCTGTACATAGTAATAAATTATATTCGTATTACAAAACCTTTTTGTCTTCTTCTTCTTCTTCACATCCGTGTCGTCTTTGTCTTTTCCCTCATTGAATATCTGTGGCACGATTTGGCCAACGTTCAGGAATCGGGTTAGTCGGGGTAACTGTTCGGGTGCGGCGGCCATCCGCTCGGCCAATTAACATCCTAGCCGCGTCCGTAACAATTGGTGCCAGGAGCGAGAACGGACCTGAAGCGCTTCGTGCGCTCAAATTACGAGTGGGCCGAAATTTGTTTTGTAAAATCTTAAATTGAACATCGTGCCATGGATAGTCAAGGTGGCGGGATGCTGGTGGGGGCATTAGAAGAGGGGTTACCGGTAACCCAGGATCAGAGGGAAGAAATGGGTGAGGTCGTTGAGGAGGTATCAGGTGCGCAAAATGGCGCCCTCGCGCACGTGGTATCAGACGCACAAAGTGGCAGCTCGCACGAGCGCGGGGTAGCCACGCCCGCTGTGCAAATACGGGGAATTGATGTGCGGGACCTCATGGCGCAGATTAATGCAGCCATACTAATGGCGAATATGGGGCTAGAAGCCAAAATGGGAGAAATGGGGGGCCAAATGGGAGCAATGAGGGACAAAGCGAGGGTTACCCGTGAACGGTTAGACAATAAATTTGAGGGGCTCGGAAGCAAATTGGAGGGACTCAGAAGCAAATTGGAGGGGCTCAGAAGCAAATTTAAGGGATTCGGAAGCGGATTAGGGGACAAACTGGGGGGCATGGTTGGCCAAGCCAAAGAAATTAATGTGGGGTTGGAGAGGGACAGAGACCGAAGGTTGAGCGAAAGGGTCCCAAGGGTGCACGACGAGGTAAAGCGGGTCGAGGAGCACTGGTTGGGCGAAGTCGAGAAAAGCACGGGTAACTGGACCGGGGTAGAAATCGCGACCTGGGGTATGGGGCAGCCGGCGACCGCTGAGGTAGAAGAGGGAATTTTAATACAGCCAGCGGTCATCGTGGTGAATAAAGAAAAAGTGCTGGGAATTGAAATTGGAGAGACCGGGGGCTTAGAAAAGCACTCGCGGCAGGAAGGAATGGAAATTGCTCAGAGTCTGAATGCACATCCTGATGCCGTACTTGCTAATCCATATAAAGATTTGCAGGTGCGCGTGGAGAAGGGAATCCCCCAGGTGAGTCGTGCTGTGTATTGTGCGGGGAGATTTTGCAGGAGGATGTTTGACGACAAGAGAATTGTCGCGCGATTGGGATCGAGGAAGCACCTGGGCGTTGGTGAAGGGTCGCGTGTGGAAAAAAAGTGTGCGTCAAAGAGTGGGTGTGTTATAAAGTGTGGGAGTGAAACCGAGTGCGAGCGAGAATGCACATCGGGGTGTACGGAGTGTGACATGAGGAGTGAGTTGGTGGTGGAGCGGGTGCGAGGATGCACGTATGGGATGAACGGCGAGGGTGTGCGAGGAAGCACACCTGAGTCGGTCGTGGCGCGAGTGCGAGGGAGCACATCGGAGCATGGTAGTGGGTGGATGCAAGGGTGCACGCCCATGGTGAGTGGTACGGAGTACGTACCGAGGGGGGAGAGTGCGCAAGACGGTGCGCGAGGTGTATTAAGGGAGTGTGCGATTGGCGAGAGTGCGCGAGAGGTGTGGTGTGTAACAGGGAGTGCGTTGGTGGAATGGACGGAGTGTGTGGAATGTACGGACGGCGTTGGAATGCCGGGTTTTGTGAGTGTCAAAAGGGTCGCGTGTGCATGTGGGCATGCGAGTAAAGCATCGACGTTGAACAGGGCAGCGTTTAGGGCAACGGATAGCCGATGCGAGCACTCGGGGCGCGGTGCGCTTTGTTGGATGCCAGGCCCGGCGCGGATCGATGCTGCAGCGCTTCTCTTCGAAGCGCCGTTGTCGATTCGGGCTTGGCCCCACCCTGCACGGTCGAGTCCGGGCCTTGTCGGGCGAGGCGACCGGTCCGGTTCAAGGGCGAGTAGGAGGAAGCGGATTGGAGCCCCCTGGTGGGGGCGGGGTTCCGACCGGGGGAGATTGAGCCACCGGGCCCGGGACCGCGAGGTGCCGCGCCGAGATGGTGCGTGGAATCTCGGCCCGACCAAACCACCTCCCTTGAACCAAAAGCCGGACGGATTCAACCTGCAGGCGACCAAACCACCCGAATTCATTGCTCGGCTTTGCGAAGCCAAGTTTTAATGATGTGACGATGCACCGAGGCTCAGATAAAGCGGACTGTGATGATGATGATAGTGCTTTTGATCCGAAATTTAGAAAAGTGAATAGAATTGGCAGTAATTGGAAAATTTTTGATTGGTTGCAATTGGATGAGCCAAATTGGTAGTGGAAGATACCCGATGTGGTGGGATGGCAACTCTGCCATCCCTCATAGCGGGGGGGGGGGGGGGGGCAAAGGAGCAATAGATTTATGGGGTTTATGGCAGTGAAAACTAGCCCAGGAGGGTTAGGATATTGTGTGTAGGGACCTAGAGAAAATGAGCTTAGGTAACGGTAAGGTTAGGTAGTGACAATGATACCTGTAGTGGGGACGCAGGTAGATTAGTGTGGATGATAATGACGTGGTATGTGCTTAGTTTAAAGGGAAGACGGGGAGCACTAAGTTAGCAGGGCAACAGGTAGATGAGATGATGCCGTGTGTGTGAGGATCGAAAGTGTATGAGCAGGGTATGAGTAACTGATTGTGATTGTGAGTTGTATTGAGATTGCACAGGTGTGCAACTGGACAGGTGTATGGAGCAGTGTTTGAGTGAGTGATAGTGATGTGTATTGTGCTGATTAAATGGTCCAGAAAGGAAGGAGGGTGCAGGTGGCACCAGGTGCGATTGCACAGGTGTGCAATGACAGGTGTATGGAGAATGGTTGTGTGGAATACATGGAGTGTGGAGTATTGGAATGGATGGTCGTGGAGCGAGTATGGTGGAAACTGTGGAGTGGAGTGGATGGTGCGAAGGTGTGGATGGGGGAAAGGAGGATGGACTCCATCACGAATACCCAGGGAGGGTAGTGTAAGTCTTAGGTAGAGGGTACAGGTAAATTGTGGTTGGATATTGGCATCTGTCGTGCGTGGTGGAAGAATGGTATTTGGATGGGTGCATTAGTGATGTGGAAATGGCTGGGCGTGTAGCCTGTTAGTGTGTGTAGTTGGTTGACACTCCGCCACTGTTAGGATGTCGGCCAGGTGAGGCCGCAGGTGGGCTCTGGGAGCCGGTAGAGTTGTTGTGGATGGGGCCCGAGGATCCGGAGGACGGACCCGGGTAGCCCAGTGCCAGAGGGCACCGAGGGGTGACAGAGCCAGGAGGGGCCTTCCCCAGTTAGATAGGTTAGGGTGAGGAGCTAGGTAAGCTCGGGTGGCAACTACAGTGGTGGAGGTGTGCAGGTGGGTAGACCTGCTGGGAGAGCTACACAACTCAGCACGGAAATTGTGCAAGGGCACCGGGAGACAAATCGGGGGAGTGAGACCCCAAATTGAGAAGCACCACAGTTTGGTCAATGGGAATTGGTTTTTAGAACCCATAGTGTAAGTTGGTCAATGGATTGGCAGGGAAAGACCCCAGGTAGTGTAAAGTGTGTTAATGTCATTTAGAGGATAGTTAGGATGGAGATCTCCTCGCACCATCTGCATCCACTCACCTGAGGTGACAAAGCTCCGCACCATGCCGTGGTTTGTTGGTTTTTATTACTTTGATGCAAATGTTTGGAATGTTAGACGCATCATGACGTGGGTGTGACATTGTGCTGATGTTCCATCTCTTCCTCCTTATGAGGATTGATGATGAATTGGGTGATGGCAAATTTTGGTTAGAGGGATTGTGGTGACGAATTTGGTATAGTAGAGATATGGGGAGACGTGACAGTAGTGACAAATTTGTACATGTGTAGATTTTGTACATGTGGGGTAAGGGCAAGGGTAGTGTAGGTGACGGGGGGGGGGTGACGTACGGTAGGGACGAGCTTTTCTCCGCTCTGTCTCCATACGCACCTCGCCTTGCATTGCCTTGTTTGATGTGTACCCTTGAGACCTTACCCCTCGCTCATCTGTCTTTTCCCCCCTTTGTCTCCTACATGAGGACTGTGCGCCACTGGGCGCCGAGGGGAGCGTGCGAGAGTCCGCCATTGGGCGCCCGAACCTCTCGCAACCACAGCTGTCTGCATCGATGCACCACCTTATGGACCACATGTCTGTGGCTGAGCACCACTTATGGACCCCATGGGTTGGGGCATGGCCCCTCTGCTGGAACCGGCCATGAAGGCCCGATATCTTGCTCGCGGACCTTGGCCACAGGGCACCTATGCCCCACAGGTGAACCATACAATAGTCGGCCCTGTGGGCCATAAATAAATAAAGATGGACACGTTTGTGCACTTTTATTGCAAATAGGCCGCCAGCAAAGAAGATGACAACAACAGGAAAATAACATGGCCAGCAGAGGGAGCCGAAGAGGAAGACCAGCACCAGGGTTTGTCGGTTTATTTTTTATTGAACTGTGGTGACTGTGCACCGATTAGTGCTTGAGGGTGCTTTGGTGCGTTTTTGGGTGCTTTCATGGTGCATCGTTGCAGGGCAGACTGTCTCCCCCCCCCCCGCCCCCCCAAAAAGAACGATCACAGGTCCTGGGTTGCGTTTTGTAAATAAAGTAGAGTCGTTGTAAATAATGCGCCCCCCCACCGTAAATGTATAGTTTGAAGACCATTCCGCAATTCGGTTAGCTGTGGGCGTGAGTCTGTTAGGTAGGGTGCAATGGAGCAGTGGGACATATTTATTTATGTTTTAAAACTGTCACACTCAGGGTCAGGTTAAATGTAGAGGGAACTACACCTATGTGCCACACTAAAAGTCAAGGTAAGAGGCCCGGGACGTGCCTAAGAGGAGGAGGGTGCAGTGTTGTGGATATGAGAATGGTGTTTTTTTTTTTTGTGTAAATTGTTGTAAAAATATCGCCCTCCTTGCTCCAGTTATGTATAAAGGTCAAAGTGCGTCCCGTAATTAGTTCATAAGCACTCACGATAGCCAATCATAGATTTCCCCCCTTGTTGACAGTTATTTCCTTATTCTGTGTATTAGGCTAAGGATTTGTCTTCCATTAATTGACACTCCATTGCACCGAACTCAAATAAATAGATCCCCTTTTAGTCCCATTCCCAAAGCCTTTCCTGCCTGCAAACCGCATTTGCTGCAGCTGTGGGTTGCTGTTTTCACCGCGACTCCATTATGCACGAGGTAACCTCGGAGAAGAAAGGCGTGTCCCCACCTCTTCATAGAGGGGAGGAGTGAGTCAGCCCCACTCAACCAACCAAGAACAAGGGGTTGTACTTGGAGAGGGTGTGGAGAGAAACATCGAGTAGGTTCGCAAAAGGTTCAAGGGCGTGATATATATAACCCGCACGACGACGCCACCATGAGAGACGCGCAAGGAGAGAGAAATACGTGCAGCGACAACCAGCCCCTGCCACGTGCAAAGAGATACGTGTGCCGACGTCACCCTGCTCGCTCCCAGCCTGAAAAGACCGGCTTGCTGTGCACCCTGCCAAGCCTTCCAGCTTGTGGTTCGACCTTCTCCCTCCAGCAAAAAACCAACCTGCAATTTCCCCATTCGTGTACGTGAGTTTGTTCTGTGTGTCTTGTCCCTGGGTTAATTAAGACTGTAGGTAAGCTAGCATTGCACTGTGTCTCCTTGATTCCTTCTGTCTTTATTTTATTATCTTTCCTTCTTCCTTGGTTTCTTTGGTCCTGTACATAGTAATAAATTATATTCGTATTACAAAACCTTTTTGTCTTCTTCTTCTTCTTCACATCCGTGTCGTCTTTGTCTTTTCCCTCATTGAATATCTGTGGCACGATTTGGCCAACGTTCAGGAATCGGGTTAGTCGGGGTAACTGTTCGGGTGCGGCGGCCATCCGCTCGGCCAATTAACATCCTAGCCGCGTCCGTAACAATATGAACAGGGAAATAAAACAGAAGAAAAAAGAAAGAAGCCTACCGTTGGGCCTGCCGTGGGGCCTACTACTGGGCCTGCCATTGGGCCTACTACTGGGCCTGCCCTGGGGCCTACTGTTGGGCCTGCCTAGGGGCCTACTACGGGACCTGCCCTGGGGCCTACTCTTTGGCCTGCTCTTGGACCTGCCTACTCTTGGACCTGCCTACTCTTGGACCTGCCTACGCTTGGACCTGTCTACTCTTGGACCGGTCTACTCTTGGACCGGTCTACTCTTGGACCGGCCTACTCTTGGACCGGCCGACTCTTGGACCGGCCTACTCTTGGACCGGCCTACTCTTGGACCGGCCTACTCTTGGACCGGCCTACTCTTGGACCGGCCTACTCTTGGACCGGCTGACTCTTGGACCGGCCGACTCTTGGACCGGCCGAATCTTGGACCGGCCGACTCTTGGACCGGCCTACTCTTGGATCGGCCGGCTCTTGGACCGGCCGGCTCTTGGACCGGCCGACTCTTGGACCGGCCGACTCTTGGACCGGCCGACTATTGGACCGGCCGACTCTTGGACCGGCCGACTCTTGGACCGGCCTATCCTTTGGACCTGCCTACTCTTGACTGGCCTATTCGGGTTTTTTCCTCTCTTCTTCCTTCTTTGTTTTATGTGCGGGTTCCATCGGGTTCCATCTCTTATCTTTCCCCATCCAAAACCTTGATATTTTCTACCCCCACTAATTCACCCCAGATCCACCTTGTTTGAAATTCCAACATCTTTCCTGGAAGTCCTGGCAGTGTCCATATGTTTTATACCTCTCCCACCCTCCCTTCGCATGCCCCCCCCCCCCAAAGCCCTCTCCCTCCCACAGATCTCTCGATGTCCCTGCTCTCAGATTTTGTGTTTGTGTTCCTCCCCCTCTCGCTCCATCTTGTCTACCGCTCGCCATGTTATATGTGTCGGTTTGTCTTTCTGTGTGATTAATGTTAGCTCTTTCACGAGCCTCAATCTTGTATATATATATATTTATTTTTATTTTTTATTTTTTTTGTGTATGCTGAATCGAGGCTCGTGAAAGAGCTAACATTTACTTCACAAACAAATCAATCAGACAAACAAAACACACAAAAAGAGGGAGTGGAAAACAAGATGGCGAGAGACGGGGAAGCACACAAACACAACATTTGAGAGCAGGGAGATGTGTGGAAGGGAGAGGGCTTGGGGGGTGGAGGCGTGGGAAGGGGGGGGGGGTGGAGGGAGAAGTATAAAACACAAGGACACCAAGGACTTCCAGGACAGAAGTTGGTATTTCAAAAAAGTGGAATTGGGGTGAAATTAGCGGGGGTAGAAAAGATCAAGGTTTTGGATGGGGGAAGATAAGAGATGGTGGTGAACAGCTGTTTTAAAGACCTGGAGGGTGGAGTGGGATTGAAGAGAGTGAGGGAGTTTGTTCCAGAGGCAGGAGAAAAGAGGAATGAAGGAGAGAAGGTGAGCAGAGAGTCTTGATTTTGGCAGTTTGACCATAAGAGGGTTGCAGGCAGATCTTGTGCGACCTGTAGGAATATTTGGGGGACAGAGCCCAGAGAGAGCTGGGGGGGCAAGGCCAGAGAGGAGTCGGTAGAAGATGGAAAGACCACCAACCTGCCTGCGGTGAGTGAGTGAGAGGCCTTTGGAGTTAGCTTCATCGCGGGAGATTCCAATGATTCTGAATGCTTTGGTTTCAACAGCGTGAAGACTTATTTTTTTTAAAAAGTGTAGGAAGAGATTTTCGTGTGATAATAAATAAATAAAGACAGTGTGATTGAAGGCTTGGTTTGGTATGCTTCAGGCCGTAACACTGTTAATACTGTCGTGCTCGGCCGATTAGAAATTTTGACTGCAACTGATTTAAAAACACGTTAAAAAAAATTGGCCAATCATGATTATAAAGTCGTAAATAATGACTTCATTGTACATGTCTGGATATGAAGTGGATTCACAAACCGAAATATAACTGGATCATTGGTTTGCTGAAAACACTGAAGTCATCCACTGCCATGTTGGTAGTCACCACAAAAATAAAAATTCCGATTAAAAAAAATTAAAATTCACACTTCATTTAAAAACATGCTCTTGCTAATCACCACATCCTGAAAGCCCTATAAAAATTAAAACTCACACCTTGTTTAAAAACATGCTCTTGGTTGTCATCACATCCTGAAAGCCCTATAAAAATTAAAACTCACACTTTATTTAAAAACATGCTCTTGGTCGTCACTACAACATGAAAAGCCCGATAAAAATTAAAACTCACACCTTGTTTAAAAACATGCTCTTGGTAGTCACCACATCCTGAAAGCCCTATAAAAATTAAAACTCACACCTTGTTTAAAAACATGCTCTTGGTAGTCACCACAACAAAAAAAGCCCTATAAAAATGAAAACTCACACTTTATTTAAAAACATGCTCTTGGAAGTCAACACCACATAAAAGCCCTATAAAAATTAAAACTCACACTTTATTTGAAAACATGCTCTTGGAAGTCAACACCACATAAAAGCCCTATAAAAATTAAAATTCACACTTCATTTAAAAACATGCTCTTGCTAATCACCACATCCTGAAAGCCCTATAAAAATTAAAACTCACACCTTGTTTAAAAACATGCTCTTGGTAGTCATCACATCCTGAAAGCCCTATAAAAATTAAAACTCACACTTTATTTAAAAACATGCTCTTGGTCGTCACTACAACATGAAAAGCCCGATAAAAATTAAAACTCACACCTTGTTTAAAAACATGCTCTTGGTAGTCACCACATCCTGAAAGTCCTATAAAAATTAAAACTCACACCTTGTTTAAAAACATGCTCTTGGTAGTCACCACAACAAAAAAAGCCCTATAAAAATGAAAATTCGCACTTAATTTAAAAACATGCTCTCGGTCGTCACTACAACATGAAAAGCCCGATAAAAATTAAAATTCGCACTTTATTTAAAAACATGCTCTCGGTCGTCACCACAACAAAAAAAGCCCTATAAAAATTAAAATTCGCACTTAATTTAAAAACATGCTCTCGGTCGTCACCACAACAAAAAAAGCCCTATAAAAATGAAAACTCACACTTTATTTAAAAACATGCTCTTGCTAATCACCACACCATGACAAGCCCTATAAAAATTAAAACTCACACCTTGTTTAAAAACATGCTCTTGGTAGTCACCACATCCTGAAAGCCCTATTAAAATTAAAACTCACACCTTATTTAAAAACATGCTCTTGGTAGTCACCACAACAAAAAAAGCCCTATAAAAATTAAAACTCGCACTTTATTTAAAAACATGCTCTCGGTCGTCACCACAACAAAAAAAGCCCTATAAAAATGAAAACTCACACTTTATTTTAAAACCTGCTGTTGTGTGATTTTTTTTCCAAGTTGCTAATTACTCCCGCCATTGAGTAATGCATTCAATCGTGTGTGTGTGTGTGTGTGTGTGTGTGTGTTCGTGTGTTTGTGAACAAGATATCTGGAAAAGTTCTGAACAGATTTGGATGAAAGTTGGTGGGATGATTGCCTTTGGGATAAGGAAGAATTGATTCGTTTTTGGTGAAGCTCAGGATATTATTCCAGATACAGGAATTTTTTTGGGGAATTTTTTACCATTGGAAGATAGGGCTCATTTTTTTTTAACATTATCTTCTATATATTCTATATTTAACATTGTGATATGAAAATAGTTTTCATATTTGTTGTACATGTAGTTTAAACTCATGGTTATGCATTAGAGCGGTGTATTGTTTAGCAGCGTCGTCTTCAATGTTAATTCTTTTTTCTAATAAAGACATATTCTGTCATTTTAAAACCACCAAAGTGTGTATTAGGTTTCCCCGTTTCATAAAATGTATTGGTTGATACGTATAATGCTTTAAAACTTTTTTCTTTTTTTTTTACCTCAGAAGAGATATCAACATTTACCTCAGCGAATGTCAATCGTGGTGTCAGTATTTGATGAACTTATAAAGACTTAGGTGACTTATAAGTGTGACCAGCATGTGCACGGGATTCTTCCCAGAAGAATGAGTGGTCGCATTAGCTTGTACGACTTACAATGAGCGAGTTTTATTTTCACGTTTGGGCCAGTTTTACATGTTGTATCCCGAAGGAATGAAACAAACGTATTTTCCTGGCTTACAATTTTATTTGATGTCGCACATGCTTCAAAATACACTCATTTATATAGAATTGAACGCTGAATCCGAAACTGTAAGTGAAATTGCATTGTTTTTGTTTTTTACATTATCTTCTATATATTCTATATATATATATTATATATATATATATATATATATATATATATATATATATATATATATATATATATATATATATATATATATACATATATATATATATATATATATATATATATATACATATATATATATATATATATACATATATATATATATATATATACATATATATATATATATATATATATATATATATATATATATATATATATAGTTGAGGATCTGTCGCTGGCAGATTAGTCCCCTTGTCTTGACTGACCTGGCACGACCCGAGACCTATTACGTCCCTTCCGGACAGCGCTAAATAGGGTTTCGGGACCAAATTCGCTCTTACCCAAGTACTAGCGCTGCCCTGAAGCGAGGAAATAAGGCTCGCACGAACCATGTGTGTTGGTGATACACTGAGCGGTTGCGTACATGTGATCCGCGCCGTTAAAGATGGTGGAACCTGATTCAAGCGGTTCTATTCGTACCACGCTTTAGTCAATGGAGAAATCACGGGAACGATCGAATCAGAAGGAAGAACAGATTTTATTTACACTATACAAGGATTTGTAGAAGGAAAGGGACACAGAGCAAGCCTTAGAAAGTCTTATACTTAATCCCCAAGGACAACGGACCCGTCTGACACACACACTCACACGGGGATTGCAGATGGCAGGATTATGTTCAGCGCGTCCAGGGATGGCTCTCGTGCAGCTCTCTCCGGTCCCCGGCACGTCCCGTGAAGATGGAGGTAGGAGAAGGCAGGACAGCGTATCGTGTCGCCTGAACGGAACGGGTTATCTCGGTGCGAACGGTAGGGGGCGGACTCAGCGCGGCTGTAGGCTATTCATTCACTTATTCACTCGCGGTTATGGCCGCATTCACTCACATGGCCAAAATGCGCTATATTCGTTACCGAATGAGATCTCGCGATCTGAGAGATCTGAGAATGAGATCTGAGAGAATCTGAGATCTGAGAGAATGAGATCTGAGATCTCGCGAGATCTTGGAGACGGCGGCAGGGATTTTCGAAGCTCCACACGGTCTCCACGTTTTTCGAAGTTAAGTCTGTTCACAATTGTATTTTGTCGAAACTGTATTTATCTTTCGGTGTGTGAAGTTATTGTGTGCAACTTTGGTTGTTTCTCGGTGTTTATCTTTCATAAATTGATCGTCTGTTTGCCGTGTCGCGAGCAAGGCCTTGTACAGTGTGCACTGTACAACCTTGAGGCTTTGTTTTTCTCTCAGTGGTCCGTCGTTTGTGATCCAATAACTTTCGTTCTCTGTATTCCCAGTCTTTTCACCCATAGCCTACTTCCTTGTGTAAATCTCAACTCAAAAAAAAACAAACAAAAAAAAAAACATTTCCTTCTCTGTTCTCATTCGTTTATTCATTTTTATTCGTTCGTTCGTTCTTCGACCACGTGTTTCTCCCCCATTTCCCCAGATAGTTTTCACTCATTAACCTTCAATGTTTACACTTTCCCCTCAAGTTATGTATTCCGTCATATTTTATAACACCTTTTTCTTCTTCTTCTTTAAAAGGCTGCTTTCGACTTGCTCACCAAATCAATTCATCCCAAAAAAAATATCCATCTCCTATAGTGCCTTTGTTCTACATTCCCTAAACTCTCCTGCACTCCATCCTCCATCCAGCGTCCTTAAACGTATTTTTAACTCGAAGGTCACAAGAAACTCATTTTGCAATAAATGTTCGTTTCCCATAAATCGTACACTTTCAAAAATCCAATCTCACCCCTCCCCTCCAAATCTTCCCCATAACCCCTCCCCTCCAAATCTTCCCCATCACCCCTCCCCTCCAAATCTTCCCCATCACCCATCCCTTTCAAATCTCCCCCCTTGCCCCCTCCCTCCTAAACTACTCCCTCACCCCTCCCCGCCAAGACGCCCCCTCGCCCCTCCCCTCCTAGACTCCTGCCTCACCCCTCCCCTCCAAATCTCCCCCATATCCCATCCCTTTCAAATCCCTCCCCTTGTCCCTTCCCTCCCAAACTCCCCCCTCACCCCTCCCCTTCAAATCTCCCCACCCTCATTGCTTCTCAATTTCCCCCCGCTCACTCCCCCTCCTCAAAGCATCCTCCCCGCTTCTTCCCCCTTCAAACTCTCACCTCCATCTCCCCCAACCTTCTGCCTCGCTCTTCCCCCTCCTCAAATAACACCTCATTGTGGCTCACCCAATCACCATCAAACCTTTTGTCCGCCCCATCCTTCCCTTTCTCCGAGCTATTCTGAAATCTCTGACACACCTTCAACAGCTCTCCCTACCTCTTCCACCTCTTCCACATCTTACCCTACCCCTCCTCCCCCCTGTTCTGTATCTGATGCTCCCCCTTCCTCTTCATTAACGGTATGGACCTCAAACATCCGGGGCCTTCGTTCAAACTTAACTGATCTCTCCATACAGGTTGCTTCTGTCAAACCAGACGTGATCTGCTTAACAGAAACTTTCCTCCTTTATGATGTCTCTGATTCCATAGTATCTCTCCCGGGCTACTCCCTCCTCCGGTATGATAGACCTGAGCCTCGTCCTGGAGGCGGGGTTGCTATCTTTATCAAAAACTCTCTTCCTCACTCGCCCTGCACTGCACTCTCTCCACCTCACCCCCAGGAATACCTCTGGCTACGGCTTCCCCTTCGCTCCCACCTCTTGTTCATATGTGTGTTGTACCGTCCACCAAACAGTGATGACTCCATCTACATCTCGCTGTCTGATGATATGGACCAACTTCTATCTACTCATCCCAACTCTCTCTTCCTCATATGTGGTGATTTCAACTGTCATCATGCCAGTTGGCTGGGTGTGGGTACCTCTCTCACCAGCCATGGCTCCTCAGCAAAGGACTTCTGCGACTCACTGGGTCTGACACAATCTGTCAATTTCCCGACCCGGATCTCAGTCAACGGAACATCTTCTCTTCTGGACTTGGTTATGACTAACTTCCCTGAAAATGTCTGCTGCTCTTCTTCTGCTCCGATCGGATCATCTGATCATGTCCTTGTTAAAGTGGACATCTCTCTGACCATCCTCAGGGAGCCTGCTCAGCGTCGACGAGTCTGGCATTTCACTCAGGCCAACTGGCACGGTCTTCAAGCAGCCATCAATCATCTGGACTGGTCTCCCATCTCTACCACCTCTGACATCAACTCATCCTGGGAATTCTTCCAAAGTAAATTGCTCTCTCTCATGCACAGATTTATCCCATCTCGTCTTCAGTTGTCATACCCTTCCTCCCGTCCATGGTACACGGAATCTTGTGGTGAGGCTGTTGCCCAGAAACAACTTGCCTTCGTCTCCTGGAAAGCAAATCCAACGGAAGGAAATCTCATTTCCTTTCACAAAGCCCGAAACAAGTGTGTGTCCACCCTCAGGAGAGCCAGGAAACAATATCTCTCCGTTCTCAAGACCGAACTCTCTTATCTGTCTCCCTCTTCCAAATCCTGGTGGCGTCTGGTCAAATCCGTTTCTGGTGTTTGTTCCCCCTCCATCCCCTCCCTTACCTCAAACGGCTACACAGCTGACTCCGCACGTGAAAAAGCTGAATGCCTCAACTCTGTGTTTGCCTCTAAATCTTGTGTCCCAAACCCATCCCTCTCTGTACCCACCATACCCAGTCGTACCCTGCTGCTCCTGGACTCCGTGTCCTTTCCTCCTGACAAGGTGGAAAAGTTTCTGTCAACCCTCGACTCTGATTCTGCAACTGGACCCGACGGCATCAGCCCACGGGTCCTAAAATCCTGCTCTGCTGCTCTATCTCACCCTCTCTCTGTTCTCTTCACCCTCTCTTTTGCTCAAGGTCAACTGCCATCTGCTTGGAAATCAGCCAACATCACCGCTTTGCACAAAAAAGGTGCAAAAACAGATCCTAGCAACTACAGACCAATCAGCCTTCTCCCAATTATCAGCAAAGTCATGGAATCCATCATTGCTTCTGATATGAAATCTTTCCTCTTCTCCAATGGCTTGATCTCTGATCATCAATTTGGTTTCAGACCAGGTCACTCTACTCTGGACATGCTGCTTCTGCTGTCTCAACAATGGATGGAGGTCCTCAATGCCAAACAGGAAATTAGAGCTGTCTCCCTCGACATATCACGTGCCTTCGACACGGTCTGGCACCCCACTCTGCTCACCAAACTCTCCTCCTTTGGTATCCATGGAAATCTCCATGCATGGCTGGCGGACTTCCTCTCTAGTCGTCGTCAACGTGTGGCCCTGAATGGGTTTCTCTCATCTCCTCTTCCTGTTCAGGCTGGAGTTCCCCAAGGCAGTGTTCTGGGCCCCGTGCTTTTTCTGGTCTTCATCAATGATCTCTCTGACTCTCTCGAAAATCCTCTCTATCTCTTTGCTGATGACTCCACTCTCTGCCGCTCCATTCCTCTTCCCTCAGATCGGCAGTCTGCTGCCTCCTCACTCTCTGAAGACCTGGGCAAAATCACAGACTGGTCAAACAAGTGGAACATGTCTTTCAATCCTGACAAATCTCACACTCTTACTATGTCTCTCCGAAAAGATCGACTGGACAACCCTCCCATCTACTTTCTCAACAATCCTCTCCAAGAAGTTCTGTCGCTCAAGATTTTGGGTCTCACTATCTGCCATGATCTTTCTTGGGAAAACCACATTTCCAAGCTGGCCTCCAAAGCCAGTCGCCGACTGGGCATCCTCCGTCGTGCGAAGTCCTTCCTCGGCACACCTGAGCTCCTCACCACATACAAGGCTTTCATCCGCAGCTCAATGGAATACTGTTCTCCCCTATGGGCCGGTGCTCCTGCCTCACACCTAGCTCGGCTTCACGCTGTTGAAACCAAAGCTTTCAGAATTATTGGAATCTCCCGCGATGAAGCTATCTCTGAGGGCCTTTCACTCACTCACCGCAGGCAGGTAGGTGGTCTTTCTGTCTTCTACCGACTCCTCTCCGGCCTTGCACCCCCAGCTCTCTCTGTGCTCTGTCCCCCAAATATTCCTACAGGTCGCACAAGATCTGCCAGCAACCCTCTGATGGTTAAACTGCCGAAATCTCGGCTCTCCGCTCACCTTCACTCTTTCATTCCTCTTTTCTCCCGCCTCTGGAACAAACTCCCTCACTCCCTTCAATCCCACTCCTCCCTCCAGGTCTTTAAAACAGCTGTTCACCACCATCTCTTATCTTCCCCCATCCAAAACCTTGATCTTTTCTACCCCCGCTAATTCACCCCAGATCCACCTTGTTTGAAATTCCAACTTCTTTCCTGGAAGTCCTGGCAGTGTCCATATGTTTTATACCTCTCCCACTGCCCCCTTCCCACGCCCCCCCCCCCCCCAAAGCCCTCGCCCTCTCTCAGATCTCTCGATGTCTCCATGTCTCTCGGTCCCTGCTCTCAAATGTTGTGTTTGTGTCCTTCCCCCTCTCTCCCCATCTTGTCTACCGCTCCCTATGTTATATGTTTTATGTGTCGGTTTGTCTTTCTGTGTGATTAATGTTCGCTCTTTCACGAGCCTCGATATTGTATACAAAAAAAAAAAAAAAAAAAAAAAAAAAAAAAAACCGATGCGTCTGGCTGCACCCACGTACATGTGCGGCCAACGCCTCTTCCTCTATCCCCTGGCGCGCATGTTCTATTGTGTGGGTCAAAGTTCAACAACGGCGAGTGATGCAAGTTCTCTGGCACAGTCCTTTCCTCTGTGAGCCCTTCTTCGTACAAGTCCCGCTGCATCAAGTCCTCTCTCCTCAAGTCCTCAAGTCCTTTCGAGGGCTTTTCGTATGGGCTTTTATAGACCCACCCCGCGAACCTTCTGGAATTCACCAGACTCTCTTCACCACGCCCTCTCACGCCATGCCGCTCGAGCTCTGATTGGCTGGTGGCTCTTACCGTTCCCCCACGCCGCTCACCCCGACCCAGCTCCCCTCCTTCACCTTCCGAGGCCCACCTCGTGTTAACTCGACTAGTGGACAGCCAAATGGGACGCGGGATGGATTGCGCCCATAGAGGTAGAATGGAGGTGGATGCAAAATGATTGGGGGCCTATCTCCTGTCTTTACACAACGCAGGTACTAAGAGGGTAAATGGCCTATTCTTACACATACTAAGACATAACTACACTACAAATGGGCCTATAACTGTTGCTCGTGGAACTACTCTATGAGGGGCAAACCTTTAGCATTTATTGAGTCCAATGTACAAATATCAAAACCGTAGCAATATATATATATTGTGTAGCGGCTGTCGCTGGGTTTTCACAATCGCCTTGCACCTATCAAGGACGCGGAGCGATCACCATGCCGGGCTCGTCCAGGACGCCCGGGCAGGCCCGCGCTCAACTTGCCAGGCCTCGGTCGGGACGCCCGGGCATGCCCGGGCAGGCTCGCCCTCAACTTGCCAGGCCGCAGCCAGGACGCTGGGCCACGCCCCCTGGCGCCGGGCCTGGGCAAACCCCCCGGGATAATAGATATATATTTCTGCCCGATAAACGGGTTTTCAGAGTGCCCGAGTGTTTGATTTGATTAAAGCAACTCGGATGAATTCCAGCTTTTTGTCGCGTCCATTCTTCCGATCGACGTGGGAGCCCCAGCTCCTTCATTGGTGACCTACCGACATGGACACGGCAGTCGCCCTTAAACTGCCTACCTTCTGGGAGGCTCACGCGGCGGTTTGGTTTGCACAGGCGGAGTCCCTGTTTGCCCTGCGAGGCATCACGGCCGGAGACACCCGCTTCCACCATGTGGTAGCTGCGCTCGGTTCGGCGACCGCGGCCCGCGCCCTGAGCCTCCTCGAGAGCCCGCCAGCCGCTGACAAATTCGGCGCGATTAAGAAGCTTCTCCTCGATGCTTTCGCCCTCCCATCGGCGGAACGCGCACGGCGCCTGCTCGAACTGCCTGAGCTCGGCGACACGCGCCCTTCCGAGCGAATGGACTACATGCTTTCACTGCTCGGCGAGCACTCTCCGGCATTCCTGTTCCGGGAGCTGTTCCTCCGTCAGCTGCCTAACCCGGTACGCCTCGCCCTGGCAAGCACGACGATCACAGATCCCCGGGCCCTTGCCAGAGAAGCCGACAAGATCTCCGCCGCAGGACAGCGCATCGCAGCGGCGACATGGGACTCACCGCCGTCCGACGCAACACCCATGGCGCCCGAGCACCCGGCACGGTCGACGGCCGAACTGCCGACGCAATTGGCGGCCGCTACACCGAGCCGACCACCTCCAGCACGACGACCGGGGCCTCCACCTGACCAAGCGTGGTGTTACTATCATGCCAGGTTTGGACAGAAGGCCCACCTCCGAGCTGTGGGGCGCGGTCGCCTGCAACCTGGGGGTCAAGCTCCACCGTACTACGGCCTACCACCCCCAAGCAAACGGGTTGTGCGAGCGATTCCACCGCTCCATGAAGGCCGCGCTCATGGCCGGCCTTCAAGACGGCGGTTGGGCCGACCGGCTGCCGTGGGTCCTTTTGGGCCTTCGCACGGCCCCCAAGGAGGACCTCCAGGCATCCACCGCCGAGCTTGTCTATGGCCAGGCGCTACGCGTCCCGGGCGAATTCGTGCCCAACGCTACCAGTACCTGGTCCGCAGCTCACCAGCGCTCGGACCTCCAGGAGGCCGCCCGACGGTTTGCCCCCGTGCCAACATCCCACCACGGTGACCCCCAGTCCTACATCCCCCCAGCACTCCGCACAGCGGAGTATGTTTTTGTGCGTCACGACGCACATCGGTGTCCACTCCAGCCGCCGTACGACGGGCCCTTCCGGGTGCTGCGACGGGACGACAAGTCGTTCGTCACCGACATCGGCGGCAGGTCGGACTGGATTGCGGTGGACCGCCTCAAGCCGGCGCACGTGGACGTCGACCACCCACCACGGGTGGCCCTTCCGCTGCGGCGAGGCCGCCCCCCGTCCACGGTACCCCCCACTCGACCGCCCACCACCTCACCGGACCCCCTCCCATGACCCGCCAGGGGTCGCTTCGGCCGGGTCATCAGGACCCCCCTCAAATTGACCCTGCCGGTGCAAGTCGATTCTGGGGGGACGTGTGTAGCGGCTGCCGCTGGGTTTTCACAATCGCCTTGCACCTATCAAGGACGCGGAGCGATCACCATGCCGGGCTCGTCCAGGACGCCTGGGCAGGCCCGCGCTCAACTTGCCAGGCCTCGGTCGGGACGCTGGGCCACGCCCCCTGGCGCCGGGCCTGGGCAAACCCCCCGGGATAATAGATATATATTGCTGCCCGATAAACGGGTTTTCAGAGTGCCTGAGTGTTTGATTTGATTAAAGCAACTCGGATGAATTCCAGCTTTTTGTCGCGTCCATTCTTCCGATCGACGTGGGAGCCCCAGCTCGTTCAATATATATATATATATATATATATATATATATATATATATATATATATATATATATAAAACTGTGAGAAATAGTAGAAACTCCACAGTATGAGCAGGGCGTCTCATTTGCATTGAATATATAATCGGGAGATTAAATCAGACGTGGACGTAGCTTCAGGACCCCAAGTTCCTTTCAACTTGGGGCCGACTCAGAAGAAGAGCTTTTTTGGTCGAAAGCTTGTCAAAAATTAAAGATCGAAGTCCTGAAGCTACGTCCGCGTCTGATTTAATCTCCCGATTATATATATATATATATATATATATATATATATATATATATATATATATATATATATATATATATATATATATATATGAGAGGATGAGCATGAGGCGAAGGAGTGGTGCCCAGTCAATGGACAAGGGCAGAAGGAGTTTATATTCCAAAGCAGGAGGAGGCTGTGACACTGGAGCAGTTTAGACCAATATCATTGCTCGATGTAGATGGGAAGATATTGTTACGGAAACGGAGAGGGCTTCCCTCGTTGCCCTGCGGAGATCAACCCGCCGTTCCTTCTACTAACCACTCTCCGTTCCTGGTCGTCCCAACGCTCTCTCCCGCCCGCAGCGCCGCCAGGGTATTCGGGCCAGAAAGTCGGAAGGGGCCTTCCCGGGACCTGATTGCAATGGTCAGTCGTGAGACAGGGAAGAGACGGCCGTTCGAGCTACGGTTTTAGGTTACCGAGTGGGTTTAGTAACCCGTAGTTCGAACCATTAACAAGCTACACCCGAATATAACGTTGGCCAAATCGCGCTATGCTAAATCAATGATAGAAAAGACACGACGACTGGGAAAGATGAAATGACGCAAGGGGGTACAGTTCACAAGACCTCCGGAGGAGGGTGTAATTACAGTCGTGGAGAAAAGGGGTAGATTACAAGGTAGAGTGAGGTAAAGAACACAGAAGAGATGGGCACTTAAATACAGGCTTATTTATTCCCAGACAGACCACTGACAAACGGACAAGGCAGACTCACACAGGGGTTGATGGCAGGAATGGACAGGTAGATCGATGGCACAAGGTGCACCTTGGCTCGGGGACAGGATAAAGCACAGTCCAAAGATGCAGGGAGGTCTCGCTGAACGGCAGAGGTCTCACAGCGCTCGGAGGGTACGTCTCTCTTGCTTCTAGCTCAGCGCGCATCTGACGTCACCTCTCTCTCTACTGCGCATGCTCAACGGGGAGTGACACGCCCTCGGCTGGTTGGTTCCGCCCCAACTGGGGCCAGTCCGCCGCTTCCATTGGGTGCGGGGGTTACCGGGCTCCGCCCTTGACGAGGAGCCGACAGGGAGCCATGTTCTGCCCCTGTTTGGTAACCCCGTCGAGTACATGTCCGATGGTGGCTCGTTGGGAAGGCCTGGTGTCCTTCCACCACTCCTACCAACCAAGCCGGAGTGAGGACGTGCACTCCCTGCGCTCGTTGTTGTTGTTGTTGTTGTTGTTGCTGCTGAAGAGAACTGTGAGGAAGAGCTGCGGGGAGGTATTGTGAGGTCATAAACTTCCTAACGGTGCCATACAATCACATTCTGGTGCAACGAAGGGTCAGAATTAATGGAAACGAATCCTTAACTGACATAGACTAAGAATAACTAGCAAGATGTCCTATAGTTGTCTACATGAGATGCGGTGGACCTGGATGCGACATTTAATGGGGGAAATAGGAGGAGGTCGGGTCTACAGAGTGTTGTTTACAGAAAATGGGACTAGGGAATGGGGGATTGGGGGGAGTTGGGAAGTATTGAGGAAATAGGGGAATATTTACAAGCGGATATGGATGGATGCAAATCCCATATCCGCAACACTGCACCCTTCTCGACCTCGGGGCTTCCCGACCCGATAAATTTTTACCTACTTTAGTGTGGCACTCAGATGTAGTTCCCTCTACTATTAACTCAACCCTGAGTGCGACAGTTTTACAGATGTTCACAAATGAGAAAATATGTCCCCCTGTGACGTTGCACCCTTCTCCTAACAGAAACACACCCACAGGATAACCGAATTGCGGAAAGCATCCTCAAACTAAACATACAGCCGGTAGGGAGCATCATTTATACAAGACTACACTGATATTTACACTACGATCCAGGACCTGTTCTTTGAGGAACACATGCAGATGTTATGCATAGGGAGAGCACGCATGCCAGCATCGATACACCAACCCACAAGTGCCCTGTGGCCCTACGGCCTTTAATAATGTGCAGAGCACCCCTTCCAAGCACCAAAAGCACCACCCCATTATGCACAGTCAGCACCATCCGGTGCACCAATAAAGTGTTCAATAAAAATGCACAATCAAGTGTCCATGGTCACCGGTGGTGTCGCAGCCGGCCGATGTTCTGCCGCTGGTCTTGTCTTCCTGGAGTGCACTTGGCCTTCTGGCTTCTGGCCTATTTAGAAATGAAGAAAGGCACCAACCACGTCCATTTCTTAATTGTGGCCGTCAGGGGGGCCAACTAAAAGTGGTTCACCTGTATGGCATAGGTGCCACGTTGACCCAGAGGTCCATCAACGGGTGGTGCTTGACCGCAAAAGAACTGCGGTCCATTGTGGGTGGCCACAAAAATTGCGGTCCATATGGTGTACCGATGCAGGCAGCAAGCAGCGGAAGTACAGGCCCACAACTGCGGAGCCAGCACCTCTCTCTCCTCTCTCTCCGCCCCAAAGCCAGATCCTCGGAGGTGGGAGACAAAAGAAGACAGGTGAGTAAGGTGGTAAGGGCGCAAAAGTGCATGCAATATAAGATAATGCACACTGGGGGCACATGGGAACCAGGTGAGACAGGTATGTTCCTATCGTACGCCCCCCCCCCCCCCCACCAGGTAACCTACATTTCCCCTCCCTTACCCCTTGCTGTATCCACAAAACACAACACTACACATAAACATCTACTTTACACATCAACAAACGTCCCTACTGTCTTCCCCGTTCCTCCCATAAACCAAATTCGTCTTCTCTCCCTCCTAACCAATCAAATTTGCCATTTCCAACTCTCATCAAAATTTGCCATCTCCAACTCAACATCAAAATCTGCCATCACCAATTCATCATCAGTCCCTCCTAAGGAGGGAGAGATGGAATCACCCCAATGTCTCATCCACGTCGTGATGCGTCTCACAAATCCACACAGCAATTCTCCTTTCCTGCAACACAGAACAAAGGAACACAGGTGTGGAGTCATCATCACCACCTCAGGTAAGTGGCTGCGTATGGTGCGACAGGTTCATCAATCCTAACTATTTCCTAAATGACTTTAACAACTTTACATTACCCGGGGTCTTCCTCCTGCCAAACCATTGGCCCACTTACACTATGGGTTCTAAAAACCAATTCCCATTGACCAAACTGTGGTGCTTCTCAAGTTGGGGTCTCACTCCCCCCATTCATCACTCGGTGCCCCCGCACAATTTCGGTGGCTGGGTCGTGTGACGCTCCCAGCTGGTCTGCCCACCTGCACACCTCCACCACTGTTGTTGCCTACCGAGCTCACCTGCTCCTCCCCCTAACCTAACTAACTGGGGAAGGCCCTCTCGCACTCTCACCCCCTCAGTGCCCTCCCTGGCACGGCCTGCCCGATCCACACCCAGGATCCTCAGGCACCCACTGACACTAACGGCTCCCAGAGCCCACCTGCGGCCTCACCTGGCCGACATCTAACAGTGGCGGAGTGCCCAACCATTCACACTCATACTAACAGGCCACACGACCAGCCAATTTCACCACACCAATGCACCCATCCACAATACCATTCTGCAACCGCACCACAAATGCCAATATCCAACCACAATTTACCTATACCTTCTAACTACTCTTTAAACTACCCTCCCCGGGTACTCGTGAAAGGGGTCCACTCTTCCCCCATCCACACCTTCGCACCATGCACACCACTCCGTACCACTTACTCCAACTCTCTCCACACCACTCATTCTCTGCTCCATATATTCCACACACCTGTACTTGCACACCTGTGCTCTCATACTTGGTGCCGCCTGCACCCTTCTCTCCCCCAAGCGCATTCGCGCTGATCCACAACACTCACTACTCACCATGACACTCATCCGCAATGCTCTCTCATTCATCACTTGTACACTCACACACACCTTGGAGCATTGCCTCACCAATGCCTCATTTGAAGCTGCTCACCAGCACTTCCATTCACACTGCATCATCTGCTCTGTCTACTCCTTTCTAAAACTCGCGCTCCTCCGTCTTCCCTTACACTCAGCGCTCCCACGTCATTATCAAACACTAAGCTACTACGTCCCCACTACAGGTACCAAGTCTCCTACTTAAATCTCGTCACCTATAGTCACCTCTAGTCCCTATCAATATAACCAAGCCCTCCCTGGCTCGGTTGTCATAGCCACCCCATAAACTATAGCGCATTTGCCCCCATCATGGGAAGGGTGGCAGGGATGCCACCCTTACCCACAGGGCCCATTGCTCATCAATCCCCCAGTCCTCTGGCACTAATAAGCCCCCCTTATTCAGAGGTACTGGGTCCCGCCTCGGCATCTAAAGCCGAGGCAATCCATGGGGGCGCCTGCTCGCCGGTGTAAGGCCTTATCCGGTCGGCGTGGACGATCCGAGGGAGGGCTCGTGGCCCCATTTTGATTTTTACTACCACGTCACAGACTTGTGACAGGACGACCCCCGGGCCTTGCCAGGGAGAGGTGAGTTTTGGGCACCTACCCTTCCTCCTCCGGGGATTGAAGCACCAAATCTTCATCCCCGGAGTGTACTGACTCCCCTGGCTCCGGTGGTCGTACCTGCGCTTCATCTTTTCCCCCGCCAGATGGAGTTGGCGGCGGGCGAAAGCATGGACTAGCTCCATGCCTTCCTCTAGGTGACGTGCGTACCCCTCCCTCGGCGGGTTAACCACTGTGTCTGGCACGGGACCGCATAGCAAGTCGGCGGGAGCCCGTAACTCCCGCCCATGTGACAATGATTGTCTTGATTTCAAATTGTTTGGAGATCTTTTTAAATTCCTTCCCAGACTCATAGGCATCTATAACCTTCTTTCTGAAGGCCTCAGAGAGCTCTTTTGATCTGGGCATGGTGACGCCACACACTTCAACAACAAAGAGCAAACCAAACGAAATGTCTGAGGTTTAAAGAAGACAGGTTCCTCTAAGATCCTTTCTGACGATGTTCTTATCATTTGCACCTGAGCTGGTGCACCTGATTCTAATTTTAGGTATTTGAAGTAGTGATAAAGGTCAGGGTGTACTTACTTTTTCCACATGCGAAATTTGCATTTATGTTTATTAAAATTATATAATGGACTACAAAATGTAAATGTTTCATGATATTTGTTATATTATATCACCTTTATCTATCAATATTGTTGAAATGAAGATCAAATAGCTGTATGTTGAACTATGTTGAAAAAGTCAAAACTTTACATGGGGTGTACTTACTTTTTCACGTGACTGTATAACATGAACAATGTTGGACCCAACACAGACAGACCCCTGAGGACTCACATTCGTATTATGGAAAGCTGATTACTGTCCCTCATGTACCACAGATATTTGATGGTTTGCAAGGAAGTCAGAGATTGCATCAAGCAATTTTCCAGAAATGCCATGTGATTTTAGCCTTTGAGATATCGAGAGCAACAACTCTGGCTTCTCCACGATTATCTAAAGCCCCATTCACATGTTCAGTGATGAGGGATAGAACATCACCAGTGGACCTTGACTGTCTAAAGCCACAATGAACATCAGTTTGGAGGTTGTGGGTTTCCAGATGAGTCAGGAGTTGTTCCATCAAGGATTCATAGACTTTGCTGATAATGGGTAGAAGTCCAACAGGCCGATAGTTAGAAGAATCTGATTACTCACCAGATCCTTTAAAGACAGGGACTGCAGAAGCCTGCTTCCAGCTAAGTAGAAACACAGACTTTGACATGCACAAGCAGTACAGTTTTGCGAGAACAGAAGACAGTTCAAGTGAACACATCTTCAAAGCAATTGTAGGGATTATATCTGGTGCAGTAGATTTTCAAATGTCAGGCCTTTGTATAATCTTAGCAACTTTCATGGGTGTGCTGATGACAGTGGAAGGCCTGGTGCCAAGACAGGAAGGACAAACAGTCAATGTTTGTCCATGGTCTTCAAGTGTGGAGTTTGCAGCAAAATTCTCAGCAAAGAGGTCGACTTTATCATTAGGAGAAGTAAGTACTTCAGGGCAATTGAAGAGGACAGGAATCGAAGGTCGATTACGGTTGAAAATGCTATTAGCAATTCTCCAAAAATCTCGAGAACCGAGCTGTTTATTTGAGATTGAATTACAAACAGATTCTGTATACTGTCGCTTAGCATGCTCCATTACTCGTCTGCAGTGGTTGCTCGCAACGTGATACAAACTATGTGCCTCACTCGAGCTGATACTCTTTGAAAAAGTGATTGCGATGGACGAGAGCAGCAGAACAAGCTGGAGTGAACCAGGGCTGAGAGTGTTGTTTCACTTGTTAGGTCCAATAAGGTAGAAAGAGGTCCATACCAACACGGATCCACTCAGTAACTTCCTTGGCAGCTTAATATGGGTTGTGAAAAAGGATTGAGTTCCAGTGAACATCGGCAAGAAAAGAAGGCAAGCCATCCCAGTCAGCCTTGCTATATTGAAAGACACGATGAACACAAAGTTCAATGGACACGATGAACAACAGTTTATGGTGAAGAATATGAAACCTGAACTTCGATGGCGACATGATCAGAATTTCCAAGAGGATGGAGAATTTTTTTTTTTTTTGTATGCAAAGGCGATGCCCGTTTAAGAGCTAACACACAAGACACAAAAACAAACAGAGACACATAAAACATATAATAAAGGGAGCAGGAGACAAGAGCGGGAGAGAGAGAGGGAAGCACACAAGCAAGAGCAGAGCAGGGACATCGGGAGATCTGTGGAAGAGAGAGGGCTTGGGGAGGCGAGTGGGGGTGGGGGGGATATGCGGAAGGTATAAAACAAATGGACACGATTTGGACTTTCATGAAAGAAGTCAGAATTTGGAAAAGGTGGATTTGGGGTGAATTAACAGGGGTAGAAAAGATCAAGGCGTTCCCCAATGATTATTGCATATACAAGGTTACATGAATTTTTTTTATTTATGTGCCTCTAATTACATTTTTTGCTATTCTACATTTTCCTATTCCATTTTTGGTAATGTACCCAGGGGGTGGGGTCAAAATGATACTGCTCTTGCACCTTATTGCCATGTGGTGATCATAACAACCAAGTATGTGAATTTTTACACAACCATTCAGGACAGCATGATGGACAGACAGACGGATGGACAGAGCCGATTGCAATATGACTACGACGAAGCGTCTTCATACTTTTTCAAAAAACGTGTAACAAGGACAAGCCTTCTATGGCTGAAGAGGTAAACTATTTCCTGCATGCAGGTAACTTAAATGCACCGTTAAACATGGAACACAGAGGTAATTAATACAATTCCCACCAAGCTTTGCATACATACTTCACCTCCAAGGGATTACATTTATGAAAACTGGGTGTTTGTGTTTGTGTGTTTAAGATAATTTACACTAACAGGCTTATCTTTGGTCAGCCCACGTTCAGATCACTTAGCTTGGGGTTTTAATTCCCCCATTTTGTCCCCTCAACTCGAGTGTGCCCTGCGTCAGAACAGGTCGTTTTCTGTACAATAAAGCTTGCTTGAGTGCTTGAGCTGCTTGGTGAGCGCTCTCCAAGCAGCTTGGTAATGGATGGAACACCCCTGCTCCCTCCTCAGATTGAGTCGATTTTATTTAGTTCCTTCATTTAAAGAGTAAAAATATGGGCAACACACCTGGTGCTCACCTGGTAGAATAACCAGTATACTGCACTGACTAAAGGTATTTTAAACCCATTTTAATGGTTGCGAGAAGACAGGACAGCAGGGAGAATCAAACTCACGTAATCATGAGACTTTAAACAAACAAAAACATACCTTTTTTGGGGTCCACCCTTCCCCTCCCCTCCCCCCCCCCCCCCACCCAGTTTACCTTATTTTGTAATGCCTTCAACAAACATTTGTACATCACGGGTGGTGAAGGTTGTGGGGGAGTTTCATCGAAATAGTGTCTGTATTTTCAGAGGGGAAAAGCAAATACCTATTTTGGGGTCAAACGTGGTACCACTTTGACCCTCTGAGACCTCGACTTTTTTTTATTGCCCTGAACAAACTTTAGACAGAAGACAACAAATACAAATTGTGCCAAATTTGGTCAAAATCTCATCAGCGGTTTCGCAGAATAAGTTGCAAGTGTTTCAGGACGGATGACGCGCCATCGCATAAGCTCACCTGAACTTTGTTCCAGGTGAGATAAAAAAGTACGTTCATCAACAAACGAAGCAGCCCCCCCCGCCCCCCCCCGCCTCGCCTTTGTTATGCTATTTTGTTTTCCCCCTTTTTGTGTGATCTGCTTTCATTATACGACGTCACTTCCACATAAATAGATACATCGATACTTATAAACACCATTGTCTGTCCGCCATTGGTCGTTATCCACGGCGACATCTTATAAGTTACAAACTCCAGACTCGGTGTACAAACACACCTTTATGAAGGGGGAGAGGGTAACATCGGCAATGTGCATAAATAAATAAAACGATTGTTGTAATAAAAGTTTTTTGTGATAAAGTGATAAATGTGTTTGTTTTTGTCCGATGGTCTAACAATGTCCGCGACCCCGTGTCGTGTCCGCAGATGGACGGAGCCCGAGTCTGGACCCAAACTCTGCACATCGACGGATCAAGATCTCCCGGGATCTCAGGACGGCGACTCGAACCGAGACCGACAATCAGTACCGGAAACATCCTGATCGGTTTGATTATTGGACCCAAGTTGTTTCCTATGTTGTTTCTCCTCAGGTCGTCATTACTGGGAGGTCGATGTGGGGTCGAGTCGTTTGTGGGGAATCGGGATCTGTTTAAACTCCATGGGGAGAAAAGGGGGAGAGAGCAGGTTGGGAGAGAATCCCGAGTCTTGGTGTTTACGGAAACATTCTGACGAATTCTCCGCATATCACAACGATCAACGTACCGAACTGTCCGACCCGGGGGATCATGAACGGTTTGGGTTCTTCTTGGATTGCGAGGCGGGAGAGTTGACGTGCTTCAGGGACTCGCGGGTCCTGCACGTGATCAGGGGGAACTTCATGGACCCCGTTAAACCCGCTATTGGGGTTTGGGATGATGATGGACCCGTTCATTTTGTACATTTGTGAAGCAAACTTTCATAACGAACTGATCCGGTTATTTTGGGTTCAAATCAATGAAATCATTTACCTGTTCATGAGGATGTGTTTACTGATTAATGTTTATATAATAATAAAGTTTATATAATTTAATGAGATCATTGTTTATCTTTTTAATGTGAAATGAACTTTAACATGAGTAGGTGATAAATGTTGCTTCTGGGACACCTCCGTTTAACATGGGAAATCCCTATCTAATGTCATTTACCCCCCTGTCTTTTTCAAAAATCATAAACACCTCTATTTCTCCCTCTATGAACCTATAATCCTTCTCACCTTATGAACCTATAATCCTTCTAGCCTTATGAACCTATGATTTTCTTCCTTTATGAACCTATGATCCTTCTCACTTACATGTAATTTTTACCCTATTCCCCCCACTACCCCCTTAATGTAGTTCCTTAGACCACTCTACTAATGAGCCTATAAATATATTATCTCTTTCTAACTTTTTAAAGAGTTCCATTCTCCTATAGAACTCATCCCCATCAAGTATATTTATAAAGTATACAGGTTCCTTAACCTTTTGTTGTGAAAGTATAAAGTGGTATGTTTCACGGAGGGTTCTTGTTTGACCTCCACCTCTCCCACATACCATTTTAAAATTATAATATTTATTATCCGATTGATAACCATTAAAGTTCTCACTCCACTCTAATATATTTTTCTTCCCGCCCTCCATTACCCCACTTAACAAATGAATACGTTTATCCGTCTTGAGAACCTTCTGAGCAGTGATTCTCTCAACCTCTTGAATCTGATATTTTTCACATTTGTTATGTTTTCCATTTTATACAAAGGTTGATTACACCTCCACTCTTTAGTCTGGTTGATACTTGGTTCTATCATTTATATAATAGTAAAAAAGGTGGCGGTAGCCCGTTAAAATCCCTAACCCCCCTTTTTAACTTATCACTTATATATATATCTTATCACTTATATATATCTTATCACTTATATATCTTATCACTTATATATCTTATTGTAGCGGCTGCCGCTGGGTTTTCACAATCGCCTTGCACCTATCAAGGACGCGGAGCGATCAACATGCCGGGCTCGTCCAGGACGCCCGGGCAGGCCCACGCTCAACTTGCCAGGCCTCGGTCGGGACGCCCGGGCATGCCCGGGCATGCCCGGGCAGGCTCGCCCTCAACTTGCCAGGCCGCAGCCAGGACGCTGGGCCACACCCCCTGGCGCCGGGCCTGGGCAAACCCTCCGGGATAATAGGTATATATATTGCTGCCCGATAAACGGGTTTTCAGAGTGCCTGAGTGTTTGATTTGATTAAAGCAACTCGGATGAATTCCAGCTTTTTGTCGCGTCCATTCTTCCGATCGACGTGGGAGCCCCAGCTCCTTCATTGGTGACCTACCGACATGGACACGGCAGTCGCCCTTAAACTGCCTACCTTCTGGGAGGCTCACGCGGCGGTTTGGTTCGCACAGGCGGAGTCCCTGTTCGCCCTGCGAGGCATCACGGCCGACGACACCCGCTTCCACCATGTGGTAGCTGCGCTCGGTTCG
Source organism: Myxine glutinosa (assembly GCF_964187855.1). Taxonomy (NCBI): domain Eukaryota; kingdom Metazoa; phylum Chordata; class Myxini; order Myxiniformes; family Myxinidae; genus Myxine; species Myxine glutinosa. The sequence goes on from NC_136261.1 coordinate 431,158,735, forward strand.
GCTACCGCGGCCCGCGCCCTGAGCCTCCTCGAAAGCCCGCCAGCTGCTGACAAATACGGCGCGATTAAGAAGCTTCTCCTCGATGCTTTCGCCCTCCCATCGGCGGAACGCGCACGGCGCCTGCTCGAACTGCCTGAGCTCGGCGACACGCGCCCTTCCGAGCGAATGGACTACATGCTTTCACTGCTCGGCGAGCACTCTCCGGCATTCCTGTTCCGGGAGCTGTTCCTCCGTCAGCTGCCTAACCCGGTACGCCTCGCCCTGGCAAGCACGACGATCACAGATCCCCGGGCCCTTGCCAGAGAAGCCGACAAGATCTCCGCTGCAGGACAGCGCGTCGCAGCGGCGACATGGGACCCACCGCCGTCCGACGCAACACCCATGGCGCCCGAGCACCCGGCACGGTCGACGGCCGAACTGCCGACGCAATTGGCGGCCGCTACACCGAGCCGACCACCTCCAGCGCGACGACCGGGGCCTCCACCTGACCAAGCGTGGTGTTACTATCATGCCAGGTTCGGACAGAAGGCCCGGACATGCCGACCCCCGTGCACCTTCGGCAGGCCGGGAAACGGCCGGGCCGGCATTCATTACCAGCCATGAGCGCCGGCCACACGGGCAACTTACTGTTCATCACGGATAAAGCGTCCGGACGGCGCTTCCTGTGCGACACCGGCGCCCAACTGAGCGTCATACCCGCCTCTGACCAGGACAGGCAATCCGCGGTTTGCGGCCCCTCCTTGGTTGCGGCCAACGGATCGACCATCCGCACCTTCGGCCCGCGCAACATCACCCTCTGCTTCGGCGGCCAACGCTTTGCTTGGACGTTTGTAACCGCAAACGTGCCCATGGCTCTGCTAGGCGCCGACTTCCTCTGCGCACACGGACTGCTGGTGGACGTCCAACGGCGTCGTTTAATCAATGCCAAAACCTTCAGCTCCCTGGTATGCACATTGAGCAGCTCCGCGCCGACCGAGCTGGCATGCACCGTCCCGGCGGCGAACGAGTTTGCTCGCCTGCTCACGGAGTTCCCGGCCCTCACGCGGCCGACGTTTTCAGCCGTCGCACTACGGCATGGGACCGAGCACCACATACCAACCACGGGCCCGCCGGTCTACGCCAGGGCCCAACGCCTCGACCCAGCCAAGCTCGCCGTAGCGAAGGCCGAATTCCACGCGTTGGAGCACCTCGGCATCGTGCGGCGCTCCGATAGCACGTGGGCCTCGCCACTGCACATCGTGCCCAAGCCGGGGGGTGGATGGCGCCCGTGTGGTGACTACCGCCGTCTCAATGACGCTACCACCCCCGACAGGTACCCGATCCCGCATATCCAAGACTTCTCCGCCCGTCTGGTGGGACGGGTCATTTTTTCGAAAATTGATCTCATACGGGGATATCACCAGGTACCTGTCAGGGCGGCCGACGTCCCTAAAACGGCAGTCATCACGCCGTTCGGCTTATTCGAATTCTTGCGGATGCCGTTTGGTCTCAAGAACGCGGCTCAGGCGTTCCAGCGCTTGATGGACGGCGTGCTGCGTGACCTGCCGTTCCTTTTCGTTTACCTGGACGACATCCTCGTCGCCAGCACGTCCTGGGCCGAGCACCTCCTCCACCTCCGAACACTGTTCGGGCGCCTCAGCGAGCACGGCCTCATCGTCAACCCGGCCAAATGCCACTTCGGCACGACGGCCGTTGATTTTTTGGGCCACCACATCACCAAGAACGGGGCCGTGCCGCTGACAACCAAGGTCAAGGCCATCACCACGTTCTCGCGTCCCCGCACCATAAAGGCCCTGCAGGAATTCCTGGGAATGGTGAATTTTTATCACCGCTTCGTGCCCCGCGCTGCTCAACTCATGCGGCCCCTCTACGAAGCCCTCCGGGGCAAGCCGGCCAAGCACGACATCGCCTGGTCCGCAGCAATGGATGCGGCCTTCCAACGCTCAAAGCGGGCCCTCGCCGACGCAACACTGCTCGCTCACCCGGTGCTCAACGCTCCCATCGCCCTCACCACGGATGCCTCCGACTACGCGGTGGGCGCCGTACATGGTCTCGGTCCTCGGTCTACACCTGGCCGTCCTCCATTTCCGCCACCTCCTGGAGGGCCGACCTTTCACGGCGTTCGTCGACCACAAGCCGTTGGTTTACGCCATGGCCAAGGTCACGGAGCCATGGTCGGCCCGCCAACAGCGCCACCTCTCCGCCGTGTCGTAGTTTACCACGGACATCCGGCACGTCGCCGGCAAAAACAACGCCGTGGCCGACTGTCTTTCCCGGGCCAGCGCGAACGCGGTCCACCTGGGCGTGGATTTTGCACTTATGGCGGCGGACCAAACCACCGACACCACGGTGCAAGCCCTCCGGGCGGCGGACACGGGCCTCCGCCTGGCCGACATCCCCTGCGCGGACACTGTCCTGCTCTGCGACGTCTCCCAAGGCCAGCCTCGCCCCATCGTGCCCGTCACCTGGCAACGCCGCATCTTCGCCTCCCTCCACGGCCTTTCCCACCCGGGCCGGAAAGCTTCCCAGAAGCTGGTGTCAGCGCGTTTCGTCTGGCACGGCCTTCGTCGGGACGTCCGCGATTGGACCAGCACCTGCACGGCCTGCCAACGGGCCAAGGTCCACCGACACACCCAGGCCCCGCTGGCACCTTTCACCGTGCCCGAACGACGTTTCGACCACGTCAACGTGGATCTGGTGGGCCCCCTTCCCCCATCACGGGGGTTCACACACCTGCTCACCATGGTGGACAGGACCACCAGGTGGCCGGAGGCCGTTCCCCTCATCTCCACCACCACCGCCGACGTGGCGCAGGCGTTCATCGCCACCTGGGTCGCCCGCTTCGGCGCACCGGCGGACATCTCATCAGACCGCGGACCACAGTTCACCTCCGAGCTGTGGGGCGCGGTCGCCCGCAACCTGGGGGTCAAGCTCCACCGTACTACGGCCTACCACCCCCAAGCAAACGGGTTGTGCGAGCGATTCCACCGCTCCATGAAGGCCGCGCTCATGGCCGGCCTTCAAGACAGCGGTTGGGCCGACAGGCTGCCGTGGGTCCTTTTGGGCCTCCGCACGGCCCCCAAGGAGGACCTCCAGGCATCCACCGCCGAGCTTGTCTATGGCCAGGCGCTACGCGTCCCGGGCGAATTCGTGCCCGACGCTACCAGTCCCTGGTCCGCAGCTCACCAGCGCTCGGACCTCCAGGAGGCCGCCCGACGGTTTGCCCCCGTGCCAACATCACACCACGGTGACCCCCAGTCCTACGTCCCCCCAGCACTCCGCACAGCGGAGTATGTTTTTGTGCGTCACGACGCACATCGGTGGCCACTCCAGCCGCCGTACGACGGGCCCTTCCGGGTGCTGCGACGGGACGACAAGTCGTTCGTCATCGACATCGGCGGCAGGTCGGACCGGATTGCGGTGGACCGCCTCAAGCCGGCGCACGTGGACGTCGACCACCCACCACGGGTGGCCCTTCCGCCGCGGCGAGGCCGCCACCCGTCCACGGTGCCCCCCACTCGACCGCCCACCACCTCACCGGACCCCCTCCCACGACCCGCCAGGGGTCGCTTCGGCCGGGTCATCAGGACCCCCCTCAAATTGACGCTGCCGGTGCAAGTCGATTCTGGGGGGACGTGTGTAGCGGCTGCCGCTGGGTTTTCACAATCGCCTTGCACCTATCAAGGACGCGGAGCGATCACCATGCCGGGCTCGTCCAGGACGCCCGGGCAGGCCCGCGCTCAACTTGCCAGGCCTCGGTCGGGACGCCCGGGCATGCCCGGGCATGCCCGGGCAGGCTCGCCCTCAACTTGCCAGGCCGCAGCCAGGACGCTGGGCCACGCCCCCTGGCGCCGGGCCTGGGCAAACCCTCCGGGATAATAGGTATATATATTGCTGCCCGATAAACGGGTTTTCAGAGTGCCTGAGTGTTTGATTTGATTAAAGCAACTCGGATGAATTCCAGCTTTTTGTCGCGTCCATTCTTCCGATCGACGTGGGAGCCCCAGCTCCTTCATTATCACTTATATCTTATCACTTATATCTTATCACTTATATATCTTATCACTTATATACTTATATAACCATAAGGGAGACTATCAATTCCATTTTCTAAAATAAACCTCTTATCATCAAAAGCCCCCAATGCTTTCTTATTCACCTCTTCTGAATATAATTTATGTTTATAACTTCTTATTCCATTAATCTTTCTAAAAACTTCTTTCTTTGTTGTTAAACAGTTATAATAATCCTTAAAGTTTATTGTTTCTTTAATGACATTTTTCTTTACACCTTTTAACTTCTTATCAGTCTTTTCAACGTTATTCACAATGTATTTATAAGCATAAGCCTTCGACCTCAATCCCACAAATTCACTCATAACATTTCCTCCCAATTCATCCTTGAACTTTCCAATCACCTTTTTATTTTTAGAAGAGAACAACTCACTCTCTGGACTGTAAATGCTAGTGTCATAGATATTAATGGCCTTTTTCATGTCTGAATAAACATCATCAGTATTAATTTTCAAAATAAAACTATCAGTATCCATATACAACAATGACACATTATCCTTATACTTTGATTTTAGATTAATATAAAAGTAATCATACATTAATGACTTTGACAAGTCAAGAATTGATGTTCCAATGTAAATAGGTTTGTCCATTTCAATACTCTCTTTAACCAAATGGATCGGACAAAAGTTCTCAGTAAAGACCTCAGCTCTAGTAAAACTCGGTCTATTAATTAATTTTGATGCTTGTTCCCAAGATGTTGCTAGTCTGATATTTTGTCTTTTCCTCACATTCTCCATGGTCTTACCAAAGACCGCATTATTCATCAATTTATAAAAGTCTTTCTCAAAATTTGTTTTTTGACTCTGTTCTTCTTTGTGTATTAAAATCAATGTACCCCTTTAACCAATGACTTTGATTGAACTTTAGAACCCTGTGGATCTTCTCTACTCTTAGACCTTTTGATAAATATTGTCGCAAATTTCGTTGGTGTAGTACATAATTTTTCTTGTTATATAATGTAGTAAGTAATTTTTCTGTTGATTCACCTATATCAAACGATCGTTGATAATCACTCAACCATTCTTTCTTTGGACTTTCTTTCTCACAAGCAAATGGAAGATATTTATGTTTGATATGAAGTTCTTCAGGATATTTTAAATCGACCTCAAAATAATAGGCTATGAGCCAGACCCTCAAATTTTCGACATTATGCTCAATCAGAGGGAGGATGGCTTACAGTTATTTTTGGCAAGGCCAGGGACCCTAGTGCTGAAAAAAATGTGATAGCAGTGTGAAACTCTTAGCCGTATCTGTGTTATCATCACATTTGTCAGACCACCCCAATAACGCTTTCGGTAATTTTTCCGCCTAAGATTTAGGGGGTAGGGTTCGTTTTGGGGCTTTCAAATAATATCTCCTATATGTATCAGTTAGTGTTGTATACCAGGTGAAAGGTAATTGAATTATCTTTCACATGATGTATAGAAAGTGCCTGTGTGATATATAGTAACCTCTTTATGATCATTAAAACATAATTATTTCCGCCAACCCTCAAAAATTTATCACAAAATCCCCAATGAAAACAAAATTAGGCAAAAATTCAGTTTGGTGGATATTAAATGAATTTTTGAATTTGAGAAACACACAGTATGATTAAAGTCAAATTTGGGCCTTAAATCTCATACACCTTGATAAAGATGAGAAAATCCAATCTACAGTAGTTGCTGTAACCATGACCTAAAATCCATAAATGTATATCTTTCCGCTCTTATGATATATTGATTTACATTTTACGATTTTTGACCGACAGCATGTATATAGTTTGTATACCATTATTGGTCTAAAAATAGTATATATAATATTGGGATGTCAGCCATATATAGGCCAAAAAGTACTGAAATTGGTGTCAGAAATGTCTAATTCTAAAAATATGAAGGCATTATGACCAAACTGTATGTGGTGTTCTTGAATATACCACAGACGTATGATGCATGTGATGATTAACCTACTCCATGTATATGTATGTATCCTGATGTACCCTAACTTGGCGAGATAATTTACATCATATTCATGCAAACGTTTTTAGTCTTGTAGTGTTGTATGGTTCTCTTATATTACCAGCTATACATAAAGTAAACCAAAGGAAAACAATGTACTTTCTATTTAAGCAACATATATTTATAGACATCATACCATAAAGTACACGAGTTATCAATTCAGCGTACACCATATTTGTTACACATATGTACATGATCTTTCTCCATACAGTTCTACAATTCAGAAGTTATCCTCGTCATCGTCGTCGTCTTCTTCATCGTCTTCTGCCGAACTGTCATCACTCTCACCATACACTCTCTGGTTGTCACATGTGGTGAGTTTGCACATGTCTGTGCACTTCAAACCACTGGCCATGCAGACACACATGGGTAGTGTGCATCTTTTCGAACAGGTGCATGCCAGTAAATCCAGAACCGCCTGTGGTGTGGGCTGTCCTTGCATCCAGTCGACTGCCAGCTGCACACGACCATCCTAGGTATCCCAGTGCCATCCTTTCCCGATTGGACTCGGTACTGCTGGATCCATCTTGAGACTCCTCTTCCAAATAGCGGCTTGATAGTTGGCTCGCTGTGCATGTTGCAGCAGCATCGTCGGTTAAATTGGCTTCAGCTTTTCGTTTCAGTGCTTCCAAATCTCGCTTCATAGTGAACACGCTCCTGCACTGCCTGTGGTAGAATACTCGGGGAATCTCCTTCTCTTGCAGCGACTGAGCAAGGTCGAGAATGGGTGCATGGTTCCGTATTTTGGCCGCATCCAGCAATGTAGTCCACGAATCGAATGTTTGAGGGCTTATGAGCGGATCTTCTGGTTTGACATCTAACGATAGCTTATGAATGATACAAACGTCCTTGGGAACTTTCTGAGTGATCGCAATCTCCATTGCAAGTATTTGTTCAATTGTCTATCTGCGGTACACTCTGTTTCACCACCACCAATATCACCACCACCGTCTCACCTGGAAAGACACATAATATCGAATGAGACCACCACCACCACCACTAATACAAATTAGCATCAGTTGCTATAGTTGCTTAAAAATGTATTCTGCACCAACAAATCTTCAAAGAGAAATACATTAGATGTCGTGCACCGCTGTCATGGTTGCAAATCACCTAAAATATAATGAAAATATTGACATTGATGACAACATTCGTATTAGCATGTCTACACATATTGCATTGAATTTCATAGCACATCATGATCATATGTGTGAGGATATTGACTCTAATTATACTGTATGTGTGTCTCAAATCGAAACATACCTTTTACATACCTTTTGATTTTTGCCTATTTTTGTTCCTAAAATTGGGGATTTTGTGATGAAGTTTTGAGAGTTGGTGGAAATAATTATGTTTTAATAATCATTATAAAGAGGTTACTATAGATCACACAGGCAATTTCTATACATCATTTGAAAGGTAATTCAATAACCTTTTACCTGATATACCACACTAGCTGATATATATACACGTGATATTATTTGAGAGCCAAATAACTAACCCCACCCCCTAAATCTTAAGCGGGAAAAATGACCCGAAAAGCGATAAATGGGTGATCTGACAAATGTGATGATAACACAGATACGGCTAAGAGTTTCACACTGCTATCACATTTTTTTCAGCACTAAGGACCTTGGCCTTGCCAAAAATAACTGCTAGCCATCCTCCCTCTGATTGAGCATGGTCGACCCCTCGGCTCATAGCCTAACCAACCTTTGAATCATCCAATTCTTTTTGTGTAGAGATACATACATCTTGTAAAACCTTTGTGTTGGGCGGGAGTGTGGTCTGTGTGGGTGTGGTCTGTGTGGGTGTGGTCTGTGTGGGTGTGGTCTGTGTGGGTGGGGTCTGTGTGGGTGGGGTCTGTGTGGGCGGGGTCTGTGTGGGTGTGGTCTGTGTGGGTGTGGTCTGTGTGGGCGGGGTCTGTGTGGGTGTGGTCTGTGTGGGCGGGGTCTGTGTGGGCGGGGTTTGTGGTTGGGGTCTGTGTGGGTGTGGCTTATGATTTTTATTTGTTTATTTAGTTTTTTTTATTACTACTAATTAAATTAGCTAATCTGGGTGGATGAAAGTATGGATGGTTGTTGTTTAATGAATTATCAGTTTTGTTTTTTGTAATTCTTGTGAGTAAAATGAACCCAAGATTTCTTCCCAATTCATATCATATAATTTGTAAGTCCAAGGCATAGTATCCATTACATCAACGATTTTGAATAATTCATTAGTCCATCTCTTTGTATAACCTTTCTCAAAATGACTTTTCCATCTGTATATTCTTACAATATCACCAACTTTGAACTTGGGCTTTCTCAAATTAATCTCCTTTTCATATTCTAATTTTGTAAATGTTTCTGATGGTTTTGATTTTGTTGATGAATGAACTGTATTATTGTAATTATCTACAATATCCTGAATAAAATACACCCATTGTTGAGAATCGAGTTGTGTGAATTTTTTATATAATTTCTCTTTTAAAGTACGATTAAAACGCTCAATAACAACTGCTTTTCCTTCATTAAAGGTGCTGTATAATTTAATACCCTCCCCCTTAAGAAATTTCATAAATATTTTGTTATAGAACTCTGTTCCCTCATCGGTCCACAGTTTCTTTGGTTTTCTTTTACTTTTATTAAATATCTGTTGGAAGGCTAACATCAGAGTATAACCTCTCTTGTTTTTCAAAGGAACAACCCAAGCAAATCTACTCCTCAAATCAATGATGGTTAAAGCATACTTGTATCCCTTATCATTTTTTAGTTCGATTAAATCAGCGGACCATATGTGGTCGGTGTATTTAGAATAAACTTTCCTTCTTTTAAACTTTGTGATTATAGGTTTGTGTAATTCATCAGCCAAAAGCTCCTCAGTCTTGATGACATCATTGGAGCCTAATAGTTTTTTGAGGGTGAATAACCAAGGCCAAGTTTCAATTTAGCATTTATCAAATTTCTCACAATAAACCTATCAACCTTCTCTCTCAACGTTGGATTTTGTATCAAAGACAAATTATACAACATTTCTCTGTCGGCTTTATGTTTTTCAGTCAACGTAGTGGTTTTCCCATAAGCAATATCATGCTTCATACACACTTCGTCAACCCTATTTTTAGGTTTAGATCAAGGTTTAGGATTGTCAGCCTCATCTAATCTTTTATCCAGGTTTGTTCCAGGACCACAGAAAGAATATCCAGGTAGATCTAGTTCCCCAGGAATTCCAGTTGTTGTAAATTTACTTCCTGACAAAAACTTTTGTATGTCTCCTCCACTTTTAGGAGAGATGAATTGGCACTTTTTAGAGCCACACACTTGACATATTCCTTTTTGATAAACTCTATTATTTTTAGCTTTTACAAAGGAGATATTTTTAGTTTTAGTTTTCTTTTTACATTTGAGACAATAACTCATATTTATTTATGAGAAAAAGTCCTACATAGTGCCAAAGCCTTTTGGGTTTTCAACATACACATTTCTATCTTGATTTTTAAAACATAAAGAATCCTTAGGAATGCCTTCACTCTCTCCTCCATTTATTTACAAATAAAACTAACTAAAGTCAATAACACCAACATCATCAACTATATGTTGTATATCTGCTCTCTGAATTTATTATAGCAAATTAAAAAACCAATATCTTCATAAGAGTCATTAGTTCTTTATTTTCCTCTTCGGTGCGTTGAGATTGATTTATTTGTCATAATAACTTCAATCTTTCATTAATCTCAGGAATGGTCATATTTTTATATTTTTCCCCCCTCTCTCTTTCCTCCCTCTCCTCCTCCTCCTTTTTCTCCCTTTCCTCCCTCTCCTCCTTCTCCTTTTTCTCCCTTTCATCCTTCTCCTCCTTCTCCTTTTTCTCCCTCTCCTCCTTCTCCCTTTCCTCCTTCTCCTCCTTCTCTCTTTCCTCCTTCTCTTCTTCAACTCCTTCCTCCTTCTCTTCTTCAACTCCTTCCTCATCCCTTGCTACCCTTGAGCTTGAGCCCCAAATAATATTATACATATACTCATCTGGATTTTGAGATATTCTTGTATCTATAATTATTTTTCTCATAATAGGATACCAATAAGATTTGTTGACGATTTCTAAAAGAGTTTTATATTTCATAACTTTGAGAAGTTCATTTTTATTTAATATTTTAAACAAGTCTCTATTTGTGGGTTTAGCAATATCAGTATAAGGCCAGTTTTTAATGACAAAATTTCCATGTATATGCTCCAAATCATAAGGTATGTAATACCGAGCACCCTTTTCTTGTAGGTATCCCTGAATACAAAAATTATAATTCTCTTGTAGTCTTTTTCCTGCCATTTATGTATCAGAAATATATGTGACATTAATATTATAACTGGTAATACCACCCCATCTTCCCACTACCAAATCGGTTTGTATTCCTCGGCTTTCTATCCTTATCTCATTACCTTCCTTCTTTGTCATGCTAACCATCGCTATACTATCATATATTTTTCTTTTCTTAAAACCATGTATTTGTTGTTTACTAATTGTACTTCCACATAAATCCTTATCCTCACCAAGCGGATAATATTCTTCTTTACGAGACTGATTCAAATCATGTAGGTCTTCTAAGTTTATTGAAAAATACCAATTATACCCTAAATCAGGCATATCATACCCCCATTTATTGATTCGCATATTAACTATATGTCCTTCTTTATAAAATTCAATTGTAAGCAGATAGTTAAATTGAATGAGGAAAGGTGTATGGTCAGTATAACCGAGTGTTGTGGTTGTAAATTTTACTTGTTTAACAAAACGTGCTGTTTTCTTGAAATATATATATTGTGATAAATCACTAAATCTAATTAAGTCATTCGCATCTGTCCGGTTTGGATAATTGATTAATTTATAAGTATTCTTCATATTAATATTTTTACTTATCCTATATTTTTGTCGTTCAGCCTGTGCCTTTGTATAATAATTTGATAAATCAATATCCTGAGAGGATTTCCCAAAGATAGAACCAGCTTTTCCAACATAAGTCATTTATATTAGATTTAAAATGATATCATAAAAATTTTCATTATTGTTGAGTTGAAATAATACATATAAACATAATTGACCACAACATTTAGAATTAATTTCTTGAACTTGAAATGTTTGATAAACACCATTCTGTAAGAATTGTATTACTTCAACAGGTGGTGGCATACCATAACTATCAAAATAATATTTATCCTGACTATTATGAATACAAACCCAATGAGAACTGTAGTGAAATCGTATTCGTACTGAACCCCGGGGTGATGCTCGCTGCTTGTTGACACCGCTAGGGGCGTGACTATAAGACCCGCTGCTGCGGACGGTGCTCCGAGACTTCTCCTGTGACACGTTACATCTGGTAGACTCGCTAACGGTACGCCAGCATATAATATCCAGCTTGCTTGCATTGAATGTTATGAATGGTCCCATGTGATGTCACATCGTATACTTATTGTATTTCCTTCATTACAGGATGATGTTATGATGTAAATGGAATTAAACCACCAGTTGGACTAAAGTTGTGTGGACCTGATTGGTTTTCCACAACACTTAATTCCATTTATATCTACCGACATGGCTGGCAACAAGACGCTGGCGGTTGCCGTATTCTGCACCGACCCGCAAGCCCCGGATGGTGGCTTGCAACTGAAGCACTGGCTCAGAACATTGGAGAATCATTTCGACGAGCCTGAGACCGCGCCGACGGCTGCCGCGAAGCTAGCAACACTTCATTCAAAAATCGACTACAAGGTGTACAATTCCATCGCTCAATTCGCGATGTATGACCTCTCGATCGCGGAGCTCAAACGGCTGTACATAAAGGAAAAAAGCCCGGTGTATGCACGATATTTGCTGCAAACGTGATGTCAGCAACCCAACGAGGTGATGGACCACTACGCCCAGGAGCTCCGGCAGCTCTTGCTGGACAGCACCAGGGAGCCACGGACTCCCGCGCAGTCTCAGGATGATCTTCTTTTAGATGCCTTCATTGCAGGGGTCTCCTCCCAGGAACTAAGGCTCAAGCTCTTAGAGAAGACCGACCTGACCTTCGCTACGGCACTCGAGCAAAGGAAAGTATACACCGAAGCGCGGATGCAATCGAACACCTATGATCGCACGCGCCTCTTGGCGGGCACTACACTACACGCCTGGCCGGAGAGTGCTACCGCCGAGGACGAAGACCTGCTCGCGGAACTCCGGGATGCTCCGGAGGAAGACCCAGTCCTGACGGCTGCCGTTACGACCAGACCCAAGGCCTTACGCGGGGCCGCATGCTTTTTCTGTGGGGGGCCACGCCATGCCCGGCCCGTGTGTCCGGCACGAGACGCTATATGCCATTTGTGCTCGCAAAAGGGACATTACGTGAAAGTGTGCAGGAAAACGGCACGCGGCTCGCGGCTCATTGAATCGCGCGGTCGCGGTCGCACGGGCGCGGCGACCTTGAATGGGCTCATTGCGGAGCCTGCGAGCCGAGCCCAAAACCCGGTGCCTTACCCGACTTCGAAGGGGAGGGCCCCTCTCTGCGGGCCCCTGGGCGCTCAGACGTCCTTGGCGGGCATCACCGGACAGCCACCACAGTCTCATCCTCAATCGCGCATGAAGTACGTGTCCTTGACCAAACTCCGGGCCATGCAAGGGGCTTTGAAGCCTCGCCAAGCCCCAGCGGAACGTTCTCCTCGTGTCGTCCACGAGCTAACGGTGGCCCTCACCCCGGGAAAAGGTGATTTCGAATACTACGGAGGCCTTTTTCTGCCAAAAGTGTCAAAAGGCGTTTTCAAATACTACGGAGGCCTTTTCCCGTCAGAATTGTCAGATTTTGAATCGCGAAACACCGGAATGCTTGGGAAAGCCCTCTGATGGCGTTAATGGATTCCCCATGGACAACGCAGACTCCGGCCACGACCGCAAAACTGCTGCTGGCATAGGATCCACCCGCGAGGCTTGTCCGACCCATTCGGGGGGCTCAATCCCACTCCCAGCAGCCTCGTCTGGCCTGGCTCAAGCCCTTATTCCCCTCATGGTCGAAGGCCATTGTGTTCGGGCCTTGGTGGATACAGGGTCTACGGATAGTTTTATCGACCAGCGACTTGTGCTCAGGCATGGATGGCGGATCTGGAGGTCTATGAGACAGATCTTCATGGCTTCCCAGGGGCTTCGACTCAGCACGAAGGGGGAATGCCGATTGAAACTCGTGCTAAAGGGACGGGTTTTCCCTGATGTACACCTTATGGTTTTACCCGCATTATGTGCTGATATTCTGTTAGGACACGATTTTCTTAAGCTGCATGGACGTCTGGTAATGGAGTTTGGTGGGCCTGACACGCTTGTTGTGGGGGCGGACGACGCGCTTGCGGTGTGCGCCCTAGCACAAATGGACATCCAGCCGCTTTCGCTGTTCCCCAATCTAACCTCCGACTGCACCCCTGTCGCGGTGAAATCACGGCACTACTCTCGCGCAGACATACAATTCATTGCGGACGAAACGGCTCAGCTCTTGAAAGACGGCATCATAGAACCTAGCAGGTCGCCATGGCATGCCCAGGTCTTGGTGGTGCGCAGCGAGGCCCACCGCAGACGCATGGTAATCGACTATTCCCAAACGATTAACCGCTTTACACAGCTGGATGCCTACCCCCTTCCGGGGATGGACGCGCTGGTGCAACAGGTGTCCCAGTATTCGGTCTATAGCACTCTCGATCTCCGTAGTGCGTACCACCAGATCCCTATCTCTAGGGCGGATCGTATCTATACCGCATTTGAGTCGGGGCAGCGGTTGTACCAATTTACGCGATTGCCTTTTGGGGTAACGAACGGGGTCGCTTGTTTCCAGAGGGCCATGGATGACCTCATTGCGCGGGAGCACTTAACCGATGTTATCGTCTACCTCGATAATCTTACGCTTTGTGGATATGACCAAGGGCACCATGATGCTAATCTGAAGCGCTTCCTTGAGGTCGCGCAGAGGTATCACCTAACTATGAACGAGGATAAGTGCCAATACTCCCTACGCATGATAGATCTTCTGGGGTACACCGTGACCCATGGCTCTGTCGCTCCGGATAAGGAGCGTCTGCGACCTTTGCTCGACATGGCCCCTCCCTGTGACCGGGCGTCCCTGAAGCGCGCCCTCGGGCTATTCGCCCATTACTCCAAATGGGTGCAAAGTTTCTCTGCGAAACTTCGCCCCCTCGTGGCCTGCGACACCTTCCCACTGAGCCCGGCCGCATTGGCGGCCTTTGAAGGCCTTAAGGCCGACATCGCCCGAGCCACCGTGGCGACAATCGACTAGAGCGGCTCTTTCGTCCTCGAAAGTGACGCCTCGGATCAGGCCATCGCGGCGACCCTCTCCCAAGGGGGGTGTCCCGTGGCTTTCTTTTCACGGACTCTTACCACCGCTGAGCGGAGACACTCGTCCGTCGAAAAGGAAGCGTATGCGATCGTCGAGTCTATTCGGCGATGGCGCCCGTACTTACTCGGGCGGAGCTTCCAAATCATCACGGACCAGCAAAGCGTTGAGTTCATGTACGACACCTTACACGCCCAGCGCATTAAGAATGAGAAAATCACTCGCTGGCGTATCGAACTCGCCGACTTCTGTTACACCATCAAATATCGCCCGGGGAAGGATAACCGGGCCGCCGATGCCTTATCACGACCGGCTACATGCGCGGGTATCACCTCTTTGGAGGGCCTACGGGTGCTGCATGCCACTGCGGGCCATCCCGGCATAACGCGTTTCGCTCATTTTGTGCGGTGTGGCAATCTCCCATACTCGATTGACGATATCCTCCGTATCTGTCGCGACTGCGCTATCTGCGCGGAAATCAAACCGCGTTTCTATAACCCTCCCATGGGGACTATGGTTAAGGCTACGTGACCGTGGGAACGCTTGGCGATGGATTTCAAGGGCCCATTGCCAGAGTCGAGCGGCTCTCGCTATCTGCTCACTATCGTCGATGAGTACTCGCGATTCCCCTTTGCTTATACGTGCGTGGACATGACTGCTGCCATGGTGATGCGATGCTTACAGAACCTGTTCTCAATGTTCGGTTACCCGGCCTATGTCCATACTGACCGGGGTGCGGTCTTCTTGTCTCAGGAGGTACGCGGCTATCTGCTCCAAAATAACATTGCTTCTAGTTACACCACGCCGTACAGACCCCAGGCTAATGGGCAGATCGAACGCTTCAACGGGATTATCTGGAGGGCCGTCATGCTCAACCTCCGGACCCTCGGCCAGGGCCTCGATAAATGGGTTTGGTCGCTACCTGCGGCGTTGAACTCGATCAGGGCTCTCCTGAGTACGGCAACCAACCAAACTCCCCACGAGCGACTTTTCCACCACCCCAGGAGCACGGGGTGTATACGGTCTTTGCCCAGTTGGCTCGCGGGGCCCGGGCCGGCCTACCTTAAACGGGCGGTTCGCGCGAGCAAGTACGACCCCCTAGTGGACAAAGTGCAGATTCTCCAGGCTAATCCGGAGCATGCTCGTGTGATGACAACTGATGGCCGTGAGACTACTGTCTCTGTCCGTCACCTTGCCCCTTTCGGGGTCGCCGACCTGAGTAGGGAATCGGACGGACCGACCGAACCCATCTATGAGACTATGGCCTCTCCCGACGCTCCCATCGCCGAAAGTCTACCGACTCTCCCCTCACCGGGTCTACCTGGGCCCGGCGACTTGGAGTTACCCCCTTCGTCACCCGACCCTGATGGCGCCTCCGACGCCGGGGACACAGGGATGCGTGATGCCGTACCCGGGGAATTTCGGACGTGTGCTGGCAGAGAAATTCGCCGCCCGGCCCGATACGGTTGGGTCGACTGATGTTCCGTACCCTGTTCGTGCTGATGCTCGCTCGCTTCTAGCCGCACCGCCGTATAATTCTGACGGGGGGGGGGGGGGGGAGAATGTAGTGAAATCGTATTCGTACTGAACCCGGGGGTGATGCTCGCTGCTCGTTGACACCGCTAGGGGCATGACTATAAGACCCGCTGCTGCGGACGGTGCTCCGAGACTTCTCCTGTGACACGTTACATCTGGTAGACTCGCTAACGGTACGCCAGCATAGAATATCCAGCTTGCTTGCATTGAATGTTATGAATGGTCCCATGTGATGTCACATCGTATACTTATTGTATTTCCTTCATTACAGGATGATGTTATGATCTAAATGGAATTAAACCACCAGTTGGACTAAAGTTGTGTGGACCTGATTGGTTTTCCACAACAAGAACCATTCTGTGTGTCTAAATTCATAATAATATTCATTGTATTCTTGGACAACTTTTTAAATTCATCTCTCATACAAATAACCACATTATCAATTTTTAGTTTTTTACAATATTTAGTAAGTTCTATATTTGACGTTGTATTCTTTCCAAATTGTGTAAACCATTTATCCATTTATTTATGAGAAAGATATAACCCATTACCCCTTTTAGTTAGTTTAACACCCACTTGAGCGATAGAGGAAAGCATATCTCCAACTAACAATCTAGCTTTATCAGGTAGACTTTCAAGTTTTTGAGCAAAATCCACAATTACACCACTTCCACTAAATTATTTCTCCAACTCCTTGTTATGTCTTTCCAATTCTTTTTGAGCTTTTAGTTGTGCCTTCCTTTCGTTAGCAGTTTTTACCGCTGCTGAAATACCACCAGTCAATGCTCCCGCCGCACATAAACCAGCAAATAAAGGAATTAGAAACGGGAGAAATCCTCCCTCTTGTATTGAATATTTCTTTAACATAGGTTTTGTCATTTTAATTTTAAGTGAACCAGCATCATTTAGTGTTTTTACCTGCTCTCTTGTGAGTAAAACATCAATTCTTACTGCTCCTTTTCTTTGAATTGTATTAACGTTAATAATACAAGGCTTTTGATTTTGAATACAAGATGTTAATTTATTAAGATTGATTTGATTAACATATACCAGTTCTTTCCTACTCATTAATTTATGAGAAAAAACCTATGTGATATTAATCATAACACCATTATCTGTATTAATCTGTAATTCTGTTTCCTC
This sequence comes from Myxine glutinosa, assembly GCF_964187855.1. Lineage (NCBI taxonomy): Eukaryota > Metazoa > Chordata > Myxini > Myxiniformes > Myxinidae > Myxine > Myxine glutinosa. The sequence goes on from NC_136261.1 coordinate 431,175,825, forward strand.
CAAAAGCAAACAATAAGCATCAACTTCTTCATTCTCTCCTCTTTCAATGTATAGAGAAGTATCCACTCTATTAGACTTTATAGTTTCCTTTTGAGAACTCAGGTCAATTGCATAGATTGTATAAAGTTTTTGAAACGCAACCATATCCAAAATAGGTTCATTATTACCGTTGCTTTCACACACCTTTTGGTAAGACTTGTAGGCTTCCGCATAATCATTTTTTTCCCAATCAATTTCCAATCTATCTCGCGGATAAAATGTTCCATCAAGAGAAACCCGAAGTTGTTTCACCTTAGCATTATCACTCAGCACATTATTCTTATCAGTACCCTCCTCTCCATCTGGTTTCTTAAAAATGAGCCATAGGTATCATGGCTTTCCTTGAAGAACACCCAAATTCCAAGTGTAGGTAGTGTGTTCCAGTTTAACGTGTTGACATCTTCTTTTAAGGTATGATCCATTTAGCGGTTTCTTTGAGTTAAGTCTTCTATTTAACATCTCTTCCGTTTTAAGATTAGGAGTATATTCACTAATATACCAACACAAATCATTAATAACAAATTTATTATTGTCGCCAAAAACATTTTCAACCCCAAAAAGCAACCTATTTACATTATCATTCCTTTGTAGTTGAAATCTAATTTTAAGACCAAACAAAACTTTATCATAATCACAAAATCCAAATATATCTTTCAGAGGTACTGCTACGGTAAAACTATTCTCTGCTTTTGTATCATCATTATACATTGACTTCCTTTGACTATAACCAGGGTCAGCATTTGTTCCCGTTGACATATCAGGAATAAAACCTTCAACAGCTCCCTTACCCATTCTATCACTAAACGAATATAGTGTAAATTTCATCATTTCAGATATAGCAGAGACATAATCAACCGCTTCAACCTCTTGTGTTCCAATATACAGGCCGACACTATCAAACATTTTCCAGAAGAAATCATTTACAAGTGTAGCATTAGTATTATTCGCAGCCTTAGTGAATTTAAATTTACACAGCAAGAAACTATCAGCTATATTCAAGTAAGTTTGTTGATTATTTATTTCAAAACTTTTTGTTCCGTTTGAATTCCAGTCTGTTCCTGTTATAGCATTTACCTTAAAATAGTCTTCCTTTTTAGTAGAGTTTGAAATGATAATCATATCATCCAAATCATAGATACTATCAATCGCTTCCATACTTGTATTTATATAGCATTAAAATCGTTGAAACCCTGACCCAAGTATTTTAATGATTTTTTGTCGTTCTTGTGAAGATAGTTGAGTTTTACCTTTTTTAATTTCTTTGATTGCTTGTAATTTATGAGACTCCTTTTGAGCATCTTTTATACTCTTTATAGCACCCGCAACTGAGCCCATGGCTGAAGCAGTTGAACCAATTAGGTCTTTATGTTTAAGGATGGTTGAACCAATACCCATTAGAGTATCAATTATCCCATCTCCTTTATTTCTAAATTGATGTCCCACACCCCATTGTGTCTTTGGTTTATAGTATCCTCTACCAAGAAACATACCTTCACCCTTATAGTATGGTGAAAGGAACATGCCATCCCCTGTAATTATTTTATATATTCCAAACTCGTGTTTTCTCACAATAACCATTATTTATTTATTGAAAAACTTCACGTAGGTGAATTCTGATGGATATAATTTCATCATTAAAGGATATCATACGATTATCTTGGTCAGTTATCCTAAAGTTTACTCTGTGTATGGTTTTTCTGACACAGGTAAATAGACAAGATTTTTTGGTTCCATATTAAATTTATAACCAATCGGGGTTGAGTATGCACTGAATGAAAATATTGTATTTGTTCTTATTCCATCGTTATAAGCACCATCAATCAAATCACAATGAATTAATACTGAATTTATACCGGAGGATATTTGAATGACATTATCACTGTAAGACGTCCCGTTAGTTTCAATCTTTTTAGAAGAGAAACCCAATAGCTCTCTGAACGAATTTTCAATCGTGAAATCAACTTTATAATTATTTTTAAGTTTAATAGTTGATTTTGAAGTGTGTTTTTGAATATCTATTACAATATTTTTTGGTTCATCACCTTTTTCTTTCATAAGGCGAGAGACTTCTGAAGATATTTGAGAAATCTCGTAAGCACCGGGTGAAACGGTTATAGTTTTATATCCACTACCTGGATTATAACTAAACTTGTTGTTTTTCTCTGTGATATTAAAAAGGGTATTGTAAGTCTCCATTGACAACAAGGAAGCCTCATATTCTTTTGTGGGGTCAAGTTGTAGTGGGTAAGGGAATGAAGCTGTGTAATCACTCGTTGTGAAATTAAAACTAAGAATTGTGCTTCTCATCTTATTTAATATCTAATAAAATATGTTTGTATTGACATTTATTAATTATTTTCATATTCATCAACTGATCTAAAATGGCGGATGCTTCATTAAAACAATTGTTGTTTCCAGCTTTCTTACTACCTAACAACAATAATAACCTATTAACTAAATGTGATGGGTCATTTGGAAGAAAACTAACACCCGAACCAAGCTTACTTAAAGCATCAATAATATGTTTCTCCTTCTCATTCTTCTTACTTTTACCAGCAACAGAAACTCCATAATCAAGTGCATTTAGCAAATCAATATACTCTCTATCTTCCTCTCTTTCCATATCAAGCGGTTCATCAAAATAAGGTGAATTAGCATGTCCATCTTTTGTTAGAAGAAACATTAATCTTGGGGTTAATTCAACATTTGGTTGGTCAGAACTTAAGAACACCAATTTATCATTAAATATCAATAACTTTTCTTTCACAAGATGGAACTGTGCTGGTTCTTCTGTTGGAATGAGACCTGCTCTGGTTTTTGAACCCTTCAAATATTCATTGATTTGAAGAGCTTCTACAATATAATTGGAAAGTTTATTTACCTTCTCAAGATGCCTAAATAATCCTTCGTCATCATATTCTAATTCTCCAAGTTCTTGCTCTGTCATTTGACTAAAATCTTTGAGCATTTGAAATTTTTTCGGAGTAAATTCTACCGTGGGAACTGTAGGTGAAATCGTTTGTTGAGTTTTTAAAAGTGGTTTAAAAAATTTCTCTTGTTTTCTTTCAAAGGCTTCTTCACCAGTTAGTTTCTGTCTCCTTTTCTTCTTTATATCTTCCAGTTGCTTTACAACTTTTGAAACCAACTCTTGATGTTCTTTAAACTTTCTTACTCTTTCTTCGGTATTCATTTTCTGTATTTATTTATTGAAAAATATCATTTAGTATCTCATCTTGTTTCACAACAATATATTTATATTTTCCAATCGTGTGTTTCATATTATTGTCAAATTCCTTCTTACTACATAATGTAGAACAATTATCTCTCCAAAAATTATTTGTATCTATTGAATTTAACTTAAATAAAATAAAAGTATTAGCATTGTTTCTTATTGAGCGCCGAGGGAGTTGAAAATATGACTGACTAAGATAAATACAATTACAAGAAGAATGTCTCCCTCTTGTATAGTAGCTATCCATTACTGTTTGGTTTCTCTCATTAACACAATCATCAAAGATAACGAGGTTCTTTTTTGATTTATCTAAATCTTGAGGTGAAGGTATATCATCCGTATTATCACTGAGAATACAAGTTATGGGTTTTGGTTTTGATTTTGATTTCTGTGTATCACAAAATAATTGTATTATATCATCAATATTATAATCATTTAGTTTGTTTTGAAGTTTAAATAAACCGATAATGTATTCCTTTTTAAGACCCGCATTAAAACCCTGTGAGAGTAGTTGATACTCGGGTTGAAAACTTGACTTTGTAAAAATTATTAAATAATCATAATCTAAAAAATTAGGACTAAGGAGCATCTTTAAAAGTAAACAGGTTTTTTCACATCCGCTTGAACCGACTATTAGACATCTCAATGAATTTGGAAGATTTTTATGGTTATTAAATTTTATCTTATTTTCCCAAACGGGTAAAAAATCATTCATTTATATATTTGGAAAACAAGTCATCTAACTTTTTTTGAGTTTTTTGAGAAACTCTATATTTTATCCTGAGTTCAGGTTGAATTTCAAAATAATCCATTATTTTGTTTATATAGTATCTTGTATTAACATTTCCATTAAAATTATTTTGAATAATAAATATCATTAAACCCTTATACATTTCCTCAATACAAATAGTCTCTTCCCTTGTAAGAAATGGTGTATTATCACCATAATACTTAACATTGATCTCTCTTATTAATCTTGTAAAGTAATTCATTTTTGGTTCTAATTTAAAAGAGTTATATATTTTTCTATATTTTTTATTATCATTAATTAAAATTAAGTCACAGAAAATACATTGTTTATATGAACCCTCATTATTAAGCCCTATTCTACCACATTGGTGGTAGATTTCTAGTTTATCATATGGAGAGTCTGGAAATTCTAAATATCCTTCAGAATTTATCATATTTATAAAGTAAAATTATACTTAAAACAAAGTGCCTTTTTTAGAGGCTTTTTAAAAGATGAAACTGTGCTTAAAGTAAAACACCTTTGAGCTTTTCAACTCGTTTTATGTATATAACTTTACTTAAACTAAACGCAAATTTATTAGCTAATAAATACAATGTTTCAAAACACAAAAGACAAATTTCAATCAATCTCTACTTCGGTGGAAGATATAGAAAAATATGTCAAAGATGTTAAATTGAACAAAGATAAATATGGAAATTTTTGGATTAAACCCATAATGGAGAATAACATGTGTCCTTTTATTAAATTTACGGGACAAGCTATGTTAATTAATAACTCTATTAAAGTAAATTTGACAAATGTTTCTCCACTACTACTAACAATTTACTCAAAGCTTGAAAAGGTCATTGATAAAGAAGCTTTGAAAATGAATGATAAGACCATCAACGATTCTAGAGGAAACATTTGTATATTCTTTAATAGACCCAAAGATGTGGGTGAAATTAATAATATGAATATTAGTGGTGAACTATCATTCCATACTCTGATTATTAGAGATTATTTGAAAATAACATTTAATGTAAAAAATATTGTGGTTATTAGTTCTAATGAAAGAAAATATATAGATATTGATGGAAGTTTAATGGTATGTAAATGAGTGATATTAATAGTCAATACTCTGAGAGTTATTATACTGAGAGTCTAGGATCTGAAGATAGTTATGATACTAATAGTTTGTGTTCAAATGATAGTTATGAGAGTAGCTTTATTGATGACTCAGATAGTGAAATTGAAATTGATGAACTCGAGTATCTAAACTTTCTGGCTAATACATAGACGCTTTACTTTAAGTAAAGGTATATACATAAAACGTGTTGAAAAGCTCAAAGGTGTTTTACTTTAAGTAAAGCTATATACATAAAACGAGTTGAAAAGCTCAAAGGTGTTTTACTTTAAGTAAAGTTATACACATAAAACGAGTTGAAAAGCTCAGAGGTGTTTTACTTTAAGGAAAGGTACATACATAAAACGAGTTGAAAAGCTCAAAGGTGTTTTACTTTAAGCACAGTTTCATCTTTTAAAAAGCCTCTAAAAAAGGCACTTTGTTTTAAGTATAATTTTACTATATAAATAAATATGATCAAAGCAACGTATTGCGACGTTTGTGAACAAGAATATAAACAATAAAAAAGACACCTTAAAACTAACAAACACACATTTAATCTACTTCACCTACTATCTCCTATTCAGAAGGAAACAAAACACTGTTCTGCATGTAATAAAAATATCCTCAAGAAAGGCTTCGAAATACATCTTAAAACAATTCTACATTTATCAAATTTTATCACAACTAAAAACTCTGATGGCGCATTCAAAGGACATATTAAAATAAGAGTCTTTACTTCAAACCTCCTGAACCAGAGTCTATAGTTGATGCTGTAGAAATAGTTAAACCTGCTGTTCAAACGTTGATTGAAAAAACACTAAAAGAAATGAAACCACTTAAATTTTATATGGGAGTAAAATTAGAAATGACAAAGGACGAAGGAGTTATAGATACACCATACATGAGAACTGAGCCACACTTTATATCTTCATATCAAGATTTTAAAATCTGAAATCTGAAATCTGAAATTTAAAATTCTGAAATCTCTGACACACCTTCAACAGCTCTCCCTACCTCTTCCACCTCTTCCACATCTTACCCTACCCCTCCTCCCCCCTGTTCTGTATCTGATGCTCCCCCTTCCTCTTCATTAACGGTATGGACCTCAAACATCCGGGGCCTTCGTTCAAACTTAACCGATCTCTCCATACAGGTTGCTTCTGTCAAACCAGACGTGATCTGCTTAACAGAAACTTTCCTCCTTTATGATGTCTCTGATTCCATAGTATCTCTCCCGGGCTACTCCCTCCTCCGGTATGATAGACCTGAGCCTCGTCCTGGAGGCGGGGTTGCTATCTTTATCAAAAACTCTCTTCCTCACTCGCCCTGCACTGCACTCTCTCCACCTCACCCCCAGGAATACCTCTGGCTACGGCTTCCCCTTCGCTCCCACCTCTTGTTCATATGTGTGTTGTACCGTCCACCAAACAGTGATGACTCCATCTACATCTCGCTGTCTGATGACATGGACCAACTTCTATCTACTCATCCCAACTCTCTCTTCCTCATATGTGGTGATTTCAACTGTCATCATGCCAGTTGGCTGGGTGTGGGTACCTCTCTCACCAGCCATGGCTCCTCAGCAAAGGACTTCTGCGACTCACTGGGACTGACACAATCTGTCAATTTCCCGACCCGGATCTCAGTCAACGGAACATCTTCTCTTCTGGACTTGGTTATGACTAACTTTCCTGAAAATGTCTGCTGCTCTTCTTCTGCTCCGATCGGAACATCTGATCATGTCCTTGTTAAAGTGGACATCTCTCTGACCATCCTCAGGGAACCTGCTCAGCGTCGACGAGTCTGGCATTTCACTCAGGCCAACTGGCACGGTCTTCAAGCAGCAATAAATCATCTGGACTGGTCTCCCATCTCTACCACCTCTGACATCAACTCATCCTGGGAATTCTTCCAAAGTAAATTGCTCTCTCTCATGCACAGATTTATCCCATCTCGTCTTCAGTTGTCATACCCTTCCTCCCGTCCATGGTACACGGAATCTTGTGGTGAGGCTGTTGCCCAGAAACAACTTGCCTTCGTCTCCTGGAAAGCAAATCCAACGGAAGGAAATCTCATTTCCTTTCACAAAGCCCGAAACAAGTGTGTGTCCACCCTCAGGAGAGCCAGGAAACAATATCTCTCCGTTCTCAAGACCGAACTCTCTTATCTGTCTCCCTCTTCCAAATCCTGGTGGCGTCTGGTCAAATCCGTTTCTGGTGTTTGTTCCCCCTCCATCCCCTCCCTTACCTCAAACGGCTACACAGCTGACTCCGCACGTGAAAAAGCTGAATGCCTCAACTCTGTGTTTGCCTCTAAATCTTGTGTCCCAAACCCATCCCTCTCTGTACCCACCATACCCAGTCGTACCCTGCTGCTCCTGGACTCCGTGTCCTTTCCTCCTGACAAGGTGGAAAAGTTTCTGTCAACCCTCGACTCTGATTCTGCAACTGGACCCGACGGCATCAGCCCACGGGTCCTAAAATCCTGCTCTGCTGCTCTATCTCACCCTCTCTCTGTTCTCTTCACCCTCTCTTTTGCGCAAGGTCAACTGCCATCTGCTTGGAAATCAGCCAACATCACCGCTTTGCACAAAAAAGGTGCAAAAACAGATCCTAGCAACTACAGACCAATCAGCCTTCTCCCAATTATCAGCAAAGTCATGGAATCCATCATTGCTTCTGATATGAAATATTTCCTCTTCTCCAATGGCTTGATCTCTGATCATCAATTTGGTTTCAGACCAGGTCACTCGACTCTGGACATGCTGCTTCTGCTGTCTCAACAATGGATGGAGGTCCTCAATGCCAAACAGGAAATTAGAGCTGTCTCCCTCGACATATCACGTGCCTTCGACACGGTCTGGCACCCCGCTCTGCTCACCAAACTCTCCTCCTTTGGTATCCATGGAAATCTCCACGCATGGCTGGCGGACTTCCTCTCTAGTCGTCGTCAACGTGTGGCCTTGAATGGGTTTCTCTCATCTCCTCTTCCTGTTCAGGCTGGAGTTCCCCAAGGCAGTGTTCTGGGCCCCGTGCTTTTTCTGGTCTTCATCAATGATCTCTCTGACTCTCTCGAAAATCCTCTCTATCTCTTTGCTGATGACTCCACTCTCTGCCGCTCCATTCCTCTTCCCTCAGATCGGCAGTCTGCTGCCTCCTCACTCTCTGAAGACCTGGACAAAATCACAGACTGGTCAAACAAGTGGAACATGTCTTTCAATCCTGACAAATCTCACACTCTTACTATGTCTCTCCGAAAAGATCGACTGGACAACCCTCCCATCTACTTTCTCAACAATCCTCTCCAAGAAGTTCTGTCACTCAAGATTTTGGGTCTCACTATCTGCCATGATCTTTCTTGGGAAAACCACATTTCCAAGCTGGCCTCCAAAGCCAGTCGCCGACTGGGCATCCTCCGTCGTGCGAAGTCCTTCCTCGGCACACCTGAGCTCCTCACCACATACAAGGCTTTCATCCGCAGCTCAATGGAATACTGTTCTCCCCTATGGGCCGGTGCTCCTGCCTCACACCTAGCTCGGCTTCACGCTGTTGAAACCAAAGCTTTCAGAATTATTGGAATCTCCCGCGATGAAGCTATCTCTGAGGGCCTTTCACTCACTCACCGCAGGCAGGTAGGTGGTCTTTCTGTCTTCTACCGACTCCTCTCCGGCCTTGCACCCCCAGCTCTCTCTGTGCTCTGTCCCCCAAATATTCCTACAGGTCGCACAAGATCTGCCAGCAACCCTCTGATGGTTAAACTGCCGAAATCTCGGCTCTCCGCTCACCTTCACTCTTTCATTCCTCTTTTCTCCCGCCTCTGGAACAAACTCCCTCACTCCCTTCAATCCTACTCCTCCCTCCAGGTCTTTAAAACAGCTGTTCACCACCATCTCTTATCTTCCCCCATCCAAAACCTTGATCTTTTCTACCCCCGCTAATTCACCCCAGATCCACCTTGTTTGAAATTCCAACTTCTTTCCTGGAAGTCCTGGCAGTGTCCATATGTTTTATACCTCTCCCACTGCCCCCTTCCCACGCCCCCCCCCCAAAGCCCTCGCCCTCTCTCAGATCTCTCGATGTCTCCATGTCTCTCGGTCCCTGCTCTCAAATGTTGTGTTTGCGTCCTTCCCCCTCTCTCCCCATCTTGTCTACCGCTCCCTATGTTATATGTTTTATGTGTCGGTTTGTCTTTCTGTGTGATTAATGTTCGCTCTTTCACGAGCCTCGATATTGTATACAAAAAAAAAAAAAAAAAAAAAAAAAAAAAAAAAAAACCATCAGGAGTCTATGATGAACTTATTAAACAAGAGCAAGATATGGATAATTCAATCGTAGGAAGTTGATTCAATATAGGAAAAATTATTTACATAGACATTCATATTCTTAAATCAGATCCTCTAAAAGCTTCTTCCTACATTGATTTACCCAGTGTTATCAAAAATAGAAAAGCAGTTATCAATATCAAAAATAAAGACAATAAATGTTTTCTCTGGTCTATTCTAGCACACTTACATCCTCCACATTTTCATGATGAAAGAGTATCTCATTATAAAAAATATGAGAATACATTAAATACAAAAGATCTAAAGTTTCCTATGGCTTTAAATGATATTCCTAAATTTGAAAAGATAAATAATTTATCAGTTAATGTTTATGGTCTAACAGAAACAAACAGCATTCAGGTTTTAAAGCTTTCTGACAATTGTAAACAAACTCATATTAATCTTCTATATTTTAATTCAGAGGAAAATTCACATTATACATACATTAAAGATATTGCTAAATTAATAAACCCACAAGTATGTAAAAGAACAAATAAAATATATATTTGTTTGCGTTGTCTTAACTTCTTCCATACACAAGAAAGATTAGATAAACATTCAAATTATTGTGGTGAACATAAATCAACGGTAATCAATATGCCTAAAGAAGGCTCAAATATCACATTCAAAGATGAAAAGAAAAAGATCAAACATCCAAATTGTTATATATGCTGATTTTGAAAGTATTCTAGAAAAAATAGATACTGCTTCTCCAGATCCAAAATAATCATACACAAATAAATATCAAAAACATACTCCTTGCGGTTTTTGTTATTATATCAAATCATCCGGTGGTGATAAATATAACAAGTTAGAGGAGTATAGAGGCTCAAATACCCCAGAGGAGTTTGTGAAACGACTAGAAAAAGACTGTGTCCGATTAACCAAGATAATGAGAGAAACTAATAAACCAATGTCCTTGACGAGTGAACAGAAAAGGGAATTTAGGAAAAACAATGTTTGTCATATTTGTGAGGAAAAAATTGGTGAAGGTCTAAAGGTTAGGAGATCATTGTCATCTCACTGGTAAATATAGAGGTCCAGCTCATCAAAGTTGTAATATTAATTATCAACTCCCCTCTTTCATTCCTGTCTTTCTTAATAACAACGCTCATTATGATACGCATCTATTTATTAATGAACTTTCAAAGACATCTGGACACATTTCAGCAATTCCTAACATGGATCAGAAATCCATTTCATTTACAAAAACAATTCACACATCTCCTATTACTCATATCAGATTTCTTGATACATTTAAATTCATGGCAAGTCCATTGGCTAACTTGGTTCAAAATCTAAAAGAGTTTCCATGTCTTTCAGAATATTTTTCAGATAAAGATTTTCTAACACAAAAGGGAATTTACCCCGATGACTATATGGACTCATTTGAGAGATTCAATGAAACACAACTTCCTTTAAAAGAAAATTTCGATAACAAATTAAACAACAGTCATATATCTGATAAAGATTATGTACATGCACAAAATGTTTGGGAAAAATATAACATCAAGAATCTTGGCGAGTATCACGATTTGTATCTCAAAACTGATGTGCTTTTATTGGCCGATGTATTTGAAGCCTTTAGATCTGTTTGTCGCACTGGATATGGATTGGATCCTGCTCACTACTACACAGCACCTGGATTGGCTTGGAGCACGATGTTGAAAATGACAAAACAAGCTTTGGATTTGATAACCGATGTCGATATGCTTTTGATGATTGAAAAGGCAAAAAGAGGTGGAATTTCACAAGTATGCTCGAGCAGATATGCAAAAGCAAATAACAAATATCTTCCAAATTATGATTCAACGAAAGAGAGTTCTTACTTGATGTACTATGACGCAAACAACTTGTATGGCTGGACAATGTCTCAAGCTCTTCCTTATGGGAAACTAAGATGGGTAAAGGAAAAAGACTACACAAAGGTTTCATAAGATGTATGTATCTCTACACAAAAAGAATTGGATGATTCAAAGGTTGGTTATTATTTTAAGGTCGATTTAAAATATCCTGAAGAACTTCATATCAAACATAAAGATCTTCAATTTGCTTGTGAGAAAGAAAGTCCAAAGAAAGAATGGTTGAGTGATTATCAACGATCGTTTGATACAGGTGAATCAACAGAAAAATTACTTACTACATTATATAACAAGAAAAATTATGTACTACACCAAAGAAATTTGCGACAATATTTATCAAAAGGTCTAAGAGTAGAGAAGATCCACAGGGTTCTAAAGTTCAATCAAAGTCATTGGTTAAAGGGGTACATTGATTTTAATACACAAAGAAGAACAGAGTCAAAAACAAATTTTGAGAAAGACTTTTATAAATTGATGAATAATGCGGTCTTTGGTAAGACCATGGAGAATGTGAGGAAAAGACAAAATATCAGACTAGCAACATCTTGGGAACAAGCATCAAAATTAATTAATAGACCGAGTTTTACGAGAGCTGAGGTCTTTACTGAGAACTTTTGTGCGATCCATTTGGTTAAAGAGAGTATTGAAATGGACAAACCTATTTACATTGGAACATCAATTCTTGACTTGTCAAAGTCATTAATGTATGATTACTTTTATATTAATCTAAAATCAAAGTATAAGGATAATGTGTCATTGTTGTATATGGATACTGATAGTTTTATTTTGAAAATTAATACTGATGATGTTTATTCAGACATGAAAAAGGACATTAATATCTATGATACAAGTCATTACAGTCCAGAGAGTGAGTTGTTCTCTTCTAAAAATAAAAAGGTGATTGGAAAGTTCAAGGATGAATTGGGAGGAAATGTTATGAGTGAATTTGTGGGATTGAGGTCGAAGGCTTATGCTTATAAATACATTGTGAATAACGTTGAAAAGACTGATAAGAAGTTAAAAGGTGGAAATAAAAATGTCATTGAAGAAACAATAAACTTTAAGGATTATTATAACTGTTTAACAACAAAGAAAGAAGAGTTTAGAAAGATTAATGGAATAAGAAGTTGTAAACATCAATTATATTCAGAAGAGGTGAATAAGAAAGCATTGGGGGCTTTTGATGATAAGAGGTTTATTTTAGAAAATGGAATTGATAGTCTCCCTTATGGTTATATAAGTATATAAGTGATAAGATATATAAGTGATAAGATATATAAGTGATAAGATATATAAGTGATAAGATATAAGTGATAAGATATATAAGTGATAAGATATATAAGTGATAAGATATATATATATAAGTGATAAGATATATATATAAGTCATAAGTTAAAAAGGGGGGTTAGGGATTTTAACGGGCTACCGCCACCTTTTTTACTATTATATAAATGATAGAACCAAGTATCAACCAGACTAAAGAGTGGAGGTGTAATCAACCTTGGTATATAAATGGAAAACATAACGAATGTGAAAAATATCAGATTCAAGAGGTTGAGAGAATCACTGGTCAGAAGGTTCTCAAGACGGATAAACGTATTCATTTGTTAAGTGGGGTAATGGAGGGCGGGAAGAAAAATATATTAGAGTGGAGTGAGAACTTTAATGGTTATCAATCGGATAATAAATATTATAATTTTAAAATGGTATGTGGGAGAGGAGGAGGTCAAACAAGAACCCTCCGTGAAACATACCACTTTATACTTTCACAACAAAAGGTTAAGGAACCTGTATACTTTATAAATATACTTGATGGGGATGAGTTCTATAGGAGAATGGAGCTCTTTAAAAAGTTAGAAAGAGATAATATATTTATAGGCTCATTAGTAGAGTGGTCTAAGGAACTACATTAAGGGGGTAGTGGGGGGAATAGGGTAAAAATTACATGTAAGTGAGAAGGATCATAGGTTCATAAAGGAAGAAAATCATAGGTTCATAAGGCTAGAAGGATTATAGGTTCATAAGGTGAGAAGGATTATAGGTTCATAGAGGGAGAAATAGAGGTGTTTATGATTTTTGAAAAAGACAGGGGGGTAAATGACATTAGATAGGGATTTCCCATGTTAAACGGAGGTGTCCCAGAAGCAACATTTATCACCTACTAACATGAACTCTTCACTCTCCTCACGATACGATACAGATTCTTCTTCTTCAAATGTGTGTTTGAATGGGATGTTTGAGTGAAGAAAGTCCCTCCAGGAAGATGAAAATCCTTTGTATTTACCTGGAATGGGGCATCGGCGTTAATCGTGAATGTGAGAGTGGGTTTGGATCGGATCACAGGTAGAAAGTGGTACCCTGGATGGAATCAACAGAACGTTCATCAGGTATCGCGAATCACACCGTTGGAAACATGGCCAGGTGACCTTTTGGGTGTTGCTTTCTGTTTTCGTCCGATGAAGGGTTCACACCTGAAACGTCAGGTTCACATTGTTTCCCACGGAGGTTTTAATCTTAATCTTTGTGGAAATGTCTTCCATCCAATCAAAATGCAGAGATAAAATCATCATTTGATAACCAGTGTAGTGACGTCACAAAGGTAAGTTTGCGTCGTCACGCGAATGGAAATTCCAGAGAAAGCGTCACATCATGTACTGTGATTAACAATTCATATTCACCTGGCGGGAAGTAAACCGTGATCACACAGGTGCTGCCCTCAGGGCGACATTGCACTCCGGGAAGGGCAGGTTGGGGTTCACCCTCGAATTTATCCAAATGGGGGAAACTCGACCCGACAACTTTTGGTAGTGGGGACTTCAATCTCTCTATCCCTGGATATTTAAACAAAGGACAGGTAAACACCTTCATGTTAAACATTCACGCATGATGGTGTTTCACAGGTAGGATGATCCATCAATGCGCGGTAGGGGGCTCATCCCGGTGTTTCACAGGTAGGATGATCCATCAATGCGTGGCATGGGGCTCATCACGGTGCTTCACAGGTAGGATGATCCATCAATGCGTGGTAGGGGGCTCATCCCGGTGTTTCACAGGTAGGATGATCCATCAATGCGCGGTAGGGGGCTCATCCCGGTGTTTCACAGGTAGGATGATCCATCAATGCGTGGCATGGGGCTCATCACGGTGTTTCACAGGTAGGATGATCCATCAATGCGTGGCATGGGGCTCATCACGGTGCTTCACAGGTAGGATGGTCCATCAATGCGCGGCATGGGGCTCATCACGGTGCTTCACAGGTGGGATGATCCATCAATGCGCGGTATGGGGCTCATCATGGTGTTTCAGAGGTAGGATGATCCATCAATGTGCGGTATGGGGCTCATCACGGTGTTTCACAGGTAGGATGATCCATCAATGCGCGGTATACGGCTCATCATGGTGTTTCACAGGTAGGATGATCCATCAATGCGAGTACCGTCCTTCAGATGAACGTTAAACGGGAATCCCGTCCACCGACATTAGTTGGTGAACGTTGAAGATCCCAAGGTGTCCTTCGTGAAGAGGAGGTGAGCTATCGCCGGCATCCTGAACAAATTACAGAACAAATCCACATTAACCTACACAGGTCATTGGTCATCAACGTCACCTCCCTGCACTCAGTCAATGACGCTACCCCGACACCTTGTGCCGCATTCAAAAGAAGAAGAAGAAACCATGATTAAACACCTTATATGTTTCTGTTCTGAAGCCTCGTCAGTCCAAACATCATTGAACTTACCGCTAGTTTCACTCACAGTGAAATGTACCTGTTGGAATTCTTTCCCTATATCTGGTGGTGGATGCTTCTTCATCACCATCAGGTATTGTGGGATACCTGCCACGTGTTTACTGTGTCCAGTGGATATCAGGTGTGGCAGCATGTTTATACCTCAACAAGGTGCTGTTCCCACCTGCCAGCTCTTTCAGCTTCAACACACCTTTTTAGTACGAGAACCAAGTTGATGGACACAAGACACCTTGGTCGCTCTTGGTTCTTGTACAAGTTTCCGGCCGGACAAGGAACGACTTTGCTGTTGATCTCTCCAGGTTAGACCACTCACCTTAGTCTGGAAGTGCTGAATTCCTGCCCATGGAGCTCTCCAGGTGTTTTAGTTCATGGTCCTGATGTAACAGCTTTCAACACCTCATCATCGTTACCTGAATGTAGG
The DNA here is from genome assembly GCF_964187855.1 of Myxine glutinosa. Lineage (NCBI taxonomy): Eukaryota > Metazoa > Chordata > Myxini > Myxiniformes > Myxinidae > Myxine > Myxine glutinosa. The sequence goes on from NC_136261.1 coordinate 431,191,304, forward strand.
TAGATGTTGTGGGTAGTGCCACGCGTTGTTGTACCTTCCAGTGTGTGTTCATGGAAGTCCATGTTACCAATGGCACTTTGAGTGAATTTTCCGCCTTTAAGGTGTGTGGGAATCAAGAGCTCACCTTGATCCTGGTCCTCCTCACTAGTCCGTGACATGGAAGCGATACATCTCTGGCTATTTGATACCTGATGATATTGACAAAACGGTTCAATATTTTAACTACTTCTTTACTCCTGGTTTGTTTTAAGGTGTGAAATGCTAGTGGGGATACCTGCTACAGGTGCACAAATACCTTGATCCATATTACGGACTTTTTCCCGATTTCTCTCACTCAGTTCCACTTTTAAGTCTGACTCATTAATCTCTGAAGTTGCATCATTCACCATCCAGGTCACGTGATTGTTGAGACACAGGTACACATTCAGGTGCAGAATCACAGCGATGAATAAACAGCAATGGATCACCTTCTGGGGTCTTCTTCTTCTCAGTTTCTCAGAGGTGTCCTTCACATCATTCCGGAATGATTTCGCAGAATGGTGGAAGATAACGTTATTTTCAGGATCAGCACCTGTGGTTATGGATTCATCATCACTTTTCTCTGTACTTTTCTTCAAGCAGGTAACCTTTGATACAAGATAACCTATTGACATATCTGATGAACAAATTATAGAACATTTATCTTCTTGTGACGCACCTAACGAGGCACAGTTCCGGGCGTTGAAAAGATCGGAACTTAGGACGTTGGTCAAATACTGCAACTTGGAGGTCCGAATTAATATGAAGAAGGCAGAGATTCAGACGTTGGTGGTGGAATATTTCGTGGGAGAGAGAAAATGGGAAGAGGTAGCATTGGATTGGGTACCAGAGGGAAAAGGAAATATGGAGCTCCGGAAAATGGAGATGCAACCGCAGAGCCAGGAACGATTAAAAGAGTTGGAATGGAAAGCAGAAAAGGAACAAGAGGAAAGGAAAGCTGAAAGGGACTTAAAGGAACGGGACATGGAGTATCAAAGGGACTTAAAGGAACAGGACATGGAGTATAAAAGGGACTTAAAGGAACGGGACATGGAGTATCAAAGGGACTTAAAGGAACGGGACATGGAGTATCAAAGGGACTTAAAGGAACAGGACATGGAGTATCAAAGGGACTTAACGGAACGGGACATGGAGTATCAAAGGGACTTAAAGGAACGGGACATGGAGTATCAAAGGGACTTAAAGGAACGGGACATGGAGTATCAAAGGGATTTAAAGGAACGGGACATGGAGTATCAAAGGGACTTAAAGGAACGGGACATGGAGTATCAAAGGGACTTACAGGAACGGGACATGGAGTATCAAAGGGACTTAAAGGAACGGGACATGGAGTATCAAAGGGATTTAAAGGAACGGGACATGGAGTATCAAAGGGATTTAAAGGAACGGGACAGGAGTATCAGAAGGAAATTGTACTCAAGGAGGTTGAAATACCTGGAGGACGGAGTGAAATCTTATCCGTGCCGGATAGTTCGACAACAAATCAGAACTCTTGGGATGTTGGTAGACATGTAAGACTGGTTCCACCCTTTATAGTCCTGGTCCTGGCATAGAAACCTGTATACATCTCAGAAGGCATAGACTTTGACAGTTGTTTTGAGTATGGGATACCCCTACCTTCAATAAATCTACCAGGTGGAATTCCTGAATTTGTAGCATAAGCTGTAAAATGGCCATTTTCCAAAATGGCCACCACGGTGCCAGTGCCAAACAAGAAATGCCTACAAGTTTTGATAGGAACATAGTAGATGGATGATTTTGGTGTATATTATGGGGTTTTCAGGTATGCCCGACAAAGTGGTGCTGTTAAAAAATATTTTAGACATTGCCTAGTTACCCAAATCCAAGATGGCCACCACCAGAAGTCTGTCAATCAAGAAAACGTGCATAACTTTTAATACAAATGTAGTAGAGTGATGATTTTGGTGTCTATTGTGGGGGTTTCTGGTATGCCTGACATAGTGGTGCCATCAATAAACATTTTAGATTTTGCCTAGTCATTAAAATCCAAGATGGCCCCACATGAAGTCTGTCAATCATGAAAATATGTACAACTTTTGATAGAAACGATGATGGATTACGATTTTAGTGTCTATCTAAACAGTATCTAAACAGTGTCTATTGGTGAAACAGAATCTTGTTTCTCAAATTCGAGAGTCCTTTAGGTGCTTTTTTGCAAACACCAAGCGGGCCTTCATGTGTCTTTCACTGAGGAGAGGCTTCTGTCTGGCCACTCTGCCATAAAGCCCAGATCGGTGGAGTTGTCCTTCTGGAAGTTTCTCCCATCTCCACACAGATCTCTGGAGCTCAGCTAGAGTGACCATCGGGTTATTGGTCACCGCTGTTACCAAGACCCTTCTCCCCCGATTGCTCAGTTTGGCCGGGCGGCCAGCTCTCGGAAGAGTCCTGGTTGTTCCAAACTTCTTCCATTTAAGAATTATGGAGGCCACTGTGCACTTGGGAACCTTCAATGCAGCAGAGATTTTTTTTGTAGGCTTCCCCAGATCTGTGCCTCGACACAATCCTGTCTCTGAGCTCTGCAGGCAGTTCCTTCGACCTCATGGCTTGGTTTTTCCTCTGATTTGCATTGTCAGCTGTGAGACCTTATATAGACAGGTGTGTGCCTTTCCAAATCATGTCCAATCAAATGAATTTACCACAGGTGGACTTCAATCAAGATGTAGAAACATCTCAAAGATGATCGAGAGAAATGGGAGGCACCTGAGCTAAATTTCATGTGTCATAGCAAAGGGCATGAATACTTATGTAAATGTGATATTTCAGTTTTTTCTTTTTAATAAATTTTCAAAACTTTCTAAAATCCTGTTTTCTCTTTATCATTTTGGGGGTATTGAGTGTAGATTGATGAGGGAAAAAATGAATTTAAACGATTTCAGCATAAGGCTGCAACATAACAAAATGTGAAAATAGTGAAGGGGTCTGAATACTTTCTGAATGTACTGTAGATATCAGCTAGTTTTGGACAATAATTTTTAATAACAAGAATGAGAGAAAAATAAACATTGCAGAATAATATTACACAGCACAGATGGAATGATCGCCAGTCATGGTATGAATATGATTTCGAGCACAGAGAGTGGTAAGATATGATAATCCAATTAATTATCATGTCCCATCCCGACACTGTTTAAACAGCCATGATTTAATGTACTGCCTTATCTGCATTACTCAAGATGTCACTGGCTGACTACTTATTTTGACACACTGATTCTTGTTGGTTGTGACAAAAGATCACACAATTTTGCCCTGCCTTTTTGCTTGGGCACCGCTTTGTGTCGCACTTTCCCCTGCATTTACAGATGACAAGCTTCTCGTGGGGTCGTGGTTTGAGACATTTTGCAGGCAAGAGATTATCATTATCAATCACCCAGCCATAGTTTGTTGGATCTGGAGTTGAGTGGGAGTCATCGAGAAGGCACAGGGCATTACGCACAACAAAAAAAGCTCTCTGTATATGGCCGCGAATGACACTTGATGTAGGAGGTAGGGATTGCAGAGGCTTTGGCGTCGTAGCTCGGATATGGCACTCCACTCGAAGCTGGTCGAAGGTCAGAGATTCTGACTTGGACTTTGCACCAGCCCACACATGAACAAGGTACTCCTCAGCTTTCGTCACATCCTCTTCCGTTAACTGATTTGACTCAGCAAAATCGGCCAGAAACTCCTGTGGCTCACATGAGAGAGATTCGTGTTTTGTGCCAATCTTGCTGAGCGTATCATCGCAAGTGAGGACATCAGCCTTCACTATGACTCTGCACAGTCCCACTCCCAACTTATCTGCGAGAACATGAAGTGGTAGATGACGCCTGCGCTTACCAGAGCCAAACTCTTCCCACAACTCTTGAAGACCCCTCTCTCTCGCAATTGAGGGATAAAGCGCAGTAAACGCACTATTGTGTCTGTGTCATTGGAGATCACAAGCAGCCGACTACTCCCACGACCCACCTCCCATGCACAGTGAAGAACTAGGCGATCATCAGCTTCCTCCAAATGACATGTCAACGCTTCGATAGATTCTGAGGTTTCGGCAGATGGTGGTGCTGAGGGGTCCCTGCATGCAGCAAATGTGCTGGCGCAACTTCCTCAGTCGTAATGCACCCACTGAGTATAACGGTCAGCTTGATGAGCTCAGGCATTGATGCCAGCTGGCGAGCTAGCTGCTGCAGCTTGGTTTGAATTCTATTGCCATAATAATCTGTGAGAAATCTCTTAACATCTCGGTTATAAACCTCCACACTGTCATTAAGGTTCATCATCATCTCTCTTATTTCTGTCATTGTAAATCCATACCCAGCCTGAATGAGTGGATCTCGACGTGATATGACCTCAATGAATACATCAGTCTTAAGGCTAGTTTTGGGTTCACATGTACGTTCTATCTGCTTTGACTTTGACACATATTGTTTGAAACAAGACGCATGACAATATAAATCTGCGGCATATACATCTTCAGGACTGCCTAAGTCTGCACATCTGACATACACATCATCTTTATGATAGTGTATTGCATCCAAAAACTTCTGTGAACTTTTGACCTTACAGAGTCTGAACTTTTCCAGCACCTGTTTCCCCTTTTGTTTGGCCCAGACCCTATCACATGCACATATGACACAGTCTATATAATTTGAGTCAACAGCAGTGCTGGGTCCAGGACGAGGTATGGTGGAGCTCCGTGTGGATGGCTTGTGAGCAGTCAAGTCAGATAGTACTTCAGGTACCTCATCTGCAGCAGGTTCTTCAGAAATGGTTGGAAGGTTTCGTACATCAGTGTATTTCTTATAGCAAGAATATGTATTGTGGTATTTGAATTCAAAATCAGGTCCAAAAATTTTCAACCGTTTGCTGACATCATCATCTTTCACTTCCGCTGCATCACGGACACATTTTCTACCTGCTCCCCCCCCCCCCCCACCATGGAGCGGTTCTGTTTTCTTGCCTTTCTTCTGGCAAATAATACATCTTTCAGGGTGAAGAGGATCGGGAACAGGCGTTGAAATAAGGAGGTTAATTCCTTCTGGTGTAGTGCTGTCTGCCATGTTTCAAACCTTTCAGAATTGAATCACCTGAAAAAGAATGAGAAAATTAGGAGAGGATATCAATGAGAAACGAATTTTGTGTTTATTATGGGGTTTTCATCTAAAAGGTTTATTGGCAGCACCATTGTGTCAGGCCCACCTGAAAACCTCATAATAGACACCAAAATCATTCATCTACTAGGTTTCTGTCGAAAGTTAGATGAGTTTTCATGATTGATGGACTTTGGGTGGCAGCCATTTTGGATTTCGTTAACTTGGCAATGTCTAAAATGTTTTTTGATGGCACCACTGTGTCGGGCATACCTGAAAACAACAAAATAGACACTAAAATCATCAATCTACTACATTTGAATTGAAATTTATTCACGTTTTCCTGATTGACGGAATTCGGGTGGCGGCCATCTTGGATTTCGGCAACTAGGCAACGTATAAAATATTTTTTGATACCACCACTGTGTTGGGCATACCTGAAAACCCCATAATATACACCAAAATCATCCATATACTACGTTCCTATCAAAACTTATAGACATTTCTTGTTTGGCACTCACCCTGTGGCAGCCATTTTGGAAAATGGCCATTTTTCAGCTTGTGCTCCAAATTCAGGAATTCCACCTCGTAGATTATTTAAGCTAGGGGCATCCCATACTCAAATCAACGGTCAAAGTCTATGCCTTCTAAGATGTATACGGGTTTCTATGCCAGGGCCTGGACTATTAATGAAAAGGAGGTAGGCAAGTTCTTTTTATACTTTGGGAAGGTGGCTCAGATGTTAAAATGGCCTCAGGAGTCTTGGACTATGTTAGTACAAAGTGTTCTGGTGGGAAAAGCTCCAGATATCTATTCGGCTTTACCGATTGACCAATTTGCAGATTATGAGACAGTTAAGAAATCCATTCTCAAAGCCTATGATTTGGTCCCTGAAGCTTACCGATAAAAATTTAGGAATGCCAGGAAGCGTTAGAATGAGACCCATGTGGAGTTTGCCAGAGAGAAGGAAACTATGTTTGATGGGTGGTGTGACTCGAAAGAGATTGGGGAAGACTTAACCGTTTACGACAATCGATTTTGGTGAAAGAATTTAAACAGTGTGTCCATGCGGACATTAAAGTTCATTTGCATGAAAAAAAAGTACCTGAGTTGTATGAGGCAGCAACAGTGGCAGATGACTGTGCCTTGACCCAGAGGATGGGGTTTCACTAACCTAACTTCCCGCCTCGAGGTAGCCATTGGAGTTACATTAAATCATGTTTGAAGAGCAAATTCTCATGAATGCGGCCCAGAGAGGAGTATCGAGCAAAGTCCTGGAAGTCCTTGCTGGAAGTCCTAGCTGTGTCCATGTGGAAGTCATAGCTGTGTCCTGGAAGTCCTAGCTGTGTCCATGTGTTTTTTTTTTTTTTACTCTACCACCCCTACCCCGATTCCCACGCCTGCTCCCCCCAAGCCCTCTCCCTCCTACAGATCTCCCTATGTCCCTGCTCTCAAATGTTGTACTTGTGTGCTTACCCCTCTCCCCCCATCTTCTCTCCCGCTCCCTTTATTTTGTCTTTTGTGTCCGTTTGTTGTTTTGTCATTAATGTTCGCTCTTACACGAGCCTCGATCGTATACAAAAAAAAAAAAAGTGGTACCTCAAATTTTAGTGATCGAAAGACTGACTGTCCAAGGCAGACAAACCTTCCAGGGGGACCAAAGCAGACCACTGGCTTTTACTCCGGGCCTACTTGCGCTTTTTGCAAGAAACCTGGGCATTTGATGTCCCAATGTTACGCCCTGAAAATGAGAAATCAGGATCGGAGTCAGGCTACTGCAACCCCGAATGCGTTGGCCAGTGCGATAAATCGTCCTTTGAGGACGGTGAATTGTGAAGGTCCCCGTGCCAAACTTACTACATCAGAGAAGGACCTTATCCAAGAGGGTTACAAGCCTTTCATTTCCAAGACTTTCATTTCCAAGGGGTTTGTGTCACTGGATGGGGACTTAACCAACCGAGACATGTTTGGGTATTGAGGGACACGGGAGCACATCAATCTTTGATGCTCGAGGGCATTTTTCCATTGTTTGAAAAAACTGCAACTGGGATTAGTGCCTTCTTACAGGGGGTTGTTGGCTTCGTTAAAGCTCCTCTTCATGTGATCCATTTAAAGTCTGAGTTGGTGTCAGGACCTGTCACCGTCGGTTTACAAGCCACTCTTCATGTGGAGGGAATTAATTTTATTATCGGGAACGATTTGGCCATTGGTCAATTTTACAAGTCATCCAATGTTGGTGGAAAAGCCCAGTATGGAAAATAACACAGCACAGTTAGAGCAGGAGATTCCGGGTATCTTTCCATCATGTGCAGTGACTCGTGCGATGGGTTGGAAGCGTTCTGAAGAGAATGAGAAGGAAGGTGATGTGGATTTGGGTTCCATTGAGATATTGGGGGAAAGGTCTGGGAGACACGGTAGGAAAGGGAGTGACAAAGGAACCTAATGATAAGGTTTCATCTGGACCAAGGGATGAAATGGAGTGTCCGTCGGAGACATCTGGGAATGGGGCTGAACAAACGGTGTTTGTCCGAAAGAGACTTGTTGAAGAGGAACACAGAGATTCTGAACTCCAGAGTTTGATTGGTAAAGCCATTACAGAGGAAGAGGTTATGAAGGTACCTGTTGGTTACTTCATGAAAGGGGAAATACGTATGAGAAAATGGAGACCACCGGAGGTACCAGCGAATGACAAGTGGAAAGTCCATTACCAAATTGTGGCGCCACAAATATAACAGAAGGAGATATTGAGTTTGGCACATGAGACACCTTTGGCCGGGAACCTTGGAGTGAACAAGACGTGTGAAAGAATTCTGGCACATCTTTTCTGGCCAGGATTGCGAGTGATGTGGCGGAATTCTGTAAATCCTGTCATTCTTGTCAGCTGGTGGGCAAACCTAATCAGAAAAACCCCTTCAGCACCTTTAAAACCGATTCAAGCTTTTGAAGAACCATTCAGCCAGGTCATTATTGACTGTGTGGGTCCTTTACCTAAAATTAAGGCTGGACATCAGTATCTGCTGACCATCATGTGTGCTTCCACTAGGTTCCCAGAAGTGGTGCCTCTTAGGAAAATTACTGTGGCAGTTATTGTGAAGGCCTTGGTGAAATTTTTCACCCTGGTTGGCCTACCTAAGGTCATCAAGTCTGATCAGGGTTCTGACTTCATGTCAAAGCTTTTTCAGCAAGTCGTACACCTGTTGGGAGTGAAGCAAGTGAGGTCAAGTACTTACCATCCCGAGAGCTAAGGGGCCTTGGGGAGGTTTCACCAGACACTAAAGAATATGATCAGATCTTAATGCTTTGAATGTGACAAGGATTGGGACGAGGGAATACCCTTATTGCTGTTTGCTATGAGGGAGTCTGTTCAGGAGTCATTGGGATTCAGTCCTTTTGAACTCATGTTTGGACACACAGTTTGAGGACCTTTGAAACTGGTAAAGGAACAGTGGCTACAAGAGGAGTGAGTCACAGTCAACTGTGTTAGAGTATGTGACAACTGTTTGGAACAGATTGGCTAAGGCCTGTGAAGTAGCGAGAGGAAACTTGAAAGCAGCACAAATGAAAGTCAGTGAAAGTGAGTGAGTGAAAGTGAGTGAAATGAAAGTGAGTCACAAAATGAAAGTGAGACATGAAAAGACTTCTCAGATAAGAAATTTCAGTCCTGAGGATCGAGTGCTCATGTTGCTTCCAGTTCCAGGTCAGCCGCTACAGGCTAGGTATTTTGGTCCCTATGCCATTGAAAGGAGGGTCAATAAAATGGATTATGTGGTGACAACTCCAGACCGACGAAAAAGCGGCAGCTTTGTCACGTTAACCGACTGAAAAAATATTATGAGAGGAAGCCTGTGGAAAAAATGGGTCCCGTCTCACCTGTAGTCGGTGTGCAAGACAATCCAGAGTTTGAAGCCAGTGTGAAGTTCGATAGCGTTGATGACCAGGCTTGCCCCAGATTGACGAACACTGAAGTGTTGAGGAACCTAGACCAGAAATTAGGTCATTAGACGATGGAACAATAAGGACAATTATCCAACCTAATTTATGAGTTTGTGCCTTTGTTCACGGATGTACCTGGTCGTACTGATCTGGTCCATCATAATATTGATGTGGGGGAGGCCATCCCTGTGAAACAACACCCATACCGGATGAACCCTGTTAAGATGAAATATCTCCAGCATGAGGTTCATCCAGATTGAATTAACCTTGAGGAAATCTTGTGCGTTGTTTGGAATTTTTGTTGCTCAAGGATTTGATCAGCCATAGTTTTGATTTGTAGTTGTTGGGAGTGGGTATTACTTTTGGTTGTTAAAGATACTTTTTGGATGGAAAGAAAGTTTTCACCATGTTCAAACTTTATGCCTTGAAGGCAGGGAGTGTTACGGATCCGTCACTTCCGCCTTTGTTGTTACTATATACTTGTAGGATTTTTAGTTTCAGGTAATATTGTTGTTAAGTTTTTGTGTGAAATGGAGATGACTTTAGTAAAAGGTAAAAATAAATGTTTGTGAAGGAAAAAGGAAAACACGGCAAAAAAGAAGCAGGAAGAGAAGGGTGGAGAGGAGGAGGAGACGGCCATAAGAGAGATACAGCTGTGAGTCACATCGAGGCTGCGAGCAGACTTTTTTGATATTGGTCGCGAATGAGTTGAGGCTTCCCGTGAAATGCCCGCGACATCGTCACATTTGCGAGTGCAATTAAACCTGTGTCTCAGGCTTTATCACCAAGTGTGTCATTGTTGGAGGGAGCCAGCGTCCTCGAAGTGGATATCCACTTGGTACATCTTGTTTGTCATTGGGATTTCCATATCGACCTCACCATGTTGATTGCCGTTGGTTTACATATCGGATCAATTCCCATGTCTATGTCTCACCTCGTAACTCGTCGTTCGCCACTGTGCCAATATCTGCCTGTTCTCGTCGATCTCCACGACTTCAACAAGCATGTGGATTTGCGCACAGACTTTGGGGAATGTTAAATTCCACTCAGATACTCAGATAAAGACCACTCACGTTTGGCATATTGTGAGTTATTGGAGAGCATTTGGGGAATGATGGAGAGCATTGGGGAATGATGGAGAGCATTGGGGAATGATGGCACAATCATATGTATTGTTCATTTGATGCAAGTGATATTTTCATTGTACTTTCTTTAATAGTTTTGCTATTGTGTATGTGAGTTCTTAATACAATTACTTGTTTTGTTCTACAAATGCATTTGTGTGGTTTTACCATGGGTTAATAGAACACTCAAAATAACAAATCTTTCTGCCGCGTTCCCTCTCGAGACTCTGAGGGGCACCGTAACTGGTGTTTGGGGAGGTACTACCGTACGTTATAACTACTATCAGCCATCAGAGCCAGTTTACCTCCAATGTGATGCCAGTCTTCGAGACCTTGGTGCAGCATTGCTTCAGGTCCATGGAAACTGGTTAAAGCCAGTGGCACATGCAAGCAAACCCTAACAGATGCTGAACAACGATACACTTGCATTGAACCATTGAACGTGATCCATTGGCCATTGTTTTCAAATTGAACGGTACCATGCCTACCTGTATGGTCACAGTTTCATTGTGCTCACGATCATAAACCATTGTTGATGATCATTAACAAGCCATTGATCGTTGCCCCACCGAGATTGCAACGAATGCTTGTCAGACTCAAAGGGTATAACTTTGCAACGGTGTACCACCCTGGGGCAGACAATCAGCTTGCCGATGGCCCATCCCGCCTTCCTCGTCCACTCAATACAACGACAATTGACTTGGATTTGCGTGTTGACTTTGTTCGTTTCTCCTCTGAGAAGTTTTCTCAGCCACAACAGGAAACATTTCGTGATTTTGACCTGAATCAACTTCGAGACTTTATTACAGTGGATGGCCAGACCGTCTGAGGACCTCCCAGAGGCTCTGAGGACACACTGGAGTTTTCGGGACGAGTTGACAATTGAAAATGGTGCAATTCTTAAAGGTGAGAGAGTCATTATCCCGAAAAGTATGAGAAACGACATTCTACAGAAAATCCACTCAGGCCATTTTGGGCACGAGAAAACTAAACTGCTGGCGAAGGATACTGTGTATTGGTATAACATTAGCAAGGACATTGATCGGCTAGTGGAATGCTGTCCTACCTGCCAGCAACACTGGAAATCTCAGCTGCCTGAACCACGACAGCAACATGACATTCCGCTCAGACCATGGAGCAAAGTCGGATGTGACCTGTTCTATTTCGATGCAGCTGAGTGGCTGTCATCGCAGATTATTATTCCAAATTTCCTATTGTTCGCAAACTGCTCAAGACCGCCCCCACCGCACGATTATTACAACCTTGGGACAGATTTTTTTCTGAGTTAGGAATTCCTGATACGTTTATGAGTGATAATGGTCCTCATTTCTCGAGCGCAGAATTTCATTCATTTGTTGGGAAATGGAATTTTGACCACATCACGACATCCCCAACATGCCCAAAATCTAATGGATTTATTGAGCACCAAGTCGAGACCGTGAAATCTATCCTCCGCAAATCAAAAAGTGTGGGGAACGATTTTCATCTGGCACTGCTAGCTGGGCGTTCTACCCTGGTGAGCTACAACTTGGCAAGTCCTGCTCAACTGCTAATGGACAGAAAAATCAAATCACTAGTACCAACCAGAATTGCCAACATGCATGACGATGACAACCTCATCTCCGAGAAACAGGAGGGGCACCGCTACTCACAAAAACTCTACCACGATAGGTATGCTCAGGTACACGAAATGTCGTGCCAATACCCTGGACCCCTTTATGTCGGCGCCCCACAAACACTCAGCATTATCGATCTTCGCTTCTCCACACTCGTGATGTCGTTACCTGCAAAATAATGCTGCATCCACTCCACATAAAGGGAGCACTCTTCCTCTTCGGCTTAAAACTCTCCAACTGTGCCAAACGTGGCCATGACGTCACGAAGAGAAGAAAAAGTCCGTCAGTTAAAAACTCATGTCGCTGTTTATCCTCGTCACCACAATGTTCAGTTCTCCTCGAACCTAACGAGGCGAGGAGATACACGAACAACACGAACGTCGCCATTCTTCAAACTGTTTATTCACGCATGCGCAGACGCAACACAGCAATACATCACAAAGCTCGTTTTTCGCTCACCTAGACTTTAATCCGGTTGGTAAACGTATCGATCGAGCAGTGTTCACAGGTACGTAAGTGAGGGAGTGACAGAGTGTGTGGATGTATGTGTGTGTCAGTCAGTGAGTGAGTTGTGTGAGTCAGTCATTGAGTTATGTGAGTCAGTCAGTGAGGGAGTCAGTCAGATATGTAAGTGAGGGAGTGACAGTGTGTGTGGATGTATGTGTGTGAGTCAGTCATTGAGTTGTGTGAGTCAGTCATTGAGTTATGTGAGTCAGTCAGTGAGGGAGTGAGTGAGTGAGTCATTGAGTTGAGAGTGTTTCAGTGAATCAATCAGTAAGTCGGTTAGTGATTGAGTGAGTGAGTCAGTCAGTCAGTGAGTCAGTCAGTCAGGGAGTAATGTGATGATTGATTAAATGACCTTGCTGATGATTGGGGGCAGTCAAGGAATGATGTGATGATGGATTCCATGACCTTGCTGATGATTGGGGGCAGTCAAGGAATGATGTGATGATGGATTCCATGACCTTGCTGATGATTGGGGGCAGTCAAGGAATGATGTGATGATGGATTCCATGACCTTGCTGATGATTGGGAGCAGGCTGATTGGTCTGTAGTTGCAATGATCTGTTTTTGGATTTTTTTACTTTTTGGAATAGTTCTTACTTCTTCGTCTGGCCAGGGGCCACATCGGCTTAAATCTCAACCGTTTTGGGAGGGGGCGGGGGGCGAGAGGCGGAGGAGAAAGGGGGGTTAGTTCCCCTCTTTGTTCTGAGGTATTCCCTCCATTGACAATGCATTATCATTGATCCTGAGAAACATGTGGCAGCAACAAGCTGTGTGGCCTTCCACATTGGGACCTGTGCAACTGAGTTGCTTGGCAGCAATCAGTGATGGCTTGAAGGGTAGTCATGTCAATATGGTAAATGTTATGAAAGGCTTTTAACTGGTTTGGTGAACAACTCTCGGTTATTCTTTTTTTTTTGAATACAGGATCGAGGTTCGTGAAAGAGCTAACATTTATAACACAAAAAAATCGAACAGACACACAAAGTATATAATAAGGGGAGTGGTACACAAGATGGGGAGAGAAGGGGAAGCACACAAACACAACATTTGAGAGCAGGGACATTGGGAGATCTGTGGGAGGGAGTGGGCTTGGGGGGGAGGTGGGAGAGATATAAAACACAAGGACACTGCAAGGACTTCCAGGAAGGAAGTTGGTATTTCAAAAAAGTGAATCTGGGGTGAAAGTAGCAGGGGTAGAAAAGATCAAGGTTTTGGATGGGGGAAGATAAGAGATGGTGGTGAACAGCTGTTTTAAAGACGTGGAGGGAGGAGTGGGATTGAAGAGTGTGAGGGAGTTTGTTCCAGAGGCGGGAGAAAAGAGGAATGAAGGAGTGAAGTTGAGCAGAGTCTTGATTTTGGCAGTTTAACCATAAGAGGGTTGCAGGCAGATCTTGTGCGACCTGTAGTAATATTTGGGGGCCAGAGCCCAGAGAGAGCTGGGGGAGCAAGGCCGGAGAGGAGTCGGTAGAAGACAGAAAGATCACCAACCTGAGTGCGGTGAGTAAGTGAAAGGCCCTCGGAGTTGGCTTCATCACGGGAGATTCCAACGATTCTGAAAGCTTTGGTTTCTACAGCGTGAAGCCAAGCCAGGTGAGAGGCAGGAGCACTGGCCCAGAGCAGAGAACAGGATCCCATTGAGCTGCGGATGAAAGCGTTGTATGTGGTGAGGAGCTCAGTTGTGCCAAGGAAGGACTTCACACGATGGAGGATGCCCAATCGGCGACTGGCTTTGGAGGCCAGATTTGAAATGTCGTTTTCCCAGAAAAGATCATGGCAGAGAGTGAGACCCAAAAGCTTGTGTCAGAACTTCTTGGAGAGGATTATTCAGAAAGTGGATAGGAGGGTTGTCCAGTCGGTCTTTTCGGAGAGACATAGTAAGACTAAAAGATTTGTCAGGATTGAAAGACAGGTTCCACTTGTTTTACCAGACTGTGATTTTGTCCAGGTCTGCAGAGAGTGAGGAGGCTGCAGACTGCCGATCTGAGGGATGAGGAATGGAGCAGCAGAGAGTGTAGTCATCAGCAAAGAGATAGAGACGATTTTCAAGAGAGTTAGAGAGATCATTGATGAAGACCAGAAAAAGCACAGTGCCCAGAACACTGCCTTGGGGAACTCCAGCCTTAACAGGAAGGGGAGATGAGAGAAACCCATTCAGGGCCACACGTTGACTACGACGAGAGAGGAAGTCCGCAAGCCATGCGTGGAGATTTCCATGGATACCATAGGAGGAGAGTTTGGTGAGCAGAGAGGGGTGCCAGACCATATCGAAGGCACGTGATATGTTAATGGGGACAGCTCTAATTTCTTGTTTGGCATTGAGGACCTCCATCCATTGTTGAGACAGCAGAAGCAGCATGTCCAGAGTAGAGTGACAGAGTCTGAAACCAAATTGATGATCAGAGATCAAGCCATTTGATAAGTGGAACGATTTGATATCCGAAGCAATGATGGATTCCATGACTTTGCTGATAATTGGGAGAAGGCTGATTGGTCTGTAGTTGCATGGATCTGTTTTGCACCTTTTTGTGTAAAGCGGTGATGTTGGCTGATTTCCAAGCTGATGGCAGATGACCTTGAGCAAAAGAGTGGGTGAAGAGAACAGAGAGAGGGAGTGAAAGAGAGGCAGAGCAGGATTTTAGGACCCGTGCGCTGATGCTGTCAGGTCCAGTTGCAGAATCAGAGTCGAGGGTTGACAGAAACGTTTTCACCTTGTCAGGAGGAAAGGACATAGAGTCCAGGAGCAGCGGGGTATGACTGGGTACGGTGGGTACAGACTGGGATGGGTTTGGGGCACAAGATTTAGAGGCAAACACAGAGTTGAGGCATTCAGCTTTTTCACGTGCAGAGTCAGCTGTGTGGCTGTTTGAAATAAGGGAAGAGGACGGAGGGGGAACAAACACCAGAAACTGATTTGATCAGGATTACTTATGAGGACATGGACATCTCCAAACTCTCCCCTCACTGATAATTAATTGATCATAATGTGCCATTACATATTCACAATAACACAGACAGTGAGTGCTTTTGTGCTTTGAGGACCTCTCTTTATTGTGAAACTCTTCATAAATTCAATTTTCATGGAAAACATAGGCAGCAGTCTTCTTCTGTTAAACAATTTTACAACAAGGGTGCTCTCTCCATATCACACATCACAATGAAACATGGACTATAGCAAATATTGAGGAAAAATTGATGTTCAAACTGCCATGAAAAGATGCCATCTAAGCATAACCAAAAAGGGACAAGAAAAACAACTAAATTAGATGGAAAGCAAAATTCCTAAACACCGGTCACAATCAAAATCTTAAATGGAACTTGGCTGTGTACATGGCAAGGGCAGAGACAAGAATTATTACAAACTGGCAAAGGAAGGCAGACCCTGAAAGAAGCACGATGAGTTCCAAGATTAGATTGAGAGATTACATTCTGTTACCATTTGAGTTTTTGGCATCAATTTTTCAACAGTTCTCTATTATGAGAATATGGAAAACCAAATTAATAAAGTTTACATTTTAAAAAAGATGTCATTTTCTTTAAACTTCGTTTGAGGACGCATATGGGGTTGGAATTTTGAGATGCTTGTTGTCTTCTGACACCAGTTTGCAGACATTGTTGTGGACATTCTGGTGACAGCCAGCCATATGGCTTTCATCAAGGGTTCAGGGTGCTGGCTGTTTGTCAGGGGTTACAGATGGTACTCTGAGAAGTTGTGCTAACAAGGTGTATGCTCAAAGGGATGTATGCTTTCATGATGGCTTTCTCCTTACTGGTTCACTGAATACCTTGCCTACTGTAGAGGATCGCTTACAAGGGGGGCACGCACAACCCTATATGGGTAAAGCTATGTGAATTTAACAAACCTTTATCAGCAATACTTTTCCCACAGTCAGGGCACCTTTTATGCGAGCACTCCAGCGTGGGTTGCACAATAGAAGTTCAAGCTCCGTTTAGAAATATAATCCTTGTGACAAATATAATATTTGTAAGGACGCTCTCGTTGGTTATCTCTATAGGTGAGTATTACGAGTGGGAGGAAGTGCTCCCAGAACTCAAAATGTCCACCTCCTTTTTCAGTAAAGGATCATTATTCATGAACCAGTTTGTGAAACTTAATTCGCATAGCTTTGGTCTGAGGGCTCGTTTTAGAATCCTCACTGAACCTCTGACAGCCTCCACCTGCAGCTTGTTTGTCATACTAATTCATGGAATGCTTTTAAGTTTACCTCTGCACGGTATCAAAGCTAAAGTATTTTCCCATTCGTGTCTTTGCCAAATTTCCACTCGTTATTTTATTGTGTATGTGTTACTGTGTGTTTCTTGTTAGTGTTGGTTTGCAATTCGTGCAAACTTGTGAATAATCAATGATTTTATGTTCGGCACGGCCTGTTACTTGAGGCTTCCTTACCCCCATCTGTGTTTTGTGAATTCAAGTTCTTTCCTTTGCTGTATTGCTTATTTCTTAGATTTTCTCTTCTCCCCATAACTTCCCCGAATATCTGCCCTTTGTCTAACGTTTTAAATAAACACACCCAAAATTTTTCTTCTATCCTTGAGGGCACATGTGCTTGTTGTCTCGCCCCACCCCTTTATCTCCTTTTCTTCCACCTCTTCCTTCCATCTCCAGCTGAAACTCGCCTTTCAAATTCTAGTTTCCTCCATCTCATTTAACCCTTTCTCCTTTCTCTGATCCACGCCCTCACTTCAGGGACATTTCCCAGATCGTTTTTCACGGTTTTGTTGAAATATTGTTGTGCTATTCCCCTTGGTTGATACCGGGGGAATCACGGATATCCAATAGCGAGCCGAAGGCAATGCCCAAATGCAGATTTTATATATGTGGGGAAAGAAAGGGGAAGAGGAGGCTGAGGCTTTTACCTGAGCGATCCCGCCGGGCAGTCGTCAACCTGCGGAAAATAACTCACACGAAAACGGATTTAAAATGTACGGAAAATAACGAAAGGATTTATTAAATAAAATGCTGATAAGAAAAACGCGACGGTAAAACTAAATTCCTACAGGATCCTTCACACCAGACTGATAACACAGACAAATGGGGAATAAAATAACTGGAAAAAAAAATAGGTTGTGTGTCTATCGTGCACTTAGCTCTGATCAGCTCGGGGATGGGGGGGGGGGTGTGGGGGTGTGGCAGGCGTGGGGGGGGGGGGGGGGTGGGCATGCCTCGTCAGGAATCCAAGGCTCCGGAGGTACCGACGGCTGGTGCATGCAATACGCGCACGTTGGCAGGGAATAGGCCTCGCTGCACCCATTCACATTGCAGCACTCGCATGGGGTCTTGTCATGCTGTATGCTGTCCAGCCACGCGTCGTCACCGACAACAAAACTCTCCACGTCTCCCGGTGGCGGCTGAACACGGCCGGTCCAAAAACAAATATGCGAGGGAAAAGAACAAGGGAACTAGAGGAGAGCACGAACAGCACAAGATCGGAGGGTCAGAGAGCAAGAGTCCAGGGTAAGAGCGGAGGGCAAGAAGACAGAAATGTCCGTCCTCGAGTTCCTTTAGCGTCGGGGTCATGACGTAATCAGCGCTTCTCCACCAATCTTCTTCTTGCTCGCCTCTGACGTCCTCGGTGGCCTTTGCCAATCGGCGCATGGCTTCATCCTCGGCCTTCCTTCCCCCAATCAGCGGGTAGCTTCTTGCCCCGCCATGGCCAATCACGGGTCCCTGGGGCGTGTCTTCGGCCTGTCTGAGCTATGTGAGGTGATGTAGATAGTGGTGTCCATCGGCAGTGTTCAGAACTGGCTTCCGGTTGGTTTTATTGTCCCCCGTCGCACAGCGTAGCGAAAGGGGGACTATGGCTTTCCCCTCCACCGTGTGTGCGTGTGTGCGTGCGTGTTTGCGTGCGGGCATGCGTGTGGGCATGCGTGCGTAAGTGAAGGACCGCATTCGAATTTGGTTTGTGGGTGCAACCCACGTCAAAATCAAAGATGGCCGCCGCCATGTATGTCTGATGCCATGTATGTCTTAACCTTGTGAGATGAATATCTTGAAAAATAAGCGAAGTACCAACTTCTAATTTGGTGTGTGGGTGTATCTCGGCATAAGGAAGAAGGATATTGAAATTGGGTCGCCACATCAAAATCTAAGATGGCCGCCACCATATATATATCTGAAAATTGTGAGCGAAATATCTCGAAAAATAAGCGAAGTACCAACTGCTAATCTGGTGTGTGGGTGTATCTAGTCACAAGGAAGAACGCTCTTTAAAATTGGGTCGCCAAGTCAAAATCCAAGATGGCCGCCGCCATGTATGTCTGAACATTCTGAGATGAATATCTTGAAAAATAAGTGAAGTACCAACTTCTAATTTGGTGGGTTGGTGTATCTCGGCATAAAGAAGAAAGCTGTTGAAAATTGGGGCGCCACGTCAAAATCCAAGATGGCCGCCACCATATATATGTCTGAACCTTGTGAGCGAAATATCTTGAAAAATAAGCGAAGTACCAACTTCTAATCTGGTTTGTGGGTGTATCTGGGCACAGGGAAGAACGCTATTGAAAATTGGGTCGCCACGTCAAAATCCAAGATGGCCACCGCCATGCATGTCTGAACTTTGTGAGCGGAATATCTTGAAAAATAAGCGAAGTACCAACTTCTATTCTGGTGTGTGGGTGTATCTAGTCATAAGGAAGAACGCTATTGAAAATTGGGTGGCCACGTCTAAATCCAAGATGGCCGCCTCCGTGTATGTCTGAACCTTGTGAGCGGAATATCTTGAAAAATAAGCGAAGTACCAACTTCTATTCTGGTGTGTGGGTGTATCTAGTCATAAGGAAGAATGCTATTGAAAATTGGGTGGCCACGTCAAAATCCAAGATGGCCACCTCCATGTATGTCTGAACCTTGTGAGCGAAATATCATATCATAGCATGTTTTCTGCATCCTCCACTTTGTCAACTCACATCACTTCACTGACGGGGGACCTAGGCATAACGCTTGTTGTTGTTACTTAGTGCAATTTATTGGCCTTTCTCACGAGTGTTTACGGTGCAGTGCTAAAAGAGCCAAAGGATAGATCACATGAGGGGTGTTGCAAAACATTTTACCTTTTTTTCCCCCCGAGAACCCGTTACGGTTGTGCATCAAACGTGCGTCAAAGGAAGCATGCCTCGGGGGAAAGAAAGGTAACAACCCCTTAGGGTAAGACTTACCGGGATAATTTATTCTTATGCCCCAATCTAGTTAACATGCCCTGCCCCCTCATGACAGGGACGAAAATACACGTTACTCTGACATTCGGGAAAAAACAGAACTTATTACAGGTGATGGTTCTTACCCGACATCCGGAGCACCGACCGATATGAATCTACCTGACTCAGCATATCACTACCTCCACAAACATAACAACATGTTTAAATGTTCCCCTGAAGTGTTTTATTCAGTGGTTTATTACAACATGCTGTTTTTCTTCCTATTTAAAAGGCTTTTGTCAATTTGCTCATCAAATCATTCCATTTCCAAAAAAATTTCAATCTCTTACAGTCATTCCTTTCTACATTCTCGAAACTCACCTTCATTTCACCACTCCTCTGTCATTTTGAAACAGATATCTGACTTGAAAATCACAATAAACCCTGTTTGTTGCAAATGTTCGTTTTTCATGAATCATCTACTTTCGAAACTCCCTCCTCAGCCCTCATGTCCAAAACTCCCCCTCACCACTCCCTTTCAATTTTCCCGCCTCACCCTTCCCCTCCTAAACTCCCCCCTCACATCTAAATCTCCCCCCTCACCCATTCCCTTCAAATCACCCCCATCACCCCCCCCCCTTCGAATTCCCCCCCCCCTACGATTTTTCTCCAATTCTCCCCCCTCCCACCTCCCACCTCCTCCTCCTCAAAGCTGCTGCCTCCCCACTTCCTCTCCCTTCCATCACATACCCCCACCTCTTCCAACCATTGAATTTGCTCTGCCCCCTCAAACAACACCTCACTGTGCCTCTTCCCATCACCATCAAACCATTTGTCCTCCTCATCCTTCCCTTTCTCCTAACCATTCTGCAATCTCCGACACACTATCAACAGCTCTCCCTACCTCGCGCTCTCACCCCTCATCTTACCCGACACCTCCCCTCCCCTGTCCTGTACCCTATGCTCCCCGTCCTTCCTTAACGGTATGGACCTCAAACATCTGGGGCCTTCGCTCAAACCTGATTGATCTCTCCATTCAGGTTGCTTCTGACAATCCAGACTTGATCTGCTTAACAGAAACTTTCCTCTTTCAAGATGTCTATGATTCCTTAATATCTCTTCCTGGTTACTCCCTCCTCCTGTATGATAGACCTGAGCCTAGTCCTGGTGGTGGGGTGGCTATCTTTCTCAAAAACTCTCTTTCTCACTCTCCTTGCACTGCCCTCTCTCCACCCCACCCCCAGGAGTACCTCTGGCTACGGCTTCCTCTCCGCTCCCACCTTTTGTTCATATGTGTTCTGTACCGTCCTCCAAACAGTGATGACTCCATTTACATTTCGCTGTTGGACAACATGGACCAACTTCTATCAACTCATCCAAACTCTCCCTTCCTCATATGTGGCGACTTCAACTGTCATCAGGCCAGCTGGACGGGTGTGGGTTCCTCTCACATCAGCCATGGCACCTCAGGAAAGGACTTCTGCGACTCACTGGGACTGACACATTCTGTCAATTTCCCGACCGGGATCTCAGTCAATGGAGTATCTTCTCTTCTAGACTTGGTTATGACTAACTTCCCTGCAAATGTCTGCTGCTCTTCTTCTGTTCCAATCGGTTCTTCTGATCATTTCCTTTTTCAAGTGGACATCTCTCTGACCATTCTCAAAGAGCCTCCTCAGCGCAGATGAGTCTGGCATTTCACTAAGGCTGACTAGCACGGAATTCACGCAGCCATCAATCATCTGGACTGGTCTCCCATCTCTACTGCCTCTTGCATCAATGCTTCCTGTGAATTCTTCCAAAGTAAACTGCTCTCTCTCTCATGCACAGATTTGTCCCATCTCATCTTCAGTTGTCCTACCCTTTCTCCCATCCATGGTACACTGAAGCTTGTGGTGAGGCAGTTGCCATGAAGCAAATTGCCTTCACCTCATGGAAGGCTATTTCAACTGAAGGTAATCTCAGTTCCTTTCACAAAGCTCGGAACAAGTGTGTCTACCCACAGGAGAGCCAGGAAACAATATCTCTCTACTCTCAAGTGTGAACTCTCAAACCTGTCCCCCTCCTCCAAATCCTGGTGGCATCTGGTCAAATCTGTTTCTGGTGTTTGTTGCCCTTCCATCCCCTCCCTGATCTCAAACAGCTACACAGCTGACACCGCACGTGAAAATGACAAATGCCTCAAAATCTTGTGTCCCGAACCCATCTCTCTCTGGACCCACCTTTCCCAGTCGAACACAGCTGCTCCTGGACTATGTCTCTTTCTTTCCTGACAAGGTGGATAAGTTTTTGTCAAACCTCAATTGATGCTGCAACTGATTCTGCAACTGGACCAGACGGCATCAGCCAATAGGTTCTAAAATCCTGCTCTGCCGCTCTATCTCATCCTCTCTCTGTTCTCTTCACCCAATTTTTTGCTCAAGGTCATCTGCCATATACTTGGAAATCAGCCAACAATACAGCTCAACACAAAAAGGTGCAAAAAACAGATCCTTGCAACTACAGACCAATCAGCCCGCTCGCAATAATCAGCAAGGTCATGGGATCAATCATTGCTCAAATCAATTATCGCATGGGTCATGGGATTAAATCCTACCTCTTCTCCACTGGCTTGATCTCGGATCAGCAATTTGGATTCAGACCAGATAATTCTCCTCTGGACATGCTGCTTCTGCTGTCTCAACAATGGATGGAGGTCCTTATTGCCAAACAGGAAATCAGAGATGTCTCCCTCGACATATCATGTGCCTTCGATACAGTCTGCCACCATGCTTTGCTCACCAAACTCTCCTCCAATGGTATCCATGGAAATCTCCACGCATGGCTTGCGGACTTCCTGTCTGGTCGTAGTCAACGTGTGGCCCTTAATGGTTTTGTCTCATCTCCCCATTCCTGTTCAGGCTGGAGTTCCCCAAGGAAGTGTTCTGAGCCCTGTGCTTTTTCTGCTCTTCATCAATGATCTCTCTGACTCTCTGGAAAATCCTCTCTATCTCTTTGCTGACTCCACTCTCTGCCACTCCATACCTCATCCCAGCAGCCTGCAGCATCCTCACTCTCTGCAGACCTGGACAAAATCACAAACTGGTCAAACAAGTGGAACACGTCTTTCAATCCTGACAAATCTCACACTCTTACTGTGTCTCTCCGAAAAGACCGACTGGATAAACCTCCCATCTACTTTCGCAACAATAATCTCCAAGAAGTTCTGTCACTCAAGCTTTTGGGTCTCACTATCTGCCATGATCTTTCCTGGGAAAACCACATTTCAAATCTGGCCTCCAAAGCCAGTCGCTGTCTGGGCATCCTCCATCGTGCGAAGTCCTTCATTGGCACACCTGAGCTCCTCACCACATACAAGGCTTTCATCCGCAGCTCAATGGAATACTGTTCTCCCTTCAGGGCCTATACTCCTGCCTCGCACCTATCTTGGCTTCAGGCTGTTGAAACCAAAGATTTCAGAATCATTGGAATCTCCCGCGATGACGCTATCTCCGAGGGCCTTTCACTTACTCACCGCAGGCAGGTTGGTGGTCTTTCTGTCTTCTACCGACTCCTCTCCGGCCTTGCTCCCCCAGCTCTCTCTGGGCTCTGTCCCCCAAATATTCCTACAGGTCGCACAAGATCTGCTTGCACCCTCTTCTGGTGAAACTGCCAAAACCAAGACTCTCTGCTCAACTTCACTCCTTCATTCCTCTTTTCTCCCACCTCTGGAACAAACTCCCTCACTCTCTTCAATCCCACTCCTCCCTCCAGGTCTTTAAAACAGCTGTCCACCAGCATCTTTTATCTTCCCCCATCCAAAACCTTGATCTTTTCTACCCCCGTTAATTTCACCCCAGATCCACTTTTTTGAAATACCAACTTCTTTCGTGGAAGTCCCTGCAGTGTCCATGTTTTTTTAATTCTCCCCCCACCCCTTCCCATGCCTCCCCCCCCAGGCCATCTCCCTCCCACAGATCTTCTGATGTCCTGCTCTCTATCTTGTCTCCCACTCCCTTTGTCATGTTTTATGTGTCAGTTTGTCTTTTTGTGATCAATGTTAGTTCTTACACGAGCCTCAATCTTGTATACAAAAAAAAAAAAAACCTACTCAGTTCGGGTTTTCTTGATCATCCGGATTCGCTGTTGCCCCGACTATCACTGGTACAATTTCATGTTTCTTCAATTTCGAAATCCTGTTAACCTCATTTGTCATATCTTGGTATTTAAGATTTCATTTCTCATGTGTGGATCTTCATATGCGTTTTCAAACTGCCTTTTTGAGAGAAACCTTTGTCACATATCGAGCAGGTGTAAGGTTGTTCTCCTGTATGGATCCTCATATGTAATTTCAAACTGCCTTTGTGAGAGAAACATTTGTCACATATTGAGCATTTGTAAGGTTGTTCTCCTGTATGGATCCTCATATGTAATTTCAAACTGTCTTTGTGAGAGAAACCTTTATCACATATCGAGCATTGGTGAGGGCGCTCTCCTGTATGGATCCTCATATGTCTTTTCAAATCGCCTTTTTGAGAGAAACCTTTATGACATATCAAGCATTTGTGGGCGAGCTCTCCTGTATGGATCTTCATATGTCTTTCCAAATGGCTGTTACAAGAGAAACCTTTATCACATATCGAGCAGATGTAAGGTCGCTCTCCTGTATGGATCCTCATATGTAATTTCAAATTGCTTTTGTGAGAGAAACATTTGTCACATATTGAGCATTTGTAAGGTTGTTCTCCTGTATGGATCCTCATATGTGATTTCAAACTGCTGTCTTTAGAGAAACCTTTATCACATATCGAACATTTGTAAGGTTGTTCTCCTGTATGGATCCTCATATGTGATTTCAAATGGCCTTTTCGAGAGAAACCTTTATCACATATCGAGCATTTGTGGGGGCGCTCTCCTGTGTGGATCATCATATGTTTTTTCAAATTGCCTTTGTGAGAGAAACCTTTATCACATATCGAGCATTTGTGAAGTCGCTCTCCTGTGTGGATCTTCATATGTCTTTTCAAATGGCTGTTACTAGAGAAACCTTTATCACAGACAGAGCACTTGTAGGGGTGTTTGCCAATGTGGACCCTCATGTGTATTTTGATGTTACTTGTTGAAGCAAAATCCATTCTGCACACATTACACTTGTGACGTATTCGTCTTTCTGCAACCTTTTTATTTAATTTAATATTGATCTTGGTGTTGCGAGGCCCAGACATGCACTTGTATTTTATAGGAAGTGTGCCTTGATGTTGTGATTCTTTCTTCAAAAAATGCTTCTTCTTCACTGTCATGCTGCGACTGGACCTTATTTGTCCCATATTACTTCTGGATTGTTCTACAGAAACACACAAAAAAAATCTTTTTTTTTGGTTAAAATCAAAATGCAAAATATTTAACACTTTTCCGAAAATTATATTTTTTTTTACATTTTTTACATTTCCACTCACCAGTTGCAAAACAGGGAGCACTTCCGTTTGTCATGTGAATATCATCTGAACCTTCCTTTGCAGAAGCACATTTTGAATCTTCTGTGACAGATGAATCATTCTTGTGTTGTCTGCCTTCCACATTTAAAGGATAGACATCACCTGTGTACAAATCAGCATCAGTCGTTGGCAGGGAAATGGGATTGACAACCATCTTGAGAGTTCATAGAACATGTTACGTCATGAATGTATTCTTAAATTTAAATAGAAACATTGGGGCAATACCCCTGTGTGCTCACCTGGAAGAACAAAGCCATATACTACACTGAATAAAGGTATTTTAAACCGTATCATGGCGTTTTTAACCAATTTCAATGGATGCTAGAAGACACGGCAGCATGTACCATCATACTAACGTAATCACAGAATTTGAACAAACAAACCCAAAAAAACTATTTTGGGGGGCAACCTATCCCCTTTCCCCCCGGATCCCCTCCACCATTGATTACCATTTTGTAAATGCCGTGAACAAACGTTGGTACCTCATGGGTCATGAACAAAATGTTGTGGTTTCATTGGAATTGTATGTTTAGTTTCTGAGAAGAAAGCAAATACATGTTTTGGAGGGCGGCCCCTAACCCCCCCCCCCCCCGCGCCCCCACCCCCGCCCCCGTTCAACCCCAAAGGGGCAGATTTTTTTTCAATGCCATGAACAAACTTGTCACAACATAACAAATATCATTTGTGCCAAGTTTGGTCACAGTCCCATCAGTGGTTGCAGAGAAGTGTTTCCAGAGTGACAGACGGATGGACGTGCCACCACATAAGGTCCCCAGAACTTCGTTCCAGGTGAATTCATAATTAAGTTAAAGATTGTTAAAAAGTAAACTTCCGGATGTTAAGCACTATTGAAGCAGTCATCTACCTCACCCTTATACACCACCCTATTTAACATGCTCAAGTCATGCTAAACTGGAAGTTCGTGGAAGTAACAAGAAGTTGATTTGTGTTCAAAAGTGTTCAAGTATTTAATTCAATTTACATAAAATAAAGATTGTAAAATTCATTTTTAAAAATGTCTGGAATTTACTGGCATTGCACAGTGTACCTATATTACATCACTCTATCGAACACGTCACTTTAGTTATTTGTGCCTGTTGTTTGTGTCCTTTATGATGTCATAAACAGTAATTCTCCTGTTCGGAATGATTTTCTATTTTGTTTGATTTTGCAGCAGACAGAGTGAAAATATTGTTGCAGCCGCGGGGTTTGGGGTTTGGGTTTTTGAGTTTGTGGTTTGCGGTTTGGGGTGCATCACGAGTGGGACTTCTTGGGCCCTCCCCAACCTCTGAACCTGCAAGTCGCCATGCCGTGGATAGGTTCGCGGCCTCATGGGAAGTTAAGCAACTACTGACACCGATTGAGGGCGCCAAACCTGGCAACACAATTGATCTTGGCAGGTGATCCTTCCATGGCATGAACAGGTCGGCAGCTTCTCCTCGCGTGATCAGCGCGTTCAAACAGCAGCGATTGCTCTGGCGTTCCAGCTTTAAATCCGCTTCCACACAAAATGTTATATCCAATGTAAGCTCCCCCTGTGGAAGAATTAGGCGGTACAACCATAACCTGCTCATTAATTTAAATTTTTGCACTGACATTTTGCACTGGCGGATTTCCTTCGGGAACCCCGACGTGTTCTCCACATTCACTGCTCATACGCACAGCTCCGTAACTTTCACCACGCCCACTCTCGCACCGTGGTACATCTGGTACATCTGGTACATTCGGTACATCCCCAAATCGCCTCACGGACCAGTGCACACAACTTACACAAACTGGCCATCTCACGATCTCTCGCACCCCATTTAATCACACGATCACACAAATCACACTCCACAGTCAATCTCACTCCATTCACAAACATGGATCACTCCATGATAGTTTACACACAACTTTACATATGAGCCATCCCACAGAGATCCCACAGCTGAATTTGCCATTTGTGCCACGCACACTCAGCGGCACACCATTCATTGGGAAAATATTTTTCAATCATCTGCACACGGGCGTTTTGCCTGATACTAACTGTTAACACACAGTGACATGACTTGCCTTGAAATGTGACCGCCCTTGGTCCTGTACGGATTACACACCTGTTCGTTTTAATCTCCCGTGCACAGGACCAGAACAGACTTGCATTTTAAATATTTCCCGCTCGGTAACCTCAGCCCTCCCCTCAGTCAAGGTAACGGTTACCCCCATCTGAGTCATTGGATGACCCCAACCCCCGCTCGTTCATGCACTCCACTCTGCACACTTGTGGCACACACTCCGTTAGACTCAGGCTCGGCAATCCAAGGAAGCCCGGATCCAAAGGCAGTCGCCGCCTGGGCATCCTCCATTGTGTGAAGTCCTTTCTGGGCACTTCTGAGCTCCTCGGCACATACAACGCTTTCATCTGCGGCTCAATGGAATACTGCTCTCCCCTCTGCGCCGGTGCTCCTGCCTCACACCTAGCTCGGCTTCAGGTGGTTGAAACCAAATCATTGGAATCTCCCGCGATGAAGCTGATTCTGAGGGCCTTTCTCTCTCTCAATGCAGGCAGGATGGTGGTCTTCCTGTCTTCTATCGACTCCTTTCCGGCCTAGCTCGCCCTGCTCTATCCCCCAAATATTCCTGCAGGACGCACAAGATCTGCCAGCAGCCCTCTTCTGGTGAGACTGCCAAAATCAAGACTCTCTGCTCACCTTCACTCTTTTATTCCTCTTTTTCCCCACTTCTGGGAAAAACTCCCACACTCTCTTCAATCCCTCTCCTCCCTCCAGGTCTTTAAAACAGGTGTTCGCCACCATCTGTTGTCGTCCCCCATCCAAAACCTTGATTCTTTCAATCCCCGTTAAAACTCCCCAAATCCTCCTCTTTGAATTGCCAACGTCTTTCCTGAAATTCCGAGTAGTGAAATGCCGAGTCGTGTTCATTTGCTTTATACCGTGTCGTCATCCCGCTTCCCCAGCACTTCCCCTTCCACAGATCTACCGACGTCCTTGTTCTCTACTGTTGTTGTACTTGTGTGCTTCCCTATCCCTTTTGTCTCCCGATCCCTTCATTGTATGTTTTATGTGTCTGTGCATGTTCTCATGTTCAATGCGTTAGCTCTTTTCTTTTCTTTGTTTTTTTTCTTTTTTCTTTTTTTTGTATACAGAATCGAGGCTCGTGAAAGAGCTAACATTTATCACACAAACAAATCAAACAGACAAACAAACAAAGTATAAAAAAGGGGAGCGGTAGACAAGATGGGGAGAGAAGGGGAAGCACATAAACACAACATTTGAGAGCAGGGACATCGGGAATGTGTGGGAGGGAGAGGGCTTGTGGGGAGGCGGCGTGGGAAGGAGGGTGGGGGGTGGGGGAAGTATAAACACAAGGACACCAAGGACTTCCAGGAAAGAAGATGGTATTTCAAAAAAGTGCGATTGGGGTGAAATTAGCGGGGGTAGAAAAGATCAAGGTTTTGGATGGGGGAAGATAAGAGATGGTGGTGAACAGCTGTTTTAAAGATCTGGAGGGAGGAGTGGGATTGACGAGAGTGTGGGAGTTTGTTCCAAAGGTGGGAGAAAAGAGGAATGAAAGAGTGAAGGTGACCAGAGTCTTGATTTTGGCAGTTTAACCATAAGACGGTTGCAGGCAGATCTTGTGCGACCTGTAGGAATATTTGGGGGACAGAGCCCAGAGAGAGCTGGAGGAGTAAGGCTGGAGAGGAGTCGGTAGAAGACAGAAAGACCACCAACCTGCCTGTGGTGAGTGGGAAGTGAAAGACCCTCGGAGGTAGCTTCATCGCAGGAGATTCCAATGATTCTGATCGCGTTGGTTTCAACAGCGTGAAGAGGAGCTAGGTGTGAGGAAGGAGCACCAGCCCAGAGGGGAGAGCAGTATTCCATTGAGCTGCAGATGAAAGCCTTGTATGTGGTGAGGGGCTCTGGTGTGCCAAGGAAGGACTTCGCACGATGGAGGATGCTCAGTCGGATACTGGCTTTGGAGGCCAGATTTGAAATGTGGTTTTTCCAGGAAAGATCATGGCAGATAGTGAGACCCAAATGCTTGAGTGACAGAACTTCTTGGAGAGGATTATTCGGAAAGTGGATGGGAGGGTTGGCCAGTCGTTCTTTTCGGAGAGACATCATAGGAGTGTGAGATTTGTCAGGATTGAAAGACATGTTCCACTTGTTTGCCCAGTCTGTGATTTTGTCCAGATCTGCAGAGAGTGAGGAGGCTGCAGACTGCCGATCTGAGGGATAAGGAATGGAGCGGCAGAGAGTGGAGTCATCAGCAAAGAGATAGAGAGGATTTTCAAGAGAGTCGGAGAGATCATTGATGAAGACCAGAAAAAGCACTGGGCCCAGAACACTGCCTTGGGGAACTCCAGCCTGAACAGGAAGAGGAGATGAGAGAAACCCATTCAGGGCCACACGTTGACTACGACTAGAGAGGAAGTCTGCCAGCCATGCATGGAGATCTCCATGGATACCAAAGGAGCATAGTTTGGTGAGCAGAGCGGGGTGCCAGACAATATCGAAGGCATGTGATATATCAAGGGAGACAGCTCGAATTTCCTGTTTGGCATCGAGGACCTCCATCCATTGTTGAGACAGCAGAAACAGCATGTCCAGAGTAGAGTGACCTGGTCTGAAACCAAATTGATGATCAGAGATCAAGCCATTGGAGAAGACGAAAGATTTCATATCTGAAGCAATGATGGATTCCATGACTTTGCTGATAATTGGGAGAAGGCTGATTGGTCTGTAGTTGCTAGGATCTGTTTTTTCACCTTTTTTTGAGAAAAGCATTGATGTTGGCTGATTTCCAAGCAGATGGCAGATGAACTTGAGCAAAAGAGAGGGTGAAGAGAACCGAGAGAGGGAGTGAAAGAGCAGAAGAACAGGATTTTAGGACCCGTGGGCTGATGCTGTCAGGTCCAGTTGCAGAATCAAAGTCAAGGGTTGACAGAAACTTTTCCACCTTGTCAGGAGGAAAGGACACAGAGTCCAGGAGCAGCTGGGTACGACTGGGTACGGTGGGTACAGAGAGGGATGGGTTTGGGATACAGGATTTAGAGGCAAACACAGAGTTGAGGCATTCAGCTTTTTCACGTGCGGAGTCAGCTGTGTAGCCGTTTGAGGTAAGGGAGGGGATGGAGGGGGAACAAACACCAGAAACAGATTTGACAAGACACCACCAGGATTTGGAAGAGGGAGACAGATAAGAGAGTTCGGTCTTGAGAGCAGAGAGATATTGTTTCCTGGCTCTCCTGAGGGTGGACACACACTTGTTTCAGGCTTTGTGAAAGGAAATGAAATTTCCTTCCGTTGGATTTGCTTTCCAGGAGACGAAGGCAAGTTGTTTCTGGGCAACAGCCTCACCACAGGATTCCGTGTACCATGGACGGGAGGAAGGGTATGACAACTGAAGACGAGATGGGATAAATCTGTGCATGAGAGAGAGCAATTTACTTTGGAAGAATTCCCAGGATGAGTTGATGTCAGAGGTGGTAGAGATGGGAGACCAGTCCAGATGATTGATGGCTGCTTGAAGACCGTGCCAGATGGCCTGAGTGAAATGCCAGACTCGTCGACGCTGAGGAGGCTCTCTGAGAATGGCCAGAGAGATGTCCACTTTAACAAGCACATGATCAGATGAGCCGACTGGAGCAGAAGAAGAGCAGCAGACATTTTCAGGGAAGTTAGTCATAACCAAGTCCAGAAGAGAAGATGCTCCGTTGACTGAGATCCGGGTCGGGAAATTGACAGATTGTGTCAGTCCCAGTGAGTCGCAGAAGTACTTTGCTGAGGAGCCATGGCTGGTGAGAGCGGTACCCACACCCAGCCAATTGGCATGGTGACAATTGAAATCACCACATATGAGGAAGAGAGAGTTGGGATGAGTAGATAGAAGTTGGTCCATATTATCAGACAGCTAGATGTAGATGGAGTCATCACTGTTTGGTGGACGGTACAACACACATATGAACAAGAGGTGGGAGCGAAGGGGAAGCCATAGCCAGAGGTATTCCTGGGGGTGAGGTGGAGAGAGTGCAGTGCAGGGCAAATGAGGAAGAGAGTTTTTGATAAAGATAGCAACCCCACCTCCAGGACGAGGCTCAGGTCTATCATACCAGAGTAGGGAGTAACCCGGGAGAGATACTAAGGAATCAGAGACATCATGAAGGAAGAAACTTTCTGTTAAGCAGATCACATCTGGTTTGTCAGACGCAACCTGTATGAAGCTCTTACAGGAGCATTGATTCTGTATAAAAATAAAAATAAAAATAAATTTTTTATTTATTTATTCCACCCAAGCTCAGCACGCACAACCTTACGCACCTGCAGTCAGACCACCTTTCACATCATGCATTCGCTCCAGCTTACACAATTTCACATCGTCGTGGTTCGCTTTGATCTGTCATATCCTCTCCACCTGCACCTGCCATGCGTTATCCCGATTTTTACACATTGTTTTTACACATTTCATGATCTCCTCCTTAACATTCTTTGCCCTCTCGCTTGTCTCTAATCATTCTTCTTTGCCTTTATCCATTCCATTTCATTTTAGCTCACCTGGAACGAAGTTCATGGGAGCTTATGCGATGGCACGTCATCCGTCCTTTAGTCCGTAAACACTTGCAAATTCTTCTCCGAAACCGCTGAACGGATTGTGACAAAACTTGGCACAAATTATATTTGTTATGTTGTGACTGAAGTTTGTTCACGGCATTAAAAACAAATCTGGGTATTAGGGGGTTTAGCAGGGTCAAAGTGGATACAGGTTTGACCCCCCAAAATAGGAATTTCCTTTTTCCTCTGAAACTACACACACTATTTAGATGAAACTTCCCCACAACCTTCATCATCCGTGTTGTACCAATGTTTGTTCAAGGCAATCGAAAAATGTAGGTCTGAGGTGGTACACGTGTTTGGGGGAGGGAGTGGGGGGGGGGGGTTCCCACCCAAAATCGGTATTTGTTTGTTTGTTTAAAGCCTTATGATTATGTTGGTATGACTCACCTTTCCCCATACTGCCTCGAGCGTTGCGGCTATCTCATTCCCATAGCCTTCATATCAGCCTTTACCTCTGACTGCTCCACATGCATATCATGCCTTATGCCAGCCACCTTGTCCCTCTTCCATTTTCATCTTCATCTGTGCCATTAGTTGACTAATCAACAACATCAGCTGGTCGCTGCCGGACTGTGATTGCAACGGCGACCCACTATTCCGTGCCATTAGCGCTGCCTTTTCCAGTGGCTGGTTAGGGGGGGAGAGGAGGGAGGTTAGAGAGAGGAGGAGAGGGTTGGATCCTGATCACTATTGGCACCTCTACTGCAGCCCCTCCTGGTCCCTCTCCCACAATGTTGCATTGATATGCAGCTTCCTGGGAGATTAGATCCTCCATGTCCTCCTCAAGTTAGACCACCAGGTCCTGGTCACCTTGGCTTGATGTAGCTGTATAATTCTTTGAAGTACAATTTCACCCTACGCTCCTTACAATTTTTGGGGCACCGCCGATAGCGTCCCAGATTCGATTCTCACTCCTGACATCAATTATTCCGGAAGCAGGGTTCTCGCCCTTTCACAAACGTGTTTCCTTTTGGTGCCAAACGGTTTGGCGGTGCCCATTGGGGTACGTACTCTCAATGCACATCCCTATTTATTGTCATGCAACTCTGATTAACACCAGAGTTGCGGATGCCGATCACGAAGGCTTTAACTCCCGAGGCGAAAACTTAATGGCGATTCCAAAATCAAAAGCCCCAGCACGCAGGATGGAGGGGAACGACGCGAGCACTGCAGCCTTAACTGTGAAAATCAACCACCCGGAAAACTGCGTTCAGGAATATGTACAGAAAATAATATAAGGATTTATTGGGAAAAGCAAGGACAGGAAAAGCACGCGCCGGTAATCTAATGCCTAATTTGGGATCCCACACACACACAGATATCGAATACAAGATGAGGGGATCTGAATTAAAGAAAAGAACACATCATGTAAAATGTATATGCAGAGCTCGGCTTAACTGTCTCTGTCGTCTTCTTCTTGCAACACGGCCCCGCTCGGCCACCACCAGGCCTTCTCTGACCGCCTCCGAGCACCACAGCAATGCAAAGGCCTGAGCCAACGCCCACTCCGTTCGCACACGAAGCCCAAAGAAGAACAGCAAGCTCCACTCGGGCTCTGAATTCGTCTCAGGATCTCCAATCTGAACTGCATCTCGTGTGCACCTCGTCTCTCAACTCGGGATCAGACCTCTCCTCTCTTCTCGACTCAGGAATGGAACTCTCTGAAATGGCGTCTGACCCTCCGTTAATATCTCCGGCCGGTGACGTCAGCATTGGCGCACTCCCAACCAATCAGAGCCTCAACCGACTCGCCGGCTCGCACAGGGGCATGCCCACTGCGCCACTCTCACTCCCGTCCCCTTTTCTGTGGTCATAGCACGTGCTATGCGAGGCGGATAGGCCTCTCGGAGGTGTAAATGGTGGCGGCCATTATCGGTGGTGTCCTGGCCCAATTTCTTCCTAAGTCCTGTCAGGGGGGAAGGGCATTATTAATGTTGTACTAAAGGATCCTAACCAAGTGTCTATGTGGTCTGCAGTGCCAAAAGGGACAAAGGTTTGGCTAACCAGGTGAGACACACAAGGGCTCTACTCATTAATCCCTACACTACTTAACACACGAATCTCCTGGTAGATTCACAAGTATACATCTGAACCCGACAAACGCCTATACATGAACTTATTACAAGGTAGTTTTCCTTACCGCGACACATGAAGCATGGTACCTACTCAAATCTATTCTGCTCTATATATCACTACCCAAATTCATAACAATATTTTTATGACATATCACCTGCGACAAAGACTTTTAGGTTACTCGAAGTGGGGCCTACACAAAGGAAAGTATAGATATTCGACGTCTATTGACATTTCTCTTGAATCGAGGAAGCTTGAGATAGAGGGGAAAGCAGGATGCAGGTAAGCTGTTCCAGAGTAATGCCTTGTGGGGAAAAATAAAAAGAAGAATACCTTATCGTCTTACTCCTTGGGACAGATATAGTGTATGGATGGGAAAAAGACGTGTTGAGTGACTGAAAGAATGCTCGGGTGGAACAACCTGATAGACCCTCAGAGCACCCTCCGTGGAAATATCTACAGCAACAAAGCGGCAGATTGAGAGAGGTTCCATGGATGATGCCAACTCCTGTCCCACCAGAATGGCAGCACGCTGCTGGATTCTGTCAAGAAGAGAAAAGTGACAGGCCGGCGAACCAGCCCAAATATGGCAATGATACTCCATGACAGGACGCACAGTGGCCTTGTATAGATGGAGCATATCAGCTTGAGAAAGGTATCGCCGAGCACGAAATAAGCTGCCAAGGTGCTGTAATGTGCTTTCAGCTCTACCAGGGATGTACTTTTCTCAGCCGCGGTTTGAGCCGATATCCAATTCACTCCGACAGATAACAGGGAGTTTCCTGCAAAGGTGAAGAATCCATAGACAGGGTCGGAAAACAAGGTGATCTTGAACGAGAAACAAACAGACAAGTGGGTCATTTTTGGTTGAGAGCAACAAGCCAGTCCTTTCCTCAGTTCATCACACTCTCTAGGTCCTGATTGAGAGTGGTACTTGCATGGTCACAGGTAGGGGCATCGAGGGGAAGTCTCAGCGAGCGAATTGACTCGATCGGTCCGAATGTCCGGCTATCTCCTCTGTTTACGACCAATCGGCAAAATAAAACTGACCATTTGTTTTTAATTTTTTTTTGTTTTTCATTCAAGAAAGTTCCTTAAAAAGTTATAAAAGAGAGAAAGGGTGGGGGTTGGGGTCCGAGGTTATTTGCCTCGGGGCCCATGCTGGCTCTCGACGCCACTGGTCATGGGTAGGAGGAGACAAGGTTCCTGAGTAGGTAGTATATAGTGTTGAGTCATCTGTATAAATGCTTAATTGAGAAAGATACAATCAGACAGATCATTGATACATAACATGAACAATATTGGTCCCAACACAGACAGACAGACCCCTGAGGACTCACATTCGTATTACGGAAAGGATATTACTGTCCCTCATGTACCACAGCATTTGACGATTTCGAAGGAAGTCAGTGATTGTATGAAGCAATTTTCAAGAAATGCCAGATTATTTTAGCCTTTGAGATGTCGAGAGCAACAGCCCTGGTTTCTCCACAATGATCCAAAGCCCCATTCACTTATTCAGTGATTCGGGATAGAACATCACCAGTAGACCTTGACTGTCTAAAGCCATACTGAACATCAGTTTGGAGGTTGTGGGTTTCCAGATGAGTCATAGGTTGTTCTATCAAGGACTCAAAGACTTTGGTCATAACGGGTAGAAGGCTAACAGGCCGATAGTTAGTAGGATCTGATTAATCACAGGAGCCTTTAAAGACAGGGATGACAGAAGCCTGCTTCCAGCTCGGTGGAAACAGACTTTGACATGCACAAGCAATAGAGTTTTGAGAGAACAGAAGATAGTTCAAGTGAACACATCTTCAAAGCAATTGTCGGGATTCTATCTGATGCAGTAGATTTTCAAATGTCAGGCCTTTGAATAATCTTAGCAACTTTCCTGGGTGTGCTGATGATAGTGGAAAGCCTGGTATAAATACGGGAAGGACAAACAGGCAATGTATGTCTGTGGTCTTCCAGTGTGGAGTTTGCAGCAAAATGCTCAGCAAAGAGGTTAACTTTATCAATAGTTGAAGTAAGCACTTCAAGGCGTGAACAAAATTTGGTACATCACGGGTGATGAAGGTTGTGATCAAGATTTATCGAAATCATTTGTGTAGTTCTAATTTGGGGGCTGCGTTGGGTCAAACATGGACCCTCTTTGACCCCTGGTAGACTCCCTGAGACCTCCATTTTTTTAATGCCGTGAACAAACTTGAGTTCCAACACAGAAAATATAATCTTAGCCAAGTTTGCTTACAATCCCATCAACAGTTTTGGAGAAGAGGTTGCAAGTTTTCGGACGGACTGACGACGTGCCATCCCATAAGCTCCCTGGAAATATTTTCCAGTTGAGCTAAAAAGTACGTATATCGTTACCTTGTACCCCACATCAAAAACCCATTCATATTAGACAATACAAAGCTGTACCAATAGAGATTATACAAGTTTTAGAATACAAAAAAAATAATGGTAGAAGATCAAGATATTTGTTGACATGCGATGTCGTATTAAAAAAAGTCACATACCAGACGTGGGTCTTGATGCTTCATGCTGAGAGCGGAGGCTGCAGACATCACTGAACTCGATTCCAGAGAACCCAGAAACGTTGTCCCGGTGCACATTTTGGGATCCGAAAATCTTTTCACACAAACTGGAAAGTTCCCGAATAACATTCTCCAAGTTGACGAAAATGCTTCCCAAAAGAGAAGAACCTGCAATCTGAAAATCTTGCGGCTTCGAAAAAGAATTAATAAATTTACAGAAATCAGCATACATTGCAAATTGTAATTTATCTTTGGAGAGAGAGAGGATCTCGGTCCGCAATGCATCCGACTCAGTACAAGCTCGAATAACCTTCTGATTCTCAATTCCAAGCTTATCGATCACTGCTTGGGCTGTTTCTGCTCTCAAGCCTCGGGACTTGAGCCATTCGAAGAAGCTCTCCATTTCACGGATGACCTGCCAAGGATACAATGCTTATGTTAATCACAGAAAAGATATACATGTTATTTTCTTTACTCTGTTTGGAATTTTTGTGAGTCATTTCCGTTGACAATCCAATCAATTATTATCCAATAAATGCGGGCTTTTACATCCAGTTTGTTCACTCTCTGTGTCCCATTTTGTAAGTTTTCTTATCAATCAGCATCTAATGAATGTGAGTTTTTATATACAGAGACAAAAATAAACCCAGAGTAAACTAGGAGTCCATTCGGCTCATTATGCTGCGCCACAGCAACACCAGCCAAAGTTTATCTGCCAAAACGATGCAATTTCATTTGGGGAATGAGGGGAGGAATGTGGACAAGACGATGTGGCACAACCAGGGATATCCCAAAAACAAATGGGGAAATACAATTCTTTTAATTGTTTCAATAAAAAAAAAGAGAAAAGCAATCTTTTGTGTTATTTTTATCCAGAGGTGGGTGAGGGTGGGGGGCGGTGTGGGAGGGGAAAGATTTGGGCGATGGCTGTTCTTGGATGACAAACACACAACATCAACCACACACCACCCCTTGACGAGACCTCCCACAGACACGTCACTCCACTTCACTTCACTCAGAAGCACACAATCACCTAATCCCTACTCAAGTCACAAACGTCTTGCCAATATCCCGATACTCTTCTATCTCTAAAGCTTCAAGGTACCTATCTAATCATAATTTAAACTTATTTATTGGTTTTGTTGTCACTGCCTTTCTTGAAGACAATACCATGCTTTGACTACTCTCTGAGTGAAAGAGCGATATAGTCAGGCAGCTTAGGACCAGATTTGAGATGGATATGGACGTTCCGGACAAAAGCACCAATTTTTCCCCACATGCTACCCATTACCTTAGCTTTCCATTTTTGATAGGAACCACTTTCTCCAAATTCGTTATGGCGGCCATCTTGGATTTTCATGACAGCCGCCACATAAACACCTATATCTACCAATATCTCTGCTTCTAAGCCACTTAGAATCACAATCTTGGTGTCTAAACATACTTTTACAGATTTGGGAAACCCCCTTCACTTGTAAATATCCCCCTTTGTAATATAATCCCCTTTTATTAATTATTAAATATCGCACCCTCGGCCATTGCAACACGCAGCCAATCTTAGAATCATCTTGCTAATTATTTCCTATTCTATGTTTAATTAAGGCTCTGTATCCACTAGATTGACACCACGTTGCATTAACAAATAAGGATAGCCCCCCTTCAATGATTCCATACCCCAGCAAACTCTCTCTCTCTGCAAAGCAGCTCGACAAGCGTGGGGTGCGCGCCCTCTCAACTGGCCTGGGTTTGAAAGTGGTGTTCGCCGCCATTTTGAACATGTGCTCCGTGTTCTGTTTGGACAAGAAGGGCGGGGTCGCCGAGAAGAGGTGTGACCATGGCTCGCCACGAGGGCGGAGTTGTTCAGCTCCATTGCCAAATAAGGCTACCAACAGAGCACGGGGGCGGGACCCCAACGGCCGAGGGTGTGTCACGACCCCGCTTAAGATATGCGTTTTGAGGATCGCGCAAAGAGAGAAGGGTTGAGACCAGCAGAGGCGATGAGAGCACAGCAAAAAGAGATCGTGCCTTGCCTGCGAGGGGAAATCCCAGTATTATTCCCAGAGAGAGAGAGAGAGTCGTGGTGTCGACGCAACCACATTCGTTCCAGCAGTTGTCAGTTCGCTCCAAACCAATGGCGCGAGGTTGGAACGGAACCTCGACGGCTGAACGAGCCAAACCGGCTGCTTTTGCCAGCTGAACGGACTTTCTCCTGCCATTCCTGTCACCATTCCCGTGTGAGTCTGTCTTTGTTTGTTCTGTCCTGGGTATAAGTAAGACTGTATAGATAAGGCTGCCCTGTGTCTTTTTACATCCATCTATCTTTGTACAGCTTTGATCTTTCTTTTCCTCTGGTGTTTGTTGTAATAAATGTGTGTTCCTTCTCCAAGCTTTGGTTTCGTCTTCATCCAGTTGCTTTAGTCTTTTCTTTCCATTGGTCTACATGGCACGATTAAAACCACTATAATCGGGTTAGTCGTTGTTAACGGCATGGGTCGTGACTCGCTTTGCTCGGCGTGTCCATTACCGTCGCGACTTGGGCGGGGCTTTCTCCTCGCTGGTTGGGAGGTCACGGTAAGCAGGTATTCTGGGGGGGGGGGGTCTTTTTTTTGGACCTCTGGCCCAATTACCCTGGTCGTGGCTGACCACCAGTGACGTCACAGACCCTCAGGATCAGCGACGGCCAGTATAAAGGACAAGGGGTTAACCCCCCTTGGCAAGGGGAGCGCCGTCATCCCAGATCCGTAACAATTGGTGTCAGGAGTTGGGATTTGGACCCGAAGTGCGCTTAACGCACTCAAAATTACGAGCGGCCTAAATTTTTTATTTTAATATTCCAAATTAAAAATCTTGCCATGGATGATCAAGGCAACTGGATGCCGGTTGGGGAGCAGGAGGGGGTAGAGGAAGGTTTAGGGCTAACCCAGGACCCCAGGGAACAAAGGGAAGAGGTTGAGGAAGGCATGGCAGTAGAGGCGTGAGGCGCACGAGGTGGCAGCAGCATCAAATGGCA
The DNA here is from genome assembly GCF_964187855.1 of Myxine glutinosa. NCBI lineage: Eukaryota > Metazoa > Chordata > Myxini > Myxiniformes > Myxinidae > Myxine > Myxine glutinosa. Next base: position 431,230,470 of record NC_136261.1, read on the forward strand.
CAGTGCACGTGACCGCGGCAGCCACGCCCGAGGCACCCATGGACTGGGGCCTATTCATGCTGCAAATGCAGGCCTTCATGGAAAAGAACAGGGGGCTGGGAAGCCAAATTGAAGGGATGGAAAACAGAATGGGGGAGCGATTAGAAAACCAAATCGGAGGATTGAGAGACGGGTTAAGTAATATGGAAAATCAAATCGGGAAGTTGAGAAATGACATGGGAAATCAAATCGGGGGGCTAGAAGCCAAATTTGAGGGTTTAGACAATAAATTTGAGGGTTTAGACAATAAATTTGAGGGGTTAGACAATAAATTTGAGGGGTTAGACAACAGGTTGGAAGGGCTAGAAGGTAAATTGGGGGTCCAACTGGAGGACGTGGTTAATCAAATTGGGGAAATGAAGGATGGGTTAACGGAGTTGGAAAATAGAATGGCCACCCAGGAGAACCAAATGGAAGGGGTGAAAAATGGGTTAGGGGGGTTAGAAAACACCATGGAAGGCAAATTGAGGGAAATAGGGGAGCAATCCACCCAGGAAATTAAACAAATGGGCAATCAGATAGAGGAGGTAAAAATCGGGTTAGAAACCAAATTGGATGCCCAGAGGAATGATTTGGAACAGATGAGGGCGGCATCTACCAAAGAGATGGGAGAGATGGGGGAGGAGATAAGGCGAGGTGTGGGCGAAGAGGTCGCAGGGGTACGCAAGGAGGTAAAGCGCGGTGAGGAGCACATGGAGAAAGAGGTGAGGAATAGTACAGCTAGGTTGCAGGGGGGAATAGAAGACCTGACGCGGGGAGTAGAGCAGCTGACAGTGGGACAAAGGGAGTTGAAGGAACAGGTGAAAAAGAATACGGCCATGATCGAGGGGTTGAAGGTGACCCAGAAGGAAATAAAGAAGGATGTAGCAGTCATAAAGAAGGAGTGTCAGACGGTACATGAGGGACTGACGAAGAAGTTGGAGGAGGTGGTAGAGACGATGGAGACGAAAGAACGGGAAGGAAGAAAACACATAGAGATGACAAAGGTAGAATTGGAAGAAGAACTTGTCGGGGCGCACCGGGAGATAAAGGAGGTAAAGCAGAGGTTAGAGGAAGTGGAAGAGGGAGTAGGTGAAATTAAGAAGAGACGAAGGGAGGATAAGAAAGAAATAAAGGAGGAAGTGAGGGAATTGGTACAAGGTCTGTGCTCAAATGGTGATGTGCTCACTAACCAAATAAAAGGTTTCCAGGTGTTGGAGGAAGAGCGAAGAAGAAGAGGCGCCGGTGTAAGTGGTGACCAGTACGGTAATGCATATGGTGTGCGAGGAGATTCAGTGAGCTTGGGGGTCGATATGGACCCGGGTGTTCATGAGAGACCAATGGTGAGGTGTATGACTGGTCCAGAGTGTATGGAAAGAGGATGTGTGCAAGGAGGTCCGACTATGGGGAATGCGAGGAGCATTGGTGAGCCAGGGTGTGCGGCGGCGATCGGGTGTGTGCAAGAATGCACCCCCATGAGTGGTACGGATTATGTACCAGGAGAGAGTGCGCAAGAAGGTGCGTGAGAAAGGTGTGGAACGGAGTTGTGTGTGAGGAAAGAGTGTGTGCCGAGAAGGGAGTGTGCTGTCGAGAGTGAGAGGGAATGCATGACGGAGTGTGGAGGTGAGAGTGACATGGAGTACGAGTTGGTTGTGGCAGGTGAGAAGGGATGCACACCTGGAATGGATGAATGCACACCTGGAATGGTTGGGCGCATGCGGGAATGTACACCTGAGTTGGTGTTGGCGCGGGTGCGAGAGGGCACATGGAAGCGCGTGATTGGGTGTGGAGAAGAGTGCGCACCCATGGTTGTCACAGGGGATGTGACCGAGGAGTGGGCGCGAGGAGGTGTGTTGATGAAGTGTGTGAACGACGAGTGTGTGCCAAGGTGTGCGGTGGTCAGGTGTGTGACGAAGTCTGTGAGCGGAATGAGTGTACCTGGGTGGTGTGCAAGAGACGGTGCAATGACAGAGTGTATGGAGACACCTGGATGTGTGAGGAGGAAGAGGAACGAGCGGTGTGCGTATGTACGGGGAGCATCGACTCTAAACGGGATAGCGAATAGGTTGACGTTAACCGATGCGGGCACTCGGTGCGCGACACGCTTTGTTGGCTGTGAGAACCGGTGGGGATCGGTGCAATGTGGCTCCTGTTCGGAGCGCCGCGCACGATCCGGGCCGGACCTCACCCTGAACGGTCGCATCCGCGCTCTGCTAAGCGGAGCGGGCGGCCCGGTTCGAGGGCAGGTAGGAAGGGTCGGCACGGCGACCCCTTGTGGTTGCGGCGTTCTGGCCGGGCGAGATTGGGCCATTGGGCGGGAGGCTGAAAGGTTATGCGCCGAGGTGGACCTTGGAATCTCGGCCCGAGTAAACCCCCTCCCCTGAACAGAGTGCCGAACGGATCCAACTGCAGGAAACGAACCACCCGTGTTCATAGCTCGGCTTGGCGGAGCTGAGCTTTGAGCATGTAAAGACGCACCGAGGCTCAAGTTAAAGGACATTTGATAGGGATAGGGAATTGGTGATTGGCAAAATTGATGAGCAAAATTTGATTGGCAGATTGGCAAATTTTGATTTGCAGGAATTTGATGGCAAAAGTGATAGGGGAGATGCCCGATGTGGTGGGATGGCAACTCTGCCACCCCTCCCATCCCGGGCACATGAGCATTATTTATGGGGTTATGGCAGTGTAAGCTCGCCGAGGGAGGGCTTGGATAATTGTATAGGGACTTAGAAATGACCATAGCCGACATTAGAATTAAGTAGCGACATGTACCTGTAGAGGGGACGTAGAATAGATTAGGTGGATTATAATGACGAGGGAGCGCAATAGTATAAGGGGTGACTGGGAAGTGCGAGTTTTAGAATGGCACCAGGTAGTTAGATGATGCAGTGTGTTTGTGGTTTATCGAGTGAGGCATTGCGTATGGAAGAATCTTTGTGTTGAGCAAATGAGGCAATGCTCGTGAGTGGTGCCGTGTATGTGTTGAAAGTGTATTCAGTAGCGTATTGTGAAAAGTGTGAGGTGATTGTGCATTGTCTTGAATGAATGAAGAAGCCTGGGAGGAAGGAGGGTGCAGGTGGCACCAGGTGTGTGGGCACAGGTGTGCAAATCCAGGTGAGAATGGTTGTGTGGAATAGCTGATATGGAATGGATGGTGTGGAGTGAGTATGGTGGAAAATGTGGAGTGGCGTGGTTGGTGCGAAGGGAGTGTATGGGGAGGATGGACCCCTATCACGAATACCCAGGGAGGGTAGTTTAAGAGTTAGGCAGAGGGTATAGGTAAATTGTGGTTGGATATTGGCATCTGTGGTGCATGTGGAAGAATGGTGTTTGGATGGGTGCATTAGTGATGTGGAAATGGCTGGGCGTGTGGCCTGTTAGAGGGATGGTTGGTTGAGCGCTCCGCCACTGTTAGGATGTCGGCCAGGTGAGGCCGCAGGTAGGCTCTGGGAGCCAGTAGAGTTGTGAGTGGGGCCCGAGGATCTGGAGGACGGACCAGGGTAGCCCAGTGCCAGAGAGGGCACCGAGGGGGTAAGTGCCAGGGAGGGCCTTCCCCAGTTAGATAGGTAGGGTGAGGAGCTAGGCAAGCTCGGGAGACAACTTCAGTGGCGGAGGCGCACAGGTAAGTAGACCTGTTAGGGGAGCGACACGACTCAGCCCTGAAATTGTGTAAAGGCACAGGGAGTTGAACCGGGCGAGTGAGACCCCATATTGATGAGCACCACAGTTGGGTCAATGGGAGTTTGGTTCTTAAAACCGCATAGAGTGTAAGATGGCCAATGGTTTTGCAGGGAAAGACCCCAGGTAGTGTAAAGTGTGTTAGTCATTTAGGAAGTAGTTAGGATTGAAATCTCCTCGCACCATCTGCATCCACTCACCTGAGGTGACAGAACTCCACACCATGCCATGTTTTGATTATTTTTCTGTGCAAATGTTTTGGATTGTGAGACGCATCACGACGTGGGTGTGACATTGTGCATAATTCCATCTCTTCCTCCTAAGGAGGGACTGATGATGAATTGGGTGATGGCAAATTTTGGATTAGTGGGAGTGAAGACGAATTTGGTATAGGGGAGATATGGGGAAGACGAGACAGATAGCGACGGATTTGTAAGGTGTAGTGTAATGTGTAGGTTTTCGTAAATATGGGGAGGGGCAAGGGGGGCAGTGTAGCTCACATGTGGTGGTGGGGGGGGGGGGTGTACGTAGGGACGAACCTTTCTCAGCTCGCTCCCATGCGCCCCTCATTCTGCATTGCCTTGTTTTGATGTGTACCCTTGCGCCCTGACCCATTACTCACCTGTCTTCTGTCTCCCTGTCTCCCACCCGAGGACCGTGCTCTCTCGGCACTGGGGGGGGAGGATGTGATGGCGCTGCATTTGTGTGCCCGCACATCCGCTGCCTGCTGCCTGGACCAGTACACCTATGGACCACACAATCTGTGTGGCCACCCACGTATGGACCACGGGTTTTGTGGCCAAGCACCACCCACTTATGGACCCCACGGGATGGGGCTTGGCATCTCTGCTGGGACAGCTTTTCTGCCAGAATGCTGGCTTGCGGACCTCGGGAGGGGGCACCTAAGCCGAACAGGTGGACCACCCTGTAGTCGGCCCCTGTTGGCCATAAATAAAAAAGGTGGACACTTTTGTGCCCTTTTTGTGCTTTCCCCCCTTGTTCCTAAAAAGGCTGCAAGCCAGGAAGTCCGGCCAAGTAAGAAGACAGAAGATCGCCATCGGCAGACCATCGGAGCACGGCGGACCATCGGTCGTGCTGACACCACCAGTGACATTTGAACTTTGTTTGAAATAACTGTGCACTGGATGGTACTAACTGCATGGCTGTATTTTGGGTGTGGTGCTTTATTGGTGCTTATGGTGCTTTTAACGGTGCTCTGAGGTTGCGCTGCATATCAATGCGTGCCTCACAGCACCCGTGGGTTGGTGCATCGGTGCAGTGCAATGCATGCCTTTCCTCTCCTTTTCAAAAACAACATCTGCATTTTGTTTCCCAAAAGAACAGGTCCTGGGTTAGTGTTGTAAATACCAAGTCGTGTAGTCTCTTGTAAATAAGCTCCCCACCGTAAATGTGTAGTTTGAAATTAATTCCGCAATTCGGTTAGTTTGTGGGTGTAAGTCTGTTCGACAGAATGCAACATGGCAGGGGGACATATTTAATTCCCTGATAAAACTGTCACACTCAGGGTCAGTGTAATATCAGAGGGTTTTACATCTAAGTGACACACTAAAAGTAAAGTTGTCGGGCCAGGGACGGCCCTGGGAAAGAGAAGGGTGCAGTGTTACAGATTTGGGAACCCCCCTTCACTTGTAAATATCCCCCTTTGTAATATAATCCCATTTTATTAATTATTAAATATAGCACCCTAGGCAATCGCAACACGCAGCCAATCTTAGAATCATCTTGCTAATTATTTCCTATTCTATGTTTAATTAAGGCTCTGTATCCACTAGATTGACAACACGGTGCATTAACAAATAAGGATAGCTCCCCTTCAATGATTCCATACCCCAGCAAACTCTCTCTCTGCAAAGCAGCTCGACAAGCGTGGGGTGCGCGCCCTCTCAACTGGCCTGGGTTTGAAAGTGGCGTTCGCCGCCATTTTGAACATGTGCTCCGTGCTCTGTTTGGACAAGAAGGGCGGGGTCGCCGAGAAGAGGCGTGACCGTGGCTCGCCACGAGGGCGGAGCTGTTCAGCTCCATTGCCAAATAAGGCTACCAACAGAGCACGGGTGCGGGACCCAAACGGCCGAGGGCGTGTCACGACCCCGCTTAAGATATGCGTTTTGAGGATCACGCAAAGAGAGAAGGGTTGAGACCAGCAGAGGTGACGAGTGCGCAGCAAAAAGAGATCGTGCCTTGCCTGCGAGGGGAAATCCCAGTATTATTCCCAGAGAGAGAGAGAGTCGTGGCGTCGATGCAACCACATTCGTTCCAGCGGTTGTCGGGTTCGCTCCAAACCAACGGCGCGAGGTCGGAACGGAACCTCGACGGCTGAACGAGCCGAACCGGCCGCTTTTGCCAGCTGAACGGACCTTCTCCTGCCATTCCTGTCATCATTCCTGTGTGAGTCTGTCTTTGTTTGTTCTGTCCTGGCTATAAGTAAGACTGTATAGATAAGGCTGCCCTGTGTCTTTTTACATCCATCTATCTTTGTACAGCTTTGATCTTTATTTTCCTCTGGTGTTTGTTATAATAAATGTGTGTTCCTTCTCCAAGCTTTGGTTTCGTCTTCATCCAGTTGCTTTAGTCTTTTCTTTCCATTGGTCTACGTGGCACGATTTAAACCGCTATAATCGGGTTAGTCATTGTTAACGGCCTGGGTCTTGACTCGCTTCGCTCGGCGTGTCCATTACCGTCGCGACTCGGGTGGGGCTGTCTCATCGCTGGTTGGGAGGTCACGGTAAGCAGGTATTCGGGGGGGTCTTTTTTTTGGACCTCTGGCCCGATTACCCTGGTCGTGGCTGACCACCAGTGACGTTACAGACCCTCAGGATCGGCGACGGCCAGTATAAAGGACAAGGGCTTAACCCCCCCTTGGCAAGGGGAGCGCCGTCGTCCCAGATCAGCAACAATACATTTTCTGGGACAAGCAATACAACTATACAACTATACCATTTAGAAAAGCAACAGACGATTTTTATTAACACAAAAAATAAACTGAACATAAAACTTGAAAAAAAGATAAAAAGGAATACTGTTAATGTACCAATGTACCATAGTCACTGAAAGTACTGCAAAAAAAAAAAAAGTATTCGGAGGAAGTGGTTTCTACCAAAAATGGAAAGCTAAAGCTATGGGCAGCATGTGTCGAAAATTTAGCGCTTTTGTCCAGAACATAGACATCCATTTGCTGAGCTGCCTGACTATTACCTTACGACTGTATTAACCCTTCTTTTCTTTACTAGGCTACGGCCCCTGGTCCTGTCACTATCTCTGCTGAATAATTATTCTGCACTTATTTTGTCTATACCCTTCATTACCTTAAACATATTTCATATCCCATCATAACCGCCTCCTTTCTAATACATGTTACAAGAAGTGGCATTCTTGGGGAAAATGCCAGGGGCATAGAAAGGGCCCCTTCATAAGGTATGTGCCATGTGGCAAAGTATAGAAAAGAAGGGACATTCCAGAGCTTGTAGAAAATGCCAAACAGAAAATAAGGGACATTGAAAAAATTTTGTGTGCATGCTGGACTACTCGTGTTCTTAGGAGGAAGCAAGGAATGCTCTAGAAAAGTTGATATAAAAGGGGCACCCTAGATCTTGCAAATAAAATACATTAACTTCTTCTTGTGTAAAGGTATTGTGTTTTTGTGTGGTCATGAGGTTGGAAATGAACTGTGATCGAGTTATTATTGTGATGTGTTTGGAAATGGGGATTTCACATGGAAACAGGCCTTTTTGGTAACATCTTCTATGGAAATATGTGGTGGAGAATTCGAATGGCGCCTCTTTATTGGCCTAATGGATGAGGCATCAGACTTCCAAACTGGGGATTGTGGGTTCACGTCCCATTTGGTTTGAAATTTTTTTTTTTTGCTTCTTTCTTTTTCAAATCTTTTATATAGTTTTGAATAAAGTCTTGCACAATGAACAAAATGCAGTTTTTAGCTGCGATGAGCAGCTCTATGAGGACCGCGTTGTTGTTGGGTGCCTTTTTGAACAGGGCATGCACATACACTCACACTCAGACGTGCGTTGGTATGAGGTAAGAACATTGCGGACTAAAGTCGCTATTTGTTTGAAGAAACAAGAATAAATTTAACAACAAAGACAACATGAAAGTTTTCATATCAATCTCGTTTCACAGAACTTGACACAAATTAGGTGTAATTATTGAATAGCGCATGCGCATACACTCGGACGTGCGTTGGCATGAGGTAAGAACATCACGGACTAAAATCGCAATTTGTTTGAAGAAACAAGAATAAATTTAACAACAAAGACAACATGAAAGTTTTCATATCAATCTCGTTTCACAGAACTTGACACAAATTCGGTGTAATTATTGAATAGCGCATGCGCATGCACTCGGACTTGGGTTGGTATGAGGTAAGAACATCCTGGACTAAAATCGAGGATTTGTTTGAAGAAACCAGAATAAATTTAACCACAAAGACAACATGAATGTTTTCATATCAATCTCGTTTCACAAAACTTGACACAAATTAGGTGTTATTAACATATATATATACATGAAAACAATTCGCACATGGGCCGAGCCTCGGGGATGCTTAGTCCACCAGCAGAATCCCAGCATATGCAGGTACACAATACAAATAGACTCACAGCGGATTGAGAAATTGCGGCTTGTTGCGGATTTGAGAATCATGTTGGTAAATATGCCCCTCTAGTGATTCTTGTAAATACCTCCGTTGTGTAAAGGTCAAACGTCGTCCTTTTAGTTAGTCCATCGCATGCACGTAAAAAATCATATACCGTTCTTAATAGTTATTTCCTTATTATGTGTATTAGTTTAAGGCTCTGTCTCCCATTAATTGACACTGCATTGCACTGAATTGAAATAAGATAGGATCCCTCCGACACCCCCATGGCCTCCTAAAAAGCGCCAGTGCGCAACAATTTTGGGTGGTTTTCTGCGCTGTTTTCTTCACCCCAAACTCCATTGCGCACGCGGTCAACTCGGGGGAGAAGGGCGTGGCTGGCCCATCGTCTTCATGAGGTGGAGCCAGGAAGCCCTTGCGCCCAACCAGGACTCGGTGGGCACGGCTTGGTAAGGTGTGGCCATGGCTTGGTAGGGCGTGGCTCTATAACCCGCGGCGCGACGCCCCCACCAGGAGATGATTGAGGGAGAGAGATAATAATCTATCTATAATTCCACTAATCTCTGTGTGTGTGTGTGTGTGTCTGTTTGTCTGTGACCGCTGTTTCTCGACAACCACGGGTCCGATATACTTGCAACTTGCCAGGTATATTGCTGGGGACCCGAGGATGTGCCTTTTCAAGGTTTGAAATTAATCGGACAAGTAGTTACCGAGCTATGTCCAAAAAACGATTCAACCAATCAGAGAGCAGCGAGCTATCACGTGTGCCGAACGTGGCGAACAGACTCTGCCTCGGACGGCACATTTGAGAGCGTATTCATTTATTTCACGTTGGCAAACTATGTTGGCGTTAAACTATGTTTTAAAACTAATTTAAACTAATTTGCGATTCATCGTAACTGCGATATGCGACTCTCCGGAGCTCCTGTGAGAGCGTGCGCCATTACGGATAGTAATTCAATTAAAAACATGATGCGTGATGTGAGATGCGTGATGTGAGAGCGTACGGGTACGGCTATGGTGATTTAGCCGTTCGCCGTTCGCTTTGGCTTTGCGAATGCACCAAACCATTTCATGTAAATAGAGGGGGGGGGGGGGGTTCTACCGTACTCGCAAGCCGTTCGCTTTGGCTTTGCGAATGGACCAAACCATTTCATGTAAATAGAGGGGGGGTGGGGATATAATTTTAGATATATATAAATAGTACGGGCATGCCCTAGTAATAATAATAATAATAATAATAATAAAGGAGTCTTATATAGCCCCATCAAGCAGAGTAAACTACCCTCATGGCGCTTTACATTATCATGCGAACGCACACACACCGCACACACACACACAAACACACACACACACACACACACACACACACAGACACACCTTCACTCTTGCCCTATTCCTTTCCCTCCCCATTCAAAACCCACAGATGTGGACACCCCCTACTCCTCCCCTCCCTCCCCCGCACATGTACACAGACATACTCTCGATCTCTGTCCCACCTCAAACCAAAGGGAAAACAAGACTTAGTCTTTGAAAGACTTGTGAAACAGATAGGTTTTGAGGGAGGTTTTAAAGGCAGGAAGAGAGTCAACATGTCGAACAGAGGAAGGCAAGTCATTCCAGAGCAGAGGTGCAGCAAAGGAAAAGGATTTCTCGCCAAACGACTTGGTGCTGGTGCGCAGTGGCTCTAAGGTCATAGAGTCGTCGCTTGAACGAAGCCGTCGCCGAGGTTCATAGAGAGTGAGCAAATCGGAGAGATAGTGAGGTCCCGCTCCACACAATGATTTATAGCATAGTGTGCAAATTTTGTATTGCACACGAGCAGAGACAGGCAGCCAGTGTAAAGATTCAAGAAGCGGAGTAACATGGTCAGACTTCTTTGCCTTACAGACAAGACGAGCGGAAGAGTTTTGAACCTTTTGTAACTTATCCAAGAGAAACTGAGGGCAGCCAGCATACAAAGAATTACAATAGTCTAGCCTTGAGAGGACAAGGGCACAGACCAGAGTTAGAGCAGCTTGAGGAGTAAGAAAGTGGCGAATGGATGCGATCTTTCGCAGCTGAAAGTATGCGGATTTGCAGGTTTGAAGTACTTTCTTGGAAAATGTTATGTTACAGTCGAAAACCACACCAAGGTTCTTGGCCGACGAAACAAAGTTTACATCGGTTTCACCAACATGAATAGTGGTAGGAAGTGAACATTGTAGAGGACATCTGTGCGATCTTACAATCATAGACTCTGTTTTAGCAACGTTCAGCTGAAGTTTGTTTTGGGTCATCCACGCCTTCACGTCGGCAATACAGCCTTCTAACACTTCAACAGTGGGCACGATTTGTTGAATCGTGCTTCCTTTGTACAGCTGATTGTCATCCGCAAAGGCATGGTGATCAACTGAATGTCTGGCAACAAGATCAAATAGAGGCTGAGTGTACAAAAGAAAGAGGATGGGTCCCAGGACTGAGCCCTGGGGAACGCCAAAGGAAAGCGGAGAAGGGGCTGATTTCTGGCCATTGACAACAACTGTTTGCACTCTATCAGTAAGATAGGACATCAGCCAAGAAAGGGGAGTACCAGTTATACCAAATGTGATTTCAAGACGACGAATTAAGACACGATGGTCAATCGTGTCAAAGGCGGCAGAGAAGTCCAAAAGAGCAAGAACGGAAACCTTACCACAGTCAAGAGAGGTCAGAAGGTCATTGGTTATTCTTAGGAGAGCAGTCTCGGTGCTTTGGCCTGGTCTATATGCTGACTGGCGAGAATTGAAAAGATTATTTGAAACTTGATGGTCATTCATCTGTGATAGCACAATTCTTTCTGTGATCTTTGACAGGAAAGACAGGTTGGAGATAGGACGGTAATTTTTCATGTCGTTAAGGTCAAGAGTGGGCTTTTTAAGAAGTGGTTTAACAAGAGCTTGTTTAAAGAGAAGCGGAAATGAACCCGTAGTCAGAGAATCATTGATAACTGCAGTAATAAATGGAAGGAGGGTGTCCAAACACTCAATGAACAAATCAGTGGGAAGGGGGTTGAGATCACATGTTTTTGTGTTTGACTTGAGGATTGTACATTTGACAATTTCCTCGGTAACAGGAGTAAACGAACTAAGAGGTCATCTGTGAAAGCAGTGTTCAGCATCATCGAAGGAAAGGAGTGACTGCTTGTCAAGATTGTTTCTTATTGACTGAATTTTATTGTGAAAGAAATGCAGGAAGCGTTGGGGTAGTTCATTTCGAGGAAACACAGTGGGAAGAACGGATTTATTTTTGGTGGCAAACAGGCGGTTGGTAATGCTGAACAGTTGCTTGCAGGAGGAGCTCCTCTAATCCGATCAGAAATATATGACGTTTTTGCTTTCAGAACGATTTTTATGACGAGTCTTTTAGCTATGTTATACAACTGTTTATGGACTGTGAGACCAGTCTTCAGCCACTGTCTCTCGGCACGTCGTCATTCCTTTTTGGCAGCCCTGACTTCGTCGCTGACTGTGCTGAACCACGGAGTACTCCTGCGTCTGGGAACGGCGCGCCGTGTCACTGGAGCATGACAGTCCAACGCTGTGTGGAGGCAACAGACGAGGTCTTCTGCAGTGACATAGGAACGGCCAGAGAGACGGGTGTGAAGGTCCTCTTTAAAGGTGGAACGGTCGATGGCACGAATGTTGCGGGCAGTGATGAAGGTGGGCTGAAGACGAGGAACAGCAATACTCAGGTGGCTGGTGACACATAAGTGGTCCGAGGTGATAGCACAGGTCACTGACGTGTGCAAGAGTTCAGTGGAGGGACTGCTTGGGGAAAGAGGTGAAGGACGAAGTCATTGAGGGAGCCAGAGAGTTGAAGGAGCCCGAATAGAGAGCTCTGGGAAAGGAGACGCTGTTCCAACCAGCCTTACCACGACAAGCTCCGATGTGTTGCTGCGAGCATCTCGGCCGTGTGGACCCAAGTGTGGAGAGTCGGCGGCTGCTCGCTCCCGGCCCGGCCGTTCTGCAGTCCCACCTGAACCTTACTCTCCTTCCAGCCATTCGTTCCTGCCTTCCTCCCCCACTCGTGTAAGTCTGAATGTCGTCTGTTTGTCAGTGTTGTCCTGGGGTTTAAGTAAGACTGTAGAGATAAGGTAGAAATTGCTCTGTGTCCTTCTGCTTCTTCCATTTCCCTGTAAATTACATTTCTTTTCTTCCCTGCTTTGGTTGTGTGTAAATAATTAATAAATCCCCGTGTTCTTTCTTTACCCCTTTTGCTTCTTCACATTCGGTCGCTTTAGAGGTTTCCACATTGAACACCTGTCGCACGATTTGGCCAACGTCTAGGATCGGGTGTAGTATTGTTAATGGTTCGAGCCGTGGCTGCTAATCCGCTCGGCAAATTAACATCTTGTCCGCGCTCTCGAACGAGGTTGCTCACCTGCCTCTCTGGAGGGAGCTGGGCAGCTTCAGGACTCACGTCGGTCAGTCGCAGACGAGGGGATTAATTCCCCCTTGGTAAGGGGAAAAGGGGCCGATGGTGAGATCCGCAACAATTGGTGTCAGGAGTGGGATTCGGACCTGAAGTGCGCTTAGCGCACTCAAATTACGAGTAGCCAAAATTTTATTTAACACACTAAATTTTAAAAATCGTGCCATGGATAATCAAGGCGATTGGGTGCCTGGAGGGGAGTTAGAAGAGGGGTTAGAATCAACCCAGGACCCCAGGGAGGAGGTGGGAGTAATAATGGAGGAGGAAAGCAATGAGGATGAGGTAGCGGAGGTCTCAGGCACACAAGATGGCGCCCTCACGGACGAGGTTTCAGGTGCACAAAATGGCGGCGCTTCGCACGTGGTCGGGGCAGCCGAGCCCGAGATGCCGGAGTACACGAGAGTATTTATGATGCAAATAATGGCCAAATTAGACACCCAAAAAGAAGAGACGAGGGCTCAGGGTGAGCAATTGGGAGGCCAAATGGGGGCAATGAGGGACGAAGCGAGGGGTACCGGTGAGCAATTGAGAGATGGGTTAAGTAATATGGGAAATCAAATCAGGGGGCTAGAAGCCAAATTTGAGGGTTTAGACAGTAAATTTGAGGGGTTAGACAATGGGATGAAAGGGGTGAAGAATGGGTTAACGGGGTTAGAAAACACCATGGAAGGCAAATTGAGGGAAATAGGGGAGCAATCCGCCCAGGAAATTAAACAAATTGGAGATCAGATAGAGGAGGTGAAAATCGGGTTGGAAACTAAATTGGATGCCCAGAGGAATGATTTGGAACAGATGAGGGCAGCATCTACCAAAGAGATGGGAGAAATGGGGGAGGAGATCAGACGAGGAGTGGGCGAAGAGGTCGCGGGAGTACGTGAGGAGGTAAAGCGGGGTGAGGAGCGTATGGAGAAAGAGGTGAGAAATAGTACGGCTAGGTTACAGGGGGGCATAGAAGATCTGATGAGGGGAGTAGAGCAGCTGACAGTGGGACAAAAGGAATTAGGGGAGCAAGTGGAGAAGAACACTGCGGTAATCGTGGGGTTGAAGGCGACACAGAAAGAGATTTAAAAAAGGACTTATAGCGACAAAGAGGGAATGCCAGATGGTACATGAGGGGTTGACAAAGAGGTTGGACGAGGTAACAGAGGCAATGGAGACAAAAGAACGGGAAGTAAGGACGCACATAGAGACGACCAAGGTGGCCTTAGAGGAAGAAATTGAGGGGGCGCACCGGGAAATAAAAGAGGTGAAGCAAAAATTAGAGGATGTGGAAGACGGGGTAAGTGAAATTAAGAAGAGACGGAGGGAAACTCAGAGGGAGATAAAGGAGGAAGTGATGGAATATGTACAAGGTCTGTGCTCAAATCGTGATGATGTGCTTACTAACCCAATAGAAAGTTTGCAGGTGGTGTTGGAGCGAAGGAGAATAATCCCCCAGGTGAGTCGTGCTGTATATTGTGCGGGGAGATTTTGTAAAAGGATGTTTGGCGCAGAAAGAATTTTCACGTGCTTGGGATCGAGAAAGCATCCGGGCATTGGTGAAAGGTCCCCTGTGAGTGGTGTGAGTGGAAATGGCACACTTGTGGAAAAAAGGGTGCATCAGGGAATGAGCGTGTTATGAAGCGTGAGTGTGAAACCGAGTGTGAGCGAGAATGCACGTCGGAGTGTACTGAGTGTGACACGGAGAGTAAGGTGGTGGAGGAACGTGTGCGAGAGTGTACACCTGAGTTAGTGGTGGCGCGTGTGCGGGAGGGCGCACCGTAGCGCGTGATCGGGTGTGCAAAAGAGTGCACACCCATGGTTGTCACAGAGGATGTGACCGAGGAGCGGGTGCGAGGATGCACGCTTGGGATGAGTGTGCGAAGAAGCACACCTGAGTTGGTTGTGGCACGGGTGTGGGAGAGCCCATGGAAGTGCGTGAGTGGGTGGATGCAAGAGTGCACGCCCATGGTGAGTGTTACGGAGGACGTAACGGAGGAGAGGTGTGGAACAAAGTGTGCGAATGATGAGTGTGCGCAAGAGGGGGCACGAGAGGTGTGGTGTGTAACAGGGAGTGCGGTGGTGGAATGGATGTGGTGTGTGGAATGTACGGGTGGCGTTGGAATGCCGGGTTTGGTGAGTGTGAAAAGGGTCGCGTGTGCATGTGAGCATGCGAGTAAGGCATCGACGTGGACCGGAGCAGCGTTTAGGGCGACGGATAGCCGAGGCGAGCACTCGGGGCGCGGTGCGCTTTGTTGGATGCGAGGCCCGGCGCGGGTCAGTGCTACGTCGCTTCTCTTCGAAGCGTCGTTGCCGATTGGGGCCTGGCCCCGCCCCGCACGGTCGAGTCCAGGCCTCGCCGGGTAAGGCGACCGGTCCGGTTCAAGGGCAGGTAAGAGGAGGTGGAACGGTGCCCCCTTGTGGTGGGGGCGGGGTTCCGACCGGACGAGATTGAGCCATCGGACCGGAGGCCACAAGGATCCGCGCCGAGATGGTGCGTGGAATCTCGGCCCGACCAAACCGCCTCCCCTGAACCGAATGCCGGACGGACTCAACCTGCAAGCGACCAAACCACCCGAATTCATTGCTCGGCTTTGCTAAGCCGAGTTTTAATGATATAACGATGCACCGAGGCTCAGATATATTGGACTGTGATGATGATAGTGTTTTGGATTCGAAATTTTGGAATAGTGAAAAGGATTGGCAGAAGTGATTGGCAAAAATTTGATGATTGGAAAATGATTGGTAGAATGGTTGGCAGTGATTGGCAAATTTTGATTTGCAGGAAATTGGATGGGCCAAATTGATAGTAGAAGATGCCCGATGTGGAGGGATGGCAAATCGACCATCCCTCACAAAAGGGGGCACATGAGCTATAGTTCTATGGGGTTTGGCAGTGAAAACTAGCCCGAGAGGGTTTAGATAATGTATAGGGACCTAGAGATGACCATAGGTAACGGTCGAGGTAAGTAGCGACATTGGACAGGTAGTCGGGGATGCAGAGAGGTTAGAATGGTTGTTAATGACGTGGTATGTGCTTAGTTTAAAGGGAAGCCGGGGAGTATCAAGTTAGCAGGAAACCAGGTAGATCGGATGATGCCGTGTGTTTGAGAATCGAAAGTTTATTGAGCAGTGTATGAGTGAGTGAGGTGATTGTGAGTTGTATTGAGCGTGGAAGTGTATGAAGCAGCGTATGAGGAATAATTGTGATTGTGAATTGTATTGAATGATTGAAGAAGCCTGGGAGGAAGGAGGGTGCAGGCAGCACCAGGGGTGATTGCACAGGTGTGCAAATACAGGTGTATGGAGAATGGTTGTGTGGAACACATGGAGTATGGGATATATGGAGTATGGAATGGATGGTGTGGAGTGAGTATGGTGGAAACTGTGGAGTGGAGTGGATGGTGCGAAGGTGTGGATGGGGGAAAGGAGGATGGACCCCATCACGAATACCCAGGGAGGGTAGTTTAAGAGTTAGGTAGAGGGAGTAGGTAAATTGTGGTTGGATATTTGCATATGTGGTGCGTGGTGGAAGAATGGTGTTTGGATGGGTGCATTAGTGTCGTGGAAATGGCTGGGCGTGTGGCCTGTTTGTGGGTGTAGTTAAATGGGCACTCCGCCACTGTTAGGATGTCGGCCAGGTGAGGCCGCAGTTGGGCTCTGGGAGCCGGTAGAGTTGTTGTGGATGGGGCCCGAGGATCCGGAGGACGGACCCGGGTAGCCCAGTGCCAGAGAGGGCACCGAGTGGGGAGAGTGCCAGAGGGCCTTCCCCAGTTAGATAAGTTAGGGTAAGGAGCAGGTAAGCTCGGAGGCAACTGCAGTGGTGGAGGTGTGCAGGTGGGTAGACCTGCTGGGAGAGCCACACGACCCAGTCCTGAAATTGTGCAAAGGCACAGGGAGTTGAATCGGGGGAGTGAGACCCCAAATTGATGAAGCACCACAGTTTGGTCAATGGGAATTTGGTTCTTAAAACAGCATAGAGGAAGATGGCCAATGGTTTGGCAGGGAAAGACCCCGGGTAGTGAAAAGTGCATTAAAGTCATTTAGAGGATAGTTAGGATTAAGAATCTCCTCGCACCATCTACATCCACTCACCTGGGGTGACAGGACTCCACACCGTGCCATGGTTTGTTGTTTTTATTTTTTCTGTGCAAATGTTTTGGATTGTGAGACGCATCATGACGTGGGTGTGACATTGTGCTGATGTTCCATCTCTCCCTCCTTATGAGGATTGATGATTAATTGGTGATGGCAAATTTGGTTAGAGGGATTGTGATGACGAATTTGGTATTAGGGGAAATATGGGGAAGACGAGACAGTAGTGACGAATTGGTAAGGGTGTAGATTTTTTGTGTACATATGGGGTAAGGGCAAGGGTAGAGTAGGTAACAGGGGGGGTGACGTACGGTAGGGACGGGCTTTTCTCCGCTCAGTCTCCAGGCGCACCTCACCTTGCATTACCTTCATTGATGTGTACCCTTGTGCCCTTACCCCTCGCAAACCTGCCCTCTCTGTCTTCCTTCCCTGACCCATGGATTGTGCTCTCTGGGCACTGAGGGGAGCGTGCGGGAGTCTGCCATTGTGTGCCCGAATCCCCACAACCAGCTGCCTGCATCCACGCACCACTTATGGACCACATGTCTGTGGCCGAGCACCACTCATGGACCCCACGGGTTGGGGCATGGCCCCTCTGCTGGGACCATCCACGATGGCCCAATATCTTGCTTGCGGACCCGGTGAGGTGGCACCAAGCCCACAGGTGAACCACTCATAGTCGGCCCGTGGGCCATAAATAAAAAACGGACATGTTTTGTGCATTTTTTATTTCCACCAAATAGGCCGCAAACAAGAAGAAGAATGCCAACATCAGGAAGAACAACGGCCAGCAGAGGGAGCCGAAGAGAAAGACCACCAACAGGGTTTTGTTTTTATTTGATCTGTGGTGACTGTGCACTGACTGGTGCTTTATGGTGCTTTATAGTGCTCTTTATTGGTGCTGGTGCGTCGATGCAGCACAGGCTGTCGCCTCCCCACCCCCCCCCCAAAAAAGAAAAAAGAAAAAAGAAACATCACAGGTCCTGGGTTAGTTTTGTAAATAGTCCAAGTAACGTCACTTGTAAATAATGCTCCCCACCGTACATGTTTAGTTTGAAAACAATTCCGCAATTCGGTTATCCTGTGGGCGTGAATCTGTTAGGTAGGGTGCAATGCAGCAGAAGGACATACTTATTTGTGTTTTAAAACTGTCGCACTCAGGGTCAGGTTAATTGGAGAGGGAATTACACCTACGTGCCACACTAAGTTAAGTTTTATAGGCCCGGGACGTGCCTGGAGGATGAGGGTGCAGTGTTGCAGATTTGAGATTCCTGTTTGTAAATATGCCCCTCTAGTGATTCTTGTAAATACCTCCATTGTTTAAAGGTCAAAGGTCGTCCTTTTAGTGAGTCCATCGCATGCATGTAGAAAATCATATACCCTTCTAAATAGTTATTTCCTTATTATGTGTATTTGTTTAAGGCTCTGTCTCCATTAATTGACACTGCATTGCACCGAATTGAAATAAGATAGGATCCCTCCGACACCCCCATGGCCTTCCAAAAAGCGCAAGTACGGCGGCGTTCGCTGCAAAAATTTTGGGCTGTTTTCTGCGCTGCTTTCTTCATCCCAAACTCCATTGCGCACGCGGTCAACTCGGGGGGAGAAGGGCGTGGCCGGCCCATCGTCTTCAGGAGGTGGAGCCAGGAAGCCCTTGCGCCCAACCAGGACACGGTGGGCATGTCTTGGTAAGGTGTGGCCATGGCTTGGTAGGGCGTGGCTATATAACCCGCGGTGCGACGCCCCCACCAGGAGATGATTGAGGAAGAGAGATGCGCGCAAGAGTTCAGTGGAGGGACTGCTTGGGGAAAGAAGTGAAGGACGAAGTCATTGAGGGAGCCAGAGAGTTGAAGGAGCCCGAATAGAGAGCACTGGGAAAGGAAACGCTGTTCCAACCAGCCTTGCCACGACAAGCTCCGACGTGTTTCTGCGAGCATCCCGGCCGTGTGGACCCAAGTGTGGAGAGTCGGCGGCTGCTCGATCCCGGCCCGGCCGTTCTGCAGTCCCACCTGAACCTTCCTCTCCTTCTAGCCATTCGTTGCTGCCTTTCTCCCCCTCTCTTGTAAGTCTGAATGCCGTCTGTTCGTCAGTGTTGTCCTGGGGTTTAAGTAAGACTGTATAGATAAGCTAGAAATTGCTCTGTGTCCTTCTGCTTCTTCCATTTCCCTGTAAATCACATTTCTTTTCTTCCCTGCTTTGGTTGTGTGTAAATAATTAATAAATCCCTGTGTTCTTTCTTTACTCCTTTTGCTGCTTCACATTTGGTCGCTTTAGAGGTTTCCACATTGAACACCTGTGGCACGATTTGGCCAACGTTTAGGATCGGGTGTAGTATTGTTAATGGTTCGAGCCGCGGCTGCTAATCCGCTTGGCAAATTAACATCTTGTCTGTGGTCTCGAACGAGGTTGCTCACCTGCCTCTCTGGAGGGAGCTGGGCAGCTTCAGGACTCACGTCGGTCAGTCGCAGACTAGGGGATTAATTCCCCCTTGGTAAAGGGAAAAGGGGCCGACGGTGAGATCCGCAACAATATATATACATTAAAACAATTCGCACATGGGCCGAGCCTCGGGATGCTTAGTCCACCAGCAGAATCCCAGCATATGCAGGGTACACAATAAAAATAGACTCACAGCGGATTGAGAAATACCAAAGAAGCGACCACAGTGTGAAACCTGGAATATGATCACACGCGACTTGGAATATGGAATAATTTTTTTCTTCTTTCTTTTTCAAGTATTTTACATCATCTTGAATAAAGTCTTGCATCATTAACAAAATACAGTTTGTTCTTATTTAAAACGTATCAATTCTTAAACGTGATTTTCAGCATCATTATGAGTCATGTCCACAGTGCTATTGTGACAAATTTTAAGGTACCAAAGCCATGCAAAAATGCGTCGGCCGTGACATCACCAGATATTATCTACATCACATAAAATTTGAACACGACACTAACCATTTGAGCTCCCAAAATGAGTGATAAAATGAAATATGTACCTTTTACCATGATAAATAAATGACATGCCAATTTTAACACACACACACACACACACACACACACACACACACACACACACACACACACACACACACACACACACACACACACACACACAAATCCCCTTTTTAATAAAAGTCACCCTGTTTCCTTTTTTTCAACAAAACTGTGTATTTTAAGAAACAGTGAAGGTTATTTATTTATTTAGTCCAATGTGGGAAGGGCTTGTGGTATTGTCTACAGGTATGCACACTCACCTTTAAGCTGTCTCGTCTGGGCCCAGGGATGCACGTTAAGCTGGCTGTCCAGTCTGTTCACATTAATTATTGGGGAAAATGCCAGGGACATAGAAAAGGCCCCTTTATATGGTATGTGCCATGTGGCAAACGACAGAAAAGGCCCCTTCATATGGTATGTGCCATGTGGCAAACAATAGAAAAGGCCCCTTTATATGGTGTGCCATGTGGCAAACTATAGAAAAGGCCCCTTTATATGGTATGTGCCATGTGGCAAACTAAAGAAAAGGCCCCTTTATATGGTATGTGCCATGTGGCAAACTAAAGAAAAGGCCCCTTTATATGGTATGTGCCATGTGGCAAACTATAGAAAAGAAGTGACATTCTTGGGAAAAATGCCAATTTGATTCACACAGATGCATGAAGAAGTAAATGCGTTTCATTTGCCAAATGTAGGGCCCTTTATATGAACTTTTATAGAGCATTCCTTGGTTCTTCCGATGGAACATGGTTCTTATTGACATTCCCCCCCCCCCCCTCCCCTCTGATTTCAAACGCACATACCATATAAAGAGGCCTTTTCTATGCCCCTGGCATTTCCCCAAATATATATATAAATATACATGAAATGAATTGGTTGAAAATTGATGATTTATATCACGTGACCTAAGACCTGTTTCCCTCAGAAACAACCCACTTCCAGTTTCGCACCCCCCTGATGCAGTGCCCCCTGTTCCAGGGAGGCTGGCACTCATTTTTACGACTTCAAAAGGACGACAACCTCAGTCAATCCACCAGGTGTTATTTTAACGGCGTGACCCGAACATCTTAAAGCAGCCACATTCAACATGAAGCCTACACCAGGATTAGTTTCACAGGTAACGAAGTAGAACGACACTCGGTATCGCACAAACCTCCACCAGGATAAACAGGTAACGTTTTGTATCCACGAATAGACCGGATTTGGAGTCGGACCTGAACCTAAATCGAATCAGCTTTTTGTCCTCCGTGCATCCTCCGTCCTCCGATATCCATCTCATCCCCCTAGTTTCGTCATAATCCATCCACATCGCTTTGTCATATCGTGCTGTGTATAATCATCATGTTCGCCCGATCTCTCTATTAATATTACTAGGGCATGCCCGTACTATATCTATATCTAAAATTATATCCCCCCCCTCTATTTACATGAAATGGTTTGGTCCAAAGCGAACGGCTTGCGAGTACGGTGACAATCCACCCCCCTCTATTTACATGAAATGGTTTGGTCCAAAGCGAACAGCTTGCAGAGTTTGGTAAAGAAATCGCCATAGCGTGCACAAAGCGCAGGAAAGCGAAAGAATCGCAAATTAGTTTTAATTAGTTTTAAAACATAGTTTAACGCCAACATAGCGGCAACATAGTTTGCCAACGTGAAATAAATGAATACGCTCTCAAATGTGCCGTCCGAGGCAGAGTCTGTTCGCCACATTCGGCACACGTGATAACTCGCTGCTCTCTGATTGGTTGAATCGTTTTTTGGACATAGCTCGGTAACTACTTGTCCGATTAATATGAAACCTTGAAAAGGCACATCCTCGGGTCCCCAGCAATATACCTGGCAAGTTTCAAGTATATCGGACCCGTGGTTGTCGAGAAACAGCGGTCACAGACAAACAAACAAACATACACACAGAGATTAGTGGAATTATAGATAGATGAAGAATCACTTCAAATTATCGTTTTGCAGAAGATCTTTCTCAGAATAAATAATAAAATGAGAATCTCCGAACAAACCTTTTCCTCAGAAGATCCGAACCGATCACTGTTTGTGGAAAAGGACACGGAGCCTCGCACGGAGGACAAAAGGACACGGAGCCTCGCACGGAGGACAAAAGGACACGGAGCCTCGCACGGAGGACAAAAGGACACGGAGCCTCGCACGGAGCACAAAAGGACACGGAGCCTCGCACGGAGGACAAAAGGACACGGAGCCTCGCACGGAGGACAAAAGGACACGGAGCCTCGCACGGAGGACAAAAGGACACGGAGCCTCGCACGGAGGACAAAAGGACACGGAGCTTCGCACGGAGGACAAAAGGACACGGAGCCTCGTACGGAGGACAAAAGGACACGGAGCCTCGCACGGAGGACAAAAGGACACGGAGCCTCGCACAGAGGACAAAAGGACACGGAGCCTCACACGGAGGACAAAAGGACACAAGGACACGGAGGACAAAAGGACACAAGGACACGGAGGACAAAAGGACACAAGGACACGGAGCCTCGCACGGAGGACAAAAGGACACAAGGACACGGAGCCTCGCATGGAGGACAAAAGGACACAACGACACGGAGCCTCACACGGAGGACAAAAGGACACAAGGACACGGAGCCTCGCACGGAGGACAAAAGGACACACGGACACGGACCCTCGCACGGAGGACAAAAGGACACAAGGACACGGAGCCTCGCACGGAGGACAAAAGGACACAAGGACACGGAGCCTCGCACGGAGGAAAAAGGACACAAGGACACGGAGCCTCGCATGGAGGACAAAAGGACACGGAGGCTCGCACGGAGGACAAAAGGACACGGAGACTCGCACGGAGGACAAAAGGACACAAGGACACTGAGCCTCGCACGGAGGACAAAAGGACACAGAGCCTTGCACGGAGGACAAAAGGACACGGAGCCTCGCACGGAGAATAAAAGGACACGGAGCCTCACATGGAGGACAAAAGGACACGGAGCTTCGCACGGAGGACAAAAGGACACAAGGACACGGAGCCTCGCACGGAGGACAAAAGGACACAAGGACACGGAGCCTCGCACGGAGGACAAAAGGACACGGAGCCTCGCATGGAGGACAAAAGGACATGGAGCTTCGCACGGAGGACAAAAGGACACGGAGCCTCGCACGGAGGACAAAAGGACACGGAGCCTCACACGGAGGACAAAAGGACACGGACCCTCGCACGGAGGACAAAAAGACACGGAGCCTCGCACGGTGGACAAAAAGACACGGAGCCTCGCACGGTGGACAAAAAGACACGGAGCCTCGCACGGAGGACAAACGGACACGGAGCCTCGCACTGAGGACAAAAGGACACACACTCTCGCACGGAGGACAAAAGGACACGGAGCCTCGCACGGAGGGCAAAAGGACACGGAGCCTCGCCAACGAGGACAAAAGGACACGGAGCCTCGCACGGAGGAAAAAAGGACACGGAGCCTCACACGGAGGACAAAAGGACACGGAGCCTCGCACGGAGGACAAAAGGACACGGAGCCTCGCACGGAGGACAAAAGGACACGGAGCCTCGCACGGAGGACAAAAGGACACGGAGCCTCGCACGGAGGACAAAAGGACACGGAGCCTCGCACGGAGGACAAAAGGACACGGAGCCTCGCACGGAGGACAAAAGGACACGGAGCCTCGCACGGAGGACAAAAGGACACGGAGCCTCGCATGGAGGACAAAAGGACACGGAGCCTCGCACGGAGGACAAAAGGACACGGAGCCTCGCACGGAGGACAAAAGGGCACGGAGGACAAAAGGACACGGAGCCTCACACGGAGGACAAAAGGACACGGAGCCTCGCACAGAGGACAAAAGGACACGGAGCCTCGCACGGAGGACAAAAGGACACAGAGCCGAGGACAAAAGGACACGGAGCCTCGCACGGAGGACAAAAGGACACGGAGCCTCGCACGGAGGACAAAAGGACACGGAGCCTAGCACGGAGGACAAAAGGACACGGAGCCTCGCACGGAGGACAAAAGGACACGGAGCCTCGCACAGAGGACAAAAGGACATGGAGCCTCGCACGGAGGACAAAAGGACACGGAGCCTCGCACGGAGGACAAAAGGACACGGAGCCTCGCACGGAGGACAAAAGGACACGGAGCCTCACACGGAGGACAAAAGGACACTGAGCCTCGCACGGAGGACAAAAGGACACAGAGCCGAGGACAAAAGGACACGGAGCCTCGCACGGAGGACAAAAGGACACGGAGCCTCGCACTGAGGACAAAAGGACACGGAGCCTCGCACGGAGGACAAAAGGACACGGAGCCTCGCACGGAGGACAAAAGGACACGGAGCCTCGCACGGAGGACAAAAGGACACGGAGCCTCACACGGAGGACAAAAGGACACGGAGCCTCACACGGAGGACAAAAGGACATGGAGCTTCGCACGGAGGACAAAATGACACGGAGCCTGGCACGGAGGACAAAAGAACATGGAGCCTCGCACGGAGGACAAAAGGACACGGAGCCTCGCACGGAGGACAAAAGGACACGGAGCCTCGCACGGAGGACAAAAGGACACGGAGCCTTGCACGGAGGACAAAAGGACACGGAGCTTCGCACGGAGGACAAAAGGACACGGAGCCTCGCACGGAGGACAAAAGGACATGGAGCCTCGCACGGAGGACAAAAGGACACGGAGCCTCGCACGGAGGACAAAAGGACACGGAGCCTCGCACGGAGGACAAAAGGACACGGAGCCTCGCACGGAGGACAAAAGGACACGGAGCCTCACACGGAGGACAAAAGGACACGGAGCCTCGCACGGAGGACAAAAGGACACGGAGCCTCGCACGGAGGACAAAAGGACACGGAGCCTCGCACGGAGGACAAAAGGACACGGAGCCTCGCACGGAGGACAAAAGCCAAAAGGACACGGAGCCTTGCACGGAGGACAAAAGGACACGGAGCTTCGCACGGAGGACAAAAGGACACGGAGCCTCGCACGGAGGACAAAAGGACATGGAGCCTCGCACGGAGGACAAAAGGACACGGAGCCTCGCACGGAGGACAAAAGGACACGGAGCCTCGCACGGAGGACAAAAGGACACGGAGCCTCGCACGGAGGACAAAAGGACACGGAGCCTCACACGGAGGACAAAAGGACACGGAGCCTCGCACGGAGGACAAAAGGACACGGAGCCTCGCACGGAGGACAAAAGGACACGGAGCCTCGCACGGAGGACAAAAGGACACGGAGCCTCGCACGGAGGACAAAAGGACACGGAGCCTCGCACGGAGGACAAAAGGACACGGAGCCTCGCACGGAGGACAAAAGGACACGGAGGCTTGCACGGAGGACAAAAGGACACGGAGCTTCGCACGGAGGACAAAAGGTCACGGAGCCGAGCACTGAGGACAAAATGACACGGAGCCGAGCACCGAGGACAAAAGGACACGGACCTGAGCACGGCGGACAAAAGGTCTCAGACACGAAAACAAAAAGGACACGGATCGATACGATCCGATCAAGGGTATCTTCGTCACAGTTGCAGTTCAAGGTTGACAAGATCACCTGTCGGTTTTCGTCGTTGTTGAATCCTTCCTGTGCAGGCAATTCAATCTTCTTCTTCAACCTCCTCGGCATCACCAATCTCCACCACGTGGTAGTTTATGGCTCATTGGCCAATTGGCGTCAGATGAAGAACTGAAGCCACAGCTCGGCCATTTTACCACTCCCGTTCACGGCGCATGAGAATAATTACCTTTAGTTCAGTTGTTTTTCAATTGTTGACTTGGCACGAAGTTTGGAGTTACACAGAACCCTTATATTGACCTAGTAGAAAACGAAAGAACATCAGAACCATTTCCAGAATGCCGAGCCCTTCGGAGTGCCACACGCCTCTCACGCCGCTTCGCTCCTCCCCTTCCAGGACTGCCACGCCCCGACCCGTCTCGCCCCGCCTCATCCCGCGTCGCCCCGCCCCTTCCCGGACTGCCACGCCTCGTCCCGCCCCGCCTCGTTCCGCTCCTCCTCGGACCTCGATTGTAATCATCCATCGACTGTTCTTGGAAACACCGAAACCGAAATCCTGGTCTACGAGCCTCCAGTAACAGCACATTTTTATTTTTGTTTTCTCCTTTACGACACCAGCTCGGGGGGAACAAAAATCAACAACACAGAGGATTACAATAAACACAGTTATGGATTATGTCCGATGGATTATTTGCAATAAATAATACATTAATGCAGTGCAAGAAATGAGAGTTTCCCTGGGAAGGATTGGAGTTGAGGACAGAAATTTGTTGAAACATCGCATGTTGAATAGAGAGCATTGTAACACCAGCATGTCCCTCCCCTCCCCCTCTGCCCAACAGGACAAATACATCTTTAGAATTACCCTGAACCGCGCACTCCACTAACAGGAAAGCAAGGCGATCTCGAGCATCCTCTCCCTCCCCCCCCCCCCCCCCCACCCTAAGTGGAGGGTAAGGCGATCTTCAGCATCTCCCGCCCCCCACCCCAAGAGAAGGGTAAGGCGATCTCGAGCATCCTCTCTCCCCCCCACCCCAAGAGGAGGGTAAGGCGATTTCGAGCATCCCCCTACCCCACCCCAAGAGGAGGGAAAGACGATCTCAAGCATCTCCCCCCTCCCCCTTCCCACTCTTGGAGGAGGATAATGCAATCTCCAGAATCTCCCCTCCCCACTCCAAGAGGAGGGCAAGGCGATCTAGAGCATCCCTCACCCCCCCCCCCCCACCTTAAGAGGTAAGGCGATCTCCAGCATCTCCCGCACCCCCGAAGAGGGGGGTAAGGCGTTCTCTAGTATCCTCCTCCCCCACCCTAGGAGGAGGGTAAGGCGATCTCTAGCATCTACTCCACCCCCGAAGAGGGGGGTAAGGCGTTCTCTAGCATCTCCCCCACCCCCGAAGAGGAGGGTAAGGCAATCTCTAGCATCTCCTCCTCCCCCCTCCCCCCCCCCCCCCACCCAAAGAGGAGAGTAAAGCGATCTCGAGCAACTCCTCCACCCCCGAAAAGGGGGGTAAGGCGTTCTCTAGTATCCACAACCCCCCCCCCCCCCCCACCCTAAGAGGAGGGTAAGGCGTTCTGTAGCATCTCCCCCACCCCCGAAGAGGAGGGTAAGGCAATCTCTAGCATCTCCTCCCCCCCCCCCCACCCCACCCCCACCAATCCATGATGTGGATAAGGCAATCTTCAGCATCTCCTTCCCCCCTCCCCCTCCAACACCAAGAGGAGGGTAAGGCGATCTCTCGCATCAATCTATATGCAACAATGGTGTGAGATGATGTTTGTAAAATTTCACATTGATAGGGTAAGTAGTTTCAGAGATATAATTATTTAATATTTTCCTTCAATCCAATATGCCTGCCAAACCATGTGACCTATGATGTCGTAAATTTAATATTTCAATTCAAATGGGTCATAGATCATGTGCATGCAATTTCAGATTTTTAGGATGAGGAATTCGATTAATGGTCTTAGCCGAGTCCAGGTAATCATATCCCAGAATGAGCACATTACCTTAGGAGAGATAAAATACCTTCTTTGGTACATTCTCTGAACAGGTATTTTTGCTTATTAAAAACATGGAGTTCTTGCACTGAAGGTAATTTCACTTGAAGGTAAAATCATCTCTCCAGGACAATTAAACATCTATATATTAATAGCGTAAGGACTCGACTTTGTTATCCCTTTTACGCCGCACCCAGTGACCCGATGCCCACGGCACTAATGGATTTACGATCTACAAACCGCGCTCTTTGTTTATCACCTACAGCCATACTCGAAAAATCTGAATTAGCCGACGTTGGGGCCCAAAAGCATCCGATTAACGGCCGATACGACGCCATCTTACGACTCCATCGTATTGGCGGCTGCTGGGTGAAGGCGCAGCAAGCCATCCGCTGATTGGACAGTCGAGGCGACAGCAAGCCGTCCACTGAGTGGACAATCCTGAGCATGCATTCCGCCATTTGTGCCGGTGTCGTCGATCGTGCTGTACGCTAACCTCATCAGGTGGGTTTACCATCATTTCTTCCATATACTGTGATTACAACGAAGTGAAACCGATCAGCAGCCCATCAGTATCATATAAAGCAATAAATACCAAGGCTTCAGCTTCTGAAAGCTTAAAACAAAGTGTACTTCGCCGAGTGACGAAACGTAGGCGTAGGCCTCGGCCCTACCTATCCAGTTGTTGTTTCCGTTGTGTAAGGGGAAAAAAAACAAAAACATTTTGGCCTCAGACCTTTGAGAGTACGTCGTTCCGTGAACTTTTTGAACGGGCCTCGTATGCCATGCTTCGTGAACTTGGGTTGTTTTTAAATGATTTGAAGGATTAACTTAAGCACCGTGAATAGAGCAGTTTATTGTTCCTCAAAGACTGGCTGCTACGTGTTAGCCAGTGTGTAAGTTGACTCAATATGATGGTAACTTTGCAATTCCTGCGTTGTCTCTGAATCAGCTGGCTTAGTCATATTGGCGTAGGGTAGGTCATGATCAGCACCCCCCCCCCCCCTTTCGTTTCACCAACTCCTGCATCTGCCACCGTTCATGATTATCAAAGTAGGCTTTACCCTGTTCACGATAAGGTAGAAATCAGAGTTGTATACCAAGAGATAAAAGGATGCCATTGACTTCGAGACGGTACGTGATATTTTCAAAAGTATATCGTAGCGTTGTCATTTAAGTAGATTGCAATAAATACGTTGTTCATGTACGCACTCTTCATTCTCATCTTTCTTCCTAACTCTTACTCGGACAAGCAAATCCCCTATGCCATCCATAATGGTACACTCTATCCATGCACCACATCCTCCCTTCCGTGGATGTTCCACGGGTTTCGGCTGGTTCATAATAAGCGATACAGGTATTCGGTTTTGTTTACGTGTTTCGCAATTACTCGCAATTAATTTAGGAGAACACAAATTATTCCCACACCATGAAACACCTGGACGGCAGTTTATACCTGGGTCTGGATTCGATCCCGGACATGTTCAAGATCGTCGGTAAAGAAGGATCATTTTAGCCATGAGAGTAAATGTCCAGGTGAAGTACATGAAATTCCCATTGCTCTCCCTCCCACCAATCCCCTTTTCTTACCTGTGCAGGTGCTTCCAGGTGTTCAAATCGAACGGTTGTTCTTCATGAAAGAGCGAATACTGTATCAAGGTCCAGGTAAAATTGTAATGAGCTAAAGGTTCCACCTACAACCCCCAAGACATTCCTCCTGGGAGACAAGATCACGTTTACCTATTGTTATCGAGTCGAGAAACGAACTGTTGAAACACCCGTCTGTGACGTCACAGTGCATTATGACGACACAATCCACCGACAACCCCCAACACATTCCTCCTGGGAGACAAGATCACCTGTCCCGATTGTTATAAAGTTCGTTCGGTCGAACATGATGGAGTTGTACAAGGACAGGGAATCGGGACTCCAGGTTACACTTCAGCCATTGTCCGATGTACACGTATAAACCACTAACCAGGTATCCAACAATGGTCTTTGAACGTGATTCACTTCGCTCGAGGAATCGACTCAGAAATGATGGGAGAAGCGTTATACACCGGGTTACCTGGTGTGGATCGGGTTTTCAATCACACCTTAATACTCCATGTCGTGATGACTATTTATCACGTTGCTGCGTAAACGATGACGTAGTACGTCGGTGAAACCATTCTGGTGTCACGTGTTCCCGATAATCGAACAAATGCTCGTCGCACCTTTACCTTATTTACAGGAGTGTCTCGTGGGTTTCAGCAGGAATGTGTAATTTGTTCAGGATGTCGGCGATAGCTTGCCTACTCTTTTTGAAGGAGACCGTGGGATCTTTAACGTTCACCAACTAATGCTAGCACATAGGACGTCAGGCTTTTCGTCCATCCGAGGGACAAATTTGAACACATTGATGAATTACCTACCTGTGAAACACCAGGACGGCAGTTTATACCTGGGTGGTTGTCTCGGTTGTCTCAGTTTATACCTGGATTCGAACCCAGCCCCCAGTGGTTTTCTGGAGCTTTGGGAACTCGTTGCTCTTCAATATGATAATTCTACCATATAAAACACAGTGTGTGTGTGTGTGTGTGTGTGTGTGTGTGTGTGTGTGTGTGTGTGTGTGTGTGTGTGTGTGTGTGTGTGTGTGTGTGCCCAGCTGATGATCCATGCAGTCGGGAAACTAGTCAGTTGCTTACGGGTTGCTTTCGGTGGAGGAACTATGTTTGAGGTTTAAAAATTAAATAAAGTTGAATATGGGATGTTGTAAAATTAACATCATTTACAACAATCCTTTAAATTATTTAAGTTTAGGAACAACCGATACTGTACAATTCATTATTAATTAAGTGTGTGTGTGTGTGTGTGTGTGTGTGTGTGTGTGTGTGTGTGTGTGTGTGTGTGTGTGTGTGTGTGTGTGTGTGTGTGTGTGTGTGCGTGTGTGTGTGTGTCAGTGAATGAAAGAGAGGGATAGAATTGTGAGGAACAGAAATGAAAAAACCAGGTGTGTGTGTGTGTGTGTGTGTGTGTGTGTGTGTGTGTGTGTGTGTCTGTCCCCCTTCATAAGGGTCGGCTTTGAAGGCTTTGAGTTGAGCTTTCGGAGGGATTTGAGTTGGGGAATGGGGGTGGGAGGGGGGCGGGTGGGTTTAAATGGGCAATCTTTGAACACGACTGTGTCAACCGGTTAAAATAATTAAATGACTGAGGACCCAAAAGACCCAACTACCCAGAAGACCCAAAATACCCTGTAGACTGTTAAAGACGCAAAGGATACTAAAGACCCAGAAGACCTGAAGGACCCCGAATAACCAATGGACCCCAAATACCCAAATGACAAAGAGGATCCAAAATAGCCCAATGACCCAAAGGACCCCAAAGACCCAAATTTTAGGGAAGACCCAAAAGACCCAAACACCCAAAATACCTGAAGACCAAAAATACCCTGTAGACTGTTAAACATCCAAAAGACTAAAAAGACCCTGAAGCCACAATGGACCCCAAATACCCAAAAGACCCAAACAACCCTAAGGACCCAAATGACAAAGAGGACCCAGAAGGACCCAGAAGATCCCAATGACTCTAAAGACCCCAAATACCCCAAATACCCAAAAGACTGAAAAGACCCTATAGACCCCGAACACCAAAAAGACCCCGAACCCCGAAAAGACCCTGAACGTTGAATATAAAAAACCAGGTACCTCCAGGTACCAGGTGAAAAGACACTGAAGACCCTGAACACCAAAAATACCCTGAACACAAAAAAGATACAGAAGACCCAAAAGATCCCGAAGACCCAAAAGACCCCAAAGACCATGAACACTGAAAAGACCACGAACACCGAAAAGACCCCGAACACCAAAAAGACCCTGAACATTGAATGTATAAAACCAGGTACCTCCAGGTACCAGGTGCCTTCAGGGCGGCATTGTGGTGCACCTAATATTGCATAGAGTACAGTGGGGGCGGGGGTGGGGGGGGGGCGGAGGAGGTGAACCTCCTCTATGGTTCACCCTCAATAATCACTAATAAACTCCAATACATTCAGAACTCCGCTGCCCGTCTACTCACCCATTCCCGGACCCGTGACCACATCACCCCCGTCCTTTACAAGCTTCATTGGCTCCCCACCCCCCAGAGAATCCAGTACAAAATCCTCCTCTTGACCTACAAAGTCCTCCATAACCTGGCCCCATCCTACCTGACTGACATCATCTCCAGACACACTCCCACCCGCAATCTCCGCTCTGCTGGTACCAACCTCCTGACCCCCCCCCCCCATCCGGCCCAAATTCAGATCCTGGGGGGACAGGGCCTTCTCCATCGCTGCTCCCACCCTCTGGAACTCACTACCTCACACCATCAGAGACTCCTCCTCACTCACCACATTCAAAACATCACTCAAGACCCACCTGTTCAACACTGCATTCAACATTTAACAACCCACAGCATTTAACCCCTGACTATCTCTTCTCCTTCTCCTTCCTTTTGCTTTGATTATTTACCTATTGATTTTTGTCTTTTTGCACTTGTTTTTTGTACTCTGTCAAAGCGCCTTTGGGCTTCTTGAAAGGCGCTATATAAAATAAATGTATTATTATTATTATTATTATTAAATATCATGGCAGATAGCGAGACCAAAAGGCTTGAAGAGGATTGTTGGGAAACGAGATAGGAGGGTTTTATCCAAGTCTACAGAGGTAAGAGGCTGCTTTTTGCCCGGAACTGTCGATCTGAGGGATGAGATACGGAACGGCAGAGGGTGATGGATGATTTAACCATCAGCAAAAATATACAGATTTCCCAGGGTCAGAAAGATCATTGATGAAGATGAGAAAAAGCACAGGGACAGGAACACTGCCTTGAGGAACTCCAGCCTGGTCAGGAAGACGAGATGAGAGAATTCCATTTTGAGCCTCACGTTGAATACGACAGGAGAAAATCTGTGAGCCATGCGTGGAGATTTCCATGGATGCCAGAAGAGGCGAGTTTGGTGAGCAGGGTGGGGTGCCAGAACTTATCAAAGGCACGATATATGTCAAAGGAGACGGCTCTGATTTCCTGTCTGGTGTTGAGGACATCAATCCATTGCTGAGACCGCCAAAGCAGCATGTAGAGATTAGAGTGGACTGGTCTGAATCCATATTGATAATTAATCTAAGATCAAGCCATTGGAGAAGAGGAAGGATTGAATGTCAGAAGTCATGATGGATTGAATGACCTTGCGGATGATTGGGAGCAGGATGATTGGTCTGGAGTTGCAAGGATCTGTTTTTGGAATTGCAAGAATGTTTTGGAATTGCAAGTTCCAAGAATTTTTTAGACTTCATTATGTCCTGGTCACATCCAATTGAATGTCAACCTTTTTGGGGGAGAGGGGGTGGGGAAGGGGGGAGGGGAGAGGGGGTGGGGAAGGGGGGAGGGGAGAGGGGTTCGTTCACTCTTCACTTTTTTGGATGTCTGTGTTTGAAGGTATTCCATCCATAAACGATGCATTACTATTGATGTTGACAAAAATGTGGGAGCAACCAGCTGTAAGGCCTTCCACATTGGTCCCTGTGTCACCAAGGTGCTTGGAAGCAATCAGTGATGGCATGAAGTGCAGTCATGATGGTAAATGATTTCAACTGGTTTGGTTGGTAAGGCTTTTGGCTTTCAACTGGTAAGGCTTTCAACTGGTTTGGTGAACAACTCTCGGTTTGATCAGGATTACTTCTGGAGATATGGACAACTCCAAACTCTTCACTGACTAATAATTGATCATAATGTGATTTACATTTTCACAATAAAACAGACACTGCATTTGTGCTTTGAGGACCTCTCTTTATTGCAAAACGCATCACAAATTCAAGTTTCATGAAAAACATAGGCAGAAGTCCTCTTCTGATAAACAATTTTACAACAAGGGTGTTCTCCCCATATCACACAAAGCAATGAAACATGGACTACAGCAAAGATTGAGTAAAAATTGAGGTTCAAACTGCCATGGAAAGATGCCATCTGAGCAAAACCAAAAAGGGACAAGTAAAAAACAACTAAATCAGATGTAAAACAAAATTCCTAAACACTGGTCACAATCAAAAAACTTAAATGGAATTTGGCTGGATACATGGCAACAACAGAGACAAGAATTACAAGCTGGCAACCTAACGAAGACCCTGAAAGAGATAAGATGAGATCCAACATCAGATTGAGAGATTAAGTTCTGTTACCATTTGAGTGTTTGGCATAGATTTTTCAATAATTCTCCAATAGGAGAACTAGCGTGACTTGGCGCATTCCGCGCGCCTCACCACATGTCTTTTCAGAGGGATAGGCATCTTTGACCATTTCGGTGTCTTTTGGGTCTTCAGGGCCATTTGGAGCTTCAGGGTCTTTTGGATCCTCTGGGCCTTTAAGGGTATGTTGGGTCTTTGGTGTGTTTTGGGACTTTTTTTTTTTTTTTTTTTTTTTTTTTTTTTTTGTATACAATATCGAGGCTCGTGAAAGAGCGAACATTAATCACACAGAAAGACAAACCGACACATAAAACATATAACATAGGGAGCGGTAGACAAGATGGGGAGAGAGGGGGAAGGACACAAACACAACATTTGAGAGCAGGGACCGAGAGACATGGAGACATCGAGAGATCTGAGAGAGGGCGAGGGCTTTGGGGGGGGGGGGGGCGTGGGAAGGGGGCAGTGGGAGAGGTATAAAACATATGGACACTGCCAGGACTTCCAGGAAAGAAGTTGGAATTTCAAACAAGGTGGATCTGTGGTGAATTAGCGGGGGTAGAAAAGATCAAGGTTTTGGATGGGGGAAGATAAGAGATGGTGGTGAACAGCTGTTTTAAAGACCTGGAGGGAGGAGTGGGATTGAAGGGAGTGAGGGAGTTTGTTCCAGAGGCGGGAGAAAAGAGGAATGAAAGAGTGAAGGTGAGCGGAGAGCCGAGCTTTCGGCAGTTTAACCATCAGAGGGTTGCTGGCAGATCTTGTGCGACCTGTAGGAATATTTGGGGGACAGAGCACAGAGAGAGCTGGGGGTGCAAGGCCGGAGAGGAGTCGGTAGAAGACAGAAAGACCACCTACCTGCCTGCGGTGAGTGAGTGAAAGGCCCTCAGAGATAGCTTCATCGCGGGAGATTCCAATAATTCTGAAAGCTTTGGTTTCAACAGCGTGAAGCCGAGCTAGGTGTGAGGCAGGAGCACCGGCCCATAGGGGAGAACAGTATTCCATTGAGCTGCGGATGAAAGCCTTGTATGTGGTGAGGAGCTCAGGTGTGCCGAGGAAGGACTTCGCACGACGGAGGATGCCCAGTCGGCGACTGGCTTTGGAGGCCAGCTTGGAAATGTGGTTTTCCCAAGAAAGATCATGGCAGATAGTGAGACCCAAAATCTTGAGCGACAGAACTTCTTGGAGAGGATTGTTGAGAAAGTAGATGGGAGGGTTGTCCAGTTGATCTTTTCGGAGAGACATAGTAAGAGTGTGAGATTTGTCAGGATTGAAAGACATGTTCCACTTGTTTGACCAGTCTGTGATTTTGTCCAGGTCTTCAGAGAGTGAGGAGGCAGCAGACTGCCGATCTGAGGGAAGAGGAATGGAGCGGCAGAGAGTGGAGTCATCAGCAAAGAGATAGAGAGGATTTTCGAGAGAGTCAGAGAGATCATTGATGAAGACCAGAAAAAGCACGGGGCCCGGAACACTGCCTTGGGGAACTCCAGCCTGAACAGGAAGAGGAGATGAGAGAAACCCATTCAGGGCCACACGTTGACGACGACTAGAGAGGAAATCCGCCAGCCATGCGTGGAGATTTCCATGGATACCAAAGGAGGAGAGTTTGGTGAGCAGAGCGGGGTGCCAGACCGTGTCGAAGGCACGTGATATGTCGAGGGAGACAGCTCTAATTTCCTGTTTGGCATTGAGGACCTCCATCCATTGTTGAGACAGCAGAAGCAGCATGTCCAGAGTAGAGTGACCTGGTCTGAAACCAAATTGATGATCAGAGATCAAGCCATTGGAGAAGAGGAAAGATTTCATATCAGAAGCAACTTCGGGGTATTTGGGGTCTTCACTGTCTTCAGGGGCTTTTGGGCCTAATGGTTCCTCTGGGTCTTTAAGGGTATTTTGGGGTCTTTTTGGGTCTTCGGAGTATTTTGGTTCTTCAGGGCATTTTGGGTATTTTGGGTCTTCGGGGTCTTTTGGGTCTTTTTGAGCCTCAGGGCCTTCAAGTGTATTTTGGGTCTTTGGGGTGTTTCGGGTCTTCAGGGCATTTTGTGTCTTCAGGGGTCTTGGTGGTATTCGTGGGAAGTCAAGGGTCTGAGGGGTCTCAGCAGTCGAAACGTAATTAAGAGTTCACGGACTGTGTTTTGGGTGTTAATTGTATTTGCAGAAGAAGAATACGTTTTGGTCGAATACAAACATAACCAAATACGTTTGCTCTGCAACTAAAATAACTATTATTATAATATTACTATTATAATAAAAGAAGATACACATGCAACAATAATCACATTCAAATTCTATAATTGCTATTGTTAATACATATCTAAACTAAACGTAATTAGTCAAAATGTAATTAAGAGGGTTAATTCAGAAGGTGTTAATTTTATTTGAAGAATAAGAAGACGTTTTGGTCGCATATAAACAAAACGACATAACGACATAACCATATACCTTTGCTCTATTATAATAAAATATAGAGAACCAAATTGATAAATTTTACATTTTTTTTTTAAGCTATCTTTTTCTTTAAGCTTAGTTTGAGGACGCACATGGGCTTAGAATTTTGGGATTTTTGTTGCCTTAGGTCACTAGTTTGCAGTCATTGTTCTGGACATTCTGGTGACAGCCAACTGTATGGCTTTCATCAAGGGGTTTGGGGTAACGGCTGGTTGTCAGGGGTTGCAGATGGTACTCTGAGAAGTTGTGCTGACAAGGTAGATGCCCAAAAGCGCTGTACGCTTTCACGATAGCTTTCTCCTTACTGGTTCACTGAATACCTTGCCGACTGCTGAGGATCGCTTGCAAGGGTGGCACAAACAACCCAGTATGGGTACTGCTATGTGAATTTAACAAACCTTTATCAGCAAAACCTTCCCCACAGTCAGAGCACTTTTTATGCAAGCACTCCAGCGTGGGTTGCACTATGGAAATTCAAGCTCCATTTAGATCCTCATAAAATCCTCCTCACAAATAGAACATTTTAGCCCATGGGCCGAGCCCTCAAATTCTTACTTTCCCCGGTCTGCATCAGAGAAGTACTTTATTTTAACTTTTTTGATCAGCTGGAAGATTTCTTAGAACACTTAAGAATGTTCTCATTTTTAAAACCTGCACATTTTTTCACAAGTTTGATAATAAGGATGATAAAATTACCTTCACAGCAGACGATTTTTCTGAAATAATGACGTCATTGTAAGCCTTACTCGACCAATCATTATGGTTGTAACAGAGGCTCCACAAAATTAGCCAATCACAGTAGTCGTACAGAGTGTGCATGAACACGTTGTTGGAACATCACAACATGGCATGCTGCATTGCATGCACAGTGTGCACGAATGTGCAGACAATCTAATTTCTTTTTCGGAGATAAGAAATTACTATCTTCATTTAAGAAATATGTATGTGAGGGAGAGGAGTTACATATTGGATACAAATCCTTTTATCTGAAGAGGATACTTCAGAAGACGTACCCGTTTGATGTTTTTGAGATAATCTCGCACAACGAAAGTGATTTAGTTCGTGTTTGTGGAAGATTTGTCCACAGACGAGGTGGTCGAGGAGGTTGCTCTCCCACTCTCCTCTGATGTAAGCATGGATGAGACAGATGACTCGGACACAAACCATAATGAAACCACATCTCATATGAATGCAGGGCATAACTATAGAGTTCTTTACCATGCTGCACAATCACTGAAGAGGAGGATCATTGCAACTAGTGCCAATCCTCAGCTGATCTGGACACCCACAGCAGCAGACATCAACATGGATGCTGCTGCAAGTCTTGTGCCTAATGAGTCATTGAACTTCATGGCATGGTCAACAGGAGCATCCGATGAACTTCCTCAATAAATTGCACGTGTAAATGTTTGTGAAGATAGAAGCAAGAAGATTATTTTAACTTGCCAGGATACAATGAACATTGCATTCAATGGAAGGAGGCTCATGCCAAAGCACTGCGTTGGCTATATCAGTTGGACACGTAACTTGATCTGCTCAGCTTATCGGGCTGTTGAATGGCCTGGGACATTGTACTTCCAATTCCCAGGTCCTTGAACACGATAGAGCCCTGGCCCAACTTCAGATTCAGCAAGGAGAGCATTTCATACCTCCAAATATCCAGCCAAATATCCATACAATGATTGTATGGGATAACAATGAGTTCGGCGATGAAACTATCTGGCAGAGGAACCACCCACAATTACAATGGTATAATAATTCAAAGGCGGGTATTCACTGATGACTCTCATGATGAAGCAAGATCTGTGCAGAAAAAGAGGAAACAAACCCGACAGCCACCATCAAACAACCTGGAATTCTATCATGAAGGGCAAAGGAAAGGGCCCAGGAAATATGCTGAGAATGTCCAACTGGACATGGAGAAGCATATCCATGTCCAATAAACTGCATGGAAAATCGATAGCGCATACTTTCTCACAAAGACGGCAAACCTGAATGAAAGTGTCTTACCTGGATGGACTGGTTTCAACACATTGTTTAAAAGAGGTGCTATTTCAACACAAACAAATATTGGCTACTTACCTGTCATAGATGCCAGTCCTCAGTTTAACTCAGTTAAACACAGTGTACACGATCCTATGCCGCAGCCTTGCCATAGCAGATGAGTTTGGTCTCAGTAAGATTGTTGTAGTCATGGACAAGGCCATTTATTCAAAGGCTCAAAATATCGGATGGAACTTGTGCCAATCCTCAGCTGATCTGGCCACCCACAGCAGCAGACATCAACATGGATGCTGCTGCCAGTGTTGTGCCTAATGAGTCATTCAAGATGATGTTGTGCCTAATGAGTATTGGAAAGCGATATTCTGATGCTGGCTTACAGGACATTATCATAGAGTCTGAAGTGATTGCTACAAGGTCTCTCGGGGGAGTAATAAGTGGCCATCATTAGAACAGGAGCATGAGATCTCACAAATTACTTTGTGAAGCACTGCAATGACTCCGATGGCAGTCATACTGGGATACTGTATCAGAAGAGGAGAGAAATGTCACTTCCCAGCTTGCAATTTACCTGCAGAAGGCATTCCCAGCTGAAGACTTTGACAACCGTGTCAACTCAAAGAAATTTCAGGAGCTTGTCGGTGGCTATGAGAATTCATCATGGACAACCTGAATATTGAGACGTCCCACTTCTGGAGCATATATATTCCAATGGTTGATGACTTGCTTCTATTCATCAGGGCTACAAGGCAAGCCAGTTGGAACCTTCACCTGTCGAGCATCCGTTCCATTCCACCTTGGTTCTTTTCATATGACAGAATCAATAATGCAAGGTATCTAACATCGTATTGGTTTGAGATGTGCTGCTTGAGACAGTCACCCTGACATCTTTGCAGAGTTTCAAGCTGGGAATTTTGTTGCGCAAACACAACAGAAGCATGGGTTTGCTCAAATTGGTTGTGACCAAATAATTGAGCAAACTGCAAACCGAGACTCCAAGACAAAAGGATGAGTGACTGGATTCACACTCAAGAAGGGTGCAGTGCACAGATGGACATTATTAAAATATGAAAGAACTGCCATTACGAGAAATTGTCAGGAGATGGCGATGGTTGGTTGTGACACTTCATGTCGGGCCCGTGTTGACTTAGACAGAACACGAATAAAGCATGATGAGAAGAACATACAGAACATCATGGATACAATTCAAAATATGGGCAACCCTTTTGACCCTTCACTAGAATGAGACAAGCTGTTTTACATAACATCAGGTCAGCTTGCATCAGACCTGTCGCTGCAGACCTTCATGAGGCTAAGGAAAAAGGTGAAGTTG
Organism: Myxine glutinosa; assembly: GCF_964187855.1. NCBI lineage: Eukaryota > Metazoa > Chordata > Myxini > Myxiniformes > Myxinidae > Myxine > Myxine glutinosa. The sequence continues at coordinate 431,269,809 of NC_136261.1, forward strand.
CCTTCACAACATTCTGCCAGAAGAGACTTCAATCAAATGATATTGGTTTTCATGACACCATGACGAAGATGAAGCTGAAGACTTTCAAGGATACAGATAACTCCACCATAACAAAAGTGAAGGGTAAATAAATCGCCTTGATAGCTGACCAGGATCTGTCCGCAGGCTGATTGTTGTTGGTTCAGTGAGAAAGGTTGACATAAAAGAGATGCTGGTTCATTAATTGGGTCCATTTCCTGCACCACTGGCAAACCATGATGGCTCTCCTGTGAAAACCAACAAAGACAAACTCATGCACTTCCTGGAGGGATCAGTTGAGGAGATCCCATTTGGCTCAATGTGGGTATGGGATTCGATGGCACTCATCAGAGTCGTCAAACCACAGCCAACATTTGGACAGTTTGCTGATGAAATGTTGAAAGTTCTTGTGAAAAAGAGAAAGATGAACAAGTCCAAAGTTGTGCACTTCGTTCCAGACAGATACATGTCTGACAGCATAAATAATGCTGAAAGAGAAAGACGAGCAGAGGGAGGGGACCCAGATCAGTGAAATATTTTCTCCTGACCAGAGGACTCCAAAACAATGGTCCAAGTTTCGATCTTGTGGTGACAACCAGGAAAATCTGCTACAATTTTTGTTCAAACAGTGGTGCAAGACTGGGAAGCTGATTGATGACATCACAATTATTGTTGGACATGGCATTGAGTGTCATTCTATTGGAAAGCATAGCAATGATGAGGAAGTTTTGCAAATCCAAAGTCTGTTCTCAACACAAGAAGCCGATACGAGACTTCTACTTCACTATTTGTACGCTGTAATAACTAGACTACGGATTTTTATGTTAAGAAAATAGGCCTTTTATGTTTTGAAAAGCGGAATTTTTTTTTTTTTATGTGAAAGAATCCCGAAATATTTTTTTCCCCCGTTTTATTCATTTTTTATTATTACCAAGTTTTTCAGAAATCAGTCAAAAAAAGAACAAAAAATGGTAAGCTTTTTCCTGCACAACATTAAGCACTCTGGGCTAGTAAACAGGTAAAAAATGACGTTCAGGTACCTTTATTGCAACCGCATTGTTTGATAAGTAGAGGACTAGAAGAAATTGACAAGACCCTTTTAGGAACGGTTAAAGTAGGTGTTTGAAATCATTATCTTGGTAATGTTCTCCTTGGTGAGGCGGTGTCGGTGGTCGGTGAGGACGTTTCTGTAGACGGAGAAGGACCTTTCCACGTCGACGCTGACGATGGGGCAGTACCTCAAGAGGGGGATGTCAGCAAGCTTGACTCCAGCCGGCACACCAACCTCAGATCCGTGCTGATCTCCATCCAGGATCAAAGCCACTGTCCTCAGCACACCAATGTCGGGATTGCGCTGCATCACCGCCTTGAACTTGGTGAGCAGGATCTCCTTACGGCAGCCTCGGATCTTTTCGAGCTCCTCCTTGGCCTGATCAAGGAGCTGGAAGGCCTTGGCCAGCTCCATGTCGGCCTCCTCCAGCTGCTTAAGGATCTTCGGGATGAACGACACGTGGGCATTTAAGAAGACCAAACTGAGCTTGATGTCCGCCTTTCCGAACAGGTCCTTGGCACTCCGGATTGCCATCGCGTCGTCATCGTTCAGCTGGTCCACAATGTCCTTGACGGCCTCGAAGTGCTCGGCGTAAAACACCGCGGCGTCGATCCACGTCCCCCACCGAGTCAGAATGGGCTCCGGGGGGAGAGAAAGATTGGGCTGCTGCTCCTTCCAAAAGACAACACGCGACGGGGCTTTGACGAACACCTTCTTCGTCGTGGCAATCAGGTCGTTGACGTCCTTGAACATTTCTCGGACTGTCTCGCAGACACGGTGGAGCGCGTGGGCAACGTAAGTCACATGCAGCAAGTCCGGGAAGAGTTCCTTCAGGGCATGGCCAGCCTTGATCATATAGGCCGCGGCGTCGCTGACGAGGACCTTGAGGCACTCCGGCTTGAAATCAGGCCAAAGATAGCGCAGCGTGTCATTGACTGCACGCACAATCTCCCCGGAGTTGGTCTTCTCTAGAAACATGCACTGGACGAGGTGGGGACGAAAGTACCCCTCCTTGGACAAGCGTCCCGCGATGATGTTGGCCACATATCGACCTGCTGAATCGGTCGTCTAGTCGACGGACAGCCAGATGGGCTGCTGTCCGAGGTCGGCACGGATCCCCGCCAAGGCCTCGTCATAGCACTTGTCGAGGTAGTGCTTTCGAATCCAGCTTTCATCGGGGATCTGGAGAGTGATGTGCTTCTCCAGGAACGACTGGAGGGCAGGGTTTTCCAATTTCGACCATGGGATGCCAGCGGCCAGCATGGCCTGGCACAGCTCCTGAGCCACGACGTCGCACTTGTGCCTCTTTCCGCCACCAAAGTCCTCCATGGTGGCTTGCGTGACTGTCCTCTTCTTCTTCAAGGCCAGGTTGCTCTTGTGGCGGTCTCCTCGGACATGTTGGGCCAGCTCAGACTTCTGCTTCGCCCGGAAAGTCTTTTCACAAGCTCGACAGAAAGCCGTGTCACTCGACACGTACTTGAAGGTGGCCCCATCGCCGCCAGCGTTGAATTCCTTCAGCCACTTGTCATGAAGAGCAGCACTCATCTTGATAGGAGACTTGTTCACACTTTGTGTACACTTTCTCACTGTAGTACACCGCCTCACTGCTGTACACGCTGGGGATGCAACGCACGCAAGTGGACGCAACGTTTTGTTTTTGAGATCGATCGCAGTTAAAAATTTCGATCGCAGTTACAAATTTCGATCGCAGTTTAAAATTTCGAAAAATTCCCTAATTTTTTTTAGCGTTGCCAGACATTTTCGACCAAAAAGGGCATTTTATTTTATTTTTCCCAAAAAAGGGCGAAATTCTTTTTTTCTCCAAAAATAGCAAAATAATTTTTTTGCGCGCAAAAAAGCCGTTTTATGTGAAAAAATATTTTTGATTTTTTCACATAAAAATCCGATGTGCATTCATCACCCATGATGTACAAAGTTTTTTTTTTTTTTTTTTTTTTTGTATACTGAATCGAGGCTCGTGAAAGAACTAACATTTATTTCACAAACAAATCAACCAGACAAACAAAATATATAAAAAGAGGGAGCAGAAGACAAGATGGGGAGAGAAGGGGAAGCACACAAACACAACATTTGAGAGCAGGGAGAAGTGTGGGAGGGAGAGGGCTTGGGGGGAGGAGGCGTGGGAAGGGAGGGGGGGGGGAGGTATAAAACACAAGGAGACCAAGGACTTCCAGGACAGAAGTTGGTATTTCAAAAAAGTGTAGGATTTGGGGTGAAATTAGCGGGGGTAGAAAAGATCAAGGTTTTGGATGGGGGAAGATAAGAGATGGTTGTGAACAGCTGTTTTAAAGACCTGGAGGGTGGAGTGGGATTGAAGAGAGTGAGGGAGTTTGTTCCAGAGGCGGGAGAAAAGAGGAATGAAGGAGTGAAGGTGAGCAGAAAGTCTTGATTTTGGCAGTTTAACCATAAGAGGGTTGCAGGCACATCTTGTGCGACCTGCAGGAATATTTGGGGGACAGAGCACAGAGAGAGCTGGGGGTCGGGGGGCATTAAAAAACGGCATTAAAGGTCTGAACATTAAATAAATTGTTCACGGCATTAAAAAAAAAATCGGGGTCTGAGGTGGTCTGGGGTGCGATTGGTGTGCGAAGGTGTTCATGTGCTCGTCATCACAGCCAGTGGTGTCGGGGCAGGCGAGCTCAATTATGGGTGAAAAGCGAAAAATAGTAGTCTACCGGTGAACCACAGAGCACCAAAGTCAATCTCATCTCCATCACCAGTCAACCTCACCTCCACCCCGGAAACAACAAGGCTCTCGCCAAGGGAAGGAAAACCCCAAAAATAAACCTACTGCAGAGTGCTAACAACCCGTTCAGTTCAAAACTATTGTTATGGAAACTGCAAGCAAAACTCAAATACCAGCTGATGCTGGTCATGGTTATGATGAAGCGACGACCCAAATCTCGGAGGATGATATCAGATTTCTGAACAGTATGATGCTTCTGGACCAAAGCCAACAGGACGTTCAGTGGCCGACAACATCGATAACCAGGCCAAAATAAATAATTAATGTAGAATGCTGGATTGTAAGAACACTATACACGATTGGTAAATCCACTCAACTTGCTAAGAAGATGGCTATGTACGATATTGATATATTGGGGTTTAGTGAAGGTAGGTGGACAGGGTATGCAAAAGTCAAGTTGAATTCTGGAGAGAATATTATATTTTCAGGGATAGAAGATAATTTGCACTACCATGGAATTGCATTTATGATGTCCAATAAGGCTGAGCAAACACTACTTGAATGGAAACCAATCAATGAAAGGATAATATACACGAGATTTGTCTCCAAATATGTAAAGATTTCTGTGATTCAAGCTTTTGAACGTACCAATGATGCAAGTGAGGAAGACAAAGAAAGATTTTCTGAGAAATAAGTCAGTGGCCGATGAGGTCTGCAAACATGACTTATTGATAAATAAATGAGTGATCTTAACGCCAAAGTGGGAGACAACAACGTAGGATATGAGAGTGTCATTGGAAATCATGGATTAGGTGATAGAAATGAAAATGAAAAAAGATTATTGAATTTTGAGGACTCCATAATCTTGTGATAACTGGCACCATTTTCCCACATAAGGTAATACATAAGCAAACATGGACCTCCCCAGGAGGAAAGGCAAAGAACCAGATCGACCACGTGATGGTAAGCAAACAACATGGGACACCAATAATGGACACCCGAGTCATGAGGGGTGCAGATATTGCAGGTGACCACCAACTTGTGCAAACAAAAATCAAACTGAAATTAAGGAGAAAACAAAATACCAAGGAGAATAGAAAGAAATTTTATGTAATCAAACTGCAACAACCAGCTATCAAAACACAGTTCTCATTAAAGATAAGAAACAACTATGATGTGCTGCAAGATTATGATGAATCGAAAGACATATTGGACAGAAAGTGGTGGCATTTTAAGAAATCTTACAATGAAACAGCAAAAGAAGTGCTGGGTTACAAAAAGAGGGGACAAAAACCATGGATCAGTAAGGAGTGTTGGGAACTGGTTGAGGAGAGAATGAGATTGAAAAGCAATGTGGAAAAGGCAAAGTCAGACAGAAGCAAACAGAACCTGAAAATAGAATACAGGAATAAGGATAGAGAAGTTAAGAAAAGCATGAGCAGAGACAGGAGAAAATGGGCAGGTGACCTTGCTATGACAGCTGAAAAAGCAGCAGGTAATGGGAGGATGAAAGAGCTGTATGAGATCACTAAGACCCTCAGTAATGAAAAAAGCAAAATTACGAATGCAGTTAAAGACAGGATCGGAAATGACAACACTGGAAATGACAGGACCGGAAATCTACTCATATAAAAAATAGCAAGGTAGGAAAGGTGTGGAGAACATTTTGAAGAAATCTTAAATAGACAATTACCTGATGAGATCCTACAACCGAAGAGGAGTGTGATCCTGTTATCGAATTAATCAGCATAAATCATGTCAAACACAGAAATTCGAACAGCAAAGATGAAAAACGGAAAATCTGAAGGCAAGGACAGAATTACTGCTGAATGATTGAAAGCAGACATACACACAACAGAGGAGTGGCTTGACAACTTGTGTGTTTTTGTTTTGGTTTTTTTTGTATACAATATCGAGGCTCGTGAAAGAGCTAACATTAATCACACAAAAAGTCAAATCGACACAAACCAACACATGAAACACAAAATAAGGGGAGCGGTAGACAAAATGGGGAGAGAGGGGGACAGACACAAACACAACATTTGAGAGCAGGGACATCGAGAGAACTGTGGGAGGGAGAGGGCTTGGGGGGAAGTGGGAGAGGTATAAAACATATTGTCGTGCGAATCCCTCCGGTTAATACCAGGGACTGCGGAAGCCAAGAACGGCTTTAACGGAGGCGACGATCAATACGGATTGTGCTATCAAACGTGGGAAGAGAAGAAGGGAAGAGGAAGAAGTGGGAGCGCGTAACTGTGGAAGGCGAACGAACTCAAACGGCACAAGATTTGCAGGGAGTGAAAAATAATAAAAGGGTTTATTGTAATAAGAATCGGGACAGGGAAACGCGGTGATAAATCTAATTCCTAAATTGGGACGTCCCTACCCCAGACTCAACAACAGGACACAGGAATGAATTACCAAAAGAAAAACGTCCGTTATGTAATTGTGAATGTGGTGCGTCCTTTTCTGTCCTGTCGTCTGGCGTCTCCACTTGTCTCCAAGCTCCAAAGCACACCACGAGGTCCCACGCTCCAAACTCCAAAGCACCACAAAGGCTCCTCGTCGACCGCCCACGAGGTCCGTGCACCACTCCAAACTCCAGAAGCACCGATCGCACACGAGGTCCCAAAGCACCAAAAACACCGCTCCAAGCACCACGCAGATGGCGAACCAAGACCACCAGGATCTCCCAAGACCAAGAGGAAAAATGCAGAGAGCACAAGACAGCCAGGGAGGGACGTGCTGCAAGAGGGTTCGAGCTGCAAGAGCAAGAGGGCCAGAGGAACATGCTGCGCAAGAGAGACTCGATGTGCCAGAGTGCAAGAGGGACTAGAACGCCACTCAGTAGAGCGCATACTCCCGCCGTGGGTCAAGTTGGAATAGTACGATTTCACAAAAGTTTGAGGGAGTAGTTCAGTGACAACACAAGACCAGACAACACAAGACAGACACTGCACAGATATATATTAAAATTAAATTTAAAACAAAATTTTACGAAATTAAAAACACCTCACAGCCACGAAATTAAAAACACCTTACAGCCACGTCATTTTACACCTCACCACCACATAATTCAAAATACCTCACCACCACGTGATTCAAAACCACCACCACGTTATTAAAAACACTTCACAACCATGGAAACAAAAGTTTTAGGGAGTAGTTCAGTGACAACAGACACTGCCCAGATGTGTAGATATATAGATAAATAAACCTGAAAATCGCAGAGCCAGAATTATTTTTTGTTCTGGGAAGCCCATGCGAGGTTTCTTCTTCTACAGCCTCACAACTCTGTGTGAATATACGATCTTTGAAAAAAAAGTTCGAATTTTGCCAAATCTGTTTTATTCGTTTGTTAATATACCTCAGTCATTGACAAATCTGGAATTATAATTTTATTTGAGGTTCAAATTAACCCGGGACATTGTGTCAAACGATGCCTGCAAGTTTGTACATGTGATAAATAATTAATTGTCCACAGTCGAAGACTCTTCTTCTTCACGCAATAACAACTTCCAGCTTCCAGACCGTACATCCAATCATCTTCAAATTCTGCACGCATGTTACTCTTCATGACTTCTACTAGAGTATGAAGTTTCACATCGATCGATGAAGTGGTTCAAGAGATATAAATGTTTTTATTATTTGCGTTTAATTAGCGATATCTGCCAAACCACGTGACCTATCGCAAATTCCAAAAGGGCGTTTTAGTAGACTGATATGCTGAACAGATTTGTGAAGTTTCCCCTCGATTGGATCACAAATGAGGGAGTAGCTAGGTTTTAAATGTTTGTGCTTAAAAACGTCATAACTCTGAAACGATGTGATGCATGACGTCATGCTCACTGACTTTTTTTGTTCGTCACGGATATGCGATTCTGCCTGCAAAGCTTGGCCTCGATCTGTTCAGGGGTTTTGGAGGAAATTGGATTTTAGTGTTTTTCACTCAAAACAATATGATGGCCAAACCACGTGAACTGTGACGTCATAATTACCATTAAAATATTCTGCAGACTGCGTCCCTCCTATAGTAAAAATTTGCTCTCAATCGGTCCAATTATTGCAGAGAAAATGGTTTTTAAAGGAAAACAGAAAAAAAAAATCCCCAAAAAACTTCCTGGATCCGGAATAATTTCCTGAGCTTCACTAAAAACTAATCAATTCTTCCTTATCCCAAGTGCAATCATCCCACCAACTTTCATTCAAATCCGTTCAGAACTTTTCCAGATATCTTGTTCACAAACACACGAACACACACACACGGACACGATCGAATGCATTACTCCCTGGCGGGAGTAAAAATGTCGTTCGGTGCGCCCCTATATAACCTTGCAGCGGTGACGTCAGCCTTGGGGCGCCACCCAATCAGTGCCCTCCACCGAATCACAGGCCTGTAGCGTGGTCATAGCTCGTGCTACTCGAGGCCTGCCGGAGGTGTAGCTGGCTGCGGCCCATGCGGCGGTGCCCTGAACTGGCCTCTTGCCTGTTCTCTTCCGAAGTCCTTGTCAGGGAAGGGAATTATTTAATGTTGTACTAAGGGCCTGTCTAAGTGTCTAAATGAGTGCATTGCCAAAAGGGACAAAGGTTTGATTACCAGGTGTGACACACAGGGGTTTATCTTAATCCCTACCCTATCTAACACTCGAACATCCTGGTATATTCACAGGTATACATCTTAACCCTACAAACCGGACTACAACACAGAACTTATTACAGGTAGATTCCCTATCGCGACAGACGAAGCATGTTACCTATTCAGATCTACCTGGCTCTAGATATTGCTTTACCCGACCGACATAACAATATGGACACTGCAAGGACTTCCAAGAAATAAGTTGGAATTTGGAAAAAGTGTATCTGGGGTGAATTAGCGGGGGTAGAAAAGATCAAGGTTTTGGGTGGGGGAAGATAAGAAATGGTGGTGAACAGCTGTTCGCCTGGAGGGAGGAGTGGGATTGATTGGGATTAAAGTGGGATTAAAGACCTGGAGGGAGGAGTGGGATTGAAGGGAGTGGGGGAGTTTGTTCCAGAGGCGGGGAAAAAGGGAACAAAAGAGTGAAGGTTTGCAGAAAGCCTAGATTTTGGCAGTTTAACCATAAGAGGGTTGCTGGCAGATCTTGTGCGACCTGTAGGAATATTTGGGGGACAGAGCACAGAAAGAGCTGGGGGAGCAAGGCCGGAGAGGAGTCGGTAGAAGACAGAAAGACCACCAACCTGCCTGTGGTGATTGAGTGAAAGGTCCTCGGAGCTAGCTTCATCGCACGAGATTCCATTGATTCTGAAAGCTTTGGTTTCAACAGCGTGAAGTCGAGCTCGGTGGGAAGCATTAGCACTGGCCCAAGCGGGGAACAGTATTCCATTGAGTTGTGGATGAAAGCCTTGTATGTGGTGAGGAGCTCAGGTGTGCCAGGGAGAACAAGCTTTCATGATTGTTCAGAACAATTTGGGATAAAGAGGAAGTACCTAATGTGTGGAAACGGGAGTTATTCGTCAAGATACCAAAGAAAGGCAATCTTAAGGAATGTGGAAATTGGAGAGGAATTACTTCAACATCCGTTCCAAGTAAAGTATTTGTAAGAGTGCTGACAGACACTAAGAATAAGTGATGGAGTTGACAACAAGTTGCGGGATGAGCAAGCAGGCTTTAGGAGAGGTAGAGGCAGAGTGGAGCAAATCTTTATTCTGCGCAACATGATTGAACAGGTCGCAGAGTGGCAGGCAACCCTATACATTACTTTAGTGGACTTTGAAAAAGCCTTTGACTCTGTGCACTGAGAAAGCCTTTGGAAGGCCATGGCTAATTATGGAATCCCTCACAATATTATCAGAATGGTACAGATCTTGTATGAGGATAGTGAGTGTGTCGTGCTGGAAGAGGGTGAGGAATCAGAGTGGTTCATGGTCAAAACGGGAGTGAAGCAAGGAGATGTAATATCCGGTTTTATATTTTGCTCTTAGTAGACTAGATACTGAGAAAGACAACAGAAGGAAATAACACAGGGATAAAGTGGAAGGGGACAACCAACCTGGGGGACATGGACTTTTCTGATGGCGTTGCGCTTTTATCATCAAACTACCAACATATGCAAACGAAAGTAACAAAACTGAATCAATTCGCATCAAAAACAGGACTCAAAATAAACAAGAAGAAAACTGAGGTTTTGAGGATAAATAATAATAATAACAACAGAATTCAAATTGGAGTCCAACATCTAAATTAAGTCGATAAGCACAACTACCTCGGGGCCATCGTTAACAAACAAGGAGGAGGGAAAGAAGATACGTATTAGGAAAACAATTTCTAAAGCTTTGGTATCCTCCATGAAACTCAAACAAATATGGAGCTCAAGCATTTATACATTGAAAACTAAAGACTGTTTAACTCACCTGTCAAATCAGTACTGCTATATGGATGTGAGGCTTGTAAGATCAACAAAGGGGACAATCGGAAACTCAAAACATTTATATTCAATTGCCTGCGAATATACGTATATATTTTTTTGGATACAAGATTGAGGCTCGTGGAAGAGCTAACATAAATCAAAAAAAGACAAACTGACACATAAAACATATGATAAAGGGAGCGGGATACAAGATGGGAAGAGAGAGAGGAAAGCACACAAGTACAACATTTGAGAGCAGGGACATCGAGAGATCTGTGGGAGGGAGAGGGCTTGGGGGGAAGAGGCATGGGAAGGGGGTGGGGGTGGGAGAGGTATAAAACACATGGACACTGCTAGGACTTCCAGGAAAGAAGTCGGTATTTTAAAAGAGTGGATCTGGGGTGAATTCATGGGGGTAGAAAAGATCAAGGTTTTGGATTGGGGAAGATAAGAGATGGTGGGGAACAGCTGTTTTAAAGACCTGGAGGGAGGAGTGGGATTGAAGAGTGAGTTAGTTTGTTCCAGAGGAGGGAGAAAAGAGGAATGGAAGAGAGAAGGTGAATAGAGTCTTGATTTTGGCAGTTTAAACATAAGAGGGTTGCAGGCAGATCCTGTGCGACCTGGAGGAATATTTGGCTCAATACGTGCAGGGTCAATACTAAACATAGGGGCAATATCCCTGGTGCTCACATGGTGGAATAAACAGTATACTGCACCGGCTAAGGGTATTTTAAACCAATTTGAATTGTTGCTAGAAGAGAGGGCAGCATGGAGCATCATACTAACGTTATGATAAGACTTTAAACAAACAAACCAAAAAATAACTATTTCGGGGGCAACCCTACCTCCACCAACCCAATATACCTCCGCAGACCCAAATTTTTCTAATACCCTGAACAAACATTAGTACATCATGGGTGATTAAGGTTGTGGTGAAGTTTCATTGAAATTGCGTGTGTAGTTTCTGAGAAGAAAGCAAATACCTATTTTGTGGGGCAACCCCCATACACCCCCAAAGGGGCAGATTTTATTAATGCCGTGAACATACTTTGGTACATCTTGGGTGGTGAAAGTTGTGGTCAAGTTTCATCAAAATCGTGTATGTAGTTTCTGAGAAGAAACCAAATACCTATTTTGGAGGTCAAACCTGGACCCACTTAGACCTCCCATAGAATTTGATTTTCTTAGTTCCGTGAACAAATTTCGGTACATCACGGGTGATAATGGTTTTTGTCAAGTTTCATTGAAATAGTGTCGTTTCAGAGGAAAAAGCAAATTCCTATTTTGGGGGGGTCAAATCTGGATCCACTTTGACCCCGGTAATCCCCCTGAGATGCCAATTGTTTTTAATGCCGTGAACAAACTTTAGTGACAACACAACAAATATAATTTGTGCCAAATTTAGTCGCAATCCCATCAGCAGTTTTGGAAAAGAAGTTTCAAGTGTTTATGGACTGACAGACGGACGGACGGACAACACATCATTGCATAAGCTCCCATGAACTTCGTTCCAGGTCAGCTAAAAAATAAGATGGACTTACATCATATCAAATTAAGAAATACTCAAAATAACCAAAATTATGAAGATCATTGATGAAGTCAAGATCAGAAGATGGAAAGGAATTGGATGCGTGCCAAGAATGAATGATGATAACAATTGTGTGACAGCATTGCCATGGAAGCCTGAGGGAAGAAGGAAAATGGGACATCCTAGAACAACCTAGAGAAGAACAGTGCAAAAATAAAGAAAAGAGAATGGATGGAGATCTTGAATTAAGCCAAGCCGATAGCCAGAAACAGGGCAGGCTGGAAAGTACGCACTGCAGCCTTATGGGCCACTTGGCCCAAAGAGGATAGATAGGTCACGTGGTTTGGCCGCCATATTGTTTAAACGGAAAAGACTTAGAAACCACTAAAAACCCATTTTCGTCTGAATCGACTGAACAGATCGAGGCCAACCTTTGCATGCATAATTGAATACCCATGACGAACAAAAAGGTTAGGGACGACTTGATTTGTGGTACTTTCACCAGAAGAGGTTTACTGGCAGACATTTTGTGTCCTGCGGGAATATTTTGGGGACAGAGCATACACAGGCAGAGCAAGGGGTGCAATGCCGGAGGGGAGTTGGTAGAAGATAGAACGACTGCCAACCTGCCTGTGGTGAGAGAGAGTGAAAGGCCTTCACAATCAGATTCATCGTGGGAGATCCCAACAATCCTACAAGCCTTGGTTTCTACAGTGTGAAGCTGCACGGTATGAGGCAGGAGCAACAGCCGAAAGGGGAGGGCAGTACTCCATCAAACTGCGGATGAAAGCTTTGTAGGTGGTGAGGAGCTCAGCAGTGCCACCGAAGGACTTCACATGATGGAGGATGCTGTTGTGGTTGGGTGTACACCAAATAGAATGTCTATTCCTCAAGAACAATGTCATGATTTAATTCAATGGAGAAGCCTCACTGAAATATAATAAGGATTACAACACAGTTTAACAGTACTATGCCGGCGTGCTCAAACAGGCTCCCTACAACATATCGAGCAGGTCTTCTGCCCAATTCGCTCTGCATCTTGTCTTATATAGGGTTTGGGGAGACAAAATAAATTCTTCTGGGCTTTGGGGCGTCCGGCTGAGCAATGAGGGTTTGAACAAGAGGTCAGGGATTCAGACAAGCAGGCGAGGAAAAGCATCTGGTTTACATTTCAGCATAAGCCATGAAGATAAGCATTTTAGGACAAAGAATCCAAACATTCCACTCTGCCTGGAAAAACAGTTTCATGGTTTAAAAAAAAGTAATATTGAGTTTCATCTTTGCACAGATTTCCAATGTTTATTTATTCCTTTAAGTATATCTAAGCACAGCACATGATCTTACTATAATTCACCAAATGTCCGTCTGTCCATTCGAAGGTACCGCAAAAATGGCTGAACCGATCGCAGCAATATTTTCAGTGGTTATTCCTGCGACCCCTTGGAGTAAAATAGGCTATTTTGTTTTTCCAATTTTTTTTCCCAATTTTCCAGTTTTTCCAAACATGATGGAATAATATTTACCAATATGAACAGTGATGTGGCTTTTATTGAAATTCTACAAATACTGTTTAGATTTTGATGATAATTACGAACCTGCCGCAAATGCGGAAGTGGACAGATGACGGCAATGAGCGGGTTTGATAATATCCCAATACAACTGTCATGCAATCGTAATGTGAAATCATTAAACGTTAATCGTGTTAATCGTTTTGTTAAAGTATCAATGAATTATTGGAATTGAGTGAATACAATTACAATTTTGAATTCGTAATTGTATTCACCCACCCGTACGGAACTTCACATCCGGATTTAAAATTTGTTTATGCCACGAATGTTGTTAAAAGTTTATCTTACGACAATTCCCCACCCTCACCACATACAAGGCCTTCATCCGCAACTCAATGGAATACTGTTCACCCCTCTGGGCCGGTGCTCCTGCCTCACACCTAGCTCGGCTGCACGCTGTTGAAACCAAAGCTTTCAGAATCATTGGAATATCCTGCGATGAAGCTAACTCCATTGGCCTTTCACTCACTCACCACAGGCAGGTTGGTGGTCTTTCTGTCTTCTACCGACTCCTCTCCGGCCTTGCTCCCCCATCTCTAAATGTGCTCTGTCCCCCAAATATTCCTACAGGTCACACAAGATCTGCCAGTAAACCTCTTATGGTTAAACTGCCAAAATCTAGGTTCTCTGCTCACCTTCACTCTTTCATTCCCCTTTTCACCCGCCTCTGGAACAAACTCCCCCCCTCCCTTCAATCCCACTCCTCCCTCCAGGTCTTTAAAACAGCTGTTCATCACCATCTCTTATCTTCCCCCATCCAAGACCTTGATCTTTTCTACCCCCACTAATTTCACCCCAGATGCACTTTTTTGAAATTCCAACTTCTTTCCTGGAAGTCCTTGCAGTGTCCATATGTTTTATACCTCTCCCACCTCCCCCCAAGCCCTCTCTCACCATCTTGTCTACCGCTCCCCTTACTTTGTATTTTGTGTGTAGGTTTGACTTTTTGTGTGATAAATGTTAGCTCTTTCATGAGCCTCGGTCTTGTATACAAAAAAAAAAAAAAAATTCACCAAATGTCCGTCTGTCCGTTCGAAGGTACCGCAAAAACGGCTGAACCGATCGCAACTATATTTTTGGTGGGTATTCCTGGGACCCCTTGGAGTAAAATAGGCTATATTGTTTTTCCAATTTTCCAGTTTTTCCAAACACGATGGAATAATATTTACTGATATGAACAGTGATGTGGCTTTTATTGAAATTCTACAATTACTGTTTAGATTTTGATGAGAATTATGAACCTGCCGTGAATGCGGAAGTGATGTGCGGGTTACGGCAGAAACCCAGATGACGGCAATGTGCGGGTTTGATAATATCCCAATACAACCGTCATTCAATCGTAATGTTAAATCGTTCAACGTTAATCGTGTTAATCGTTTTGTTAAAGTATCAATGAATGATTGGAATTGAGTGAATACAATTACGATATTGAATTTGTCATTGTATTCACCCACCCATACGGAACTTCACATTAGGATTTAAATATTTGTTTATGTCACAAATGTTGTTAAAAGTTTATTATATCAATGTATATTTGTGATTGGAGTTATGCTGTTTGAAATATAAAAGGAAATATCAAGTTCAAGTGAATGACAGAATGCCATTATGGTTTCTACTTTCAAAACGTGAATTCGCGGATCGCCATATGCAGATTCGCCATTGACTGGGTATGGAACAAACGTACCCGTTTGTTTGCGAACGGGTACGTTTTTCATCGAAGTCCTTCACGAACTTGCTGTCCATGTCTGACATGTGACTGAAGGTGCTACAGGAATGTGGAATTTATTGGTTTCATGCTTTAGCATTCGCCGTTTCTGCATTAACTGTTTGCTTCTGGCCTTCCACCCTTGCGTAGCATGGATACCTCACTAGTATTCACAATGACAGACAGTGCATTTGTGCTTTTAGGACCTCTCTTTATTGAGAAACCCTTCACAAATCAAGTTTCATGAAAAACATAGGTAGGAGTCTTCTTCTGACAAACAATTTTACAACAAGGGTGTTCTCCCCAGAATCAAACGTCAATGAAACATGGACTACAGTAAAGATTGTGCAAAAAATGATGTTCCGATTGCCATGGAAAATGCCATTCAAACCTTAAACACTGGTCACAATCAAAACACTCAAATGGAACTTGGCTGGATACATGGCAAGGACAGAGACAAGAATTACAAACAGGCAACCTAAGGAAGACCCTGAAAGAAGCACGGTGAGATCCAAGATAAGATTGAGAGATTAACTTATGTTACCATTAGAGATTTTGTCACCAAATTTTCAATAGTTCTCTGTGACGAGAATACGGAGAACCAACTAAATAAATAGATTTTACTTCTTTTTTTTAAAGCTGTCATTTTCTTTAAACTTAGTTTGAGAACACGGATGGGTTTAGCATTTTTAGATTCCTGTTGTCCTTTGGCACCTTTGCAGTCATTGTCCTTTGCAGTCATTGAAGTGGACATTCTGGTGACAGCCAGCTGTATGGTTTTCATCAAGGGGTTCAGGGTGCTGGCTGGTTGTCAGGGGTTACAGATGTTACTCTGAGAAATTTTGCTTCCAAGGTATATGCCCAATGGGCCGTATGCATTCACGATAGCTTTCTCCTACTGGTTCATTGAATACCTTGCCAACTGCTGAGGATCGCTTAAAAGGGGCTATGTTCAACCCAGTATGGGTAATGCTATGTTAATTTAACAAACTTTATCAGCAAAACTATTCCCACAGTCAGACCACTTTTATGTGAGCATTCCAGCATGTGTTGCACGATGGAAGTTCAAGCTACGTTTAGAAATAAAATCCTTGTCACAAATAGAACATTTGTAAGGATGCTTGAGTTGGTTATCTCCACAGCTGGGTTTTAGGAGGTGGGAGGAAGTTCTTCCAGAACTCAAAATCTCCACGTCCTTTTTCGGTGAAGGATTATTATTCATTTGTTTGTGAAAGTTTGAGTTTGTGAAACTTCATTCTCATAGCTTTGTTCCAAGAGCTCATTCTAGAATCCACAGTGAACCTCTGACAGCCTCCACCTGTAGTTTGTTTGTCGTGATATTCCCCAGAATACTTTCTAAGTCTTCAGATCGGGTTTTCTTGATCATCCGGATTCCCTGTTGTTCCGACTATCACTGGTACAATTTCAGGTTTCTTAAATTTTGAAATCCTCTTAACCTCATTTTTCATATCCTGGTATTTCAGATTTCAGCTCTCCTGTATGGATCTTCATATGTGATTTCAAATAGACTTTTTGAAAGAAACCTGTATCACATATCGAGCATTTGTGGGGTCGGTCTCCTGTATGGATCTTCATATGCGTTTTAAAATTGCCTTTTCGAGAGAAACCTTTATCACATATTGAGCACTTGTGAGGGCGCTCTCCTGTATGGATCATAATATGCGATTTCAAATGGTCTTTTTGAGAGAAACATTGCGCACATATTGAGCATTTGTGCGGTCGCTCTCCTGTATGGATCCTCACATGCAATTTCAAATGGCTGCGATGAGAGAAACCTTTATCACATATCAAGCATTTGTAAGGTCGCTCTCCTGTATGGATCCTCATATGTGATTTCAAGTCGCCTTTTTGAGAGAACCCTTTATCACATATTGAGCATTTGTGGGGTCGCTCTCCTATATGGATCTTCATATGCAATTTCAAATGGCTGCTATTAGAGAAACCATTATCACATATCGAGCACTTGTAAGGTCGCTCTCCTGTATGGACCCTCATATGTACTTTCAAACTGCTGTTTTGAGAGAAACCTTTATCACATATCAAGCATTTGTGAGGTCGTTCTCCTGTATGGATCCTCATATGTAATTTCAAGTCACATTTTTGAGAGAAACCTTTTTCACATATTGAACATTTGAAAGGATGCTGTCCTGTATGGATCCTCATATGTGCTTTCAAACTGATGTTATGAGAGAAACCTTTATCACACATCAAGCATTTATGAGGTCACTCTCCTGTGTGGATCCTCATATGTGATTTTAAAATGCTGTTTTGAGAGAAACTTTTATAACATATCGAGCATTTGTAAGGTCGGCCTCCTGTATGGATCCTCATATGTGATTACAAACTATATTTTCGAGAGAAACCTTTATCACATATTGAGCATTTGAGAGCATGCTCTCCTTTATGGATCCTCATATGTGATTTCAAACTGCTGTCTTGAGAGAAACCTTTATCACATATCGAGCATTTGTAAGGTCGCTCTCCTGTATGGATCTTCATATGTTTATTCAAATTGCTTTTTGTCAAGAAACCTTTATCACAGACAGAGCACTTGTTTGAGTGTTTTCCATTGTGGATCCTCATGTGTATTTTGATGTAATTTGAAACAAAATCCATTCTGCACACATTACACTTGTGATGTATTCGCCTTTCTAGAACCTTTTT
Source organism: Myxine glutinosa (assembly GCF_964187855.1). Taxonomy (NCBI): domain Eukaryota; kingdom Metazoa; phylum Chordata; class Myxini; order Myxiniformes; family Myxinidae; genus Myxine; species Myxine glutinosa. The sequence goes on from NC_136261.1 coordinate 431,287,457, forward strand.
GTGTTTGTTTAATTTAATATTAATCTTGGTATTGCGAGGCCCAGACATGCACCTGTATTTTGTAGAAAGTGAGTCTTGATGTCGTGATTGTTTCTTCAAAAAAGGCTTCTTCTTCTTCACTGTCAAACTGCGACTGGACCTTATTTGTCTCATATTACTTCTGGATTGTTCTACAGAAACAAAGAACACATTTTCTTTTTTTTGTCAAAATCAAAATGCAAAATCTTTCACAATTTCCCAAAAATTATATATTTTCTCCACACAAAAGATCGTATGATAATTTTTTATATTACCACTCACCAGTTGCAAAACAGGAAGCACTTCCGTTTGTCATGTGAATATCATCTGAACCTTCCTTTGCAGAAGCACATTTTTAATCTTCTGTGACAAATGAATCATTGTCGTGTTGTCTACCTTCCACATTTACAGAATAGACATCACCTGTGTACAAATCAGCATCAGTCTTTTGCAAGGAAATTGGATTGAGAACCATCTTGAGATTTCATAGAACATGTTACGTCATTGAATGTACACTTAAAATAAATAAATAAAAACATTGGGGCAATACTCCTGGGTGCTCACCTGGTAGAATAAAGCAGTACACTACACTGACTAAAGGTATTTTAAACCGTATCATGGCATTTTAACCAATTTCATTGGACACCAGAAGACAGGACATCATGTACAATCATACCAACGTAATCATAAGACTTTGAACAAACAAACAAAAAAAACATATTTTGGGGTGCAACCTCCCTCTTCCCCTCCCCCCATAGACTGCCTTAGATCCCGATTTTTTAAATGCCAGGAACAAACATTGGTACATCATGGGTGATGAACGGAATGTTGTGGTCAAGTTTCATTGAAATAGTGTGTGTAATTTCAGAGGGAAACGCTAATTCCTATTTTGGGGGGTCAAACTTGGATCCATTTTTACCCCTGGAAGACCCCTTAAACCCTGGTTTTAAAAAAAAATGCCGTGAACAAGCTATAGTCACAACATAAAAAAATATAATTTGTATCAAGTTTGGTCAAAATCCCATCCGCTGTTTCGGAGAATAAGTTGCAAGCATTTACGGAGTGACAAACGGACAGACACAGACTGACTGACGACGCGCCACCGACGCGGAACTTCGTTCCAGGTGAGCTCATAATGAAGTTAAATATTGTTAAAAAGAAAACTTCCAGATGTTAAGAACTATTGAAGCAGTCTTCTACATCACCCTTATTCAACACCTAGATTTAACATGTCCAAGTACTGCTAAACTGGAGGTCAATGAAAGTAACAAAAAGGTGATTTGTATTTAACAGTGTTCAAGAGTTAAATTCAATTTACATAAAATAAAGATTGTAAAATTCATTTTTTTTTAATTTCTGGAATTTACTGGCATTGCACAGTGTCTATAACATTACTCTCTCTCTCTAACATGTTACATTAGTTATTTGTGGCTGTTGTTTGTGTCCTTTATGATGTCATTATAAGTAGTAATTCTCCTGTTTGGAATGATTTTCTATTTTGTTTGACTGCCAAGCAGCAGATAGAGTGAAAATATTGTTGCAGACGCGGGGTTGGCATGCATCACGAGTGGGACTTCTCGGACTGTCACCGACTTGTGAACCCGCAGGTCGCCGTGTCGTGAATAGGTTCGCGGCCCGACAAGATGTTAAGCAACTATTGACACCGCCAGTAGTGGACTGGGTCTTAAACCCGGCCCGCGCATCCTTCACCTAGGTCGGCCCATTATTCATTTACAGACTTGGCATTTAATATAGTCTAGTAGGAAGACTAGGTCCCCCTGCACCGCCCGGAGATATACTTCTAATCAGTGTTTCTAGATTGGAAACAATGTGTAGAAAATGACTAGCTATGGCCCCAAGCTGAAAAAATGTCCCACATACCATTTTTATGCAAATTACTGCTGCCATTATCAAAAAAACGATTTTTGACATATCTCAGCCAATATTGCAGATAATTGAAAAATGAAGGTGTCTAGACCCATGTTTTGAAGGGCATAGATCATGATAGAACTATTCATAACATGATTACATGTGTCTATGGTATACTAGTATGCATATTAATGCTGTAATTACAAAATAATCAGTTTTACAAATGATAAGGATACGTTAATACTGCAGATAACTTAACATGGTACATAAGGGGTCTAAACCCAGGTATTTTCAAGGTTAAATGTCAACAAGATGCTCCTGAGTCTTGCATAGGGGCGGGACATTGGCAGTAACATTGGTACCACTCAACTTTTCTTCCCACCATTGACTTTGTATTGCGAGAGATTTTCACTTGCTTATTTAAAGGTTTCTCACCCAGCCCACGTAAAATCTACCAACTCCTGCTGTTAACTCCCAAACATATTTTTTTATGTTATCCAATCACAGTGCAGAAATGACAGACTAGAGATCCAAATTAGTGCTGCTATAGCTGCCATTTTACATTTCCATCCATGTAACATGCGCGCTCGCGCGCTCGTATCAATTGGTAATGTCGCGCGCTCGTATCAATTGGTAACGTTGATGTTATTGAATACCTCAGTTGAAAGTTCAGTCTTCCATTCCATCTGTGTGTTGTTCTTGGTATTCATCCTCCAATCTAGCCAGGTAAGATGCTAACTATAATGTTACTCACACTCTTGACTTCAGTTTCTGCATGAAATCATAAACAGGCAGAATAACAGCTGAGCCAGCTAGCACCATGTTAGCTAACGTTAAAGCTAGCCTCATCTATGTACAGTATGTTCCTAATGTCGGTGTAACTTAAACTTTTGTTAATGCCAAACATGAGACATATCTGTTGACTTCTGTATATGAATTGAACCAGAAAGAGGCACGACAGCTGAGCTAGCTACAGTAACTTAGCACAATGTTTCATTGGCCTAGATAGCTAACGTTAGTGTGGAAGAATTTAGATGTTTTAGCTATTAGCACTTTTGATGCCACTAAACATGGTTTAGTCAGCTAAAAAGTACCCTAGTGTAGAACATGACTCAGAACCTCTGTTACCTCACTGAAAACTCAGAGCCTCCTTTCACAGGCACTTTTAACATCATTCGTGATTTCTTATTTGTCATTTAACAGTGATGGTAGACATCGACAGCAAGCATGCCCAAAAGAAAACGGAGTGTAGAACCTGCAGCCCAAAGCTCTCCTCCTACATGCATCCTTCATGTACCATCCATGTCTGATCATGGGGATTTCACGCCCCTCCATAAAATTAAAGGATCTGCTTCAGAAAAACTGCAACTGCTTCAAAAGATCCGGGATAGACGTCTCAACCAACCGCATGACTCCCCATGTCGTATGCAATCAGTATGTGATCAGATCCCGGCAACTCTTCCTGATGACCTAGAAAGAGTAGGATATCACAGCAAGTGTTATAAGCACTTTGTCCGCCACTTTCATCGTCTGGGAGATGATACAGAACCAGGGCCATCAACCTCATCATGGCATCACTCTCCTCGTAAACCAGGAGGTTCTGCTGAACCCATCTTCCCGCCAGAGTGTATATTTTGTGAGAAAGTTGAGACCAAAGATGCTCATCGCAATACTGAGAGGCCTACAACCTTCCCATCCTTTAAAAACAAAGAAAATGCATGGGAGCAAATCGAAACACGGGCTGAGAAAATGGGTCTCTATCGACTCCATCGAAAGGTGAAAAACAAAGACCTCTTTGCATGTGAGGCCAAACACCATCCGTCATGTTTTAAAGCTTTCCGCACAGCATTCTACAACTATGAGCGTGCGATTCACAGAGCCGAAGCACCAAAGGAGCAGGCTTGCATGTCAGCCGCCCATGAAAAGGCATTCAACTCAGTACTGGAACACATTCAAACCCAGGTCATCCAGCAGAATAAAGTTCTACAGCTTTCTTCCTTGCGCTTGCTCTATGTCGAGGAACTGAAACTGAATGGATATGAGAACTCAAATTATCGGTCAGAGAAACTACTGAAACGCCTACAGAATGACCCAATCAAGGAGCATATCCACTTCACGAAGGTTGATCATGACAAATGTGATGTCATTTCTTTCTGGCTTGTGCACAGCTCAAACATAACAGTTTCCAATGCTCTCGCACGAGCATTCACACTCGGAAGCACAAACAAGAACCAAAATGTTGCCCTCCAACTTCGCCAGGGTATTCTACAGGCTTTCAGAGAGTGTAAAGACCAACCATGGCCACCAACAGCTGAAGACATGGAGCTCAATCCTGAAGACATCCTACCTCCAGACCTTGTCCGCTTTCTCAGCGTGCTAATGACTGGCAAGGAGGGCATCGAGACAGAAAAGGTGAAGCGTCTGGTCTTCTCCATTGGACAAGATCTGTGCCGTGCAGTGTCAGATGGAAAATGGAAGTTACCAAAGCACATTCTCCTCTGTGTGACTGTAAGGCACCTGTTCCGAAGCAAACAGCTCACCACAATACTACACAGGCTTGGACACTCTGAGAGCTACGATTTCGCCTTGGAGTTGGAAACTGCTCTCGCCAAGGTCCTGGATGAAGTCTCAACTTATCGTACACCACAAATTGTGACAGGAGAGGGCAACCTTGTATTCCACTGTAAGTGGGACAACTTGAATAAAACCACTACCAGTGTGCACGGCAGCAACATTGTAAACAGTGCTGGAGGAATCATGGTGCAGGAGGTCAAGCCCGGGTTCGAGAGCAGCAAGGACCGAATGCTACCTACCATCAATAGGTCACAACAGCGTAGCCTGAAGGTCGACACACCAAAAACTCTCCCACCCTTGCACTTTACTCGCGTTGGCCCGAAGTTCCCTGAAGGCTCATCATTCACACCGCCAGCAGAGAATGACACAGTCTATGCCACTACGATGCAAGAGTACTACATCTGGCTCTTCATCAGATACATCGGAAGCTGTGGCCTGCAGCCTGTGCCTGGGCTAGGGGGTTTCACCTCTGCAACTGGTTCTCCCCCACCCAGCAAATCAACAGTCGACTACTGCACGCCTATCCACCAACCGATCACAGACAACGCAGTTGTTCGTGAGCTACTGAAGCGTTCCGAGGCAGCAACTGCTGAGGTGGGTCAGAGATGGGTCCTGAATACATTTGATCTGGGTGTCTGCATGAAAGCCCTTCCCATCATCTGGCGCTGGCCAAATGAATTTGCTAGTCATGTAGTAACGATTGGACCCTTCCACACATCCATGAACTACATCGGGATGCTCACTGGACACAAGATGCGTGGTTCTGGATATGCAGAGATTCTCTTTGAGGCACAACTAGATGAGGCACAATTTCGTAAAACTGTGATTATTTTGTAAATAAAGCACTAATTAGCATACTAGTATACCATAGACACATGCAATCATGTTATGAATAGTTCTATCATGATCTATGCCCTTCAAAACATGGGTCTAGACACCTTCATTTTTCAATTATCTGCAATATTGGCTGAGATATGTCAAAAATCGTTTTTTTGATAATGGCAGCAGTAATTTGCATAAAAATGGTATGTGGGACATTTTTTCAGCTTGGGGCCATAGCTAGTCATTTTCTACACATTTTTTACAATCTAGAAACACTGATTAGAAGTATATCACCGGGGGGTGCAGGGGGACCTAGTCTTCCTACTAGACTAATATGGATTATATATTTTTTCTTGACTTGGGTTTACTTTCTTAACTCAGTATATCAATCTGGTGAGTTTCTTTTACACTTTGGTGATTTATTTGTTAAAAGAACCATGTCACTGATTGTCTGTCGCAGCAAGAAGTCAACAACAGGATTATATCACAGGTGGCGTGGCAAAATGTATGGACAGGTGCATTTGACGATTGGCTTCACAGTCGGGTATACAAGGGTTGTTGCATTCTGTATTAGTGGAAAACAACTGCTGCACGTCTCCAAAAGTTATTGCCGCTTCCTCTGGAGATGGTCCGTCAACTCGACAATACTGTTTGTCATGGAGTGGTGGCTTTACGAAATTACGGCATGAAAGAGCGTGCTATTGCTCGGCAGTATGGCATCACTCAAGGTCAGGTGTCAAAGATCCTGAAACGAAATGCTCAGAGGGGTGTCCCTACTCCAATACCGAGGCCAGGACATCCCCGCAGAACCACAAGGAGGGATGATCGCCAGCTGCACCGGTTAGTCCGCAATGGCCGTACCAAGTCAGCTAATCGGCTTAGGGCTGAGTGGCAGCAACTGACAAATGTGCCTGTATCCAGAAGGCTAGTCAACCAACGACTGGTTCAAGCAGGCTATCGTGCCAGGCGTCCCCTGAGAAAGCCACGCCTGACCAGAAAACACCGCCAGCGCCGATTGCAGTGGGCCAGAGAGCACCGTCAAGGGCAGCCAGGACACTGGAATCACGTGATCTTCAGTGACGAGTCTAGATTTCTGGTCTTTCGTCAAGATGGCCGCGTCCGAGTGCGCAGACAAGTGCATGAAGCCTACAACAAAGATTGTATAGTGCCTAGAGTCCAAGCTCGGAGTGGTGGGGTGACCGTTTGGGCTGCTTTTCATGCAGGGGGCCAAACTGACCTGGTCGTTCTGAATGGAAACCTGAACCAGTTCAAGTACAGGGCCATTCTGGAAGAAACATTGCTTCCATTTGCTCGTGCAGCCTTTCGAGGAAACATTCTCTTCCAAGATGACAATGCACGGACTCATCGTGCTCGCATGATCCAACACTTTCTTGCTGACCGTGGTGTAGAGCATATGGAGTGGCCTGCCATGTCCCTGGATATGAATCCGATAGAGAACTTGTGGGCAGAATTAACGCGTCAAATCGACCACTTGGACCAGCTGCCGACCTCTGTGCGTGAATTGCAGCAGGCTATTGTCACTGCATGGCAAGTGATTCCTGTCCAAACCTTGGCAAATCTCGTGAACAGCATGCCTCAACGTGTACGTGCTCTCCTGAATGCTCGTGGCGGTTCCACGAAGTACTGAACTGTAATTTTACTGTCCGTAATCCCAGTCGTAATTTAACTTTTGTTTTTGTTATAAAAAAAATTTGGCTAATGTGCAAAATAAAGAGATACTTCTGGAAAACGTACAGAAGTTTAACACAGTACTGTCCATGAATTGAGTTCGATATCAGTTAACATCACTTTCAAGAATCAATTTATTTGTTTCGAAATGTCAAATGTGGTTTTTGTTTCTTTTCAAGGTCACATTAACAAAATCTGGAATAATTTCAACATAAGTCCAATGAACTTTTGGTTCTAAGACATCTTGAAAAGTAAGTTCACCCCCACAAAAAAAATATTCCATATTAAATGCCAAGTCTGTATATGTTGCATATCTGAGAAAATAGACGAAATGCTTGAAAAAAAAAACAACTAAATAAAATCCACTAAAAATTAAATTTATTTTCAGTAACACAAGCACATGTCATGTCTAAGAGAGTAGGTGCCTGCACAGTTTGCTGCTTCTGGCAGCCACACCATCAATGATATCCTTAGTGTCAAGTTTGGCCAGGATCCCATTTTCCACAGACATCAACATGAATGCCTCAAGATGTTCCTGTGTCATTGTACTTCGCAGACGGCTTTTGATTCTCTTCAAAGCAGAGAAAGACCGTTCACATGCCACTTGTGACACAGGCAGCGTTGGCAGCAGCTTGTCGGCAAGCCCAATGCTCTTGTCAGCATCAGTGAAGAGGTTCAACTTGAGGAGCACCTTGGAGCAGCAGAGTGGACAGGCTTCACATGACTTACATGTACTTGGCAGAGTCTTCCTGTCCTGTTCAGACTCACTGTCCTCCTGCACTGTATAAGCATCTGTTGCTGATTGTTTCAGTGTTGACCATTGTTCTCCAAGGCTTCGCAGTTCTTTTCGTAGTTGTTCCGCAGTGACACCATCATCAAATCTCAGCAAATGTTTATGCAGCTCTTCCATGGCTCCAGATGGCACTTGATCAAAGTTCCTTGGGTGAAGAAGTGAGAGATCAGCATACAATGTTGATGTTGATGATCTGTCAACCACTGCTCAATGCTGTTCACAATAGTGTCCACTATTCCGTTGTACACTTCAATGCGATACTTCTTTACTGGGTCAGAAGCTGATGTAGCCTCATCTATGGACAGTTCACCATCAATACGTTTGTGCTGTCTTTGCCGTTTTATAGGAAGGGACTCTTCCATAACAAGATTTACATCCATTTCATCCAGCTGGTCATTAGCCCATTGAACAAACATTGCCGCTGCATCATGACAAGCTTGGAAGTCATCCCGTAGCATCTGCGTATTCTCTAGCAATTCATCCACCATCCGGTGGACAGTAAGCAGATCCAATTGCACAGTTTGTAGATACTTGGAGAGCGCTGTAGTGCGGGATAATACTTGCAGATATACTTGTGCAGTCAGAATTGTTTCAAACTGCAGGAGAGGGTAGTCAATGTATCCCTTCACCTTGGCCTTATCAGCTGCTTGGATCTGGTCAGAAACTAGTATGGCATTAAAAGTAGTGATAACCTCCATGCAAAGAGCTCCAGTTGGGTTGTTGAATGAACCAAAAACCTTCTTCAAGGCGGCATCCTTTGACCACCATCTAGTTTCTCCGATAGTTCCCATTCGTTTCACAGTAGTGGTGTGTCGACTCCAGATGTTCATTCGCTGATAAGATTCCCGAAAGAATACTGCAATGTCATTCAGTAGTGAGAACAGTGATGCGCTAGTCACCACAACACTAGTAGCTTCGGTCACAACGAGATTTAACACATGTGCGTGGCACCAAACATGGATCTGCATTGGAGCTTCCTTTGATAGCAGAGTACTGAAGCCTTTGTAGCGCCCCTGCATATTTTCTGCACCATCAGTTGAGTTTCCAACACAGTTCTTGAGGCCAAGATTCAGACCTAACAAGACTTCAGAAACAAGTTGCACAAAAGCTTCGCCAGTAGATTCCTCACATTTCACCACACTCACTAATCTTTCTTGGATAGTGCCAGTGCTATCAACATATCTAAGAACAACAGAGCACTGGTCTTGTGTTGAGATGTCTTGAGTGGTATCAATTTCCACAGCAAACATGTCTGTTACTTCTTCAGAAATCCACTGACGTATCTTAACCCCGAGAACTGTGATAACATAATTCACTGTAGTTTTAGACAGCAAAGTTACCAAGGAGCCTCGACCTCGTGAACTCTTTGCCTTCTCATGTTGCTTCTTGCTGTTCTGGACAACGTGAGAGAGATGATCGGCTGTGCAGGAATCATACTTCCAAAGTAGTTTTACAACTTCCAGCAATGTGCCATGGTCGATCTCCTCATTGTCAAGTGTGTATGCTGCTTCGTCATTACTTCCTCTGTAGCTCAGTCCCCTCTTACCAATGAGTTTGACAACATCCACAACTCTTTCCATCACTTGTCGTCTCTTTCTAACCTCATCATGATGGCTACGTGCGAGCAGGTGAGAAACGCTGGACTGTTGTCGATCTACCAGGTATGCTGCAGAGCATCTCAAATGAAAAGAAGAGCGTTCATGTTCTTCAACACGTGTATGTACATGTCGCCAGTCAGTCATTCTCTCGATGAACGTGGACCAGTCTGAGGTACTGGAAATCGCCAAGCACACTGAACAGTGAAGAGAATGATTGTCCTTGTTGTATGACAACCACCATCTGTTTGTACCATCTTTTCACATGAAACACATCATGACCACTCAGTTGTCAGTTTTTTGATTAGGGTGGTAATTCCAAAACAGCAAACAATCTTCATCTCTACATGGTTTCTTAAAGTAGTTAATTGAGGGGTATCCCTCCTCTGCAAGTGTAGCAGCTGCAACAGGTACATCTCCCTCAGCTGACCGCACCTGTTCGTGTTCACCAATTTGCACCAATTCTGCCGATTCAGCTGCCAATTGGTCATCAACTGATTCAGCTGCCAATTGATCATCTACCAATTCAGCTGCTGATGGTCCAGCTACCGATTCAGTATCCTTATCCCCGTGTTCACTGACTTCACCAGGCCCAGTATTAGTACTCTTGAACAGATCCAAAAGGATTCTGCACTTTGAAGCACTATCTGACAGTTTCTTTTTCTTTCGATCACGTTGCTTCTCAGCACCTCCTTTTCTTCTCTTCTGGTTTGCTTTATCCATTGTTGGTTACAGATGCAGATGCTGAAAAAAAAAATTAGCATCGTAAGTCAGTTCGCGACATTGTTGTCAATACTAGATCAGTAGTCAGTACACCTATCTGAACTTACTTGGGCTATCGGCTCAAAATCCTTTTTACTGTTGATTTGGTAGTTTTTACAATGAAGGAAACACGTATCGGGAGTACATACGACATAGCGATTGTGAATGTAACAGCTCTGAGGCGTCTTTCGCTTTGCATCGCAGTGACAGTGAGCACCAACATGGTGGCTGTAAGACTAAAATCTGGCTTAAAAACCCCTCACCTCACAGCCCACAGCCTTCAACCAGACATATTAACACACTCCCCCCCCTTCATTCCCGTTCTTCAAAGCAAAGCAGTAAACATTGTTGTGTCGCCATTATATATGACGAGCAACGGTACATGCCCTAAGGGCGGGGCTTCGATTTGGAGGCGCGATTTATTTTAACATCCATTAAATATCACACCAAATCATCAAAATCTAAACAGTATTTTTAGAATTTCAATAAAAAAATCACATCACTGTTCATATCGGTAAATATTATTCCACCGTGTTTCAAATCGTGATTAGTGATATCAACTGTACGCTTTTCTTTGGGAAAAAAAATTGAATGATTTTGTACGGTACCTCTTCTTCAGCTTATAACTTCAGGATACACGACATTGCTGATAAAAGTTCCTTTTCTCTCTGAAGTTCTTGGCAAACATTTTTATATTGTCACTGCTGCCAACACGACGCCATGGCATTATTCATAACATTCAGCCATTCATTCATCTAATGATCATTAAACATTATTCTTACACACAATAAACGTTCATTAAACGTTCATTAAACGATTATGAAAATAAAAACGAAAAACATTACGAAATTACGTTCACACAGTCACATCAAACACTACCGTGAACACAAAAGTCACAAACATCGTCACAAACGTTACGTTACGTAATTCAAACTGTGAACACATCGAATATTGGAGAGCCCATTGCGCAAACGATTTGTTTCCTCTGGTACGTGTTACTGGGCGGGTACTGTTGCTAGTAATTATAATGAGGCGTCAGGGGCGACCTTTTGAACTTTTGATATTTAGCGGGGAATCCCCGGGGATGGAGGCTGAAGTATTCCGTGACAAATATTTTTTCAGCAGTTTTTTTTATCCAGCCCAGCGGCCCATTTTTTACTCAGCGGTCCCAACCCACCGGGCATTGCCCAAATGCCCTATGGCCAGTCCGCCCATGGACACCGCCAAACCTGGCAACACAATTGATCTCGGCTGGTGATCCTTCCATGGCATGAACAGGTAGGCAGCTTCTCCTCGGGTGCCCAGCGCGTTCAAACAGCAGCAATATTGGTCTGGCATTCTCGATTTTAATCCGCTTCCTCACTAAATATTCTATACTGTAGCGGTTACCACTGGATGTACATAATCGCCTTGCACCGGCCAGAACACGGCCAGACGCGCCTCTCCCGGGCATGCCCGGACTCACTGTTCCCGGACGCGCCCGAACCTCCCGGGCACGCCCGGTCTCGTCTTTCCCGGGCATGCCCGCTCTCGCCTTTCCAGGGCTCGCCCAGAGCGTCCGGGCATGCCCGCTATCGCCTTTCCAGGGCTCGCCCAGAGCGTCCGGGCATGCCCGCTATCGCCTTTCCAGGGCACGCCCAGAGCGTCCGGGCATGCCCGCTATCGCCTTTCCAGGGCTCGCCCAGAGCGTCTGGGCATGCCCGCTATCGCCTTTCCAGTGCTCGCCCAGAGCGCCCGGGCACGCCCAGCCTCGACTTGCCAGGCCGCAGCCAAACACGCCCGGGCAGGTCCAGACTCGCCTTTCCAAGGCTCGCCCTTGATACCCGGGCATGCCCGGTATAGCTTTTGCCGGGCAAACTTCCCGACATAAATGTGTATATATATTGTTGCCCGAAAAACGGGCTTGTCAGAATACCTGAGCTGTTTTGTTTCAATAAAGCAACTCGGACGAATTCCGTCTTTGGTCGCGTCAATTCTTTCGACTCGCGTTGGAGCGCAGTTCCTTCATTGGTGACCTACCGACATGGATACGGCAGTGATGCTTAAACTGCCTACCTTCTGGGAGACTCACGCGGCTGTTTGGTTCGCCCAGGCGGACTCCCAGTTCGCCCTGCGAGGCATCACCGCGGACGACACCCGCTTCCACCATGTTGTGGTGGCGCTCGGTTCCACCACCGCGGCCCGCGCCTTGAGCCTCCTCCAGCACCCGCCGGCTGCTGACAAATACGACGCGCTGAAGACGCTCCTCCTCGGTGCTTTTACCCTCTCACCGGCGGCACGCGCACGGCGCCTGCTTGACCTGCCCGAGCTCGGCGACACGCGCCCGTCCGAGCGCATGGACTATATGCTCTCGTTGCTCGGCGAGCACTCTCCGGCATTCCTGTTCCGGGAGCTGTTCCTCCATCAGCTGCCTAACCTGGTACGCCTCGCCCTGGCTGGCACGTTGATCACGGATTCCCGCGCCCTCGCCAGGGAAGCCGATAAGATCTCCTCGGCGGGCCAGCACATTGGCGTGGTTACCTGGAGCCTGCCGCCGTCCGAGGCGAGGCCCACGACGCCCGAGCGCCCTGCGCGGTTAGAGGCCGAACTGCCGGTGCAACTGGCGGCCGCCACGCCGCACAGCCCACTTCCGACACGACGGCCGGGGCCTCCACCTGACCGGGCGTGGTGTTATTACCACGCCAGGTTCGGACACAAGGCTCGGACGTGCCGGCCCCCGTGCACTTTCGGCAGGTCGGGAAACGGCCGGGCCGGCGTTCATTCCCAGCCATGAGCGCCGGCCACTCGGGCAACTTGCTGTTTATTCGGGACAAAGTGTCTGGACGGCGTTTCCTGTGCGAAACCGGCGCCCAACTGAGCGTCATACCTGCCTCCGAGCAGGACAGGCTGGACGCAGTTTGCGGCCCCTCTTTGGTCGCTGCTAATGGCTCGGCCATACACACTTTCGGCCCACGTGTCGTCACCCTCTGCTTTGGCAGCCAGCGCTTTCAATGGACTTTTGTTACCGCCAGCGTCCCCGTGGCTTTGCTGTGCGCCGACTTCCTCTGCGCGCACGGGCTGCTGGTCGACGTCAAACGACATCGCCTTGTCCACGCCGAGACCTTCAGCTCCCTGGCGTGCACAATGAGCAGCTCCGCGCCGACTGAACTGGCGTGCGCCCTCCCGGCAACGAACGAGTTCGATCGCCTGCTCGTGGAATTCCCGGCCCTCACGCGGCCGACGTTTTCGGCCGTCGCGGTGCAGCACGGGATCGAGCACCACATACCCACTACGGGCCCGCCGGTCTACCCAGGGCCCGCCGCCTCGACCCAGCCAAGCTCGCCGTGGCAAAGGCCGAATTCGACGCGTTGGAGCACCTCGGCATCGTGCGGCGCTCCGATAGCGCGTGGGCCTCGCCACTGCACATCGTGCCAAAGCTGGGGGGTGGATGGCGCCCGTGTGGCGACTACCGCCGTCTCAATGACGCTACCACCCCCGACAGGTACCCGATCCCGCATATTCAGGACTTTTCCGCTAGTTTGGCGGGACGGGTCATCTTTTCGAAAATTGACCTGATACGGGGCTACCACCAGGTACCTGTCCGGGCGGCCGACGTCCCGAAGACGGACGTCATCACGCCGTTCGGCCTGTTCGAATTTTTGCGGATGCCGTTTGGCCTCAATAACGCGGCCCAGGTGTTCCAGCGCTTGATGGACGGCGTGCTGTGCGACCTGCCGTTTCTTTTCGTCTATCTGGACGACATCCTCGTCGCCAGCACGTCCCGCGCCGAGCACCTCCTCCACCTCCGAACACTGTTCGGTCGCCTCAGCGAGCACGGCTTAATTGTCAACCCGGTCAAATGCCACTTCGGCGCGACGACCGTTGACTTTTTGGGCCACCGCATCACCAAGACCGGGGCCGTGCCGCTGCCGACCAAGGTCGAGGCCATCACCATGTTCCCGCGTCCCCGTTCCATCAAGGCCCTCCAAGAGTTCCTCGGCATGGTGAATTTTTATCACCGATTCGTGCCCCGCGCTGCTCAGCTCATGCGGCCCCTTTACGAGGCCCTCCGGGGCAAGCCGGCCAAGCATGACATTGTTTGGTCCGCGGCCATGGACGCGGCCTTCGCCAGTGCCAAACGGGCCCTCGCCGACGCAATGCTGCTGGCTCACCCGGTGCTCAATGCGCCCATCGCCCTCACTACGGACGCCTCCAACTACGCGGTGGGCGCCGTCCATGAGCAATGGGTGGACGGGGTTTGGCAGCCACTCGCTTTTTTCAGCCGGCAACTCCGGCCGAACGAGTTAAACTACAGCACGTTCGACCGCGAGCTGCTCGGGCTATTCCTGGCCGTTCGCCATTTCCGACACCTCCTGGAGGGCCGCCCGTTCACGGCTTTCGTCGACCACAAGCCGTTGGTCTACGCAATGGCTAAGGTCACAGAGCCGTGGTCGGCCCGCCAGCAGCGCCACCTCTCCGTCATGTCGGAGTTCACCACGGACATCCAGCACGTCGCCGGCAAAGACAACGCCGTGGCCGACTGCCTTTCGCGGGCCAGCGTGAACGCGGTCCACCTCGGCGTGGACTTCACGCTCATGGCGGCCGACCAGACCACCGACGCATCGGTGCAGGCACTCCGCGTGGCGGACACGGGCCTCCGCCTGGCCGACATCCCCTTCGCGGGCACCGTCCTGCTCTGCGACATCTCCCAGGGCCAGCCTTGCCCCATCGTGCCCGTTTCCTGGCAGCGCCGCATCTTCGCCTCCATCCACGGCCTTTCTCACCCGGGCCGGAAAGCTTCTCAGAAGCTGGTGTCGGTGCGTTTCGTCTGGCACGGCCTTCGACGAAACATCCGCGACTGGGCCAACGCCTGCACGGCCTGCCAGCGAGCCAAGGTCCACCGCCACACCCAGGCCCCGCTGGCACCTTTCGCCATGCCTGAACGGCGTTTCGACCACGTCCACGTGGACCTGGTGGGTCCCCTGCCCCCCTCGCGGGGGTTCACCCACCTGCTCACCATGGTGGACAGGACCACCAGGTGGCCGGAGGCCGTGCCCCTCACCTCCACCACCACCGCCAACGTGGCGCAGGCGTTCATCGCCACCTGGGTCGCGCGCTTCGGCGCACCAGCGGACATCTCATCCGACCGCGGCCCACAGTTCACGTCTGAGCTTTGGGGCGCGGTCACCCGTTCGTTGGGGGTCACGCTGCACCGCACCACGGCCTACCACCCCCAAGTCAATGGGTTGTGCGAGCGGTTTCACCGCTCCATGAAGGCAGCACTAATGGCCGGCCTTCAGGACGACGGTTGGGCCGACCGGCTGCCGTGGGTCCTTTTGGGCCTTCGCACAGCCCCCAAGGAAGACCTCCAGGCGTCCGCCGCCGAGCTCGTCTACGGCCAGCCACTCCGCGTCCCGGGCGAATTCGTGCCTGACGCTACCAGTCCCTGGTCCGCCGCTCGCCAGCGCTCGGACCTCCAGGAGGCCGCCCGACGATTTGCCCCCGTGCCGACGTCCCGCCACGGTGGCCCCCATTCCTACGTCCCCCCAGTGCTTCGCACAGCGGAGTACGTCTTTGTGCGTCATGACGTGCACCGGGGGCCACTCCGGCCACCGTACGACGGGCCCTTCCGGGTCCTGCGACAGGGCGACAAGTCTTTCATCGTCGACTTCGGCGGCCGGCCGGACCGGATTTCTGTGGACCGCCTCAAACCGGCACACATGGACGTCGACCGACCACCACGGTTGGCCCTTCCTCCGCGGTGAGGCCGCCCCCCGTCCACAGTTCCCCCCGCTCGACCACCCACCACCACGTCAGACCCCTCCCCACGACCCTCCAGGGGTCGCTTCGGCCGGGTCATCCGGACCCCCCTTAAATTGACCCTGCCGGTGCAGGTCGATTCTGGAGGGGCGTGTGTAGCGGTTACCGCTGGATGTACATAATCGCCTTGCACCGGCCAGAACACGGCCAGACGCGCCTCTCCCGGGCATGCCCGGACTCACTGTTCCCGGGCACGCCCGAACCTCCCGGGCACGCCCGGTCTCGTCTTTCCCGGACATGCCCGCTCTCGCCTTTCCAGGGCTCGCCCAGAGCGTCCGGGCATGCCCGCTATCGCCTTTCCAGGGCTCGCCCAGAGCGTCCGGGCATGCCCGCTATCGCCTTTCCAGGGCACGCCCAGAGCGTCCGGGCATGCCCGCTATCGCCTTTCCAGTGCTCGCCCAGAGCGCCCGGGCACGCCCAGCCTCGACTTGCCAGGCCGCAGCCAAACACGCCCGGGCAGGTCCAGACTCGCCTTTCCAAGGCTCGCCCTTGATACCCGGGCATGCCCGGTATAGCTTTTGCCGGGCAAACTTCCCGACATAAATGTGTATATATATTGTTGCCCGAAAAACGGGCTTGTCAGAATACCTGAGCTGTTTTGTTTCAATAAAGCAACTCGGACGAATTCCGTCTTTGGTCGCGTCAATTCTTTCGACTCGCGTTGGAGCGCAGTTCCTTCAATACCATGTAATTCCCCCTCTGTGGGAAATTTTGGCTTCACATCCGTAACCTGCCAATTGATTTAAATTTTGCATTGACATTCGGCGGATTTCCTACAGGAACCCCGACGTGTTCTCCACATCCACTGCTCATGCTGCGGAACCCCGCAGACGTCACACAATACGCGCAGCGGCGTAACCTTCACCATGCCCACTCTCGCACCGTGGTACATCCGGTACATCCCCAAATTAGTCTACTTGCCACAATGTGAACCCGGAAATGTTGAGTACCCCAAAGTTTTAAGTTAGAAATTTACAGTATGGGTCCCCAGCACTTAGAAACTGCCGGATGCTAACTTGTATATGTTGGGCAATTAGCAAAATTAACATTAATAGCATTAACCCTATCAAACATAGGCCTGGGACACTGAAATTTCTGTTTCGCTCTATTGCTCCACTTTTATTCACAGATATTAGAGTTAACAAAGGCAAGTACCATACCAAACGAGAATAATATGACTATGGGTAAATAATATCCTCAAAATTAAAACACAAGTATACCCAAAATTATCAGAGCTGAAAAATATGTGCACTAGTTACACAACATAAAACTTCCATCAAGAAAGAGCGTCTTGCACTTCTACTACTCTGCACTGTTATAAAGCATATCCTCATCATAAAACTCATCCTCATCGTCTTCATCTTCTTCTCCTGACTCGACATTCTTGTCATATTGCTCTTCTTGCTGTGAGTGTGTGAGTGTGTTGCAACATGTACTATCAGAGCCTTTGCAGAAGCAGTAGCTGGTACAGGCCAGGCCTGCAGCTACGCAGCTGCACTTTGCTGTTAAACAGGGCTTTAACCCAGCTTTGCAGCTACAGCTGATCATTTCCAACACGGCAGGAGGAGCAACGGTGCTTGCATCCAGGATGGGCGTGATGACTTCCTCTCCCTTCTCGCCTTCCTTCTTATTCCATCCAAACTCTGTTATGTCCACAGCTGGTGGGTCAGGGCAGTCTGCTGCTTTCCAAAGCAGCACCTGTAGATGGGCATGCCGTCCATGGAGGAGAGCTTTGCGCTCTGTAGGAGGCAGTGTCTTCAGTGCTGGGGGGGTTTTGCGCTTTCGGTAGATGTCATATCTGGCGAAGTTCAGAGATGCCGACTCCCTCTTGTTGTACAGAGCCAGGAAGAAACCACTCACTGCCTCTGTAATCTGTAAATCAGTAGCTCCCTCCTCTCCGATGAAGTGAAGCAGGTCACCAGGTACTATTATCATGGCCTTGAGTGCGGACACCTTCCCTTTCCCTGTGGGATAGGAGGTGGTGTCACATCCGGAGAGAGCATGCATAGCCAGGATGGAGCGACACTGCTCACCGAGATTCTCTACTGTCGAATTGATGTTGAGAATAGTGCCATCCCATCTCTCCATCTGCAGGTTACATGTGATACCCACCTTCCAGCACCAATAGACCATGAGTACGAAAACATCAGTGTCGTTGCTGAGAATGCGGACAGTTTCAGCTCTGCGACTGGCTGCATCCAACATGTATGAGATGAGGGAGACGTCAGCCTCGTCATGAGTGACAATACTGTCTGCTTTTCTGACCATCTTGATGTGATCTCCTATGCTGTGTGTGCGCAGGAGCTCACCCAGTCTCCGTTTGTTTGTCTTGTTCTTCATCACTTTGTCGCGGCTAGGTCGAGGGGTTGTCAGTGAGAGTCGGTACTCTGTTGAGCTCTCCCCAGCTCTACTCTGCCTCTCGTGGTCTTTGGCAGAGACTTGCTCATACCGGTCAAAGATGACAAATGTTTCGGTGATGTAGCGATGAAGCCGGCGCCCCATGCTGGCTGCGAGGTCAGCCACAGTGCCTGACGATGGCCACACCATGTGGTAGATGAGCTGCGATGCATCAACGAGTACAACATGTGGTGGGTGGGGATTGGGGGCAAGGATTCCAAGACACTGGACGATCACAGACTTGTTACCCTTCCTGAGGCATCCATACTCATCGATGATGGATGCAGGGACCGGGCCGAGCTCGTAGTCAAAGAGGGCAGAGAGCTCCATTCTTCTCTTGCTCCCCACCACCAGCAGCCGAGCAAACAACGCCTCAAGGTAACATATGATCTTCGCATTGAGCCATTGACCTTCACTCTTTTTTTGGTGAATGTCATTGTCACCACCTTATTTGAGATGGGCGCATGAAATCTCTCAGGAAGTGATGAAGAGAACAGTGTGCTCATGTCCTGTCCGATCTTCAATGCATCTTGCACATTCACCTTTTCATCTGCCACCTGGCCATTTATGATATGGTGGAGGGTCGCGGTCTCTATGGTGAGTGGATGGGAGTTTTCCTGTAGCATTCAAACGGAGCAAAAGAGCGAAACAGAAATTTCAGTGTCCCAGGCCTATGTTTGATAGGGTTAATGCTATTAATGCTAATTTTGCTAATTGCCCAACATATGCAAGTTAGCCTCCGGCAGTTTCTAAGTGCTGGGGACCGATACTGTACATTTCTAACTGAAAACGTTGGGGTACTCAACATTTCCGGGTTCACAAGAGGGCTCTTTCGGCTTGGCAAGTAGATTAAAATCGCCTTGCGGGCCAGCGCACACAACTTGCACACACCGACCATCTCACAATCTCTCACACACCATTTATTCACATAATCCACTCCACAGTCAATCTCACTCCATGACAGTTTACACACTACTTTACATTGAGTCTTCCGGCGGAGATCCCGCAGCTGAATTTGCCATTCGTGCCGGGTGCACCATTTGTGCCCCGCACACTCATCCACACACCATTCCTTGGGAATTTTTTTTTCAATCATCCGCATCCGGGCGTTTTGCCCGACACGGACTGTTAACACATAGTGACAGCAGGGCCTTAAAATGTGACCTCCCTTGGACCGGTACGGATTACACAATTGTTCTTTTTTAATCTCCAACGTGCAGGGCCAGAACATCCCAGCATTTAAAATACTAGGGCATGCCCGTACTATATATAAGCTAGGACGTGCCCGTACGTGGGTGCCCGTTCCTTGCCAAAAAAAAAAAAAAAAAAAAATTTGTGTAGGGGTGTGTGTGTGTAAACATCCTAGGGCGTGCCCGTACGTGGGTGCAAAAAAACATGCGTGCAAACAACAACAACAAAAAAAAACTTTGAAACCACGTGGCAGTAACGACCACAGAACCCCCCCCCTCTATTTACATGAATGGTTTGGTCCATTCGCAACGACCACAGAACCCCCCCCCCCTCTATTTACATGCAATGGTTTGGTCCATTCGCAACGCCAAAGCGAACGGCGAACGGCTAAATCGCCATAGCTCGGTAAGTACTTGTCCGATTAATATGAAACCTTGAAAAGGCACATCCTCGGGTCCCCAGCAATATACCTGGCAAGTTTAAAGTATATCGGACCCGTGGTTGTCGAGAAACAGCGGTCACAGACAAACAAACGTACAAACGTACAAACGTACAAACGTACAGAGATTACTGGAATTATAGATAGATTTCCCGTTCGGTAACCTCACCCTTCCTTATTCAAGCTAACAGTTGCCCCCGTCTGAGTTGGTGCAAGAGCCGTACTCTCGCTCGTTCATGCACTCCACTCTGCATGCACGTGGCACACACTCCGTTACACTGATACTCGGCACTCCAAGGTACCCCGGGTTCTTTACTCCACCCAAGCTCGGCACACACCCTTTCACACCATGGATTAGCTCCAGCTCACACAGCTACACCGCGTCATGGTCACTTTGATCGCTCATATTCTCTCCACCTGCACCTGCCATGTGTTATCCCCATCTTTACACATTGTTTCTGGACATTCCACGATCTCCTCCTTAACATTCTTTGCCCTCTCCGTTGTCTCTAATCATTCTTCTTTGCCTTTATCCATTTCATTTCATTTTTAACTCACCTGGAACGAAGTTCAGGTGAGCTTATGCGATGGCATGTTGTCAGTCCATCAGTCCATCCATAAACACTTGTAACTTCTCCGAAACTGCTGAAGGGATTGTGACCAAACTTGGCACAAATGGTATTTGTTATGTTGTGACTAAAGTTTGTTCACGGCATTAAAAAAATGAAAATATACTTCAAAAAAAGGTCGGGGTTTAAGGGGGTTTACTGCGGTCAAAGAGGATCCAGATTTGACCCCCCAAAATAAGAATTTGCTTTTTCCTCTGAAACTACACAAACTATTTCGATGAAACTTCCCCACAACCTTCATACCCCATGATGTACCGAAGTTTGTTCACGGCACTATGAAAATCGAATTCTAAGGTGGACTACGGGGGTCAAAGTTGGTCCAGGTTTGACCACCCAAAATAGGTATTTGCATTCTTCTCAGAAACCACAAACACACTTTTTAAATGAAACTTCACCACAACCTTCATCACCCTTGATGTCCTAATGTTTGTACAAGGCATGAGAAAAATTGGGGTCTGAGGAGGCATATGGAGGAAAATTAAATTATAAATAAAATTATAAATTTAAAATTGGGGTTGGGGGAGGACGGAGTTGCCCCCCAAAATCGGTATTTTTTTTTTTTTTGTTTGTTTAAAGTCTTATGATTTTGTTAGTATGATTCTACATGCTGCCCCGTCTTCTAGCAACCATTGCAATTGGTTTAAAATACCTTTAGTCAGTGTAGTTTACTGTTTCTTCAACCCAGTGTGCACCAGGAGTATTGCCACTATGTTTAAAAATCACTTATCATTATTATTTCCCACTTTGCCTCCTTTAGTTCTTCTTCTAATATTACTTTCGTGTCTTCCATTCTTTCTTTCATTTCCCGTTCCTTTGTCTCTATCATTCATCCAATTTCTTCTATCTTCTGTGTTAGTTCATCATGGCCCATTTTACATTCTTTCTTATTTGCCCTTCTGAGCTGCCCTTAGATCCTGTATTTCTTCTTATTTGCTCATTCAGTTCTTTATGCCCTCCACAAGTCCTTTTTCCCCTGTTTAAGTCCATTCACCTCTTCTTTTATCCCATTTATCTCCTCCATCATTCTTGTCTTACCTGCCCCCATCTCGTTCCGGACACCATCCACACGCTCACTCACCTTTCCCCATACAGCCTCGAGTGTTGCGGCTATCTCATTGCCCATTGCCTTCATATCAGCCTTTACCTCTGCCTGCCCCACATGCATGTCATGCCATATGCCAGCCACCTTGTCCATCCTCCATTTTCATCATCATCCGTGCCATTAGTTGACCAATCAACAACATCACCTGGTCACTGCCCGACTGCGATGGCAATGGCGACCCACTATTCCATGCCATTAGCGCTGCCTTTTCAGGGGCTGGTGAGGGTTGGGTCCTCAATTGCTATGGGCACCTCTAGTGCTACCACTCCTGGTCCTTATCTGACAATGTCACATTCATATACAGCTTCCTGGGCCATTGGCTCCTCCATATCCTCCTCAAGAATGCTCACCAGGTCCTGCTCACCTTGGCTTGACAAAGCTGTATAATTATTTTAAGCACAATTTCACCCTGCACTCCTTACAATTTTTGCAGTGCCGCTGATATCGCCCCAGATTCGATTCTCACTCCTGATGTCATTTGTTCCGGACGCAGAGTTCTCGCTCTTTTACAAACGTGTTTCCTTTTGGTGCCAAACGGTTTGGAGGTGCCAATTGGGGTACGTACTCTCAACACACATCCATATTTATTCCTTTATAGCAGACTATTGAGATATTGCCTGCTCCAAAGCCTTGAAAGCCACTCGAGGTGGGGCCGACACAAAGGCAAGTATAGATATTAGACATTAGACAGAAAGGAGGAGGCTATTGACATTCCTCTTGAATCGAGGTAGGTTGAGATAGAGGGGAAAGCAGGATGCAGGTAAGCTGTTCCAGATTAATGTATTGTGGGGAAAAATAAACAGAAGAATACCTTATAGTCTTACTCCTAGGGACAGATATAGTGTATGGATGGGAAGAAACTGCCAGATGTGTTGAGCGACTGAAAGAATGCTCGAGTGGAACAACCTGATAGACCCTCAGAGCAAATGGAAATATCTGTCGATAAATATCTGTAGAAATATCTGTAAATATCTGTAGAAGCAAAAGAGTGGCAGATTGAGAGAGGTTCCAGGGACGATTCCAACTCCTGTCCCACCAGAATGGCAGATCGCTGCTGGATTCTATCAAGAAGTGAAAGGTGACAGGCCAGCGCACCAGCCCAAATATGGCAATGATACTCCATGACAGGACGGACAGTGGCCTTGTATAGATGGAGCATAGCAGCTTAAGAAAGGTATAGCCGAGCACGAAACCACCTGTCAAGGTGCTGTATGAATACTTATGTCAATGTGATATTTCAGTTTTTTCTTTTTAATAAATTTGTAAAACTTTCTAAAATCCTGTTTTCTCTTTGTCATTATGGGGTATTGAGTGTAAATTGATGAGGGCAAAAATGAATTTAAACGATTTCAGCTTTGGGCTGTAACATAACAAAATGTGAAAAAAGTGAAGGGGTCTGAAAACTTTCTGAATGCACTGCACAACATAAAATAATGGAAGCAGGAGACAAGAGGGATAGAGAGAGAGAAGCACACAAGCAACAGAAGAGCAGGGACATCGGGAGATCTGTGGAAGGAAGAGGGATTGGGTTGGGAGGGTGGGGATGGAGGAGGAGGCAGGAGAGCTTTAAAAAAAATGGACACGATTAGGACTTTCAGGAGAGATGTCGGAATTTGAAAAAGTTGGATCTGGGGTAAATTAATGTGGGTATAAAAGATCAAGGTCTTGGATGGGGGAGGATAAGAGATGGTGGTGAACAGCTGTTATGAAGACCTGGAGGGAAGAGGGATTGAAGAGAGTGTGGGAATTTGTTCCAAAGGCAGGAGAAAAGGGGAATAAAAGAGTGAAGGTGAGTCGAGAGTCTTGAATGAGGCAGTTTCACCAGAAGAGGGTTGCTGGCAGATATTGTGCGTCCTGAAGGAATATTTGGGGGACAGAGCACAGACAAAGCAGAAAGAGCTAGGCCGGAGAGGAGTCAGTAGAATACAGCAAGACCACCAACCTGCCTGCGTTGAGAGTGTGAAAGGTCCTCAGAATCAGCTTCATCGCGGGAGATACCAATGATTCTCAAAACTTTGTTTTCTACAGTGTGAGGCCAAGCAAGGTATGGGGTAGGACCACCAGCCCAGAGAAGAGCAATACTCCATCAAGCTGTGGATGAAAGCTTTGTACGTGGTGAGAAGCTCAGCAGTGCCAATAAAAAAAAAAACTTCTCACGATGGAGGATGCCCAGTCGGCGACTGCCTTTGGAGGCCAGCTTGGAAATGTGGTTTTCCCAGGAAAGATAATGGCAGATAGTGAGACCCAAAAGCTTGAGTGACAGAGGGTTTTCCAGACTGTCTTTTCGGAGAGAAAAGGGGAGAGTGTGAAATTTGTCAGGATTGAATGACCTGTTCAACTTCTTTGAACAGTTTGTGATTTTATCCAGATCTGCAGAGAGTGAAAGGCTGCTGCCTGCCGATCTGGAGGTTGAGATGTGGAGCAGCAGAGAGTGGAGTCATCAGCAAAGAGATAGAGAGAATTTTCCAGAGAGTCAGAGAGATCATTGATGAAGACCAAAAAAGCAGAGGGCCCAGAACACTGCCTCGAGGAACTCCAGCCTGGACAGGAAGAGGAGATGACAGAATTCCATTCAGGGCAACATGTTGACAATGACAGTCTGCAAGCCATGTGTGGAGATTTCCATGCATACCACAAGAGGAGAGATTGGTGAACAGGGCGTGGTGCCAAACCATATCAAAGGCACGAGATATGTCAAGGGAGACGGCTCTGATTTCGTATTTGGCATTGAAGAACTCCATCCATTGTTGAGACAGCTGAAGCTGCATGTCCATAGTAGAGTGGCCTGGTCTGAATCCAAATTGATGATCAAAGATAAAGCCATTGTGTTACGGATTCATCACATCCGTTGTTGTGGTTTTCATCCACTTGAAATATTTCTGATTCCATGTACTATTATTGTACTATTATTGTACTATTATATGTACTATTATAGTATTAGGCAGGAAGAGGAACGACAGACGCGCTTTTCATTGTGAGGCAGTTGCAGGAGAAGTATATGGAGAAGAGGAAGAAGTTGTTTCTTGGGTTTGTTGATCTGGAGAAAGCATTCGATAGGGTTCCACATGAAGTAGTGACATGGGCATTGAGGAAGTTAGGAGTGGAGGAATGGTTGATCAGAGTAGTGATGGCAATGTACAAAAGGGTGCGCACAGCTGTAAGGACGAAGGACATGAACAGTGGTGAGTTTGAGGTGAAGGTGGGAGTGCATCAGTGGTCGGTACTAAGTCCACTACTATTTGTAGCTGTGATGGAGGTGCTGGCTCAGAACGAAAAGGAGGGTTTACCGTGGGAGTTGTTGTATGTCGATGATCTGGTGCTGATTTCAGAAAGTATGGATGGACTGAAGGAGAAGATGAACAAGTGGAAGGAATGTATGGAGACAAAAGGTCTGAAGGTGAATATCGGAAAAACTAAGGTGATAGCAAGTGGTAAAGCATGTGGTAAGGTGGAAAGAACTGGGAAGTGGCCGTGTGCTGTGTGCAGGAAGGGTGTCGGAGTGAATTATATTCAATGTACAATGTGCGCTGAGTGGGTTCATCAAAAATGTAGTGGTGTGAGAGGGTCATTAACCAGTGTGGCAGCTACATTCAAGTGCAAGGTGTGCACAGAGGGAGCTGCAGATGGAGGAAATGTTGAGTTGGATCTTGGAGATGGCGTGAAGCTGGAGGGTGTGAAAACATTTTGTTACCTTGGAGACATGCTGAATGGAGAAGGTGGATCAGACTCGGCAACGGTTGCTCGAGTGAGATGTGCATGGAAGAAGTTTCGGGAACTGAGTGGCGTGCTGACGAGGAGGGGAGTGTCATTGAAGCTGAAGGGAAAGGTGTATGCTGCATGTGTGAGAAGTGTTACGATTTATGGGAGTGAGACATGGGCAATGAACGTAGAGCAGCAACGAAGGCTGGAAAGGGTGGAAATGCGAATGGTTCGGTGGATATGTGGAGTAGCGTTGAGAGAGAGGAAGACAAATGATGAATTGCAAAAGATGATGGGAATAAAGCCTGTGATTGATGCTGTGAAGAGAAACAGGTTGAGAGGGTTTGGTCATGTGTTGAGGAAGGATGAAAGTGACTGGTTGAAAAGAGTGATGGAAATGAATGTAGAAGGAAGTAGAGGACGGGGAAGATCGAGAAAGACTTGGCTAAAGATGGTCGAAGAAGAAATGCGGGCAAGGGGGTTAACAAGGGGAGATGCAGAAAATAGGGCAAAATGGAGAACATTGTCATGGGGACCGCAAGGCTAACCCCCGCCCTTGCAGGGAAAATGGCCTCAAAATGTCTGTTGTTGTTGTTGTTGTACTATTATTGTCTTCAAAAGGTTTATTGTTCATGAACTGTTTTTAAAAGATAAAAGCGTTAATGTTAAAAAGAAACAGGAAACCGGATCGGGAACCGGAAGATGAGGAAGAAGAGGAGAGAAAAGGAGGCGGGGCAAAAGTCGGAGAAGAAGCTGGTCGCTTCAAAGCTCCGGAGCGAGCATTGTCGAACGAAAGTCGTGAGTGAACTTTGAGTTTCCTGGAAAGGAATTCCTGCGATAAGAGTTTTTATCGCTGTGACTGATCAAACCTGTGTGTCAGGTTGCCGTTGGATTCGGAGGAACCATCGTCGTGTGATTACGTCTCAAGTACGAGCTGTCCGCCATTGTGACTCGCGAGCTTCGTGCATCGAGCATGGTGGCTTTGCTTTGCGCCAGCCGTTTGCACCATTCCGACGTTTATCGGGGATGTGTGTGTGCAACGCGGAGTTTGAAGGTTAATTTGCAGTTCGCCGACGGAACCGTGAACATGCATACAGGGAGGGCGCCTTTGGATTTCCCATTTCTCCTCGAGTTTGCCTTATGCGGTTTTGGACCGCGTGACACTTTTTGCGCAGCTTCGGCCGCCTACGCCTTTTGTGCTGTTTTGGCGGTGTGACTGAGCCCGTCATCTGAATGGGGTTCGGGATTTGATCTGATATCGCTCTGACGCTCGCTGGAGGGGAAAACCTTTGAGCTATAGAGACTTTGGGGAGTGTTCTGTTTCACTCACTTGGAGCACAGTAAGTTATCCTATACTAGTTGATGGTACCATCATAAGATGTGTTGATTGTATGGTTGATTGCTATTATGGTTGTATCGCTATTCTTGTGTGATTTTTAATACAATATTTGCTTGTTGAGAACCATTGGTGTGGTTTCAATATTAATTTTTGACAGGGAATAACACATTCTTCTGCCGTGGCTCCTCTCAGGGCTCGGAGGTACACCGTGAACAGGGGGTCGGAGAGGAGCACGTGACAGAAATTGGGGGCTCGTCCAATATTGACTCGTGGGCTCCAAATTGGGTCTTCGTCCGGGATAAAATTCCCTAAATTTCGTCTGGGATTAAATTCCCTAATAACATTTGGCCGGGAAAGAATTCCCTAGCATTCCCAAAATTCACAAATTTGGAAATTTTTCTAACGTTCCCAATTTTTTTTCAAAAACAACAACAAAAAAATTGTTTTTTGAAATTTATTGTGTGAAGGTTAACAGGTGCTAACTGATAGTCACCATGGTGTTTGACGCAGAGAACTTTGCAGTATCCCCTAGCGAGGCACAGTTCCAAGTGTTAAAAAAAATCAGAACTCTTGATATTGGCCAGACATTTTAACTTGGAGGTCCGAGCTAATATGAAGAAAGCAGAGATGCAAGCATTGGTGATAGAATCTCTGGTGGGTCAAGAACCATGGAAAAAGGTAGCCTTGGATTGGTTACCCGAGGAACAAGAAAATGGGGAGCTCCGGAACCTGGGGATGCAACTGCAGTGCAGAGCCAGGAAAGGTTAAAAGCAGAGGAAAGGAAGGCAGAAAAGGAAAGAGTAAAACAGGAACGAGAACTTGAGGAAAAAAGAATAGAACAGGAACGAGAACTCGAGGAAAGAAGAGCAGTGGAAAGGAGAGCTGAAAGAGAACTCGCGGAAAAAGAGTGGAACAGGAATGAGAACTCAAGGAGAGAAGAACAGAGGAAAGGAGAGCTGAAAGAGAACTCGCGGGAAAAAGAGTAGAACAGGAACGAGAACTCGAGGAGAAATGAGCGGAGGAAAGAAGAGCCGAAAGGGAGTTAAAGGAACGTGACATGGAGCTTCAGAAGAAAATCAAATTTAAAGAGCTGGAGTTAAGGAGAGAACAGGGAGAGGTAGCATCCATGCCGGCTAGTTCGACAACTTGTCAGAACGCCTGGGATGTTGGTAGGCATGTGAGGTTGGTTCCACCCTTCAATGAAAAGGAGGTAGCCAAGTTTTTTTTACACTTTGAGGAAGTGGCTCGAATGCTAAAATGGCCTGAGGAGACCTGGACCATGTTAGTGCAAAGTGTTCTGGTGGGTAAATCTCAAGATATTTATTCAGCTTTACCGATTGACCAATGTGCAGATTATGAGATAGTGAAGAAAACCATTCTCAAAGCCAATGAATTGGTCCCTGAAGCTAACCGGCAAAAATTCCGGAATGCCAGGAAGAGGGAGAGTGAGACCCATGTGGAGTTTGCCAGAATGAAAGAAACCATGTTTGATCGGTGGTGTGATTCAAAAGGGGATGGGAAAGACTTACAACTGTTGCGACAATTGATCCTGGTGGAGGAATTCAAACAGTGTGTCCACGAGGACATTAAAGTACATCTGGAGGAAAAGAAAGTACCAGAGTTGTATGAGGCAGCAACCGTGGCAGATGACTATGCCCTAACACAAAGGATGGGGTTCCACAAACCTAACTTCTCGCCTGGAGTTCGCCAGGCGAGTTATGATACATCCGGTGCGGAGAAGGAATATTCATGGGGGCGGCCTCGAGAAGACTATGAGGACAACTCTGATACCGCGACTTTTAGGAATCAGAAGACTACAGTTCCAAGACAGTCTTATCTTCCAGCGGGCTCGAGGCAAACCATGAGTTTCTCCTCCGGGCCTACTTGCGCTTTTTGCAAGAAACCTGGACACTTGATGTCCCAATGTTATGCCCTGGAGAGGAAAAATCAGGAGCGGGGTCAGACTAGTACAACTCCGAATGCATTGGCAAATGTGAGAAATCGCCCTCAAAAGGGTTACAAACTATTTATTTCAGAGGGGTTTGTGTCACTGGATGGAGACTTGATCAACCAGCGACATGTTAGGATGTTGAGGGACACAGGAGCACATCAATCTTTGATGCTTGAGGGCATTTTGCCATTGTCAGAGAAGACGGCAACTGGTGTTAGTGTTCGTTTACAGGGGGTTGGTGGCTGTGTTAAAGCTCCACTTCATGTCATCCATTTAGAGCCTGATTTGGTGTCAGGACCAGTCACCGTAGGTTTGCAAGCCACTCCTCCTGTGGAGTTTATCTTTTGTTATCTTTTGTTCTTTCAGTATCTTTTGTTCAGTTCAGTATCAGTATCAGGAGTTTAGTATCTTTTGTTATCGGGAATGATTTGGCCGGTGGTCAAGTTTCTGGTAACCGGATGTTTGTTGAAAAACCTAGTATGGAAAATAACACCGCACAGTCAGAACAGGAGATTCCGGGTATCTTTCCATCCTGTACCGCGGCTCGTACTATGGGTAGGAAGCGCCCTGAAGAGAAGAGGAAGCACCCTGAAACTAAGTGTCAGCACACACAAGTCAGGGATGGAGGCAATGTTGGCAAGCTCTTTGTATGTGGACTGAACTTCAACACAAGGGAGAATGTTCTGGACTCTGTCTTCGGCAAATATGGACCGCTCTTGGAAGTGCTGCTGATAAAAGACAGGGAGATGCAAAAGTCAAGAGGGTTTGGCTTTGTCACGTTTGAAAACACAAAGGACGCCAAAGATGCAGAAAAGGATTTTGATGGCAAGGATTTGGATGGTCGGACCACAACAGTACAGAAGGCAGGCCATAGGCATCGAGGGGGCTACAGAGGAGGAAAATGTGGAGGTAGTTTCAGGGGTGGCTATTGCTCCCAGGGTGGGAGTAGTGGTTTTGGTGGTGGCCGCAGTCGATATTACTATGGAGGCTCCCAGAGATACGGCAGCTCCCGAAGGGATGATTATCAGGGTAGTGGCCGAGAAGGAGACCGCTATTCACGTGACTACAGCGACAAGCGGTCCAACCATGATTATTATGAAAGTTAGGAAGAGTTGAAGCATTGAATGCTGTGGAGCAGCCGAGCCAAGATTCCTACATGGATTAACCGTGAACTCCACGTTCCTAAAGGCGTCCATGTAGTGAATACTTCCAGGCCTCACCACCCAACAACCATGGAACCTGGCTCTCAGCTCGGCCTCCCAGAAAAAATGCTATTGATTTGCTTGACTTTGGATTTTTGATCACAACCCCTTAACCTTCATTCAAAAGAAACTAAAAATAAAAATCAGATGTTGATGAGATGGAGTTTGGCTTTGCAGGAGTTCCACTGGAAAATTGAACATGTAAAGGGCAGGGACAATGTCGTTGTTGATGATTTGTCCAGAGTGAATTAACTTTGGAAATCTTTGAAGGTTGTTTGAAATTTTGTTGCTTTATTTTTGGGAAATATTGATTATCGTTGCTCTCGGGAAGTGATGATTTGGGGGTGAGTTTACTTTTGTTTGTTCAAAAAGTTTTGCCTACAAAGAAAGTTTTCACTATGTTCAAACTTTCTTTCTTGAGGGGGGGCGGGGGGGGAAGTGTTACGGATTCATCACTTCCGTTGTTGTGGTTTTCATCCACTTGAAATATTTCTGATTCTATGTACTATTATTGTCTTCAAAAGGTTTATTGTTCATGAACTGTTTGCAAAAGATAAAAGCGTTAATGTTAAAAAGAAACAGGAAACCGGATCGGGAACCAGAAGACGAGGAAAAAGAGGAGAGAGAAGGAGGCGGTGCAAAAGTCGGAGAAGAAGCTGGTCGCTTCAAAGCTCCGGAGCGAGCGTTGTCGAACGAAAGTTCTGAGTGAACTTTGAGTTTCCTGGAAAGGAATTCCTGCGATAAGAGTTGTTATCGCTGTGACTGTTCAAACCTGCGTGTCAGGTTGGCGTTGGATTCGGAGGAACCATCATCGTGTGATTACTTCTCAAGTACGAGCCGTCCGCCACTGTGACTCGCGCGCTTCACGCGTCGAGCAAGGTGTCTTTGCTTCGCATCAGCCGTTTGCACCATTCCGACGTTTATCGGGGATGTGTGTGTGCAACGCGGAGTTTGAAGATTAATTTGCGGTTCGCTGACGGAACCGCGAACGAGCATACCGGGAGGGTGCCTTTGGATTTCCATTCCTCCTGGAGTTTGCGTTACGCGGTTTTGGACCGCGTGACACTTTTTGCACAGCTTCGGCCGCCTACGCCTTTTGTGCTGTTTTGGCGGTGTGACTGAGCCCGTCATCTGAACGGGGTTCGGGTTTCGATCTGATATCGCTCTGACGCTCGCTGGAGGGGAAAACCTTTGAGCTATAGAGACATTGGGGAGTGTTTTGTTTCACTCACTTGGAGTACATTGAATTATCCTATACTAGTTGATGGTACCATCATAAGATGTGTTGATTGTATGGTTGATTGCTATTATGGTTGTATCATTATTCTTGTGTGATTTTTAATACAATATTTGCTTGTTGAGAACCATTGGTGTGGTTTCAATATTACTTTTTGACACGGAATAACACATTTTCCTGCTGTGGCTCCTCTCGGGGCTCGGAGGTACACCGTGACCAGGGGGTCAGAGAGGAGCACGTAACAATTGGAGAAGAGGAAAGATTTAATATCAGAAGCGATGATGGAATCCATGACCTTGCTGATGATTGGAAGTAGGCTGATTGGTTTGTATTTGCAAGGATCTGTTTTTGCACCTTTTTTGCATAAAGCGGTAATGTTGGCTGATTTCCAAGCAGATGGCAGATGACCTTGAGCAAAAAAGAGGGTGAAGAGAACAGAGAGAGGGTGTGATAGCACGGCAGAGCAGGATTTTAGGATCCCTGGACTGATGCCGTCTGGTCCAGTTGCAGAATCAGAGTCAAGGTTTAACAGAAACTTCATCTTGTCGAGACAGAAGGACATAGATTCCAGGAGTAGCTGGGTAAAACTGGTTAAGGTGGGTACAGAGAGCGAAGGTTTTGGGACACAAGATTTTGAGGCAAACACAGAGTTGAGGCATTCAGCTTTTTCTCCAGCAGTGTCAGGTGTGTGGCCATTTGAGGTAAGGGAGGAGATGGAAGGGGAACAAACACCAGAAACAGATTTGACCAGACGCTACCAAGATTTGGAGGAGGGAGACACTCCTGGGGTGTGGTGGAGTGAGGGCAGTGCAGGGAGAGGAATGGAATTGAGTTCTGATATAGAGAGCAACTCTGCCACCTGGAGGAGGCTCAGGTCTATCATACCAGAGGAGGTAGTAATCAGGGAGAGATACGAATGAGTCAGAGATGTCTTGAACAAGGAAAGTTTCTGTTAAGCAGATCAAGTCTGGTTTGTTCGAAGCAACCTGTATGGAGAGATGTCAGGTAAGAGTGAATGCCGCAGATGTTTGAGGTCCATACCATTAAAGAAGAGGATGCATCAGGTACAAGAGAGCGGCTGGTGGGGGAGGGTAAGTTGAGCAAAGACAGGGGGAGGTAGGAAGAGCTGTTAACAGTGTGTGAGATTGCAGAAGAGCTGGGAGAGATGGCAGGATGAGGGGAAAGAGAACAAAAGGGAAGTTGGTGATGGGTTGAGGAATTGTGACAAAAGGAGGTGTGACATCGCAATCACTGATTGTCTGACAGTTTTGCTAACAACTGTGGTTCATCTAGTATAGCTTCATCTTATACTCGATGTATCTCTGAATAAAAGAAAGAAAAATCAGGAAACTAGCCAATTCGAATTGCAATCCACCTCGATATGTCCGCTGCAATATACGGTATTCTGAATTCAAAAGATTAAGAGCTGAATTTATGAAAGGTGTTAAAAAATCAGACACGTGTAGAAACACTAATGCGTGATGATCACCAGTTCAAAGTTAGTCGGCAATCGCCGAAGACTGATTTATCTAATGTGCTATCTAAACTGAAACACAAGTGTTTAAACAACCACAAAACTTTAATTGTTGGCAACCGCATGTTTAAGAGTGTGTTGAAGGCCTTGAAGCAAGCATTGCAGGACTTGTAATTGGTAGTTAACATGGGATGGTGACTATTGTATTGTCGCGCAGACCCTTCGGTTAAGACCAGGGACCGTGGATGGACCAGAACAGATTTACTTGAGGCAACGACCAAACACGGATTCGGCTATAAAACGCGGGAGGAAGAAGGGAAGTGGAAGCTGCGGCAAAAGCACTCATCTTCAGCGATCCGACGGCACCTGCAGGGAAATTAATGAACCGAACAACCACAAGACTTAATGTACAAAAATAAACACGTTTATTTCACGGAACCCGAAACAATGAAACGCGATGGTAATCAAATAAAGGGCCTAAATTGGGATCCCACACACCTCACTTCAGAAACGAGACACAGGAATGGATGAAAGGAAAAGAATCGTCGTGTGGTTGTGAATGTGGTGCGTCCTTATCTGTCTTGTCGTCTTGTCCCTATGCGGCTCCATGCTCCGCTGCACACCACGAGGTCCCTACGCTCCAGCACCACAGCACCGCGAAGGCCCGAGCCAATGCCCACTCCAGGCTCCTCGTCGACCGCCCACGTGGTCCGTGCACCACTCCAAGCTCCAGAAGCACCAATCGCACATGAGGCCCCAAAGCACCAAAAGCACCGCTCCAATCACCATGCAGTTGGTGAGCCAATGACCACCAGGACCTCTCATGACCAAGAAGAAGCACAAGAGCTTCAAACACACCGAGACAGCCAGAGAGCACAAGGGTTCGAGCTGGACGTGCAAGAGGGACAGAGGGACATGCTGCGCAAGAGCGAACTGCTCAAATGTCCAGCACGTTCCTTTTATATCCTCCCCGGTGATGTCAGCCTTGGCACGCCACCAACTAGCACGTTCCACCGAACCTCCTTCTTAGTTGCTATGCAGGTTTGTGATGCAGCCGGCAGCAGCCATCATTGGCGGTGTCCTGGCCTGTTTTCCTGTCCGTTTTCTTCCAAAGTCATTGTCAGGGTAGGGAATAATTTAATTAATGTGTGCGCTAAAGGGCCTAGCTAAGTGTTTAAATGAGTGCATTGCCATAAAGGACAAAGGTTTGATTACCAGGTGTGACACACATACAGGGGTTTATCTTAATCCCTACACTATCTAACACCCGAACATCCTGGTATGTTCACAGGTATACTCTTACCCGACAATCTGCCTAATAACAGTATCAATTCCTCTCTAGTCAAAGTCAACGTGTGGCCCTGAATGGGTTTCTCCCATCTCCTCTTCCTCTTCAGGCTGGAGTTCCCCAAGGCAGTGTTCTGGGCCCTGTGCTTTTTCTGGTCTTCATCAATGATCTCTCTGACTCTCTTGAAAATCCTCTCTATCTCTTTGCTGATGACTCTACTCTCTGTCGCTCCATTCTTCATCCCTCAGATCGGCAGTCTGCAGCCTCCTCACTCTCTGCAGACCTGGACAAAATCACAGACTGGGCAAACAAGTGGAACATGTCTTTCAATCCTGACAAATCTCACACTCTTACGATGTCTCTCCGAAAAGACCGGATGGACAAACCTCCCATCCACTTTCTGAATAATCCTCAGTAGTGTATATATGTTGCTTCTGGGACACTCTCATTTTCCCATTGACTTACATGTTAATTTTCCTCTTAACCTCATTGCCCATTAACACCTCTATTTCTCCCACCCTCATCTTTATGAATCTTTTGTCTATAGAACCTATCCTTAATGTTGTTCATTAGACCACTCAAACACTACAAATATTTGTTTTCCCTTATAGACCTATAATCCTTCTTCTACATATCATTTGGCAGATTATGTTTGACCCACTCAAACATCGACCCATTCACTTACATGTTAATTTTCCTCTCACCTCTTTACGAACCTTTTAGCCTTTTGACACCTATCCTTAATGTTGTTCATTAGACCACTCAAACAATGATTCCCCCTTGGTCTTATGGTACTCTTTCTATCAATGATCCCGAGTAGACCACTCAAACATTGATCCTACAAATATTTGTTTATGCATGGGAAATAATTTAATTATCTTGCCACTCCCTTCACCATCTAATATATTAACAAAAAAGATGTTTGAGTTTGGTTCTTTATTAAGATATTTTAACTGAGCTAAGATAAAATGGTAAACCTCCCTCAATGTTCTTGTTTGAGCGCCTCCAGTGCCACATACCATTTTTTAATTAAAGTATATATTTTCCTGACAACCATCAAAGTTTTCCATCCACTCAAAAATATTTCCATCTTTTTTACCCAATTCACCAGTATTTAAATTAATTCTCTTATTTGTTTTGTAATTTTTTTTACCAGTTGTCTTTTCAATTATACCTATTTGATAGTTTTCACATTCGTTATGTTTACCATTTATATACCAAGGTTGATTACACCTCCACTCTTTAGTCTGGTTGGTACTTGGTTCTATCATTTATATAATAGTAAAAGGCGGCGGTAGCCCGTTAAAATCCCGAACCCCCCCCCCCTTTTTTTAACTTATCACTTATATACTTATATAACCATAAGGGAGACTATCAATTCCATTTTCTAAAATAAACCTCTTATCATCAAAAGCCCCCAATGCTTTCTTATTCACCTCTTCTGAATATAATTTATGTTTATAACTTCTTATTCCATTGATCTTTCTAAACTCTTCTTTCTTTGTTTTTAAACAGTTATAATAATCCTTAAAGTTTATTGTTTCTTTAATAACATTTTTCTTTACACCTTTTAACTTCTTATCAGTCTTTTCAACGTTATTCACAATGTATTTTTAAGCATAAGCCTTAGACCTCAATCCCACAAATTCACTCATGACATTTCCTCCTAATTCATCCTTAAACTTTCCAATCAGCTTTTTATTTTTAGAAGAGAACAACTCACTCTCTGGACTGTAATTACTGGTGTCATAGATATTAATGTCCTTTTTCATGTCTGAATAAACTTCATCAGTATTAATTTGCAAAATAAAACTATCTGTATCCATATAAAGTAGATTAACATCATTTTGATATTTCTTCCTCAAGTTATTATAAAAGTAATCATACATTAATGACTTTGATAAATCAAGAATTGATGTTCCAATATAAATAGGTTTGTCCATTTCAATACTCTCTTTAATCAAATGGATCGCACAAAAGTTCTCAGTAAAGACCTCAGCTCTAGTAAAACTCGGTCTATTAATTAAATTTGATGCTTGTTTCCAAGATGTTGATAGTCTGATGTTTTGTCTTTTCCTCACATTCTCCATAGTCTTACCAAAGACAGCATTATTCATCAATTTATAAAAGTCTTTCTCAAAATCTGTTTTTGACTCTGTTCTTCTTTGTGTATTAAAATCAATGTACCCCTTTAACCAATGACTTTGATTGAACTTTAGAACCCTATGAATCTTCTCTACTCTTAGACCTTTTGATAAATATTGTCGCAAATTTCTTTGGTGCAGAACATAATTTTTCTTGTTATATAATGTAGTAAGTAATTTTTCTGTTGATTCACCTATATTAAATGATTGTTTAAAATCACTTAACCACTCCTTCTTTGGACTTTCCTTTTCACAAGCAAATGGGAGATCTTTGTGTAGGTTATGAAGCTCCTCTGGATATTTCATCGACCTCAAAATAATAACCAACCTTTGAATCATCCAATTATTTTTGTGTAGAGATACATACATCTTGTAAAACCTTTTTGTAGTCTTTTTCCTTTACCCATCTAAGTTTTCCATAAGGAAGAGCCTGAGACATTGCCCAGCCATACAGGTTGTTCGCATCTTAATACATCAAGTAGGAGCTCTCTACCGATGGATCATAATTTGGAATGTACTTGTTATTTGCTTTAGCATATCTCTTTGAACAGACTTGTGAAATTCCTCCTCTCTTTGCCTTTTCAATCATCAAAAGCATATCAACATCGGTTATTAAATCCAAACTTGTTTTGTCATTTTCAACATCGTGCTCCAAGCCAATCCAGGAGCAGTGTAATAGTGAGCAGGATCCAATCCATATCCAGAATGACAGATTGTTCTGAAAGCCTCAAACACATCAGCCAACAAAAGCACATCAGTTTTGAGGTACAAATCGTGATACTCACCAAGATTATTAATGTTATATTTTTTCCAAACATTTTGTGCGTGTACATAATCTTTATCAGATATATGACTATTATTTAATTTGTTAGAGAAATTTTCTTTTAAAGGAAGTTGTGTTTCATTGAATCTCTCAAATGAGTCCATATAGTCATAGGGGTAAATTCCCTTTTGTGTTAGTAAATCTTTATCTGAAAAATACTCTGAAAGACATGGAAACTCTTTTAGATTTTGAACCAAGTTAGCCAATGGACTTGCCATGAATTTAAATGTATCAAGAAATCTGATATGAGTAATAGGAGATGTGTGAATTGTTTTTGTGAATGAAATGTATTTCTGATCAGTGTTTGGAATTGCTGAGATACTTCCAGAAGTCTTTGAGAGTTCCTTGATAAATAGATGTGTATCATAATGAGCGTTGTTATGAAGAAAAACATGAATGAAAGAGGGGAGTTGATAATTAATATTACAACTTTGATGAGCCGGACCTCTATATTTACCAGTGAGATGACAATGGTCTCTAACCTTTAGACCTTTACCAATTTTCTTCTCACAAATATGACAGGCAGCCTTTCGCTGTCTAAATTCTCTTTTTTCTTCACTTGTTAAGGACATTGGTTTATTGGTTTCTCTCATTATCTTGGTTAATCAAACACAGTCTTTTTCTAGTCGTTTCACAAACTCCTCTGGGGTATTTGAGCCTCTATGCACCTCTAACTTGTTATATTCATCACCACCGGATGATTTGATATAATAACAAAAACCACAAGGAGTATGTTTTTGATATTTATTTGTTTATGATTCTTTTGGATCTGGAGAAGCAGTGTCAATTTTTTCTAAAATACTTTCAAAATCAGCATGTATAACAAATGGATGTATCATTGTTTTCTTTTCATCTTTGAATGTGAACTTTGAGCCTTTTTTAGGCAAGTTGATTACAGTTGATTTATGTCCACCACAATAATTTGAATGTTTATCTAATCTTTCTTGTGTATGGAAGAAGTTAAGACAACGCATACAAATATATATTTTATTTTTTGTTTTACATACTTGTGGTTTTATTAATTTTGTAATATCTTTGATGTATGTATAATGTGAATTTTCGTCTGAATTAAAATATAAAGATTAATATGAGTTTGTTTACAATTGTCAGAAAGCTTTAAAACCTGAATGTTGTTTGTTTCTGTTAGACCATAAACATTAACTGATAAATTATTTAACTTTTCAAATTTAGGAATATCATTTAAAGTCATCGGAAACTTTAGATCTTTCATATTTAATGTATTCTCATATTTGTTATAATGAGATACTCTTTCATCATGAAAATGTGGAGGATGTAAGTGTGCTAGAATAGACCAGAGAAAAGATTTATTGTCTTTATTTTTGATATTGATAACTGCTTTTCTATTTTTGATAACACTGGGTAAATCAATGTAAGAAGAAGCTTTTAGAGGATCTGATTTAACAATATGAATGTCTATGTAAATAATTTTTCCTATATTGAATCCACTTCCTACGATTGAATTATCCACATCTTGCTCTTGTTTAATAAGTTCATCATAGACTCCTGATGTTTTAAAATCTTGATATGAAGATATAAAGTGTGGCTCAGTTCTCATGTATGGTGTATCTATAACTCCTTCGTCCTTTGTCATTTCTAATTTTACTCCCAGATAAAATTTAAGTGGTTTCATTTATTTTAGTGTTTTTTCAATCAACGTTTGAACAGCAGGTTTAACTATATCTACAGCCTCAACTATAGACTCTGGTTCAGGAGGTTTGAAGCTAAAGACTCTTATTTTAATATGTCCTTTGAATGCACCATCAGAATTTTTAGTTGTGATAAAATTTGATAAATGTTGATTTGTTTTAAGATGTATTTCGAAGCCTTTCTTGAGGATATTTCTATAACAGGCAGAACAGTGTTTTGTTTCCTTCTGAATAGGAGATAGTAGGTGAAGTAGATTAAATGTGTGTTTGTTAGTTTTAAGGTGTCTTTTGTATTGTTTATATTCTTGTTCACAAACGTCGCAATGCGTTGCTTTCATCATATTTACATAGCAAAATTATACTTAAAGTAAAACACCTTTTTAGAGGCTTTTTTAAAGATGAAATTGTGCTTAAAGTAAAACACTTATCGAAGAAAGTGCCTTTTTACAGGCTTTTTACATATGAAACTATACTTCAACTAAAACACTTTTTCACTCAGAATCACCTGAGTCATAACTATCACATGAATACTCAGAATCATACTCAGCGTCATCAATAAAGCTACTCTCATAACTATCATTTGAGCACAAACTATTAGCATCATAACTATCATTTGAGTTCAATGAAATACTATCATCACCATCGTCCGAGTTCAATGAAATGCTATCATCACTATCGTCCGAGTTCAATAAAATAGTAAAATCTTCACTGCTGTAATGACTCATATTTAATTAGCAGGAAAAACATTCCCATCAATGTCTACATACTTTCTTTCATTAACAGATTCAATCTCTACATTTTTAATATCAAAAGTTATCTTTAAATAATCTCTAACTATCATAGAACGAAATGACATTTCACCAGAAATATTAACATCATTCATTTTACTAAGATCTACACCCTTTGGATTCTTAAAGTAAATACAAATTTCTCCACGAGTATTGTTGATGGTCTTATCATTCTTTTTCAAAGTATCACGATCGATCACTTTTTCAAGCTTTGAATAAATTGCCAGGAGTAGAGGAGAAACTTTTGTTATATTTAATTTAATGGATGTCTTTCCAGGTATAATTAGAGCTCTTCCTTAAAATGAAATCGAGGGGCTCATGTTATTTTCCATAACTGGTTTTACCCAAAAATTTCCATATTTATCTTTGTTCAATTTAACATCTTTGACATATTTTTCTATATCTTTCACTGAAGTAGAGATTGATTGAAATTTGTCTTTTGTGCTTTGAAACATTGTATTTAGTAATGAATAAACTTGTGTTTAGTTTAAGTAAAAATTTACCATATAAATATGATAAGTTCTGAAGGATATTTAGAATTTCCAGACTCTCCATATGATAAATTAGAGAATTGTCCGGCTTGTGATAGAATTGGGCTTAATAATGAGGGTGCATATAAACAATGTATTTTCTGTGATTTAATTTTAATTAATGATAATAAAAAATATACATATATATATAACTCTTGTAAATTAGAACCAAAAATGAATTACTTTACAAGATTAATAAGAGAGATGAATGTTAAGTATTGTGGTGATAATACACCATTTCTCTCAAGGGAAGAGACTATTTGTATTGAGGAAATGTATAAGGGTTTAATGATATTTATTATTCAAAATAATTTTAATGGAAATGTTAATACAAGATACTATATAAATAAAATAATGAATTATTTTGAAATTAAACCCGAACTCAGGATAAAATATATAGTTTCCAAAATAGCTCAAAAAAAGTTAGATGACTTGTTTTCCAAATATATAAATGAATGATTTTTTTACCCGTTTGGGAAAATAAGATAAAATTTAATAACCATAAAAACATTCCAAATTCATTGAGATGTCTAATAGTTGGTTCAAGCGGATGTGGAAAAACCTGTTTGCTTTTAAAGATGCTCCTTACCCCCAACTTTTTAGATTATGATAATTTAATAATTTTTACGAAGTCAAGTTTTCAACCCGAGTATCAACTACTATCACAAGGTTTTAATGCGGGTCTTAAAAAGGAAGACATTATCGGTTTATTTAAACTTCAAAACAAACTAAATGATTACAACATTGAGGATATAATACAACTATTTTGTGATACACAGAAATCAAAATCAAAACCCATAACTTGTATTCTCAGTGATAAAACGGATGATATACCTTCACCTCAAGATTTAGATAAATCAAAAAAGAACCTCGTTATCTTTGATGATTGTGTTAATGAGAGAAATCAAACAGTAATGGATAGCTACTATACGGTATACAAGAGGGAGACATTCTTCTTGTAATTGTATTTATCTTAGTCAGTCATATTTTCAACTCCCTCGGTGCTCAATAAGAAACAATGCCAATACTTTTATTTTATTTAAGTTAAATTCAATAGATGTAAATAATTTTTGGAGAGATAATTGCTCTACGTTATGTAATAAAAAAGAATTTGAAAATTATATGAAACACACGATTGGAAAATATAAATATATTGTTGTGAAACAAGATGAGATACTCACTGATATTTTACACACATAAATGACAACTATTATTAATCTTGTGAGTAAATCTGCTTCAGGAAAGAACTTTCATAAATCTAAACTCTTGAATAGTATAAATGAAAAGATTGTAAGTTTTTTTTTAAAAACACCCTATGATTCGTTTTGTAAGTACTACAACCAGAGCAATGCGACCAGGAGAAATAGAAGGGAAAGATGATTACTACATTTCAATGGAGGAACATATGCGATTGAGGAACGAAGGTCAAATATTTGAGGAGGTCTCTCTTGGTTCTACAAAATATTCACATTGTAAGAGTGAGTTAAATAAAGTAAAATCTAATGGTCTTGGGATTTTAGAAACGAATCCTGAAGGAATGAGACAAATTATTAAACATTTGTGTGGTGATGGAGTTAAGATTTTATCATTCGGTTTTGATATCGATGAGGAGACTCAACGCAAACATATGAAAAGCAGAGATACAAGTATTAGTGAAGAAGAAATAACAACTTGTATTAATACCAATAAAGAATTTGATAAAATATTTAAAGAAAAGCTTTTATTTCAACACATTTACGATAATGACGAGGAAAAGGAAAATTTTCCCATTGACCTTTGCAATTCATTAAATTATATTTTTCAATAAATAAATACAGAAGATGATTTCTATATTAATATAAATACAGAAGAAAAAATCTCAAGAAAGAGCAAGAAAGTTTAAAGAACATCAAGAGTTGGTTTCAAAAGTTGTAAAGCAACAGGAAGAGATAAAGAGGAAATGGAGACAGAAACTAACTGGTGAAGAAGCCTTTGAAAGAAAACAAGAGAAATTTTTTAAACCACTTTTGAAAACTCAACACTCACCTACAGTTCCCACAGTAGAATTTACTCCAAAAAAACTTCAAATGCTCAAAGATTTTAGTCAAATGACGGCGCAAGAGCTTGGAGAATTAGAATATGATGATGAAGGATTATTTCGGAAACTTGAGGAGGTAAATCAACCACCTAATTATGTTGTGGAAGCTCTACAAAACAATGAATATTCACCGGATTCAAAAACGAGAGCTGGTCTCATTCCAACAGAAGAACCAGCACAGTTCTATCTTGTGAAAGAAAAGTTATTGATATTTAATGATAAATTGGTGTTCTTAAGTTCTGCTCAAACAAATGTTGAATTAACTCCAAGATTAATGTTTCTTCTAACAAACTCTGGATTCAGCGGTTCAAAATATTTTGATGAACCACTTGATATGGAAAATGCGGAAGATAGGGTATATATTGATTTACTAAACTCACTTGATTATGGAGTTTCTGTTGCCAGTAAAAGTAAGAAGAATGAGAAGGAGAAACATATTATTGATGCTTTAAGTAAGCTTGGTTCAGGTGTTAGTTTTCTTCCAAATGACCCATCACAACTAGTTAATAGGTTATTATTGTTGTCCGGTAGTAAGAAGGCTGGAAACAACAATTGTTTTAATGAAGCATCCGCCATTTTAGATCAGTTGATGAATATGAAAATAATTAATAAATGTCAATACAAAGATATTTTATTAGATATTAAATAAGATGAGAAGCACAATTCTTAGTTTCAATTTCACAATGAGTGATTACACAGCTTCATTTCCTTACCCACTACAACTTGACCCCCTTGTCTCATATGAGGCTTCTTTGTTGTCAATGGAGACTTACAATACACTTTTTAATATCACAGATAAAAACAACAAGTTTAGTTATAATCCAGGAAGTGGGTACAAAACTATAACAGTTTCACCCGGAGATTACGAGATTTCTCAAATATCTTCTGAAGTCTCTCGCCTTATGAAAGAAAAAGGTGATGAATCCAAAAATATTGTAATAGATATTCAAAAACACACTTCAAAATCAACTAATAACTTAAAAATAATTATAAAGTTGATTTCACGATTGAAAATTCGTTCAGAGAGCTATTGGGTTTCTCTTCAAAAAAGATTGGAACTAACGGGACGTCTTACAGTGATAATGTCATTCAAATATCCTCCGGTATAAATTCAGTATTAATTAATTGTGATTTGATTGATGGTGCTTATAACGATGGAATAAGAACAAATACAATATTTTCATTCAGTGCATACTCAACACCGATTGGTTATAAATTCAATATGGAACCAAAAAATCTTGTCTATTTACCTGTGTCAGGAAAAACCATATAAGGAGTAAATTTTAGGATAACCGATCAAGATAATGGTATGATCTCCTTTAATGAAGAAATTATATCCATCAGAATTCACCTACGTGAAGTTTTTCAATAAATAAATAATGGTTATTGTGAGAAAACACGAGTTGGGAAAATATAAAGTAATTACAGGGGATGGGATGTTCCTTTCACCATACTATACAAGGTATGTGGGTAAAGGATACTATAAACCAAAGAGACAACGGGGTGTGGGACATCAATTCATAAATAAAGGAGATGGGATAATTGATACTCTAATGGGTATTGGTTTAACCATTCTTAAACATAAAGACCTAATTGGTTCAACTGCTTCTGCCGTGGGCTCAGTTGCGGGTGC
This sequence comes from Myxine glutinosa, assembly GCF_964187855.1. Classification (NCBI taxonomy): domain Eukaryota; kingdom Metazoa; phylum Chordata; class Myxini; order Myxiniformes; family Myxinidae; genus Myxine; species Myxine glutinosa. Next base: position 431,330,988 of record NC_136261.1, read on the forward strand.
TATAAAGATAATAAAAGATGCTCAAAAGGCATCTCATAAATTACAAGCAATCAAAGAAATAAAAAAAGGTAAAACTCAACTATATTCACAAGAACGACAAAAAATCATTAAAATACTTGGGTCAGGGTTTCAACAATTTTAATGCTATATAAATAATAATAATAATAATAATAATTCATTTATTTTGTATAGCGCTTTTCCAGAAGCCCAAAGGCGCTTTGGCAGAGTGGCAAACATAATGCATAACAATACATGAAAACAACAATTGCAAAAAGACAAGAATCAATAGGGAAATATTTAAAGCAAAAGGAAGGAGAAGGAGAAGAGATAGTCAGGGGTTAAATGCTGTGGGTTGAATGTTGAATGCAGTGTTGAACAGGTGGGTCTTTAGTGATGTTTTGAATGTGGTGAGTGAGGAGGAGTCTCTGATGGTGTGAGGTAGTGAGTTCCAGAGGGTGGGAGCAGCGATGGAGAAGGCCCTGTCCCCCCAGGATCTGAATTTGGTCCGGATGGAGGGAGTCAGGAGGTTGGTACCAGCAGAGCGGAGGTTGCGGGTGGGAGTGTGTCTGGAGAGGAGGTCAGCCAGGTAGGATGGGGCCAGGTTATGGAGGGCTTTGTATGTCAAGAGGAGGATTTTGTACTGGATTCTCTGGGGGATGGGGAGCCAGTGAAGCTTGTAAAGGACGGGGGTGATGTGGTCACGGGTCCGGGAATGGGTGAGTAGACGGGCAGCGGAGTTCTGAATGTATTGGAGTTTATTGGTGATTTTTGAGGGTGAACCATAGAGGAGGCTATTGCAGTAGTCCAGACGGGAGGTGATGAAGGCGTGGATGAGGGTTTCTGCAGCCGTGGAGGAGAGGGATGAGCGGAGACGGGCAATGTTTTTCAGGTGAAAGAAGGCTGACTTTGTGATCTGTTTAGTGTATTTGTCGAAGGAAAGGGTTTGGTCAAAGATAACGCCAAGATTCCGGATGTGAGGGGAGGTGGATACTGGGATACCGTCGATGTTGAGGGCAAAGTTATGGGTGGATTTTGTGAGCGTTTTTGGGCCAATGATGATTATTTCAGATTTATCACATTTAAGCTTGAGGAAGTTGATTTGAAGCCAGGATTTTATTTCAGTGATGCAGTTTGTCAGGATAGAGTGGGTGTCGGTGGAGACGGACTTGGTGGAGATGAAAAGCTGGATGTCATCGGCGAAGCAGTGGAATTGGAGACCATGACGGCGGATTAAGTGACCGAGCGGGGACAGGTAAAGGATGAAGAGGAGGGGGCCAAGAACTGAACCTTGGGGGACACCTTGGGGGAGGGGAGCAGTGGGGGATTTGCAGTTATTGATGGAGATGAACTGGCATCTGTCAGAGAGGTATGATTTAATCCAAGAGAGGGCAGTGCCGGTAACGTTAAAGGTGGATTCAAGTCGGGTGAGGAGGATAGTGTGATCGATGGTGTCAAAGGCAGCGCTGAGGTCGAGGAGGACGAGAATGTTGAGGTTGCCAGCGTCAGAGGAGAGGAGAAGGTCGTTGGTGATTTTGAGGAGAGCAGTTTCAGTACTGTGGTTGGAGCGGAATCCGGATTGGAATGTTTCATACAGGTTATTGGCAGAGAGATGATGTTTGAGTTGAGTGGCTACAGCGCGTTCCAAAACTTTTGACAGAAAGGGTAGGTTGGAGATGGGTCTGAAGTTGTTTAGGGTGTCAGGGTTTAGACCAGGTTTTTTTAGAATGGGGGTAACAGCAGCAATTTTGAGGGAAGGTGGGACGATGCCTGTAGACAGGGAGGAGTTTATTGTTGCAATGATAAGTGGAGAGAGAGCAGGGAGGGAGGCTTTGACAAAGCTGGAGGGGATGGGGTCAAGAGTGCAGGTGGCAGTTTTCATTCCTATGAGGAGTTCAGAGAGGTCAGTAGGGGAGATTGGGGAGAACCGAGACAGGGGATGGCAGGACAAGGGGGGGCAGGTGGTTGGAGGGGGAGCGGGTGCGGCGGTGGTCAAGCTGTTGTAGATGTTGTCAATTTTGCGTTGGAAGAAAGAGAGGAAGGAGATGCAGTTGTCTACTGTGAATGACTGGGTGGTGGTGTTCAGGGGGCGGAGGAGTTTGTTTATTGTCGAGAAGAGTGCTTTTGGGTTTCCGGAGCCAGAGTGGATAATTTGAGAGTAGTAGGCAGAGCGGGCGCGGGAGAGGGCATCTTTGTAGTGTTGTATGTGGTCCTTGTAGGCTTGGGAGTGAACTGTGAGACCCGTTTTATTGCGGAGTCTTTCAAGTTGGCGAGCACGAGTTTCATCGAGATTTCATTTCATCGAGCACGAGTGGAGTTCAGGGGTAAACCAGGGAGCAGAATGGGTGAAAGAAACTGTTTTGGTTTTTACAGGCGCAAGCTGGTCAAGGCAGGAGGAGAGAGTGTGGTTGTAGTAGTCAGTGAGGTCGGAAGGGGTGTGGAGGTCAATGAAGGGAGAAGTGGACATTTTTTCAGAGAGGGTGGATGAGAATGAGGTAGGTGAAAGAGCGTTTAGCTTACGGAAGTTGATTGTGCGATAATGCCTTGGTGTTGGGGCGGGGATGTTGATGGTCAGAGTGATGGCTAAGTGGTCAGAGAGGGTGAGGTCGGAGCCATAGAGATGGTGCAAATTTAATCCAGTGGAGCAGACAAGGTCCAAAATGTGACCACGGATATGGGTAGGAAAGTCGACATGTTGAGTGAGGTTAAAGCAGGTGAGTAAATCAGTGAAGTCAGTAGTTATTGTGGAGTCAGTGGAGTCCATGTGGATATTGAAATCACCAAGGAGGAGGATTGAGGGGGAGAGGGAACATAGCTGGGTCAGAAAGTAGGAGAAGTCAGACAGGAATGATGGGTGTGGTTTGGGAGGGCGGTAGACGACAGCCATGACTGACTGCGTGTGACCAGAGAGTTTTAAAGCCAGGTGTTCAAATGATGGAGCAGATGAGATGGAGATGAGGTTGGTCTTGATGTCTTGACGGTGGATAACGGCAATTCCACCACCTCGGCCCTCCGAGCGTGGTTTATTGACGTAGGAATATCCATTGGGTGTGGTGAGGTTAAGTGTGTAGTAGTCCAGAGGTTGTTGCCAGGTTTCGGTGAGACAGAGAAAGTCCAGTTTGTTATCCAGGATGTATTCGTTCAGGATGAGGCATTTGTTGTTGAGGGACCGGGTGTTGAACAGGGTGAGCTTGATGTTGTTTTGAACAGCAGGGATGAATTCAGGTGATTTAGCCAGGGTTCGTAGGCAGGAGGTGCGATCGTGTGGGTTGCTGTGACCAGGTGCACTGGGACGAAGAGTGAGAGTGCGCTGAGCCGACCAGAGGACGGGGATGGAGTGACCTGATTGCAAATAAACAAACTTACGACCGGAGCCACGGTGAATGTACCTGGGTCGTCGGAGGAGTCCATTTGATTTGATGGCAGAGATGCATGATGGGGTGGAGCGGGTATTGAGCAGAAGAAGCCTTGCTGCGGAGTACTTCAGAGCCATGCCAGGCATACAAGTATGGAAGTATGGAAGTATGCATAGTACAAGTATGGAAAATACAAGTATGGAAGCGATTGATAGTATCTATGATTTGGATGATACGATTATCATTTCAAACTCCACTAAAAAGGAAGTCTATTTTAAGGTAAATGCTACAACAGGAACAGACTGGAATTCAAACGGAACAAAAAGTTTTGAAATAAATAATCAACAAACTTACTTGAATATAGCTGATAGTTTCTTGCTGTGTAAATTTAAATTCACTAAGGCTGCGAATAATACTAATGCTACACTCGTAAATGATTTCTTCTGGAAAATGTTTGACAGTGTCCGCCTGTATATTGGAACACAAGAGGTTGAAGCGGTTGATTATGTCTCTGCTACATCTGAAATGATGAAATTTACACTATATTCGTTTAGTGATAGAATGGGTAAGGGAGCTGTTGAAGGTTTTATTCCTGATATAAATAATATCAGGAATATGCACACTATGCACAATAATAAATAAATCACAATAATAAAATCACAATAATAAATGCACACTATGCTATAAATCATTGTGTGGAACGGGACCTCACTATCTCTCCGATTTGCTCACTCTCTATGAACCTCAGCGACAGCTTTGTTCAAGCGACGACTCTATGACCTTAGAGCCGCCGCGCACCAGCACCAAGTCGTTTGGCGAGAAATCCTTTTCTTTTGCTGCACCTCTGCTCTGGAATGACTTGCCTTCCTCTGTTCGACATATTGACTCTCTTCCTGCCTTTAAAACCTCCCTCAAAACCTATCTGTTTCACAAGTCTTTCAAAGTCTAAGTCTTGTTTTCCCTTTGGTTTGAGGTGGGACAGAGATCGAGAGTATGTCTGTGTACATGTGCGGGGGAGGGAGGGGAGGAGTAGGGGGAGTCCACATCTGTGGGTTTTGAATGGGGAGGGAAAGGAATTGGGCAAGAGTGAAGGTGTGGCTGTGTGTGTGTGTGTTTGTGTGTGTGTGTGTGCGGTGTGTGTGCGTTCGCATGATAATGTAAAGCGCCATGAGGGTAGTTTACTCTGCTTGATGGGGCTATATAAGACTCCTTTATTATTATTATTATGATTATATGTCAACGTGAACAAATGCTGACCATGGTTATATTCAAAGGAAGGCAATGTATAATGATGATTGATGAAACAAAAGCAGAGAATAGTTTTACCATAGCAGTATCTCTTAAAGGTATATTTGGATTTTGTGATTATGATAAAGTTTTGTATGGTCTTAAAATTAGATTTCAACTACAAAGGAATGATAATGTAAATAGGTTGCTTTTTGGGGCTGAAAATGCTTTTGGCAACAATAATAAATTTGTTATTAATGATTTGTGTTGGTATATCAGTGAATATACTCCTAATCTTAAAACGGAAGAGATGTTAAATAAAAGACTTAACTCAAAGACCCCGCTAAATGTATCATACCTTAAAAGAAGATGTCAACACATTAAACTGGAACACACTACCTACACTTGGAATTTAGGTGTTCTTCAAGGAAAGCCACGATAACTCTGGCTCATTTTTTAAAAACCAGATGGGGAGGACGGTACTAATAAGAATAATGCGCTGAGTGATAATGCTAAGGTGAAACAACTTCGGGTTTCTCTTGATGGAACATTTTATCCGCGAGATAGATTGGAAATTGATAGGGAAAAAAATGATTATGCAGAAGCCTACAAGTCTTACCAAAAGGTGTGTGAAAGTAATGGTAATAATAACCCTATTTTGGATATGGTTGCGTTTCAAAAACTTTATACAATCTACACAATTGGCCTGAGTTCTCAAAAGGAAACTATAAAGTCTAATAGAGTGGATACTTCTCTATACATTGAAAGAGGAGAGAATGAAGAAGTTGATGCTTATTGTTTGCTTTTGGAGGAAACAGAATTACAGATTAATACAGATAATGGTGTTATGATTAATATCACATAGGTTTTTCTTATAAATAAATGGTAGGGGTATATGTTAATCAAATCAATCTTAATAAATTAACATCTTGTATTCAAAATCAAAAGCCTTGTATTATTAATGTTAATACAATTCAAAGAAAAGGAGCTGTAAGAATTGATGTTTTACTCACACACACACAAGTAAAAACACTAAATGATACTGGTTCACTTAAAATTAAAATGACGAAACCTACGTTAAAGAAATATTCAATAGACGAGTCAAGAGGAGGATTTCTCCCGTTTCTAATTCCTTTATTTGCTGGTTTAAGTGCGGCGGGAGCATTGACTGGTGGTATTTCAGCAGCGGTAAAAACTGCTAACGAAAGGAAGGCACAACTAAAAGCTCAAAAAGAATTGGAAAGACATAACAAAGAGTTGGAGAAACAAATTAGTGGAAGTGGTGTAATTGTAGATTTTGCTCAAAAACTTGAAAGTCTACCTGATAAAGCTAGATTGTTGGTTGGAGATATGCTTTCCTCTATCGCTCAAGCGGGTGTTAAACTAACTAAACGGGGTAATGGATTGTATCTTTCTCATAAATAAATGGATAAATGGTTTGAACAATTTGGAAAGAATACAATGTCAAATATAGAACTAGCTAAGTATTGTAAAACACTAAAAATTGATAATGTGGTTATTTGTATGAGAGATGAATTAATACATATAAATAAGAATACAAATAATATTATTGTGAATTTAGACACACAGAATGGTTCTCATTGGGTTTGTATTCATAATAGTCAGGATAAATATTATTTTGATAGTTATGGTATGCCACCACCTGTTGAAGTAATACAATTCTTACAGAATGGTGTTTATCAAACATTTCAAGTTCAAGAAATTAATTCTAAATGTTGTGGTCAATTATGTTTATATGTATTATTTCAACTCAACAATAATGAAAATTTTTATGATATCATTTTTAATCTAATATAAATGACATGTTGGAAAAGATGGTTCTATCTTTGGAAAATCCTCTCAGGATATTGATTTATCAAATTATTATACAAAGGCACAGGCTGAACGACAAAAATATAGTGTAAGTAAAAATATTAATATGAAGAATACTTATAAATTAATCAATTATCCAAACCCTACAGATGCGAATGACTTAATTAGATTCAGTGATTTATCACAATATATATTTTTAAAGAAAATAGCACATTTTGTTAAACAAGTAAAATTTACAACCACAACACCTGGTTATACTGACCATACACCTTTCCTCATTGAATTTAACTACCTGCTTACAATTGAATTTTATAAAGAAGGACATATATTTAATATGCGAATTTATAAATGGGGGTATGATATGCCTGATTTAGGGTAATAATTGGTATTTTTCAATAAACTTAGAAGACCTACATGATTTGAATCAGTCTCGTAAAGAAGAATATTATCCGCTTGGCGAGGATAAGGATTTATGTGGAAGTACAATTAGTAAACAACAAATACATGATTTTAAGAAAAGAAAAATATATGATAGTATAGCGATGGTTAGCATGACAAAGAAGGAAGTTAATGAGATAAGGATAGAAAGCCGAGGAATACAAACCGATTTGGTAGTGGGAAGATGGGGTGGTATTACCTGTCATAATATTAATCTCACATATATTTCTGATACATAAATGGCAGGAAGAAGACTACAAGAGAATTATAATTTTTGTATTCAAGGATACCTACAAGAAAAGGGTGCTCGGTGTTACATACCTTATGATGTGGAGCATATACATGGGAATTTTGTCATTAAAAACTGGCCTTATACTGATATTGTTAAACCCACAAATAGAGACTTGTTTAAAATATTAAATAAAAATGAACTTCTCAAAGTTATGAAATATAAAACTCTTTTAGAAATCGTCAACAAATCTTATTGGTATCCTATTATGAGAAAAATAATTACAGATACAAGAATATCTCAAAATCCAGATGAGTATATGTATAATATTCTTTGGGACTCAAACCCAAGGGTAGCTGGGGATGAGGAAGGAGTTGAAGAAGAGAGGGAAGAAAGAGAGAGGGAGGAAAGGGAGAAAAAGGAGGAGGAAAGGGAGAAAAAGGAGAAGGAGGAAAGGGAGAAAAAGGAAAGGGAGGGAAGTGTGAGGGAGGAAATCAGTGGGCTTCGTAAAAGATTGAATGTATTACAGCAAGAAGATCAATCTCAACTCACCGAAGAGGAAAATAAAGAAAGAATGAATGCTGTGAAAATATTGTCTTCAAGATTACAGTCGTCAATGACTGAGCTGAGTTCAATTTCAGGAAGGAGATTTAAGCGAGAAAGTGGGGAAGAAAAGAAAGTGATTGATGATGCTATTGACGTTAGTTAGTTTTATTTGTAAATAAATGGAGGAGAGAATGAAGGCATTCCTAAGGATTCTTTATGTTTTAAAAATTAAGATAGAAATGTATATGTTGAAAACCAAAAAGGTTTTGATACTCTGTCGGACTTTTTCTGATAAATAAATATGAGTTATTGTCTCAAATGTAAAAAGAAAACTAAATCTAAAAATATCTTATGTTAAAGCTAAAAATAATAGAGTTTATCAAAAACGAATATGTCAAGTGTGTGGCTCTAAAAAGTGTCAATTCATCTCTTCTAAAAGTGGAGGAGACATCCAAAAGTTTCTGTCAGGAAGTAAATTTACAACAACTGGAATTCCGGGGGAATTACACCTTCCAGGGTATTCTTTCTGTGGTCCTGGAACAAACCTGGATAAAAGATTAGATGAGGCTGACAATCCTAAACCTTGGTCTAAACCTATAAATAGGGTTGATGAAGTGTGTATGAAGCATGATATTGCTTATGGAAATACCACTACATTGGATGAAAAACATGAAGCAGACAGAGAAATGTTGTATAATTTGTCCTTGATACAAAATCCTACATTGAGAGAGAAAGTTGATAGGTTTATTGTGAAAAAAATGATAAGTGTTAAATTGAAACTTGGTCTTGGTTATTCCCCAAATAACTATTAAACTCCAATGATGTCATCAAGACTGAGGAGCTTTTGACTAATGAATTACATAAACCTATAATCACAAAGTTTAAAAGAAGGAAAGTTTATTCTAAATACACCGACCACATATGGTCCGCTGATTTAATCGAACTAAATAATGATAAGGGATACAGGTATGCTTTAACCGTTATTGATTTGAGGAGTAGATTTGCCTGGGTTGTTCCTTTGAAAAACAAGAGAGGTAATACTTTAATGTTAGCCTTTAAGCTAATATTTGATAGGGATAAAAGGAAACCAAAGAGTTATGGACTGACGAGGGAACAGAGTTCTATAACAAAATATTTATGAAATTTCTTAAGGGGAAGGATATTAAATTATACAGCACCTTTAATGAAGGAAAGGCAGTTGTTATTGAGCGTTTTAATCGTAATTTGAAAGAGAAACTATATAAAAAATTCACACAACTCGGTTCTCAACAATGGGTATATTTCATCCAGAATATTGTAGATAATTACAATAATACAGTTCATTCATCAACAAAATCAAAACCATCAGAAACATTTACAAAATTAGAATATGAAAAGGAGATTAATTTGAGAAAGCCCAAGTTCAAAGTTGGTGATATTGTAAGAATATACAGATGGAAAAGCCATTTTGAGAAAGGTTATACAAAGAGATGGACGAATGAATTATTTAAAATTGTTGATGTAATGGATACAGTCCCTTGGACTTACAAATTATATGATATGAATGGGGAAGAAATCTTGGGTTCATTTTACTCACAAGAATTACAAAAAACACAAGTAAGCAGCTAATACCCTTGAAAATAATAAATAAATAAATAAAATGTAATGGGGATACGTTTTTAAATCTGTGAACCCCAAACACAGAATCCCACAACTTTTTAGTTGGGGCTTAACTTTTGTGTGTGTATAATGGGGATACGTTTTTAAATCTGTGAACCCCAAACACAGAATCCCACAACTTTTTAGTTGGGGCAGAACTTTTGTGTGTGTATAATGGGGATACGTTCTTGAGATCTGTGAACCCCAAACACAGAATCCCTCAACTTTTCAGTTGGGGCTTAACTTTTGTGTGTGTATGTGTGAGTGAGTCATAATAATATACAAACCCTAACCCAACCCCATCCCTAACCCAACCCCATCCCTAACCCAACCCCATCCCTAACCCAACCCCAACCCTAACCCAAACCCATCCCTAACCCAACCCCATCCCTAACCCAAACCCATCCCTAACCCAACCCCATCCCTAACCCAACCCCATCCCTAACCCAACCCCATCCCTAACCCAACCCATCCCTAACCCTCACATTCAAAATCCCAACCCTAACCCAATCCCATCCCTAACCCAACCACAACCATAACACGCACATTCAAAATCCCAACCCTAACCCAACCCCATCCCTAACCCAACCCCATCCCTAACCCTCACATTCAAAATCCCACCCAAACCCTAACATAATCTTTTTTTCTTATTTTAAAAAAATACGTATTTCATTTTTTTTTTTTCCTCTTCTCCCAATTCTGTCTTTCAAGGCTTTCAAGTTTGAAGAAGTAGAAATGGGAAGAAAGAATTTTCCAGCATTTTCTTCCTCGAACTTTCTTGATATTGCTTAAATCAAGCGTCATTAAACAAAGAACATTGTTCATTGCTTTAGAATGCAAAGAGTCTCCAAGATGGACCCCACAGGTAGAGTCTCCAAAATAAAACCAACTTTCCAAGTTCCCAAGGTATAACCACATTCCTGTTGAGCCTCCAAGATAGGTATCACATTTCGAATCATCAAAACAAAACCCCCATTCCGAGTCTCCAAAAATATAACCATCTTTCCAAGTCTCCAAGGTAGAACCACAATTTTCAGAAATATTGGGGGTTTCCATGATAAGTCTCACATAGTATAACTGCGGACCATCAGGGAAAACTTCCCTTTCCCAATTTTTTAGGGTTTCTATGATGTGTCTCACATAGTATAACTGCGGACCATCAGGGAGAACTCTCCTTGCCCAATTTTTTAGGTTTTCTATGATGTGTCTCACATAGTATAACTGCGGACCATCAGGGAGAATTCCCGTTTCCCAATTTTTTGGGGTTTCTATGATGTGTCTCACATAGTATAACTGTGGACCATCAGGGAGAACTCTCCTTGCCCAATTTTTTAGGGTTTCTATGATGTGTCTCACATAGTATAACTGCGGACCATCAGGGAGAATTCCCGTTTCACAATTTTTTAGGGTTTCTATGATGTGTCTCACATAGTATAACTGCGGACCATCAGGGAGAATTCCCGTTTCCCAATTTTTTGGGGTTTCTATGATGTGTCTCACATAGTATAACTGTGGACCATCAGGGAGAACTCTCCTTGCCCAATTTTTTAGGGTTTCTATGATGTGTCTCACATAGTATAACTGCGGACCATCAGGGAGAATTCCCGTTTCACAATTTTTTAGGGTTTCTATGATGTGTCTCACATAGTATAACTGCGGACCATCAGGGAGAATTCCCGTTTCACAATTTTTTAGGGTTTCTATGATGTGTCTCACATAGTATAACTGCGGACCATCAGGGAGACCTCCCCTTTCCCAATTTTCAGAAATTTGTGGGTCTTCAATGTATGACTTGTATTCTGGCTCATCAAGGTAGAACTTGTTCAGTGGGTTTTGTTTTGATAACTCACAACAAGTATCATCATGGTAAAACTCTTTTTCAGGATTTTGTGGATCTCCAAGGTATAACTCTTTGGCTGGGTCATCAAGGTAGAACTCGTTCTGGGGGTCTTGGTTGTTCAAAATGTCTTCAAACAAAAAAATAACTTCATCCCAAGTTGTGTTAAAAGCAGAATTTTCATTTCGTATCTCAGATACAATTTCCTGTGAAAGAAAATAACAATGTATTAATTTAATACAATATTTTTATTTGTATAAATCAAGCTCTATGAATATTAAAATAAACTTTGTTAACTCTTACACGAGTCTCATCTAAAAAAAGAAAAATTTAAAATAAATAATTAAATAAATAATTAACTAAATAAATAAATAAATAAATAAACAAACTTACCTCCATTGATAAGAGGTTCGAGTCCAGTTCATCAATCTGATGGTTGAGTTCTACACAGGTAGTAGGACTCCAAGGAATAGCAAAGTTATCCCATTCCATTTCGGCATAGTAGTCCATTCTCTAGTGAAGCAGAAAGCGTGTTTGAAAAAGCCTGTGTGGTCAGTGCCTTTTATAAGGACTGGGTGTGTCATTTCCTGTGGAAATTCCCTGGGCGTGTCTTAACTGGAAATGATGTGATGGGAATTCCCTGAAAATGATGTAATGTATTACCTGGAAATGATACAATGCTGAAGAGTTAATAAAGTGGGTGGGGCTTAGCAGAAGTGGGCGGAGCTTAGCAAAAGTGGGCGGGCCTTAGTAAAAAAAGTGGGTGTGGCTTAACAAAAAGTGAGCGGGGCTAAGTAAAAACTGGGCGTGGCTTAACAAAAAGTGGGCGGGGCTTACCAAAAGTGGACTGAGCTTAACAAAAGGTGGGCAGAGCCTACCAAAAAGTGTGTGGCACTGGAGGCGCTCAAACAAGAACATTAAGGGAGGTTTATCATTTTATCTCAGCTCAGATCTTAATAAAGAACCAAACTCAAACATCTTTTTTGTTAATATATTAGATGGTGAAGGGAGTGGCAAGAGAATTAAATTATTTCCCACGCATAAACAAATATTTGTAGGATCAATGTTTGAGTGGTCTACTCGGGATCATTGATAGTAAGAGTACCATAAGACCAAGGGGGAATCATTGTTTGAGTGGTCTAATGAACAACATTAAGGATAGGTGTCAAAAGGCTAAAAGGTTCGTAAAGAGGTGAGAGGAAAATTAACATGTAAGTGAATGGGTCGATGTTTGAGTGGGTCAAAGATAATCTGCCAAATTATATGTAGAAGAAGGATTATAGGTCTATAAGGGAAAACAAATATTTGTAGTGTTTGAGTGGTCTAATGAACAACATTAAGGATAGGTACTATAGACAAAAGGTTCATAAAGATGAGGGTGGGAGAAATAGAGGTGTTAATGGGCAATGAGGTTAAGAGGAAAATTAACATGTAAGTCAATGGGAAAATGAGAGTGTCCCAGAAGCAACATATATACACTACTTTCATCATCATCTCTCTTATTTCTGTCATTGTAAATCCATACACAGCCTGAATGAGTGGATCTCGACGTGATATGACTGAATACATCAGTCTTAAGGCTAGTTTTGGGTTCACATGTACGTTCTATCTGCTTTGACTTTGACACATATTGTTTGAAACAAGACACATGACAATATAAATCTGCGGCATATACATCTTCAGGACTGCCTAAGTCTGCACATCTGACAGACACATCATCTTTATGATAGCGTATTGCATCCAAAAACTTCTGTGAACCTTTGACCTTACAGAGTCTGAACTTTTCCAGCACCTGTTTGCCCTTTTGTTGGCCCAGACCCTATCACAGTATCACATGCACATATGACACAGTCTATATAATTTGAGTCAACAGCCATGCGGGGTCCAGGATGAGGTATGGTGGAGCTCCGTGTGGATGGCTTGTGAGCAGTCAAGTCAGATAGTACTTCAGGTACCTCATCTGCAGCAGGTTCTTCAGAAATGGTTGGAAGGTTTCGTACATCAGTATATTTCTTATAGCAAGAATATGTATTGTGGTATTTGAATTCAAAATCAGGTCCAATAATTTTCAACCGTTTGCTGACATCATCATCTTTCACTTCCGCTGCATCACGGACACATTTTCTACCTGCTCTCCCCCCCCCCCCCACCATGGAGCGGTTCTGTTTTCTTGCCTTTCTTCTGGCAAATAATACATATTTCAGGGTGAAGAGGAGCGGGAACAGGCGTTGAAATAAGGAGGTTAAGTCCTTCTGGTGTGGTACTGTCTGCCATGTTTCAAACCTTTTAGAATTGAATCACCTGAAAAAGAATGAGAGAAAATTGGGAGAGGATATCAATGAGAAAAGAATTTGGTGTTTATTATGGGGTTTTCATCTAAAATGTTTATTGGCAGCACCATTGTGTCAGGCCCACCTGAAAACCTCATAATAGACACCAAAATCATTCATCGACTCGGTTTCTGTCGAAAGTTAGATGAGTTTTCATGATTGATGGACTTTGGGTGGCAGCCATTTTGGATTTTGGTAACTTGGCAATGTCTAAAATGTTTTTTGATGGCACCACTGTGTTGGGCATACCCTCAAACAACAATACAGACACTAAAATCATCAATCTACTGCATTTGAATTAAAATTTATTCACGTTTTCTTGATTGATGGAATTCGGGTGGCGACCATCTTGGATTTCGGTAACTAGGCAACGTCTAAAATATTTTTTGACACCACCACTGTGTTGGGCATACCTGAAAACCCCATAATATACACCCAAATCATCCATATACTACGTTCCTATCAAAACTTATAGGCATTTCTTGTTTGGCACTCGCCCTGTGGCGGCCATTTTGGAAAATGGCCATTTTTCAGCTTATGCTACAAATTCAGGAATTCCACCTGGTAGATTTATTGAAGCTAGGGGTATCCCATACTCAAATCAACGGTCAAAGTCTATGCCTTCTAAGATGTATACGGGTTTCTCTGCCAGGGCCTGGACTATTAATGAAAAGGAAGTAGGCAAGTTCTTTTTATACTTTGGAAAGGTGTCTCAGATGTTAAAATGGCCTCAGGAGTCTTGGACTATGTTAGTACAAAGTGTTCTGGTGGGTAAAGCTCAATATATATATTCGGCTTTACCGATTGACCAATGTGCAGATTATGAGACAGTTAAGAAATCCATTCTCAAAGCCTATGAATTGGTCCCTGAACCTTACCGATAAAAATTTAGGAATGCCAGGAAGCGAAAGAATGAGACCCATGTGGAGTTTGCCAGAGAGAAGGAAACTATGTTTGATGGGTGTTGTCACTCTAAAGAGATTGGGGAAGACTAAACCGTTTACGACAATTGATTTTGGTGAAAGAATTTAAACAGTGTGTCTTGTCAGGTTCACTATGTTTTTTCGTTCAAAATTTTGGTAGATTAGCAAAACTATACATTTTTGGAATACTCAGAGCATGAGCATTCCAAAAATTAATGTTTACATTTGCGTAGACACCTTTGCGAAAATGACACTCAGGACAGTGATGAAGATCTGTAAAAGCATATTCCTGAACGGTATAGACTTCGTAGATCCTGTGTATAGGACTTATAGTTCAATCTGATACTACCTATAACTTCCTATAACAACCTGTAACTTCAAAGGACTTGCAATATCATGTATTATGTAATACAGTTATATCACAAATATAAAGACAATGGTTTTCAATTACCTTTGTTTGTTGCTTTTCTATAATCCTGAGCACTATTTTGAGGCATTTATTGGATTCCTTGACCCAGAAAACATAGGATTAGCATATTTAATTAAGTCTTTAGGTTGACTAGAAGCCGAGATCGCGCAAAATATGTATTTTATGGCGGCCATTTTCAAAAATCCAAAATGGCGGCCATGCAGGTGTCTGTGCAAATACCAACATTGATTTTCAGATTCTCCATGCTCTGAAGATTCCAAAAATGTACAGGTTTGCTAATCCCAAAATTTTGAAAGAAATTATATTTGTTAACATAGTGAACCTGACTATCTTCATCACTGTCCTGAGTGTCATTTTCGCAAAGGTGTCTACGCAAATGTAAACATTAATTTTTGGATTCCTCATGCTCTGAATATTCCAAAAATGTATAGTTTTGCTAATCTACCAAAATTTGAACGAAATTATATTTGTTAACTTAGTGAACCTGACTAGTCCATGCGGACATTAAAGTTCATTTGCATGAAAAAAAGTACCTGAGTTGTATGAGGCAGCAACAGTGGCAGATGACTATGCCTTGACACACAGGATGGGGTTCCACAAACCTAACTTCCCACCTAGAGGTAGCCATGGGAGTTACATTAAATCAGATTTGAAGAGCAAATTCTCATGGATGCCGCCCAGAGAGGAGTATCGAGCAAAGTCCTGGAAGTCCTAGCTGTGTCCATGTGGAAGTCCTAGCTGTGTCCTGGAAGTCCGAGCTGTGTCCATGTGTTTTTTTGTTTTTTTTTACCTCTACCACCCCCACCCCGATTCCCACGCCTGCTCCCCCTAAGCCCTCTCCCTCCGATAGATCTCCCTATGTCCCTGCTCTCAAATGTTGTACTTGTGTGCTTCCCCCTCTCTCCCCATCTTCTCTCCCGCTCCCTTTATTTTGTCTTTTGTGTCCGTTTGTTGTTTTGTCATTAATGTTCGCTCTTACACGAGCCTCGATCGTATACAAAAAAAAAATGTGGCACCTCAAATTTTAGTGATCGAAAGACTGACTGTCCAAGGCAGACATACCTTCCAGGGGGACCAAAGCAGACCACTGGCTTTTACTCCGGGCCTACTTGCGCTTTTTGCAAGAAAACTGGGCATTTGATGTCCCAATGTTACGCCCTGAAAATGAGAAATCAGGATCGGAGTCAGGCTACTGCAACTCCGAATGCGTTGGCCAATACGATAAATCGTCCTTGGAGGACAGTGAATTGTGAAGGTCCCCGTGCCAAACTTAATGCATCAGAGAACAACCTTATCCAAGAGGGTTACAAGCCTTTCATTTCCAAGCCTTTCATTTCCAAGGGGTTTGTGTCACTGGATGGGGACTGAAACAACCGGAGACATGTTTGGGTATTGAGGGACACGGGAGCACATCAATCTTTGATGCTCGAGGGCATTTTTCCATTGTTTGAAAAAACTGCAACTGGGCTTAGTGTCTTCTTACAGGGGGTTGTTGGCTTCGTTAAAGCTGCTCTTCATGTGATCCATTTAAAATCTGAGTTGGTGTCAGGACCTGTCACCGTAGGTTTACAAGCCACTCTTCATGTGGAGGGAATTTATTTTATTATCGGGAACGATTTGGCCGGTGGTCAATTTTACAAGTAATCCAATGTTGGTGGAAAAGCCCAGTATGGAAAATAACACAGCACAGTTAGAGCAGGAGATTCCGGGTATCTTTCCATCATGTGCAGTGACTCGTGCTATGGGTAGGAAGCGTTCTGAAGAGAATGAGAAGGACGGTGATGTGGATTTGGGTTCCATAGAGATATTGGAGGAAAGGTCTGGGAGAACACGGTAGGAAAGGGAGTGACAAAGGAACCTAATGATAAGGTTTCATCTGGACCAAGGGATGAAATGGAGTGTCCGTCGGAGACATCTGGGAACGGGGCTGAACAAATGGTGTTTGTCTGAAAGAGACTTGTTGAAGAGGAACACAGAGATTCTGAACTCTGTAGTTTGATTGGTAAAGCCATTACAGAGGAAGATGTTATGAAGGTACCTGTTGGTTACTTCATGAAAGGGGAAATACTTATGAGAAAATGGAGACCACCGGAGGTACCAGCGAATGACGAGTGGAAAGTCCATCACCAAATTGTGGCGCCACAACCATACCGGAAGGAGATATTGAGTTTGGCACATGAGACACCTTTGGCCGGGAACCTTGGAGTGAACAAGACGTGTGAAAATTCTGGCACATTTTTTCTGGCCAGGATTGCGAGTGATGTGGCGGAATTCTGTAAATCTTGTCATTCTTGTCAGCTGGTGGGCAAACCTAATCAGAAAAACCCCTTCAGCACCTTTAAAACCGATTCAAGCTTTTGAAGAACCATTCAGCTGGATCATTATTGACTGTGTGGGTCCTTTACCTAAAACTAAGGCTGGACATCAGTATCTGCTGACCATCATGTGCACTTCCACTAGGTTCCCAGAGGTGGTGCCTCTTAGGAAAATTACTGCGGCAGTTATTGTGAAGGCCTTGGTGAAATTTTTCACCCTGGTTGGCCTACCTAAGTTCATCAAGTCTGATCAGGGTTCTGACTTCATGTCAAAGCTTTTTCAGCAAGTCGTACACCTGTTGGGAGTGAAGCAAGTGAGGTCAAGTACTTACCATCCCGAGAGCTAAGGGGCCTTGGAAAGGTTTCACCAGACATTAAAGAATATGATCAGATCTTAATGCTTTGAATGTGACAAGGATTGGGACGAGGGAATACCCTTATTGCTGTTTGCCATGAGGGAGTCTGTTCAGGAGTCATTGGGATTCAGCCTTTTGAACTCATGTTTGGACACACAGTTCGAGGACCTTTGAAACTGGTGAAGGAACAGTCGCTACAAGAGGAGTGAGTCACAGTCAACTGTGTTAGAGTATGTGACAACTGTTAGGAACAGATTGGCTAAGGCCTGTGAAGTAGCGAGAGGAAACTTGAAAGCAGCACAAATGAAAGTGAGTGAAAGTGAGTGAGTGAAAGTGAGTGAAATGAAAGTGAGTCACAAAATGAAAGTGAGACATGACAAGACTTCTCAGATAAGAAATTTCAGTCCTGAGGATCGAGTGCTCATGTTGCTTCCAGTTCCAGGTCAGCCACTACAGGCTAGGTATTTTGGTCCCTATGCCATCGAAAGGAGGGTCAATAAAATGGATTATGTGGTGACAACTCCAGACCGACGAAAAAAGCAGCAGCTTTGTCACATTAACCAACTGAAAAAATATTATGAGAGGAAGCCTGTGGAAAAAATGGGTCCCGTCTCACCTGTAATCGGTGTGCAAGACAATCCAGTTTGAAGCCAGTGTGAAGTTCGATAGCGTTGATGACCAGGCTTGCCCCAGATTGACGAACACTGAAGTGTTAAGGAACCTAGACCAGAAATTAGGTCATTAGACGATGGAACACTAAGGACAATTATCCAACCTAATTTATGAGTTTGTGCCTTTGTTCACGGATGTACCTGGTCGTACTGATCTGGTACATCATATTATTGATGTGGGGGATGCCATTCCCGTGAAACAACACCCATACCGGATGCACCCTGTTAAGATGAAATATCTCCAGCACGAGGTTCATCCAGATTGAATTAACCTTGAGGAAATCCTGTGCGTTGTTTGGAATTTTTGTTGCTGAAGGATTTGATCAGCCATAGTTTTGATTTGTCGTTGTTGGGAGTGTGTATTACTTTTGGTTGTTAAAGATACTTTTTGGATGGAAACTAGGGCATGCCCGTACTATATCTATATCTAAAATTATATCCCCCCCTCTATTTACATGAAATGTTTTGGTCCATTCGCAACGCCAAAGCGAACGGCGAACGCTTTACATGAAATGGTTTCGTTCATGAAATGTTTTGGTTCATTCGCAACGCCAAAGCGAACGGCGAACGGCTTGCGAGTACAGTGACAATCCCCCCGGGGTTTTAATTAGTTTTAAAACGGAGCTTGGCAACCGCTGGCGTTCTTTAGCCGGCAGCTTCGCCCGCCCGAACGCCGTTACAGTACCTTCGACCGCGAGTTGCTCGGACTTCACTTGGCGGTCAGGCACTTCCGCCATCTGCTCGTGCGAGTACAGTGACAATCCCTCCCCCCTCTATTTACATGAAATGGTTTTTATTAGTTTTAAAACATAGTTTAACGCCAACATAGTGCCAACATAGTTTGCAAACGTGAAATAAATGAATACGCTCTCAAATGTGCCATCCGAGGCAGAGTGTGTCCGCCACGTTCGGCACACGCGATAGTTCGCTGCTCTCTGATTGGTTGAATCGTTTTTTGGACATAGCTCGGTAAGTAATTGTCCGATTAATATGAAACCTTGAAAAGGCACATCCTCGGGTCCCCAGCAATATACCTGGCAAGTTAAAAGTATATCGGACCCGTGGTTGTCGAGAAACAGCGGTCACAGACAAACGTACAAACGTACAGAGATTACTGGAATTATAGATAGATAATGTTTTCACCGTGTTCAATCCCAATGACCTCCCAGAGAACTTTATGCCTTGAAGGCAGGGAGTGTTACGGATCCGTCACTTCCGCCTTTGTTATTATTATATACTTGTAGGATTTTTAGTTTCAGGAAATATTGTTGTTAAGATTTTTGTGTGAAATGGAGATGACTTTAGTAAAAGGTAAAAATAAATGTTTGTGAAGGAAAAAGGAAAACACGGCAAAAAATAAGCAGGAAGAGAAGGGTGGAGAGGAGGAGGAGACGGCCATAAGAGAGATACAGCCGTGAGTCACATCAAGGCTGCGTGCAGACTTTTTGATATTGGTCGCGAATGAGTTGAGGCTTCCCGTGAAATGCCCGTGACATTGTCGCATTTGCGAGTGCAATTAAACCTGTGTCTCAGGCTTTATCACCAAGTGTGTCATTGTTGGAGGGAGCCAGCATCTCCAATTACAAGCCTACATGCCATTTTGTCCTCGAAGTGTCTATCCACTTGGTACATCTTGTTTGTCATTGGGATTTCCATATCGACCTCACCATGTTGATTGCCGTTGGTTTACATATCGGCTCAATTCCCATGTCTACGTCTCACCTCATAACTCCTCGTTCGCCACCGTGCTGATATATGCCTGTTCTCGTCGTTCTGCACGACTTCAACAAGCATGTGGATTTGCGCACAGACTTTGGGGAATGTTACATTCCACTTACGTTTTGCATATTGTGAGTTCTTGGAGAGCATTGTGGAATGATGGAGAGCATTGGGGAATGATGGTACCATCATATGTATTGTTCATTTGATGCAAGTGATATTTTCATTGTACTTTCTTTAATAGTTTTGCTATTGTGTATGTGAGTTCTTAATACAATTACTTGTTTTGTTCTACAAACGCATTTGTGTGGTTTTACCATGGGTTAATAGAACACTCAAAATAACCAGTCTTTCTGCCGCGTTCCCTCTCGAGACTCTGAGGGGCACCGTAACCAGGGTTTGGGGAGGTAATACCGTACGTTATAACTACTATCAGCCATCGGAGCCAGTTTACCTCCAATGTGATGCCAGTCTTCGAGACCTTGGTGCAGCATTGCTTCAGGTCCATGGAAACTGGTTAAAGCCAGTGGCATATGCAAGAAAACCCTAACAGATACTGAACAACGATACACTTGCATTGAACCATTGAACGTGAGCCATTGGCCATTGTGTTCAAATTGAACGGTTCCATACCTACCTGTATGGTCAGTTTCATTGTGCTCACGATCATAAACTATTGTTGATGATCATTAACAAGCCATTGATCGTTGCCCCACCGAGATTGCAACGAATACTTGTCAGACTCAAAGGGTATAACTTTGCAACGAAGTACCGCCCTGGGGCAGACAATCAGCTTGCCGATGGCCCATCCCGCCTCCCTAGTCCACTCAACACAACGACAATTGACTTGGATTTGCGTGTTGACTTTGTTCGTTTCTCCTCTGAGAGGTTTTCTCAGCCACAACAGGAAACACTTCGTGATTCTGACCTGAATCAACTTCGAGACTTTATTATCAGTGGATGGCCAGACCGTCTGAGGACCTCCCAGAGGCTTTGAGGACACACTGGAGTTTTCGGGACGAGTTGACAATTGAAAATGGTGCAATTCCTAAAGGTGAGAGAGTCATTATCCCGAAGAGTATGAGAAACGACATTCTACAGAAAATCCACTCAGGCCATTTTGGGCACGAGAAAACTAAACTGCTGGCGAAGGATACTGTGTACTGGTATAACATTAGCAAGGACATTGATCGGCTAGTGGAATGCTGTCCTACCTGCCAGCAACACTGGAAATCTCAGCTGCCTGAACCACGACAGCAACATGACATTCCGCTCAGACCATGGAGCAAAGTCGGATGTAACCTGTTCTATTTCGATGCAGCTGAGTGGCTGTCATCGCAGATAATTATTATTCCAAATTTCCTATTGTTCGCAAACTGCTCAAGACCGCCCCCACCGCACGATTATTACAACCTTGGGACAGATTTTTTTCTGAGTTAGGAATTCTTGATATGTTTATGAATGATAATGGTCCTCATTTCTCCAGTGCAGAATTTCAA